>NC_136913.1:145840669-147044347 GCF_949752795.1 Hyperoodon ampullatus | reverse complement strand
CATTGTTATGAGAAGGCCATGGAGCACACTTATGACATGTGTCATGAAGCTTTTTGATGACTAAGGCATTGAACATTGTGATTACAGGGGTCTTGGAGCATTGTGATGACAAGGGCAAGGAACACTGTGATACAAGGGTCATGGAGGATTGTAATGACTAGAGCATGGAGCATTGTGAATAGAAGGTCATCGAGCATTGTGATGACAAGCGTCATGGAGCTTTGTGATGACAAGGGCATGAAACAATGTGATGAAAGGGTTCATGGAGCATTGTGATGACAATGGCATGGAGCATTGTGATGCCAAGGGTCATGGAGCTTTGTGATGAAAAAGGTCATGGAGCATTTTGTTTACAAGGGCATTGTGCATTGTGATGAGAAGGACAGGGAGCATTGTGATGACAGGGTCATAGAGCAATTTGATGAAAACTGTCATGGAACATTTTGATGACAGGGGATATGGAACATTGTGATGTCAGGGGTCATGGAGCTTTGTGATGAAAAGGGTCATGGAGCTTTTTCATGCTGGGGTTATGGAACATTGTGATATCAGGCGTCATGGAGCATTGTGATGATAATTGCATGTAGCATTGTGATGACAAAAGTCACGGAACATTGTGATGATGTGGGCATGAACCATTTTGATGACAAAGTCATGAAGTATTGTGGTTGCTGGAGTCACGGAGCATTGTGATGACAGGGGTCATGGAGCATTGTGATGACAAGGGCATGGAGCATTGTGATGACAGGGGCATAGAGTATTGCTCTGACAGTTTTTATGGATTATTGTGATGACAGTGGGCATGGCGCATTGTGATGAGAGGCGCATGGAGCATTGTGACGACAAGGTCAAGGAGTATTGTGAAGACAGGTGTCAAGGAGCATTGTGATGACATATGTCATGGTCCATTATGATGACAATGGCATGGAGCATTGTGATGCCAAGTGTCATGGAGGATTGTGATGATAAAGTAATGGAGCATTGTGATGACAAGGGCTTGGAGCATCGTGATGACAAGGGTCATGGAGCACTGTGATGACAAGATCTTGGAGCACTGTGAGGAGAAGGGCCATTGGGAATTTTGATGAGAAGGTCGTGAAGCATTGTGATGAAAAGCGAACCGAGCTTTCTATGACAAGGGTCATGGAGCATTGTGATGTACAAGTGCATGGAGAATTGTATTGACAAGATCATGTAACATTGTGATGAGAAGTGTCATGGAGCATTTTGATGATAAGGACATGTAGAATTGTGATGACCAGTGCATGGAGCATTGTGATGGAAAGACCGTGGAGCACTGTGATGAGAAGACCATGGGTAATTGTGATGATGAGCATCATAGAGCACTGTAATGACAAGGTGCATAGAGCATTGTGATGACAGGTGTCATGGATCATTGTGATGACAAGGGTCATGGACCATTCTGATGACAAGCTTGTGGAGTAATGTGAGGACAATGGCATGGAGCATTGTGATGAAAAGGGCATGGAACATTGTGATTAAAAAGGCTTGGAGCCTTTTCATGACAGGGTTCAAGGAGCATTCTTACGACAAGTGTCAGGGAGCATTGTGATGACAAGTGTATTGAGCATTGTGATGACAAAGCTCATGGAGCACTGTGATGAGAAGACCATGGATAATTGTGATGATGAGCATCATGGGGCGTTGTGATGACAAGTGTTATGGAACATTGTGATCACAAGGGTTTGGTGCATTGTGATGACAGAGGTCATTGAGCATTTTGATTTCATTGTGATGACAATAGCATGAAGCATTTTGATGATGGGCATTGTTCATTGTGATTACAGAGTTCATGGATCATTGAGATGAAAAGTGGCATGGAGCATTTTGATAACAGGTGTCTTGGAGCATTGTGATGACAAGGGCATGGAGCATTGTGATGAGAAGACCATGGAGCAGATTGATGACATGCGTCATGGAGCTTTGTGATGACAATAGCATGGAGCATTGTGACTACAGGGGTCTTGGAGCAATGTGATGACAAGGGTCATGGAGCCTTGTGATGACAAGGCCGTGGAACATTGTCATGACAGGGGTGAGGGAGTATTGTGATGACTAGTGATGGAACATTTTGATATCAGTAGTGAGAGAGCATTTTGATGAGAAGTACATGGAGCATTGTGATGACAAGTTTTATGGAACATTTTGATGAAAAGTTTGTGGAAAATTTTGATAACAAGCGCATGGAGCATTGTGATAACATGGGTCATGGAGCACTCTGCTGACAAAGGCATGGAGCATTGTGATTGCAAGGGTCACAGAGCATTGTGAATGAAAAGTTCATGGAGCATTATGTTGACAAATTTCACAGAGCCCTGTGATGACGAGGGCATGGACCATTTTGATGCCAAAGGTCATGAAGCATTGTGATGACTGGAATCACGGAGCATTGTGATGACAAGGGCATGGAGCATTGTGATGACAGGGGCAAGGGACATGGGTCTGAAAAGTTTCATAGATTACTGAGATGACAGTAGGCATGGCACATTGTGATGACAAGGGCATGGAGCATTGTGAAGACAAGTGTCATGGAGGATTGTGATGACAAAGGTAATGGTGCATTGTGATGACAAGGGCTTGGAGCTTTTTGATGACAATGGTCATGGAGCACTGTGATGACAAGGGCATGGAGCACTGTGATGACAAAGGCCATTGAGAATTTTGATGACAATGTCGTGAAGCACTGTGATGAAAAGCACTTGGAGCTTGCTATGACAGGGGTCAATGAGCATTGCGATGACAAGTGCATGGAGAATTGTGATGACAAGATCATGTAACATTTTGATGAGAAGTGTCATGGAGCATTGTGATGGCAAGACCTTGGAGCACTGTGATGAGAAGACCATGGATAATTGTGATGTCGAGCTTCATGCAGCACTGTAATGACAAGGGGCATGGAGCATTGTGATGACAGGGTTCATGGAGCATTGTGATGACAGGGGTCATGGAGCATTGTGAAGACATGGGTCATGGAGCATTCTGATGACAACCTTGTGGAGTAATTTGATGACAATGGCATGGAGCATTGTGATGAAAAGGGCATGGAACATTGTGATGTAAAAGGCATGGAGGCTTTTCATGACAGCGTTCAAGGAGCATTCTGACGACAAGTGTCAGGGAGAATTGTGATGACAAGTGTATTGAGCATTGTGATGACAAAGGTCATGGAGCATTGTGATGACAAGGGCATGGAGTATTGTGATGACAGGCATCATGGAGGGTTGTGATGACAAGTGTTGTGGAACAATGTGATCACAAGGGTT
The DNA here is from genome assembly GCF_949752795.1 of Hyperoodon ampullatus. Taxonomy (NCBI): domain Eukaryota; kingdom Metazoa; phylum Chordata; class Mammalia; order Artiodactyla; family Ziphiidae; genus Hyperoodon; species Hyperoodon ampullatus. Next base: position 147,041,063 of record NC_136913.1, on the reverse strand, counting down.
TGGAGCATTGTGATGACAGAGGTCATGGATCATTTTGATTTCAAGGAGCACAGAGCGTTGTGATGACAGGGATCATGGAGCATTGTGATGAGAAGATCATGGAGCATTGGGCTGAAAATATTCATGGAGTATTGTGATGACAGGTGTCTTGGAGCACTGTGATAACAAGGGCATGGAGCATTGTGATGAGAAGGCCATGGAGCATTCTGATGACATGTGTCATGGATGTTTGTGATGAAAAGGGGAATGGAGCATTGTGATTACAGGGGACTTTGAGCATTGTGATGAAAAGGGCATGGATCATTGTGATGAAAAAGGCATGGAGCTTTTTCATCGCAGGGTTCAAGGAGCATACTCTCGAAAAATGTCAGGGAGCATTGTGATGACAAGTGTATTGAGCATTGTGATGACAAAGGTCATGGAGCATTGTGATGAGAAGACCTTGCATAATTGTGATGACGAGCGTCATGTGGCATGTGATGACAAGTGTTATGGAACATTGTGATCACAAGGGTTTGGAGCATTGTGATGACAGAGGTCATGGAGCATTTTGATTTCATTGTGATGACAATAGCATGAAGCATTATGATGATGGGCATGGTGCATTGTGATGACAGTGTTCATGGAGCATTGAGATGAAAAGGGGCATGGAGCATTGTGATTACAGTGGTCTTGGAGCATTGTGATGACCAGGTCATGGAGCATTGTGATGAGAAGACGAAGGCGCATTCTGATGACATGCGTCATGGAGCTTTGTGATGACAAGGGCATGGAGCATTGTGATTACAGGTGTCTTGGAGCATTGTGATGACAAGGGTCATGGAGCCTTGTGATGAGAAGGCCGTGGAACATTTTAATGGAAGTTTTCATGGAGCATTGTTATAACAGTGGTAATGGAGCATTTTCATGACAAGCGCATGGAGCATTGGTCTGAAAATTTTCATGGATTATTGTGATGAGAGGGGGCATGGAGCATTGTGATGACAAGGGCATGGAACACTGTGATACATGGGTCATGGAGGATTGCAATGACAAGCCTTGGAGCTTTGTGTTAAAAAGAGCATCGAGCATTGTGATGAAAAGCATCATGGAGCCTGTGATGACAAGGACATGTAACAATGTGTTGAGAGGGTTCATGGAGCATTTTAATGACAATGGCATGGAGCATTGTGATGCCAAGGGTCACGGAGCTTTGTGATGACAAAGGTCATGGAGGGTTTTGATGACAAGGGCTTGGTGCACTGTGATGAGAAGGGCAGTGAGCATTGTGATCAAAGGGTCATGGAGCAATTTGATGAAAAGTGTCATGGGACATTTTGATGACAGGGGTTATGGAACATTGTGATGTCAGGGGTCAGGGAGCATTGTGATGAAAAGTGTCATTGAGCATTGTGATGACAGGGGTCATGGAACATTGTGATGACAGGGGTGAGGGAGTATTGTGTTGACTAGTGATGGAACATTATGATATCAGTGATGGGAGAGCCTTTTGATGGGAAGTGCATGGAGCATTGTGACGAAAAGATTTATGGAGCACTGTGATGACAATGTTGTGGAGCATTGTGATGACAAGCACATGTCGCATTGTGATGACACACGTCATGGGGCTTTGTGCGGACCAGCACATGGAGCATTGTGATGACAGGTGTCATGGAGCATTGTGCTGACAAAGGCATGGAGCACAGTGATGACATGAGTAAGAGAACATTGTCATGAAAATTTCATGGAGCATTGTGGTGACAAATGTCACAGAGCCTTTTGATGACGAGGGCATGCACCATTGTTATGACAGGGGTCATGGAGCATTTTGATGACTGTGGTCATGGAGCATTGTGATGACATGGGTCATGGAGCATTGTAATGAGACGGTCATTGAGCATTGGGCTGAAAATGTACATAGAGTATTGTGATGACAGGGGTCATGGAGCATTGTGATGAGAAGGGAATGGAGCAATGTGATGGGAAGGTCCTGGAGAATTTTGATGAGAGGGACTTGGAGCCTTGTGATGTGAATAATCATGGAGCATACTGATGAAAAGGTGCATAGAGCATTGTGATTACAGGGATTTTGAAGCATTGTGATGACCAGGGCATAGAGCATTGTGATGAGAAGGCCATGGAGCATTCTGATGACATGTGTCATGGAGCTCTGTGATGACAAAGACATGGAGCATTGTGATTAGAGGGGTCTTGGAGCATTGGGATCAAAAGGAAATGGATCATTGTGATTAAAAGTGCATGGAGCCTTCTCATGACAGTGTTCAAGGAGCATACTGATGATAAGTGTCCGGGAGCATTGTGATGATAAGTGTATTGAGCATTGTTATAACAAAGGTCATGGAGCATTGTGATGAGTAGACCATGGATAATTGTGATGACCAGCGTCAAGGGGCATTGTGATGACAAGAGTTATGGAACATTGTGATCACAAGGGATTAGAACATTGTGATGACAGAGGTAATGGAGCATTTTGATTTCATTTTGATGACAATAGCATGAAGCATTATGATGATGGGCATGGTGCATTGTGATGACAGTGTTCATGGAGCATTCAGATGAAAAGTGGTATGGAGCATTGTGATTACAGGGTTCTTGGAGCATTGTGATGACAAGGGCATGGAGCAAATTGATGAAAAGTGTCATGGAACATTTTGATGACAGGGGTTATGGAACATTGTGATGTGAGGGGTCATGGAGCATTTTGATGAAAAGGGTTATGGAGCATTGTGATGAAAAAGTGCATGGAGCATTGTGATTACAGGGGTTTTGAAGCATTGTGATGGCATGGGCATGGAGTATTGTGATGAGAAGGCTATGGAGCATTCTGATGACATGCGTCATGGAGCTTTCTGATGACAAGTACATGGAGCATTGTTATTGCAGGGTTCTTGGAGCATTGTGATGAAAAGGGAATGGATCATTGTGATGAAAAATGCATGGAGCCTTGTCATGACAGGGTTCAAGAAGCATACTGATGAGAAGGGTCAGGGAGCATTGTGATGATAAGTGTATTGAGCAAAGTGATGACAAAGATCATGGAGCATTGTGATGAGAAGTCCATGGATAATTGTAATGACCAGCCTCATGGGGCATTGTGATGACAAGTGTTATGGAACATTTTGATCAGAAGGGTTTGGTGCATTGGGATGACAGAGGTCATTGAGCAGTTTGATTTCATTGTAATGACAATAGCATGTAATATTATGGTGATGGACACGGTGCATTTTGATGACAGTGTTCATGGAGCATTGAGATAAAAAGGGGCTTGGAGCATTGAGTTAAAAATGGGCATGGAGCATTGTGATTACAGGGCTGTTGGAGCATTGTGATGACAAGGGCATGCAACATTGTGATTACAGGTGTCCTGTAGCATTGTGATGACAAGGGTCATGGAGGCTTGTGATGACAAGGCCGTGGAACCTTGTGATGGCAGGGATCATGGATCATTGTTATGACCGGGTTAATGGAGCTTTGTGATGACAAAGGTCATGGGGCATTTTGATGACAAGGGCGTGGTGCATTGTGATGAGAAGGGCAGGGAGCATTGTGATGACAGTGTCATGGAGCAATTTGATGAAAAGTGTCATGGAACATTTTGATGACAGGGGTTATGGAACATTGTGATGTCAGGGGTCATGGAGCATTGTGATGACAGAGGTCATTGAGCATTTTGATTTCATTGTGATGAGAATAGCATGAAATATTATGGTGATGGACACGGTCAATGGTGATGACAGGGTTCATGGAGCATTGAGATGAAAAGGGGCATGGAGCATTTTGATTACAGGGATGTTGGAGCATTGTGATGACAAGGGCATGGAGCATTGTGATGAGAAGGCCATGGAGCATTCAGATGACATGCGTCATGGAGCTTTGTGATGACAAGGGCATGGAGTATTGTGATTACAGTGGTCTTGGAGCATTGTGATGATATGGGTCATGGAGGCTTGTGATGACAATGCCGTGGAGGCTTGGGATGACAAGGCCGTGGAAACTTGTGATGGCAGGGGACATGGATCATTCTTATGATAGAGGTAATGGAGCTTTGTGATGACAAAATCATGGGGCATTGTGATGAGAAGGGCAGGGAGCATTGTGATGACAGGGTCTTGGAGCAAATTGATGAAAAGTGTCAGGGAACATTTTGATAACAGGGGTTATGGAACATTGTGTTGACAAGGGCATGGAGTATTGTGATGTGGAGGCAATGGAGCATTCTGATGACATGCGTCATGAAGCTTTGTGATGAAAAGGACATGGAGCATTGTGATTACAGGGGTCATAGAGCATTGCGATGACAAGTGCATGGAGAATTGTGATGAAAATATCATGTAACATTGTGATAAGAAGTATCATGGAGCATTGTGATGACAAGTACTTGGAGAATTGTGATGACATGGGACATGGAGCATTGTGATGGTAAGACCGTGGAGCACTGTGATGAGAAGATCACGGATAATTGTGATGACGAGCGTCATGGAGCACTGTAATGACAAGGGGCATGGAGCATTGTGATTACAGGGGTCTTGGAGCATTGTGATGACAAGGGCATGGAGCATTGTCATGAGAAGGCCTCGGAGCATTCTGATGACATGCGTCAGGAATCTTTGTGATGACACGGGCATGGAAAATTGTGATTATAGGGGTCTTGGAGCACTGTGATGACAATGGTCAAGGATCCTTGTATTACAAGGCCGTGGAACATTGTGATGGCAGGCATCATTGTTATGACAGGGGTAATGGAGCATTGTGATGACAAGGGCATGGAATATTGGTCTGAAAATTTCATGGATTATTGTGATGAGATTCGGCATGGAGCATTGTGATGACTAGGGCACGGAACACTGTGACACATGTGTCATGGGGGATTGTAATGACAAGGGCATGGAGCATTGTGATGAGAAGAGTATCGAGCATTGTGATGACAAGCGTCATGGAGCATTGTGCTGACAAGGGCATGGAGGAATGTGATGAGACGTTTCATGTAGCATTGTGATGAAATGGCATGGAGCATTGTGATGCCAAGGGTCATGGAGCTTTGTGATGACAAAGGTCATGGAGCATTTTGATGACAAGTTCGTGGTGCATTGTGATGAGAAGGGCAGGGAGCATTGTGATGACAGGGTCATGGAGCAAATTGATGAAAAGTGTCATTGAACATTTTGATTACAGGGTTTATGGAATATTGTGATGTCAGGGGTCATGGAGCATTGTGATGAAAATGGTCATGGAGCATTCTGATGAAAAGGTGCATGGAGCATTGTGATTACAGGGGTTTTGAAGCATTGTGATGACAAGGGCAAGGAGCATTGTTATGAGAAGGCAATGGAGCATTCTGATGACATGCGTCATGGAGCTTTGTGATGACAAGGACATTTAGCATTGTGGTGACAAAGGTCACAGAGCCTTTTGTGACGAGGAAATGGACCATTGTGATGACAAAGGTCATGAAGCATTGTGATGACTGGAGTCACGGAGCATTGTGATGACAGGGATCATTGAGCATTGTGATGACAAGGGCATGGTGCATTGTGATGACTGGGGCATGGAACATTGTTCTGACAAGTTTCATGGATTATTGTGATGACAGTGGGCATGGCACATTATGATGACAAGGTCATGGAACATTGTGATGACAAGGTCATGGAGTATTGTGAAGATAGGTGTCAGGGAGCATTGTGATGACATATGTCATTGTCCATTGTGATGACAATGGCAAGGAGCATTGTGATACCAAGTGTCATGGAGGATTGTGATGACAAAGGTAATGGAGCATTTTGATGACAAGAGCTTGGGACATTGTGATGACAAGGGTCATGGAGCATTGTGATGACAAGGGCATGGAGCATTGTGATGACAAGGGCCATTGAGAATTTTGATGACATCGTCGTGAAGCATTGTGATGACAAGTGCATGGAGCTTGCTATGATAGTGGTCATAGAGCATTGCGATGACAATTTTATGAAGAATTGTGATGACAAGATCATGTAACATTGTGATAAGAAGTGTCATGGAGCATTGTGATGACAAGGACGTGGAGAATTGTGATGACATCGGACATGGAGCATTGTGTTGACCAGTCCATGGAGCATTGTGATGGCAAGACCGTGGAGCATTGTGATGAGAAGTTCACGGATAATTGTGATGACGAGCGTCATGGAGCTCTTTAATGACAAGGGGCATGGAGCATTGTGATTACAGAGGTTTTGGAGCATTGTGATGACAAGGGAATGGAGCATTTTAATGAGAAGTCCATGGAGCATTCTGATGACATGCGACAATAATCATTGTGACAACAAGGGCATGGAGCATTGTGATTACTGATGTCTTGGAGCACTATGTTGACAAGGGTCATGGAGCCTTGGATGACAAGGCCGTGGAACATTGTGATGGCAGGGGTCATGGAGCATTGTTATGACAGGGGTAATGGAGCATTGTGATGACAAGGGCATGGAACATTACTCTGAAAATTTCATCTTTTATTGTGATGAGATTAGGCATGGAGCATTGTGATGACTAGGGCACGGAACACTGTGATACATGGGTCATGGAGGACTGTAATGACAAGGGCATGGAGCATTGTGATGAGAAGAGTATCGAGCATTGTGATGACAAGCGTCATGGAGCATTGTGCTGACAAGGTCATGGAGCAATGTGATGAGAGGTTTCATGTAGCATCGTGATAAAATGGCATGTAGTATTGAGATGCAAAGGGTCATGGAGCAATGTGATGAGAGGTTTCATGTAGCATTGTGATAAAATGGCATGGAGTATTGTGATGCCAAGGTTCATGGAGCTTTGTGATATCAAAGGTCATGGAGCATTTTGATGACAAGGTCGTAGTGCATTGTGATGAGAAGGGCTGGGAGCATTGTGATGACAGTGTCATGGACCAAACTGATGAAAAGTGTAATGGAACATTTTGATGACAGGGGTTATTGAACATTGTGATGTCAGGGTTCATGGAGCATTTTGATGAAAAGGGTCATGGAGCATTCTGATGAAAAGGGGCATGGAGCATTGTGATTACAGGGGTTTTGAAGCATTGTGATGACAAGGGCAAGGAGCATTGTGATTAGAAGGCAATGGAGCATTATGATGACATGCGTCATGGAGCTTTGTGATGACAAGGACATGGAATATTGTGGTGACAAAGGTCACAGAGCCTTGTGTGATGAGGGAATGGACCATTGTGATGACAAAGGTCATGAAGCATTGTGATGACTGAAGTCACGGAGCATTGTGATGACAGGGGTCATGGACCATTGTGAGGACAAGGGCATGGTGCATTGTGATGACAGGGGCATGGAACATTGTGATGACATGTTTCATGGATTATTGTGATGACAGTGGGCATGGCGCATTGTGATGACAAGGGCATGGAACATTGTGATGACAAGGTCATTGAGTATTGTGAAGACAGGTGTCAGGGAGCATTGTGATGACATATGTCATTGTCCATTGTGATGACAATGGCACAGAGCTATGTGATAAAAAGTGTCATGGAGGATTGTGATGACAAAGTTAATGGAGCATTTTGATGACAAGGGCTTGGGACACTGTGATGACAAGGGTCATGGAGCATTGTGATGACAAGTGCATGGAGCATTGTGATGACAAGGGCCATTGAGAATTTTGATGACAACGTCGTGAAGCATTGTGATGACAAGCTCATGGAGCTTGCTATGACAGCGGTCATAGAGCATTTCAATGACAAGTGCAAGGATAATTGTAATGACAAGATCATGTAACATTGTGATAAGAAGTGTCATGGAGCATTTTGATGACAAGGACGTGGAGAATTGTGATGACATGGGACATGGAGCATTGTGATGACCAGGTCATGGAGCATTGTGATGGCAAGACCGTGGAGCATTGTGATGAGAGGATCACGGATAATTGTGATGACGAGCGTCATGGAGCACTGTAATGACAAGGGGCATGGAGCATTGTGATTACAGGGGTCTTGGAGCATTTTGATGACAAGGGAATGGAGCATTTTGATGAGAAGGTCATGGAGCATTGGGCTGAATATGTTCATGGAGTATTGTGATGACAGGGGTCAAGGAGCATTGTGATGACAAGGGAATGGAGCATTGTGATGACAGGGTCCTGGAGAAGTGTGATGAGAAAACCATGGAGTCTTGTGATGAGAAGTCCATGGAGCATTCTGATGACATGGGTCATGGATCTTTGTGATGACAAGGGCAAGGAGATTTGTGATTACAGGGGTCTTGGAGCATTGTGATGACAAGGGTCATGGAGCCTTGGATGACAAGGCCGTGGAACATTGTGATGGCAGGGGTCATGGAGCATAATTATGACAGGGGTAATGGAGCATTGTGATGACAAGGGCAGGGAACATTGGTCTGAAAATTTCATGGATTATTGTGATGAGATTCGGCATGGAGCATTGTGATGACTAGGGCACGGAACCCTGTGATACATGTGTCATGGAGGATTGTAATGACAAGGGCATAGAGCATTGTGATGTGAAGAGTATCGAGCATTGTGATGACAAGCGTCATGGAGCATTGTGCTGACAAGGGAATGGAGCAATGTGATGAGAGTTTTCATGTAGCATTGTGATGAAATGGCATGGAGCATTGTGATGCCAAGGGTCATGGATCTTTGAGATGACAAAGGTCATGGAGCATTTTGATGACAAGGTCGTGGTGCATTGTGATGAGAAGGGCAGAGAGCATTGTGATGAGAGGGTCATGGAGAAAATTGATGAAATGTGTCATGGAACATTTTGAAGACAGGTGTTATGGAACATTGTGAAGTCAGGGGTCATGGAGCATTGTGATGAGAAGGTCATAGAACATTCTGATGACATGCGTCATGGAGCTTTGTGATGACAAGGGCATGGAGCATTGTGATTACAGGGGTCTTGGAGCATTTTGATACCAAGGGTCATCGAGGCTTGCGATGACAAGGGAATGGGGAATTGGTCTGAAAATTTTTAAGGATTTTTGTGATTAGTGTGGGCATGGAGCATTGTGATGACAAGGGCACGGAACACTGTGATACATCAATCATGCAGAATTGTAATGGCAATGTCATGGAGCATTGTGATGAGAAAGGCATCGAGCATTGTGATAACAAGCGTCATTGAGATTTGTATGACAAGTGCATGGAGCAATATGATGAGAGGGTTCATGGAGCATTGTGATGACAATGGAATGGAGCATTGTGATGCCAAGGGTCATGGACCTTTGTGATCACAAATGTCATGGAGCATATTGATGACAAGGACGTGGCGCATTGTGATGAGAAGGGCAGGGAGCATTGTGATGACAGGGTCATGGAACAATTTGATGAAATGGGTCATGGAATATTTTGATGACAGAGGTTATAGAACATTGTGATGTCAGTGGTCATGGAGCTTTGTGATGAAAAGGGTCATGGAGCATTTTGATTACAGGGGTTATGGAACATTGTGATGTCAGGTGTCATGGAGCATTGTGATGATAAGGGCATGGAGCATTGTGATGACAGGGGTCATGGATCATTGTGATGACAGGGGTGAGGGAGTATTGTGATGACTAGTGATGGAACATTGTGATATCAGTGGTGAGAGAGCATTTTGAGGAGAAGTGCATGGAGCATTGTGATGACAAGGTTTATGGAGCATTTTGATGACAAAGATGTGGAGCATTATGATGACAAGTGCATGGTGCATTGTGATGACATGGGTTATGGAGCATTGTGCTGACACACGCATCGAGCATTGTGATGACAAGGGTAATGGAGCATTGTGCTAACAAAGGCATGGAGCTTTGTGATGGCAAGGATCACAGAGCATTGTGATTAAAAGTTCATGGAGCCATGTGGTGACAAAGGTCACAGAGCTTTGTGTGATGAGGTCATGGACCACTGTGATGACAAATGTCTTGAAGGACTGTGATGACTGAAGTCACAGAGCACTGTGATAACAGTGGTCTTGGAGCATTGTCATGAAAAGGGAATGGATCATTGTGATGAAAAATGCATGGATCCTTGTCATGACAGTGTTCAAAGAGCATACTGATGACAAGTGTCATGGAGCATTGTGATGACAAGTGTATTGAGCATTGTGGTGACAAAGGTCATGGAGCATTGTGATGAGAAGACCTTGCATATTTGTGATGACGAGCGTACTGGGGTATTTTGATGACAAGTGTTATGGGACATTGTGATCAGAAGGGTTTGGAGCATTGTGATGACAGAGGACATGGAGCATTTTAATTTCATTGTGATGACAATAGCATGAATCATTATGATGATGGGCATGGTGCATTGTGATGACAGGGTTCATGGAGCATTGAGATGAAAAGGGGCATGGAGAATTGTGATTACAGAGGTCTTGGTGCATTGTGATGCCAAGCGTCATGGAGCTTTGTGATGACAAAGGTCATGGGGCATTTTGACGACAAGGGCTTGGTGCATTGAGAAGAGAAGGACAGGGAGCATTGTGATGACAGGGTCTTGGAGAAATTTGATGAAAAGGGTCATGGAATATTTTGTTGACAGGGGTTATGGAACATTCTGATGTCAGGGGTCATGAAGCATTGTGATGAAATGGGTTATGGAGCATTTTGTGAAAGGGGTTATGGAACATTGTGATGTCAGGGCCCATGGAGCATTGTGATGATAAGGGCATGTAGCAGTGTGATGACAGGGGTCATGGAATACTGTGGTGACAGGGGTGAGGGAGTATTGTGAGGACTAGTGATGGAACATTGTGATATATATGGTAAGAGAGCATTTTGATGAGAAGTGCATGGAGCATTGTGATGACATGTGTCATAGAGAATTGTGCTGACAAGCGAATGGAGAATTTTGATGACAAGTGTCATGGAGCATTGTGCTGACAAAGGCATGGAGCCTTGTGATGAAAAGGGACACAACGCATTGTGATGAAAAGTTCATGGAGCATTGTGGTGACAAAGATCACAGAGCCTTGTGTGATGAGGGCATGGACCATTCGGACGACAAGTTTCATGGATTATTGTGATGAGAGTGAGCATGGATCATTGTGATGACAAGGGCATGGAGCATTGTGTTGACAAAGGTCACAGAGCCTTGTGTGACGAGGGCATGGACCATTGTGATGACAAAGGTCATGAAGCATTGTGATGACTGGAGTCACGGAGCATTGTGATGACAGGGGTGATGGAGCATTGTGATGACAAGGGCATGGAGCATTGTGATGACAGTGGCATGGAATATTTGTCTGACAAGTTTCCTGGATTATTGTGATGACAGTGGGCATGGCGCATTGTGATGACAAGGGCATGGAACATTGTGATGACAAGGTTATGGAATATTGTGAAGACAAGTGTCAGGGAGCATTGTGATGACATATGTCATTGTCCATTGTGATGACAATGGCATGGAGCATTGTGATACCAAGTGTCATGGAGGATTGTGATGCCAAAGGTAATGGAACATTTTGATGACAGGGGTTATGGAACATTGTGATGTCAGGGGTCATGGAGCATTTTGATGAAAAGGGTCATGGAGCATTGTGATGATAAGTCTCATGGAGCATTCTGATGTAAATGGGCATGGAGCATTGTGATTACAGGGGTCTTGGAGCATTCTGATGACAAGGGAAAGGAGCATTGCGATGAGAAAGCCATGGAGCATTCTGATGACATCCATTATGGATCTTTGTGATGACAAGGGCATGCAGCACTGTGAGTACATGGGTCTTGGAGCCTTGTGATTACAAGGGTCATGGAGCCTTGTGATGACAAGGCTGTGGAACATTGTGATGACAGGGATCATGGAGCATTGTAATGACAGGGGTAATGGAGCATTGTGATGACAAGACCATGTGGAATTGGTCTGAAAAGTTTCATGGATTATTTTTATGAGAGTGGGCATGGAGCATTGTGATGACAAGGGCCCGGAATACTGTGGTACAGGGTTCATGGAGAACTGTAATGACAAGGGCATGGGGCAATGTTATGAGAAGGGCATCGAGCATTTTGATGACAAGCGTCATGGAGATTTGTGATCACAAGGGCATGGAGCAATGTGCGGAGAAGGTTCATGGAGCATTGTGATGACAATGACATGGAGCATTGTGATGCCAAGGGTAATGGAGCTTTGTGATGACAAAGGTCATGAGCATTTTGATGACATATGTTATGGAGCATTGTGAGGTCAGGGGTCATGGAGCATTGTGATGAAAAGGGTCATGGAGCATTTTGCTGACATGGGTTATGGAGCACTGTGATGTCAGGGGTCATGGAGCACTGTGATGATAAGGGCATGTAGTATTGGAATGACAGGGGTCTTGGAACATTGTGATGACAAGGGTGAGGGAGTATTGTGATGACTACTGATGGCACATTGTGATATTAGTGGTGACAGAGCATTTTGATGAGAAGTGCATGGAGCATTGTGATGACAAACTGGTGGAGATTTGTGTTGACAAGCACATGGAGCATTGAGATGACAAGTCTCATTGAGTATTGTGCTGAGAAAGGCATGGAGCATTGTGATGACAAGGGTCACGGAGCATTGTGATGAAAAGTTCATGGAGCATTGTGGTGACATAGGTCAAAGAGACTTGTGATTACGAGGGCATTGACCATTGTGATGACAAAGATCATGAAGCATTGTGATGAATGGAGTCACGGAGCCTTGTGACGACAGGGGTCATGGAGCATTGGGATGTCAAGGGCATGGAGCACTGTGATGACAGGGGCATGGAGCATTGGTCTGACAAGTTTCATGGATTATTGTGATGACAGTGGGAATGGTGCATTGTGATGACAAGAGCATGGAACATTGTGATGACAACGTCATGGATTATTGTGAAGACAGGTGTCAGGGAGCATTTTGATGACATATGCCATGGTCCATTGTGATGTCAATGACATGGAGCATTGTGATGCCAAGTGTCATGGAGGATTGTGATGACAAAGGTAAGGGAGCATTGTGATGACAAGGGCATGGATCATTGTGATGACAAGGGCCATTGAGAATTTTAATGACCAGGTCTTGAAACATCGTGATGACAAGCACATGGAGCTTGTTATGACAGGGGTCATGGAGCATTGTGATGACAAGTGCATGCAGAATTGTGATGACAAGAGCACATATCATTGTGATGAGAAGTGTCAAGAATCATTGTGATGACAAGGACGTGGAGAATTGTGATGACAAGGGACATGGAGCATTGAGATGACCAGGGCATGGAGCATTGTGATGGTAAAACCGAGAAGCATTGTGATGAGAAGACCTTGGGTAATTGTGATGACGAGCATCATGGCGCACTGTACTGACAAGGGGCAAGGAGCATTGTGATGACAGGTGTCAGGGAACATTGTGATGACATGGGTCATGTAGCATTGTGATGAAAAGGGCATGGAGCATTGTGATGACAAGGGCTTGGAGCATTGTGATGACAAGTGTCATGAAGCATTGTGATGACAATGGCAGGTAGCATTGTGATGACAAAGGACATTGAGAATTTTTATAACAATGTCATGAAGCATTGTGATGACAAGGATATGGAGCTTGCTATGACAGGGTTCAGGGAGCATTGTGATGACAAGTGCATGGAGAATTGTGATGACAAGAGCGTGTAACATTGTGATGAGAAGTGTCATGGAATATTGTGATGACAAAGAGGTGGAGAATTGTGATGACAAGGGACATGGAGCATTGTGATGATCAGGGCATGGAGCAATGTGATGGCAAGACCGTGGAGTATTGTGATGAGAAGGCCATGGATAATCGTGGTGACAAGCATCATGGAGCATTATGATGACAAGAGCCATGGAGCATTCTGACATAAGATATCACTTATGAAGGAAATGTAAACATGGGTACATATGAACTGAATTAGTAAAGAGAACAGAGTCTCACATAGAGAAAACATACTTATGCCTGCTTAAGTGGAAAGGAGAGTTGGGGAGATGCATAAAACCAGAGTTTGATATTAGCACAGGTACCATTCCATAATCCAAATAAAGAATAGACAAGACCTACTCCTTCCTCAGTGAACGGGACTCAACACCCCTATTCTCCGCAGAGGAATATATCTGACTAGTAAGAATCTTAAAATTTATGTATTGATATGTCACCGTAGGGGAATCAAGTGTGTCTAGACTGGCATAAACATGGCAGTAAAAATCAGCTCAAACCCACTATAAAAAGAATTTCGAAAACAAATCAAAAAAACAGGGAAATTCTTTACAATTCCTTCAGGGGCTCTGATGAAACCTGGAATGACCCTATCTAAAACATCAGCTGGATGTGGCATAAGGCTGCACACGTGGGACTGAGAGGATTGGTGGGATTCAGTGAGCAAATGCAGACCATTTAAAGCAATAATGCGTGCCACACATTCCAAGGGTCCCAACTCTCCAGGTTGAAGGGAATATTACTACAGCTATAACATGTACGGGAAACCTAGAGAATGGACGCACTGTGAATATGAAAGGTTTCTAAAACTCAACTAATAATCCCTCTCCTGGTGCTCCGGTTTGACATTCCAACTGCTGTACTATCAATCTCCCAACTTCGAGAGACAACCCCTAAAACCTCCTGTTTCGCACAGGTTGCCAATTTGGCAGAGGATGAAAGGGAAGAGGGAGAACCAATGAGAGAGTAGCTGTTAGGCATTTGGACGGGCACATGTCACTCTAATTTCCTGGCAGGAAGGAGAATTAACCAAAGTGTCAGCCACCCTCCGGGAACCAATATAGTTCCTGAACCTAAATTTTAGACTTGCGGTCAGCTCACAAAAAACGAGTTGAAAAATGGAGCTCAGGGGCACAGCAATTCAGAAAGTGGCAGAGTAATAATGGACAACTATCATCCAAATATCTGTTGAGGGAAGGCAAAGAGGCGGACTTGAAAGCGAGCCAGAATAGCAGGAAACAGATTTCAAGAGGTACATTAGAATCAACATTGAAGCACAGGAAGTGGGACACAACTTCGACAGTGATGCACTTAGCTAAAAAAGGGTGTATGCGTTTTCTCATGAATATATTCAGGAGAAAACGCATACGCACTTTTTGGCCAAGCAAGCAAGCGGACAATGCAAATCTGCACTACAAAGAAGTATCACATCCCACCAGTCAAAAGGGACATCCGCAAAATTTGTAAAAAAAATAGAAAGGCAAGAGAGGGCCTGGAGAACAGGGAGCCTACTTATGATGATGGGCAGGATGTAAACTGCCAACTGCCTCTCTGGAGGAGTGCATTGTGTTCCCTAAAACAAGTAAACAACAGAGCTACAGAGCCAAGGGCACTTCCAATCTACGGAATATACCTTGGGAAAATTGAAAATCAATAAGACAGAGCCACCCCAAAATTTAGGGCTGCACTGCTTACAAGAACCTCAACTTGGGTCCACCTAAAATATACCAGGAAAGACAAAAATGGTTCAAGAAATTGTGTTACTTACGTACGATGGATTATCCCTCAGCCATGTAATCAATGTCCTAAGGCCAGTAGCAGCAAAATGATTGGATTTAGGTACGATGATTCTAAGTGAAATACGTCACAGAGAAAAAGAAACTTAACATAAGATATCACTTATGAAGGTACTGTAAACATGGGTACACATGACCTGAGTTAGGAAAGAGAAAAGAATCTCACATTTAGAAAACACTCTTATGCCTGCTTAATGGGGAAGGAGAGGTGGGGTGATGCATAAAACCAGAGTGTGATATTAGTACATGTACCGTTCAAAAAAGCACCTACGGATTAGCCAAAACCTACACCTTCCTCAGTGAAAGGGACTCAAAACCCCATATTTCCCTCAGAGGAATATATCTGACTAGTAAAATCTTAAAACCTATGTATTGATATGTCTCCTTAAGGGAATCATATGTGTCTTGACGGGCATAAACATGGCAGTGAGAATCATATTAAACCCACTATAAAAAGGAGATTGAAAAACAAAACAAAAAAAACAGGGAAATTCTTTACAATTCCTTCAGGGGCTCCGATGATACCTGGAATGACCCTATCTACAATGACAGCTGGATGTGGCATAAGGCTGGACACCTCGGACTGAGAGGATTTGTGAGATTCGGTGAGCAAATGCAGACCATTTAAAGCAATAATGCATGTCACACATTCAAAGGGTCCCAAATCTCCAGGTTGAAGGGAATATTACTACCGCTATAATATGTACGGAAAACCTAGAGAATGGACACACTGTGAATATGAAATGTTTCTAAAACTCAACTAATAGTCTCTCTCCTGGTGCTCCGGTTTCATTTTCCAACTGCTTTACTATCAATGTCCCAACATGGAGAGACAGCCCCTTTAACCTCCTGGATAGCACAGGTTGCCAATTTGGCAGAGGATGAAAGGGAAGAGGGAGAAACAATGAGAGAGTAGCTGTTAGGCATTTGGACGGGCACATGTCACTCTAATTTCCCATCAGGAAGAAGAATTAACCAAAGTCTCAGCCACCCGCCGGGAACCAGTATAGGTCCTGAACCAAAATTTTAGACTTGCGGTCAGCTCATAAAAAACGAGTTAAAAAATGGAGCTCAGGGGCACAGCAATTCACAAACTGGCAGCGTAATAAAGGACAACTATTGTTCAAAAATCTGTTTAGGGAAGGCAACGAGACGGACTTGAAAGCGAGCCAGAATAGCAGGAAACAGATTTCAAGAGGTACATTGGAATCACTTTTAAAGCACAGGAAGAGGGACACAACTTCGACAATGATGCAATGGGCCAAAAAGGGCGTATGCGTTTTCTCCAGATTATATTCAGGAGAAAATGCATATGCCCTTTTTGGTCAAGCAAGGAAGCGGGCAATGCAAATCTGCACAACAAAGAAGTATCACTTCCCACCGGTCAAAAGGGACATCCGCAAAATGTGTAAAAAACCAGAAAGGCAAGACAGGCCCTGGAGAACATGGAGCTTACTTATGCAGAAGGGCAGGATGTAAATTGCCAGGTGCCTCTCTGGAGGAGTGCACTGTGTTCTTTAAAACAAGTAAACAACAGAGCTACAGAGCCAAGGGCACTTCCAGTCTATGGAATATACACTGGGAAAACTGAAAATCAATAAGACAGAGCCACCCCAAAATTTAGGGCTGCACTGCTTACAAGGACTTCAACTTGGGTCCACGTAAAATATCACAGGAAAGACAAAAATGGTTCAAGAAATTGTGTTACTTATGTACGATGGAATATTCCTCAGCCATGAAATCAATGTCAAAAGGCCAGTAGCAGCAAAATGAGTGGATTCAGGTATGATGATTCTAAGTGAAATAAGTCACAGAGAAAAAGGAACTTATCATAAGATATCACTTATGAAGGTCCTTTAAAATTATCTGGATACACATAATCTGAGTTAGGAAAGAGAACAGAGTATCACATTTAGAAAACACCCTTGTTCCTGCTTAAGGGGGGAAGGAGAGGTGGGGTGATGCATAAAACCAGAGTTTGATATTAGTACAGGTACCGTTCCAAAAACCACCTACGGACTAGACAAGACTTACACCTTCCTCAGTGAAAGGGACTCAAAACACAATATTTCCCGCAGAGGAATATATCTGACTAGTAAGAATCTTAAAACCTGTGTATTGATATGTCACCGTAAGGGAATCAAGTGTGTCTAGACTGGCATAAACATGGCAGTGAGAATCAGCTCAAACCCATTATAAAAAGGAATTTCAAAACGAAAACAAAAAAAGAGGGAAATTCTTTACAATTCCTTCAGGGTCTCTGATGAAACCTGGAATGACCCTATCTACAATGACAGCTGGATGAGGCATAAGGCTGGACACTTGGGACTGAGAGGATTCGTTAGATTCGGTGAGCAAATGCAGACCATTTAAAGCAATAATGCGTGGCACACATTCCAAGGGTCCCAGCTCTCCAGGTTGAAGGGAATATTACTACAGCTATAACATGTACGGGAAACCTAGAGAATGGACACACATTGAATATGAAAGTTTTCTAAAACACAACTAATAATCCCTCTCCTGGTGCTCCAGTTTGACTTTCCAACTGCTTTACTATCAATCTCCCAACTTGGAGAGACAGCTCCTTTAAACTCCTCTTTCGCACAGGTTGCTAATTTGGCAGAGGATGAAAGGGAAGAGGTAGAACCAATGAGAGATAGCTTTTAGGGATTTGGACGGGCACATGTCACTCTAATTCCTGTCAGGAAGAAGAATTAACCAAAATCACAGCCACCCGCCGGGAACCAGTATAGATCCTGAACCAAAATTTTGGACTTGCGGTCAGCTCACAAAAAACGAGTTGAAAAATGGAGCTCAGGGGCACAGCAATTCACAAACTGGCAGAGTAATAAAGGACAACAATCCTCCACATATCTGTTGAGGGAAGGCAATGAGGCAGACTTGAAAGCGAGCCAGAATACAGGAAACAGATTTCAAGAGTTACATTGGAATTGCCTTTAAAGCACAGGAAGAGGGGCACAATTTTCACAATGATGCACTTGGACAAAAAAGACGTATGCGTTTTCTCCTGAATATATTCAGGAGAAAACGCATACGCCCATTTTGGCCATGCAAGGAAGCGGGCAATGCAAATCTGCACTACAAAGAAGTATCACTTCCCACCGCTCAAAAGGGACATCCGCAAAATGTGAAAAAAACAGAAAGGCAAGACAGGCCCAGGAGAACAGGGAGCCTAGTTATGCTGATGGGCAGGATGTAAATTGCCAACTGCCTCTCTGGAGGAGTGCATTGTGTTCCCTAAAACAAGTAAATCTCAGAGCTACAGAGCCAAGGGCTCTTACAGTCTAGGGAAGATACCTTGGGAAAACTGAAAATAAATAAGACAGAGCCACCCCAAAATTTAGGGCTGCACTGCTTACAAGAACCTCAACTTGGGTACACCTTAAATATCCCAGGAAAGACAAAACGGTTCAAGAAATTGTGTTTCTTATGTACGATGGAATATCCCTAAGCCATGAAATCAATGTCATAACGGCAGTAGCAGCAAAATGAGTTGATTCAGGTACGATGATTCTAAGTGAAATAAGTCACAGAGAAAAATAAACTTATCATAATATAACACTTATGAAGGTCCTGTAAACATGGCTACACATGATCTGAGTTAGGAAAGACAACAGAACAATGAAACTTATCATAAGTTATCACTCATAGCGGGAATGTACACATGGCTACACATGAACTGAATTACAAACACAACAGAGTCACACATTTAGAAAACAAACTTCTGCCTGATTAACGGGAAAGGCGAGTTGGGGTGATGCATAAATCCACAGTCCTTAATTAGCACAGATATCGTTCCATAAACCAAGTATGTAATAGACAGCACCTACTCCCGGCAAAATGAACTGGACTCAACAACCCCTATTCATTGAAGAGGAATATATCTGACTAGTAAGAATTTTAAAACATATGTATTCTCATGTCTCCATAAATGAATCATGTGTGTGTCTAATGACTTGAACACAGCACTGAAATTCAGCTAAACCCCCTTATAAAAATAAATTTGAAAAGCAAAATGGAAAAATAGCGAAACAGGGAGAAAGTCTTAAAAATTACGTTCAGGGCCTGTGATGCAACCTGGATTGACCACCTTTACATCCACAGCTGGATGAGACATAAGATTGGACACTTGGGTCTGACAAGATTGCTGAGGTTGTGTGAGCTAAAGAACACCACTTAGAGCAATACTGTGTGCTACCCATTCCAGTGGCCCAAACTCTCCAGGTTTAAGGGAATCTTCCTACAGTTAAGACATGCTTGGGGAACCCAGTGGATGGTACACTGTGTAATCGGGAATGTTTTCTAAAAGGTACCTCATTATTCCTTTCCTCGTGCTCGGTTTCGCCATTCCATCTGCATTACTAAAAATCTCCCCACTTGGAGTGTCAGCGCCTTTACCCTCCTCTTATGCACAGTTTGCAAATTGTGCAGAGGACGAACAGGAAGAGGGGAAACAAATGAGAGATTAGCTCTAGGTGTTTGAATGGGCACATGTCACTCTAGTTTCCCATCAGGAAAAAGAATTAAACACAGGCTCAGCCTGCAACCCCGGGACCAGACTAGGGCCTAAAACCATCCTGCGGTATTACAGCCAGCTCACAAATAAGCAAGTTGAAAAATGGAAATCAGGGGCACAGCAATTCACAAACTTGCAGAGTTATAAAGGACAACTATCATCCAGAAATGTATTGAGGTAAGGCAGTGAAGAGGATTTGAAAGCAAGGCAGAATTGAAGGAAACAGATTTCAAGAGGTAGATTGGAGTCATTTTTAAAGCACATGAAAAGCAACAGAACTTCGACAATGTTGCCCTTGGCCGAAAAGGGAGTATGTGTATTTTCTTGAATATATTCGGGAAAAAAATGCACACACCCTTTTTGGCCAAGCAAGCCATCAGGCATTGCAAATCCACCCTACATAGAAGTGTCACTTACCTCCGGTCAAAAGGGCCATCCGCAAATAGTGTAAAAACCACAAATACAGGACAGGCCATGGAGAAAAGGGAGCCTGGTTACGCCGATGGACAGCATGTAAATTGACAACAGCCTCTCTGGAGAACTGTATGTTGTTTTCTAAAACAGAGCTACAGAGCATAGCACATTTCCACTCATGGGCGTGTATTTTGGGAAAATTAAAAATCCACAAAACACAGCCAGTCCAAAGTTTAGAGCTGCTCTGTTTACAAGAACCTCGACTTTGGTACACTTTAAATATCCCAGGAAAGGGAAAATAATGGATAAAGATGTTGTGGTACTTATATACAATGGAAAGTCACTCAGACATAAAATCCATGTCATAAGGCCAATAGCAGCATAATGAGTGGCCTTAGGTATGATGATGCTAAGGGAAATGAGCCACAAAGAAAAAGAAACTTATTGTAATATATCACTTATAGAGGGAATGTAAACATGGCTACACATGAACTGAATTACAAAAGAGAACAAAGTTACACATTTAGAAAACACACTTATGCCTCCTTAAGGGGAAACATGACATGGGGTGATGTGTAAAAGCAGAGTTTGAAATTAGCACAGATACCATTCCATATACCAAATATGTAATAGACAAGACCTACTCCTTTCTCAATGAACTGGACACAAAACACCCTATTCACTGAAGAGGAATATATCTGACTGGTAATAATCTTGAAACCTATGTATTTATATGTCTCCATAATGGAATCAAGTGTATGTAGATTGGCATAAACACAGATCAATGGAACAGGACAGAAAGCTCAGAGATAAACCTACATACCTATGGCTATCTCATCTATGACAAAGGAGCTAAGGATATACAATGGAGAAAAGACAGTCTCTTCAGTAATTGGTGCTGGGAAAACTGGACCCCTACACATAAAAGAATGAAATTCGAACACTCCATAACACTATACACAAAAATAAACTCTAAATTGATTAGAGATCTAAATATAAGACCAGACACTATAAAACACTTAGAGGAAACAATAGGCAGAACACTCTATGACATAAATCACAGCAAGATCCTTTTTGACCCATCTCCTAGAGAAATGGAAATAAAAACAGAAATCAACAAATGGGACCTAATGAAACTTAAAAGCTTTTACACAGTACAAGAAAACATAAAGAAGATGCAAAAACAACCCTCAGAATGGCAGAAAATATTTTCACATGAAGCAATTGACAAAGGATTAATCTCCAAATTTTACAAGCACCTCATGTAGCTCAATATCACAAAAACAAACAACCCAATCCGAAAACGGGCAGAAGACCTAAATAGACATTTCTCCAAAGAAGATATACAGATTACCAAGAAAGACATGAAAGGATGCTGAACATCACTAATCATTAGAGAAATGCAAATCAAAGCTACCGTGAGGTATCTCCTCACAGCAGTCAGAGTGGCAATCATCAAAAAAATCTACAAAACAATAAATGATGGAGAGGCCTTTATTGGAGAAAAGGGAACACACTTGTACTATGGGTGGGAATGTAAATTGATATGGGCAATAGGGAGAACAGTATGGAGGTTCCTTTAAATAAGTAACAATAGAAGTACCATACGACACAACAATCCAACTACTGGGCATTTGCCTTACGAAAACCATAATTCAAAAAGAGTTATGTACAAAAATATTCATTGCAGCTCTATTTACAATAGCCAGGACATGGAAGCAACCTAAGTGTCCATCGACAGATGAATGGATAAAGAAGATCTGGCACATATATACAATGGAATATTACTCAGCCATAAAAAGAAGCAAAACTGAGTTATTTGTACTGAGGTGGATGGATTAGAATCTGTCCTACACAGTGAAGTAAGTCAGAAAGTGAAAAACAAATACTGTATGTTAACAGAGATATACGGAATCTAATGAAGAAATAAAAAAGATTATGAAGAACCTAGTGGCAGGACAGGATTAAGGACACAGATGTAGAGAAAGGACTTGAGGACACCGGAAAGGGTATGGGTAAGCTGGGACGAAGTGAGAGAGTGGCATCGACATAAATACATTACCAGATGTAACACCAATAGCTACTGGGAAGCAGCCACATAGAACAGGGAGATCAGCTCGGTGCTTTGTGACCACATAAAGAGGTGGGATATGGAATATGGGAGGCAGATGCAAGAGGAAGGGGATCTGGTGATATTTGTATATGTATAGCTGATTCACTTTGTTATACAGCAGAAACTAACACTCCATTGTAAAGCAATTATACTCCAATAAATGTGTAAATGGAAAAAAAAAAAAAGAAAGCCCAGGGATAAACCTACACACCTATGGTCAACTAATCTATGACAAAGGAGGCAAGACTATACAATGGAGATAAGACAGTCTCTTCAATCAGTGGTGCTGGGAAATATGGAAAGCTACATGTAAAAAATGAAATTAGAACACTCCCCAACACCATACATATAAATATATTCAAAATGGATTAGAGACCTTAATGTAAGACCGGACAGTATAAAACTCTGAGAGGAAAACTTACGAAGAATACTCTGACGTAAATCACAGCAAGATCTTTTTTGATCCACCTCCTATAGTAATGAAATAAAAAAAAGAAGCTAAACAGATGGGACCTAAAGAAACGTAAAAGCTTTTGCAAAGCAAAGGAAACTACAAACAAGACAAAAAGACAACCCACAGAATGGCAGAATATATTTGCAAACGAATCAATGGACAAATGACTAATCTCCAATATATATAAACAGCTCATGCAGGTCAACATTAATAAGACAAAAAACCCAATACAAAAATGGAAGCAGATCTAAATAGACATTTCTTCCAAGAAGACATAGAGATGGCCAAGACACACATGAAAATCTGCTCAACATCACTAATTATTAGAGAAATGGAAATCGAAACTACAATGAGGTATCACGTCACACCTGTTAGAATGGGCATCATCAGAAAATCTACAAACAACAAATGCTGGAGAGGGTGTGGAGAAAAGGAACCTTCTTCCACTATTGTTGGGAATGTAAATTGATACAGTCTCTATGGAGAACAGAATGGAAGTTCCATATAAAACTAAAAATAGAATTACCATATAATCCAGCAATCCCACTACTGGGCATATACCCAGAGAAAACCATAAATCAAAAAGACACATTCACCACAATGTTCATTGCAGCACTATTTACAATAGCCAGGTAATGAAAGCAACCTAAGTGCCCACAGACAGACGAATGGATAAAGATGTGGTACATATATACAATGGAATATTACTCAGCCATACATACGAATGAAATTGGGTCATTTGTAGAGACCTTGATGGGTCTAGAGACTGTCATACAGAGTGAAGTAAGTCAGAAAGAGAAAAACAAATATTGTATATTAATGCATATATGTGGAACCTAGACAATTGGTACAGATGAACCGGTTTGCAGGGCAGAGATAGAGACACAGATGTAGAGAACAAACATATGGACACCAAGGGGGGAACGCCATGTGAGGGTGGTGGTGGGATGAATTGGGAGGCTGGGATTCACATGTGCACACTTATATGTATAAAATAGATATCCAATAAGAACCTGCTGTATAAAAGAAATAAATAAATATTAAAAAAATAAAAATAAATAAATAACATTTAATATAATAAAACAGAAAAAAAGTTTTTCCCTTCATATAGACGTCTTTATATTAATGCATTATTTCCATGTTTATATCTCTAAATTAAAAAAAAAAGAGGAATAAATAAAACCTACTTTGAACCAAAAAGAGAAAAGGAAAAAAAAAAAAAAAAAAAAACAGAACCCACCACTTATACAGAGGAAAATCGTATCAGGGCACTTGCTCCAGTGGTAAAAAATTCTTAAGTTGGTTAGAAGTGGGAAATCATCCCCCATGCAGTCAGCAGCGCTCCACCCCACAAGGAACATCCTCATTGAAAAGCTGGGGGACTATGTCGAGGCGTCTGTGAGTAAATGTGAGCTGAGCCCCAGTCCTGCTGCAGCTGAAATCTTCCCACCCTTTCCAGGTAAAACACCTGAATATGTACAAGAACTTGCAAGCCTAGAGGAAGGGCTGTGGAGCCACACCAGCGACAGCATGCAGGCCGACGTGGTGCCTGCAGGACAGCCAGGATGGTCCTGGCCCCAGATGCTCTTCTGGAAGCTTTCCATTTCCCTGCCTGAGATACCCCTCCTGCCACGGCCCCCACTGCTTTTTTACTTCCTCACCTCTGCCTGGGGAGAAATTCCAGCGGCAGGTATGGGTGACACATCCTCTTCCTTAGCAGGTGGCAGCCTGGCAACACCTGCAGAAAGTCCAGCAGAGCCCCATTCACACTGGACCACCCACAAAGCCACAGCCCCTCACTCCCTCCCAACACCCCAGCCCCGACACTGCTGACGGGGCAGAGAATATGGCGTCAGGCACAGTTACAGGAGCTCTTGCTGACTGGAGAGGTGTTTATATTGACCTCAACCCAGGCACACCTGGGGAGGGCTGGCAGGCAGTGTCAGGCTGCCCAAATCAGCCAATCCTCACCCCTCCGGGTCTCACAGTTACAGAAAATGAGCCTTGCTAAATGGGCCAGGCCCAAGGAACAGGTGTGGGCTCTTGAGAGACAGGATAGACAAGGGGCTGCAGCTGCGGCTTATTTTCTTATCATTTTATGTGGTCCATGAGTGGAAAACAAATTCAAGAAGACCCTATCCTAACGAGAGGAACCCAGGAGACAGGGAGAGGAGTGATGGTGGGTGGAGACAGAGGCCTGTTGCCCTGGCTGCAGTGGAAGTGTCTGGAAGACCAGGCAGAGAGAGGCCACACAGAGTGATACCCAGGGTCACAGACCTGTTAGAGCTGCTCTTTGTTAGTTCAAGTGCTGCTCTGAGGTGTTCTGTGTCAGCTGTGAGCGACAGGTGAGCTGGGGGTTCTCTGCAAGGTGGGCTATGTGCACGGTCCCTGTGTGTCCAGACCTGCTGGGGTACATGCCCAGGGGAGCTCCGTATCCTGGTAAGGGCCTGACTATGAGAGACCCATGGGCTGCTGGGTAGCTGCACAGGTGAGCTCCATACCCTGGGAGGGACTTGACCACGAGAGCCCCGTGGGCAGTGTGGTGGGGTGTGCAGCCCAGGTGAGCTCCATATCCTGGGATTGGCCTGACCACGAGAGCCCCATGGGCTGCTGGAGACCTGGTAATGTATACCAGGACAGTCAGTGAAGCCACGGAGGATATACATCAAGTAGCTCCTATTTCCTACACCCTGCTGGTCATTCTAACATCCACCAGGCCATGGCATTCTGTATTAGACTTCAATGATGCCTTCTTCTGTATTCCATTCATCTCAGAGTCACAAGAACTTTTGGCTTGTGAGTGGCAGGACACAACATGCAACAAAAGCAATAATGCTGGGCCGTCCTGCCCCAATGGTTCAAAAATCCCCACACCATCATTGGGGAAATGTCCTCTAAAGACCTAAAAGTTCTACCTCTGTAAAAGGGAACCCTCCTTCAATATGCAGATGACATTCTGATCGCCAGGCCTACTAAAGACGCCTCTGAACTACATAGACAAGGAAGGATAGAAGGTGTCCAAGAAAAAGGCTCAAATATCCCAGGCTAAGGCGACATGCCTGGGCTTCATTCTCACAGATATTCGGAGAAAAGTATCCCAGGATAGGGAAGAAGCCATTTGCAGCCTTACCTCTTCTAAAACTAGAAGACAGCTTAGGGGTTCCTGGGGAGGCCAAGGTTTTCTGCATCTGGATCCCTAACTACAGTCTAATAGCTGGGCCTCTACATGAAACACTGACACGAAAAGATGATGATCCTTTTGAATAGAATCCAGAAGCAGCCTTTCAAGAATGGAAAGAGCAGTCAATTCAGACCCTTGCCCAGGAACTCCCTAATTTAGCTAAAGCCTTTGACCTTTACATACCCGGTCAAAGGTTAAAAGCCCTTGGAGCCTTAGTGCAAAAACTGGGACCACTTGAAATGGGGCAACACAAGAATGCCCTTCAGGTATGATAAACTATGGTCACCAAGGGCTTTGCCCCCCGCCCCATCAGGCCAGGATACTGGGGTATCAAAAAAGCTGGAAATCAGCAGCCCACAAGGCCAGCTCCCTCCTAAGGGAAAAGGACCCCACGTGGTGATCCTAACCACCCATCATGCCCTGAAGTTGCAGGGGTCGCTCTGTGGACACACTGACCTCGAGTGAGGAGGCCCTCCAACTCCAACCTCCAGAGAGACAAACGGGGGCAATGGACCCCCAAGAAGACACGTGTGACCATCACTTGACCTGGAGTTTCTCTCAGAAAACAAGTCTGTACCCCGAAAGAGCAGACTACTGCTTGGAGGACTTACTGCACCCAGACGGGAGCTAAAAAGCTTGGTGGAGGAAACGTATATCACGATTTCACCATAGAAAACCCTACAGACACCGCGGTGATGGTGGCCAATATGACCGGCTGGACTGCTGGCTACTTCAAAAGGCCGTTGACTCAGTGGACGTCATGGTCCTGGATCACCACCGAACCTGGACTGTCTGGGAGTTGAGCGGGCAGGGCTCTGACACATGGTGCTGTTTGTACATTAATTCAGGGACCTAATTAAAGAAAGCACAGACTACTGGTCAGTGCATCTAGGCTGGCAAAAACCTTCAGCCTAAGGTCGCCGAACAAATGTGGTGTGGGGTGAAACCTGCCACCGCAGCATCACTGTGCATCTTTTTCCTGGACCCATAAAGGTCATTAGAATCTATAACACTTCCAATGCTGGTGCTTAGGTGGAAGACCAGTGAGGCAGGAGTCCTGGGGACAATCAACCTCACCTGGAGGCTGCTGGGGAGAAGTTTTGCCCCTCCCCACTTGTATGAGGGCTCCCACCTCAGCATGAAGCAGTTACAAAAGAGGGGTCTGCACCCTCAGCACCCCAAGAATGAGGAACGGGACAAAAAGCAGAGGAGGTGTTCGTCTCCGGCAACATTCATTAAAAATTCCTGGGAGATAAAAAGGGAATCTGGGCAATAAAATAAAGTCTAACCTGTTTTTCATTTGTGCTTTGTCTAATTTCACGTGCTCCTATGGTTCCGCATGCAGAGGTCCCACACCCGGCACTTCAGACCCGATTTCCTAGTGCAGAATGGCTGGGTCGACACCTTAGCTAGCGGGGTCCCATGCAGACTCTGCGACATAGAGCCTGAGCTGCAGCCAGCCCAGCCTTCGAGAGCTCCATCCCCTCCCTCCTGCTGACGCTGCCGGGATCCCTACACAGCAGCCCAGCACACAGCCCACGGGGGAGTGCACGCTCTCACCTCTCCATTCTGTTTTCAAAATATAAAGTTTCCTTTGCTTCTGAACCAAACTCAGTCTTGATCTGTTGGCTCCAATGATATTGGGCATGGGGACTCCTGTTGGGGTCCACTCTGGAGGATCAGTAACAGAAATTGAGAACATTGTAACTTCAATGAACAGATGTGTGAGCCAAACTGTAGTCAACCTAGAGCAGTGTATAAGGCTCGGGTAAAATAAGATGTTTCTAAGACTTACATTTAATATTTCCATCACTTTATTATAAGCAAGTTCAGAGAAGACGTCTGTCTTATTTGTCAGGTCAACATTAGAGAAATGAAGTGATTTATTCCCAAGGATGTACATCGAATACTCTTGGCTGAAGCTTCAATCTTGTTTTGAATGCTTTTCAATTGAAAATGATACCTCTCTTTCAGCTTCCCCATTTCTGAGAAGTATAAAATCTTATAATTTATTATTACCAAAGGGGAAAGGTAGGAGAAGGGATAAGTTAACAGTTTGGGATTAACACATACACACTGCTATGTATAAAACAGATCATCAACAAGGAACTATTGTATAGCACAGGGAACTACACTGAATATTTTGCAATAACCTATAAGTGGAAATTATCTGAAAAAGAATAGATATTTTTATTGACATCATCTATCAATGACAGATAAAATGTAACCTAAGCAAGGCCGATGGTGAGCACTTCTGACTCTGAAGATTTCAATCATCTAAAATTTGGACTCTGCCTATTTCCCAAGGCCCTTAATGGACATATGTGTAGCCATAGCTTAAAAATTCCCCAGCTTGGGGTTCGGGGAGGCACTGATTTGGAAAAATCCCTGGTGTTCTCCTTACATGCACGGGACCATTCCTACGGCTCAAACATGACTGTCACTCCTAGAGGATGGTACACCGTTTGATCGGAAACAGTTTGGAAAAGGCACCTCATCTCCTCATCACCTGGTGCTCGGGTTCACCCCTCCAGCATCTTTCCTAACAATCTCCTCACTTGGGGATATCAGCACCGTCAACATCCTGTTGCACACAGTTTGGAATTTGTCCATAGGA
Source organism: Hyperoodon ampullatus (assembly GCF_949752795.1). Taxonomy (NCBI): domain Eukaryota; kingdom Metazoa; phylum Chordata; class Mammalia; order Artiodactyla; family Ziphiidae; genus Hyperoodon; species Hyperoodon ampullatus. The sequence goes on along the minus strand of NC_136913.1, from coordinate 147,012,304 downwards.
TGAAGCGGAAGGATGAGAAAAATTTAGAGACAAGTCCTAGGTGTTTGGACAGGCACATGCCACTCTAATTTCCAATCCGGAAGACAAATTCATCAAAGGCTAGAATTGCCCATGGAAACAGAATAGGACTAGAGGAAATCCCACTGTTTTGTGTCCAGTTTCCAAAAACACAAGTTGAAATATGGAACTCAGGGGCACTAAAATTCATGAAACTGTAGAGTTGAAAATATCTATCGTCAAACAATGTCTTGAGGTAAGTCACAGAAAAGGACTTGTAAGCAAGGGAGAGTGGCAGGAAACAGATTTGAAGAGGTAGAAAGGACTCCCCATTAAAGCACAAGAAAAGGGGCTGAACATCGCCAATGATGCAGTTGGCCAAAAAGGGCATATGCATATTTTTCTGAATATATTCAAGTAAAGGCCATACACACATTTTATCCAACCAAACAGGTGGGCACTGGAAATCAATACTACAAAATGTATCACTTCACATCAGTCAGAAGGACCATCCACATAAAATGTAAACACACGAAATGCAGGACAGGGTGAGGAGAAAAGGGAGCCATGTGCGGCTCATAGTGGAAATGTAATTTGCCAACGGCCACTCTGGAGAAGTGTATTGTGTTTGCTAAAACATCTAAAACATGAGCTACAGAGCATAGGGCACTTGCACTCATGGGCGTATACCTTGGGGAAAACAAAAATCGACAGAAAACAGGCACCCCAACGTTTACCACCTCTCTGTTAAAAAGGGCCTCAACGTGGATATAACCTAAATGTCCCTGGAAGGATAAAATGGATAAAAGAGATGGGGTACTTATGTAGAGTGGAATATTACTCATCCAGAAATTAATGAATTAAGGCCAGTTGTAACAACTCTGGAGGAGTTACATACGATCATTCTAAGTGACGTATGACAGAAAGAAAAAGACACATATCATAAGATGTCACTTAAAGGTGGAATCAAAAATGGCTACACATGAAATAAATTACAAAACAGAAACATAGTCAAATATGTAGAAAATAGACATAAGGCTGCTAAATGGGAAAGGTGAGGAAGGGTGAGGTATTATCCAGGAGGTTGAAATTAGCAAAGATACCATTCCAAGTACCATATTGAATAATTGACAAGGCCTACACGGTACCTCAAAGAACTGCACTCAGCCCACTAAAGTCACTGTAAAATAATAAATATGACTGGTAAGCATCTGAAAAAGAATTTATTGTTGTCTCACAGTACATGAATCAAGGGGATGTACAGCAGCAAAAAACAGAGCTTTGAAAATCAGCTGTAAACAATATAAAAATAAATTTAAAAATATTTAGAAAAACAGTAGGACAGACAAAATTTCTTACAACTTTTGTTGAAGGGCTATGATGTAACATGGATTGAACACATGTAGACCCACAGCAGGATGATATATAAGGCAGGAAGCTATGCACGCTAAGAGATGTTAGAGAGGCTGGGTGAGGAAATGCAGAACTTTAAAAGAAATACTGCCTGATTCCCATTCCATGGGTCCCAAATCTGCAGGTTCAAGGGAATCTTCTGACAGCAAAAACATGCCTGGGAGACCGAGACAAATGTACACCGTGTGATCAGGAAAGGGGTCTAAAATGCACCTCATTTTTGATCTCCTGGTGCTGGGGTTCGCCATTCCAGCCAAATTACTAACAATCTCCCCACTTGGAGAATCAGCACCTTTAACCTCCTGTTTCACACAGTTTGCAATTTGTGCAGAGGATAAACGGGAAGAGGGGGAACCAATGAGAGACTAGCTGTAGGATTTTTGAAAGGCACATGTCACTCTAATTTCCCATTAGGAAGAAAAATTAACCAAAGGCTCAGCCTGCCACCCCAGAACCAGAATAGGGCCAGAAGCAATACAATTGTTTGGCGGCCAGCTCACAAAAAAAGCGAATTGCAAAATGGAGCTCAGGAGCAGACAATTCAAAGACCTGCAAAGATAAAAATGATAACCAACGTCCAAAAATATATTCAGGTAAGGCAACGAAGAGGATCTGAATGAGAGGCAGAATTGCAGGAAACAGATTTCAAAAGGGAGATTGGACTCACATTTAAAGCATATGAAAAGCAGCAGAATTTCTAAAATGATGTAGTTGGGCAAAAGTGTGTATGTGTTTTTTTCATGAATAATTTCAGGAAAAAAAACACATACAGATTTTTTGGCCAACCAAGCAAGCGGGAAATGCATATCTGCACAGCAAAGAAGTCTCAATTTCCACTGCTCAGAAAGGCCATCCAAAAAATGTGTACACACCAGAAATGCAGGAGAGGCCATGGAGAACAGGGAGCTAGTCACGCTGATGGGTGGGATATAAATATCCAAGAGCCACTCTGAAGAAGTGTATGCTGTTTCCTAAAACATCTAAAATACAAAGCTACCGAGCATAGGGCACTTCCACTCATGGGCATATAACTTGGGAAGACTAAATATCAACAAGACACAGGCACCCCAAAGTTTAGGGCTGCTCTGCATACAAGAACCTCAACTTCGGTACAACTTAAATATTCCAGGAAAGAGAAAATTGCGTAAAGAACTTGTGGTAATTTTGTACAATGGAATATCACTCAGACATGAAATCAATGTCATAAGGCCAGTAGCAGCATAATGAGTGGATTTAGGTACGATGATTCTAAGTGAAATAAGTCACACAGAAAAAGAAACTTATCACAAGATATCACTTATGAAGGCCCTGTAAACATGGCTACACATGAACTGAGGAAAGAGAACAGAGTCTCACACTGAGGAAACACTCTTTTGCCTGCTTAAGGGGGAAGGAGAGGTGGGGTGATGCATAAAACCAGAGTGTGATATTAGCACATGTAGCATTCCATGAAGCCAATACAGAATAGACCAAACCTACAGCTTCCTCAGTGAACGGGACTCAAATCCCCAATTCCCAGCACAGGAATATATCTGACTTGTAAGAATCTTAAAACCTATATATTGATATGTCTCCATTAGGGAATCAAGTGTGTCTAGACCGGCATAAACATGTCGGTGAAAATCAGCTCAACCCCATTATAAAAATGAATTTCAAAAACAAAACAAACAAAAAAAAAACAGCGAAATTCTTACACAATGCATTCAGGGGTTCTGATGAAACCTGGAATGACCCTATCTGCAAAGAGAGCTAGATGAGACATAAGGCTGGACACTTGGTGCTGAGAGGACTGGTGAGATAGGGTGAGAAAATGCAGACCCTTTAAAGCAGTAATGCATGCCACCCATTCCATGGGTCCCAAATCTCCAGGTAGAAGGAAATATCACTACAGTTATAACATGTATGGGAAACCTAGAGAATGGACACCCTGTGATGCAAAATATTTCTAAAAGGCTCCTAATTTTTTCCTCTCCTTGTGCTCCAGTTTGGCATTCCAACTGCTTTACTATCAATCTCCCAACTTGGAGAGTCAGCCCCTATAAGCTCCTGCTTCGCACAGTTTGCAAATTGTGCAGTGGATGAAAGGGAAGAGGGAGAACCAATCACAGAGTAGCTGTAGGCATTTGGACGGACACATGTCACTCTAATTTCCCCTCTGGAAGGAAGAATTAACCAAAGCGTCAGCCTGCACCCCCGGAACCAGTATAGGTCCTGTAGCAAAATTGTGGATTTGCGGTCAGCTCACAAAAACACGAGTTGAAAATTGGAGCTGAGGGGCACAGCAATTCACAAACCTGCAGAGTTATAAAGGACAACTCTCTTCCAAAAATCTGTTGAGGGAAGGCAACGAAGCAGACTTGAAAATGAGGCAGAATTGCACAAAACATATTTCAAGTGGTAAATTGGAATCACCTTTAAAGCACAGGAAATGCGTAACAACCTCGACAATGATGCACTTGGCCAAAAAGGGCGTATGCATTTTCTGCTGAATATATTCAGGAGAAAGTGAATACGCCCTTTTGGCCAATCAAGCAAGCCCGCAATGCAAATCCACACTACAAAGAATTGGCACTTCCCACCACTCAAAAGGGACATCTGAAAATCTGTAAAAACCAGAAAATAAAGACAGAGATAACAAGAGCATGTTGCAATGTGATCCCAAGGGGCATGGAGGACTGTGAAGACAAGGTCATGGAGCATTTTGCTGACAAATGCATGGAGCATTGTGATGACAAGGGTCACGGAGCACTGTGATGACAAGTGGCATGGAGCATTGGGATTACAGGGGTCATGGAGAATTGGGATGACAAGGGCATGGATCATTGTGATGACAAGGGTTATGGAGCATTTTGATGACAAGAGTCCCGGATCACTGTGTTTTCAGGGGTCATGGAGGGTTGTGATGACAGTGGTCATGGAGCATTGTGATGACAAGGGTCATGGAGAAGTGAGATGAGAAGGTCATGGAGCTTTGGGCTGAAAATATTCATGGAGTATTGTGATGACATGGGTCATGGAGCATTGTGATGACAAGCTCCTGGAGCATTGTAATGAGAAGACCGTGGAGCCTTGTGATGAGAAGTCTCATGGAGCATTCTGATGAAAAGGGGCATGGAGAATTGTGATTACAGGGGTCTTGGAGCATTGTGATGACAAGGGCATGGAGCATTGGGATGAGAAGACCATGGAGCCATCTGATGACATGCGTCATGGAGCTTTGTGATGACAAGGGCATGGAGCATTTTGATTACAGGGGTCTTGGAGCATTGTGATGGAAGAGGCATGGAGCCTTGTCCTGACAGGTTTCAAGGAGCATACTGACAACAAGTGTCAGGCAGCATTGTGATGACAAGTGTATTGAGCATTGTGACGACAAAGGTCATGGAGCATTGTGATGAGAAAACCATGGATAATTGTGATGACGAGCTACATGGGGCGTTGTGATGACAAGTGTTATGGAACATTGTGATCACAAGAGTCTGGAACATTGTGATGGCAGAGGTCATGGAGCATTTTGATTTCATTGTGATGAAAATAGCATGAAGCATTATGATGATGGGCATGCTGCATTTTGATGACAGGGTTCATGGAGCATTGAGATGAAAAGGGGCATGGAGCATTGTGATTAAAGTGGTCTTGGAGCAATGTGATGACAAGGGCATGGAGCATTGTGATGAGAAGGCAATGGAGCATTGTGATGACATGCGTAATGGAGCTTTGTGATGACAAGGGCATGGAGCATTGTGATGACAGTGGCATTCAAAATTGGTCTAACAAGTTTCATGGATTATTGGATGATTTTGGACATGGTGCATTTTGATGACATGGGCATGGAGCATTGTGATTTCAAGGTCATGGAATATTGTGAAGACAGGTGACAGGGAGAGTTGTCATGACATATGTCATGGTCCATGGAGATGACAATGTCATGGAGCATTGTGATGCCAAGTGTCATGGAGGATTGTGATGACAAAGGTAATGGAGTATTGTGATGACAAGTGCCTGGAGCACTGTGATGACAACGGACACTGAGAATTTTGATGAAAATATATGAAGCATTTTGATGACAAAGGCATGGAGCTTGCTATGACAGGTGTCATGGGGCATTGTGATGATAGGTGCATGGAGAATTGTGATGACAAGAGCATGTAACATTGTGAAGAGAAGTGTCATGGAGCATTGTGATGGCAAGACCGTGGAGCACTGTGATGAGAAGACCATGGATAACTGTGATGACGAGCGTCATGGAGCACTGTAATGACAAGGGGCATGGAGCATTCTGATGACAGGTGTCATGGAGCATTGTGATGATATGGGTCATGGAACATTGTGAAGACGGGTCATGGAGCATTGCGATGAAAAGGGTCACGGAGCATTCTGATGATAAGCTTGTGGAGTACTGTGATGAAAATGGCATGGATCATTGTGATGAAAAGGGCATGGATCATTGTGATGAAAAATGCAAGGAGCCTTTTAATGACAGGTTTCAAGGAGCATTCTGACAACAAGTGTCAGGGAGCATTGTGATGACAAGTGTATTGAGCATTGTGATGACAATGATCATGGAGAATTGTGATGACAACAGTCCCGGATTATTGTGTTGTAAGGGGTCATAGAGCTTTGAGATGAGAGTGGTCATGGAGCATTGTGATGACAGGGGTCATGGAGCATTCTGATGAAATGGGGCATGGAGCATTTTGATTACAGGAGCCTTCAAGCATTGTGATGACCAGGGCATGGAGCATTGTGATGAGAAGGCCATGGAGCATACTTATGACATGCGTCATGAAGCTTTGTGATGACCAGTGCATGGAGCATTGTGATTACAGGGGTCTTGGAGCATTTTGATGACAAGGGCAAGGAACACTGTGATACATGGGTCATGGAGGATTGTAATGACAAGAGCATGGATCATTGTGAATAGAATGTCATCGAGCATTGTGTTGACAAGCGTCATGGAGCTTTGTGATGACAAGGGCATGAAGCAATGTGATTAAAGGTTTCATGGAGCATTGTGTTGACAATGGCATGGAGCATTGTGATGTCAAGGGTCATGGAGCTTTGTGATGACAAAGGTCATGGAGCATTTTGATTACAAGGGCGTTGTGCATTGTGATGAGAAGGGCAGGGAGCATTGTGATGATAGGGTCATAGAGCAATTTGATGAAAAGTGTCCTGGAACACTTTGATGACAGGGAATATGGAACATTGTGATGTCAGGGGTCATGGAGCTTTGTGATGAAAAGGGTCATGGAGTTTTTTGATGCTGGGGTTATGGAACATTGTGATATCAGGCGTCATGGAGCATTGTGATGATAATTGCATGTAGCATTGTGATGACAAACGTCACGGAACATTGTGATGATGTGGGCATGGACCATTTTGATGACAAAGTCATGAAGTATTGTGGTTGCTGGAGTCACGGAGCATTGTGATGACAGGGGTCATGGAGCATTGTGATGACAAGGGCATGGAGCATTGTGATGACAGCGGCATAGAGCATTGCTCTGACAGTTTTTATGGATTATTGTGATGACAGTGGGCATGGCGCATTGTGATGACAGGCGCATGGAGCATTGTGACGACAAGGTCAAGGAATATTGTGAAGACAGGTGTCAAGGAGCATTGTGATGACATATGTCATGGTCCATTATGATGACAATGGCATGGAGCATTGTGATGCCAAGTGTCATGGAGGATTGTGATGACAAGGGCTTGGAGCATCATGATGACAAGGGTCATGGAGCACTGTGATGACAAGATCTTGGAGCATTGTGAGGAGAAGGGCCATTGAGAATTTTGATGAGAATGTCGTGAAGCATTGTGATGAAAATCGCACCGAGCTTGCTATTACAGGGGTCATGGAGCATTGTGATGTACAAGTGCATGGAGAATTGTATTGACAAGTTCATGTAACATTGTGATGAGAAGTGTCATGGAGCATTTTGATGATAAGGACATGTAGAATTGTGATGACCAGTGCATGGAGCATTGTGATGGAAAGACCGTGGAGCACTGTGATGAGAAGACCATGGGTAATTGTGATGATGAGCGTCATGGAACACTGTAATGACAAGGGGCATAGAGCATTGTGATGACAGGTGTCATGGATCATTGTGATGACAAGGGTCAAGGACCATTCTGATGACAAGCTTGTGGAGTAATGTGATGACAATGGCATGGAGCATTGTGATGAAAAGGGCATGGAGCATTGTGATGAAAAAGGCTTGGAGCCTTTTCATGACAGGTTTCAAGGAGCATACTCTCGACAAATGTCAGGGAGCATTGTGATGACAAGTTTATTGAGCATTGTGATGACAAAGTTCATGGAGCATTGTGATGAGAAGACCATGGTTAACTGTGATGAGGAGCGTCATGGGGCATTGTGATGACAAGTGTTATGGAACATTGTGATCACAAGTGTTTGGAGCATTGTGATGACAGAAGTCATGGAGCATATTGATTTCATTGTGATGACAATAGCATGAAGCTTTATGATGATGTGCATGGTGCATGGGATGACAGGGTTCTTGGAGCATTGAGATTAAAAGGGGCATGGAGCATTGTGATTACAGGGGTCTTGGAGCATTGTGATGACAAGAACATGGAGCATAGTGAATGAGAAGTCCATGGAGCATTCTGATGACATGCGTCATGGAGCTTTCTGATGACAATTGCATGAAGGTTTGTGATTACAGGTTCTTGGAGCATTGTGATGAAAAGGGTCATGGAGTCTTGTGATGACAGGGCTGTGGAACCTTGTGATGGCAGGTGTCATGGAGCATAGTTATGACAGGGGGAATGGAGCATTGTGATGACAAGTTCACGCAACACTGTGATACATGGGTCATGGAGGATTGTAATGACAAGGGCATGGAGCATTGTGATGAGAAATGCATCGAGCATTGTGATGACAAGCGTCATGGAGCTTTGTGATGACAAGGGCATGGAGCAATGTGATGAGAGGGTTCATGGAGCATTGTGATGACAATGGCATGGAGCATTGTGATGCCAAGGGTTATGGAGCTTTGTGATGACAAATGTCATGGAGCATTCTGATGACAAGGGTGACGTGCATTGTGATGAGAAGCGCAGGGAGCATTGTGATCACAGGGTCATTGAGCAATTTGGTGAAAAGGGTCATGGAACAAATTGATTACAGTGGTTATGGAATATTGTGATGTCAGGGGTCATGGAGCTTTGTGATGAAATGTGTCATGGAGCATTTTGATGACAGGGGTTATGGAATATTGTGATGTCAGTGGTCATCGAACATTTTGATGATAAGTGCATGTAGCATTTTAATGACAGGGGTCATGGAACATTGTGATGACAGGGGTGATGGAGTATTGGAATGAATAGTGATGGAACGTTGTGATATCAGTGGTGAGAGGGCATTTTGATGAGAAGTGCATGGAACGCTGTAATGACAAGGTTTAAGCAGCATTGTGAAGAAAAGGATGTGGAGCATTGTGGTGACAAGCACATGGCACGTTGTGATGACATGGGTCATGGAGCATTGTGCTGAGAAAGGCATAGAGCATTGTGATGACAAGGGTCACAGAGCATTGTGATGAAAAGTTCATGGAGAATTGTGGTGACAAAGGTCACAGAGACTTGTGATGACGAGGGCATGGTCCATTTTAATGAGAAAGGTCATGAAGCATTGTGATAACTGCAGTCACAGAGCATTGTGATGACAGGGGTCATGGAGCATTGTGATGACAAGGGCATGGAGCATTGTGATGACAGGGGCATGGAACATTGGTCTGACATGTTTCATGGATTATTGTGATGACAGTGGGAATGGCGCATTGTGATGACAAGGGCACGGAGCATTGTGATGACAAGGCCATTCAGTTTTGTGAAGACAGGTGTCAGGGAGCATTGTGAACACCTATGTCATGGCCCATTGTGATGACAATGGCATGGAGCATTGTGATGCCAAGTGTCATGGAGTATTGTGATGACAAAGGTAATGGAGCATTGTGATGACAAGGGCTTGGAGCATTGTGATGACAAAGTTCATGGAACACTGTGCTGACAAGCTCATGGAGCATTGTGATGACAAGGTTCATGGAGCATTGTGCTCAGAAAGTCATGGAGCATTGTGATGACAAGTGTCACAAAGCATTTTGATGAAAAGTTCATGGAGCATTCTGGTGACAAATGTCACAGAGCCTTGTGATGACGAGAGCATGGACCATTGTGATGACCAAGGTCATGAAGCATTTTGATGACTGGAGTCACGGATCATTGTGATGACAATGGCTTGGAGCATTGTGATGACAGGGGCATGGAACATTGGTCTGACATGTTTCATGGATTATTGTGATGGTAATGGGCATGGCTCCTTGTGATGACAAGGGCATTGAGCATTGTGATGACAACGTCATGCAGAATTGTGAAGACAGGTGTCAGGGAGCATTGTGATGACCTATGCCATGGACAAATGTGATGACAATGGCATGGAGCATTGTGATGCCAAGTGTCATGGAGAATTGTGATGACAAACGTAATCGAGCATTGTGATGACAAGGGCTTGGAGCATTGTGATGACAAGGGTCATTGAGAATTTTGATGACAAGTTCGTGAAGCATTGTGATAACATGGGTATGAAGCTTGCTATGACAGGGGTCATGGAGCATTGCGATGACAAGGGCATGGAGAATTTTGATGAAAAGAGCATGTAAAATTGTGATGAGATGTGTCAAAGAGCATTGTGATGACAAGGACGTGGAGAATACTGATGACCAGGGCATGGAGCATTGTGATGGCAAGACCGGGGAGCATTGTGATGAGTAGACCATGGATAATTGTGATGACGGGCGTCATGGAGCACTGTAGTGATAAGGGGCATGGAGCATTGTGATAACTGGTGTCATGGAGCATTGTGATGACAGGGGTCATGGAGCATTGTGATGACAAGGTTCATGGAGCATTCGGACGACAAGCTTGAGGAGTATGATGATGACAATTGCATGGAGCATTGTGATGAAAAGGCCATTGAGCATTGTGATGACAAGGGCAGGGAGCAATGTGATGAGAGCGTTCATGGAGCATTGTGATGACAATGGCATGGAGTACTGTGATGCCAAGGGTCATGGAGCTTTGTGATGACAAAGGTCATGGAGCATTTTGATGACAACTGCGTGGTGCATTGTGATGAGAAGGGCAGGGAGCACTGTGATGACAGGGTCATGGAGCAATTTGATGAAAAGTGTCAGGGAACATTTTGATGACAGGGTTCATGGAACATTGTGATGTCAGTGGTCATGGAGCATTGTGATGATAAGGGCATGTAGCATTTTGATGACAGGGGTCATGGAACATTGTGATGACAGGGGTGAGGGAGTATTGTGATGACTAGTGATGGAACATTGTGATATCAGTGGTGAGAGAGCATTTAGATGAGAAGTGCATGGAGCATTGTGATAAAAAGGTTTATGGAGCATTGTGATGACATGTTTGTGGAGCATTGTGATGACAAGTGCCTGGCACATTGTGATGACACGTGTCTTGGAGCATTGTGCTGAGAAGCACATGGAGCATTGTGATGACAAGGGTCATGGAGCATTGTGCTGACAAAGGCATGGAGCACTGTGATGAGAAGTGGTACAGAGCATTGTGATGACGAGGGAATGGATCATTTTCATTTCAAGGACCATGGCGCATTGTGATGAAAAGGGCATCAAGCAATGTGAACCCAAGTTTCATCGAGGATTTTGATGACAATGGGAATTGAGCATTGTGATGACAAGTTCATGAAGCATTTTGCTGACAAATGCATGGAACATTTTGATGACAAGGGTCATGGAGCACTGTGATGACAAGCGTCACTGAACATTGTGATTACAGGGGTCATGGAGCATTGTGATAACAAGGGAATGGATCATTGTGATGACAAGGGCATGGAACATTGTGATGACAGGGGCATGGAGCATTGTGATGACAAGGTCGTAGATTATTGTGAAGACAGTTGTCAGGGAGCATTGTGGTGACATATGTCATGGTCCATTGTGATGACAATGGCATGGAGCATTGTGATGCCAAGTGTCATGGAGAAATGTGATGACAAATATAATGGAGCATTGTGATGACAAGGGCTTGGAGCCTTGTGATGACAAGGGTTATGGAGCATTGTGATGACAAGGGAATGGATCATTGTGATGACAAGGGTCATGGAGCATTTTGATGACAAGAGTCTAGGATCATTGTGTTGTCAGGGGTCATGGATCGTTGTGATGACAGTGGTCATGGAGCATAGTGATGACAGGGTTCATGGGGCATTGTGAAGTGAAGGTCATGGAGCATTGGGCTGTAAATATTCATGGAGTATTGTGATGACAGGGGTCATGGAGCATTTTGATGACAAGGGAATGGAGCATTGTGATGAACAGGGCATGGAGCATGGTGATGAGAAGGCCATGGAGCATTTTGAAGACATGCTTCATGAAGCTTGGTGATGACAAGGGCATGGAGCATTGTGATTACAGGAGTCTTGGAGTATTGTGAAGAAAAGTGCATGGATCATTGTGATGAAAAATGAATGGAGCCTTGTCATGACAGTGTTCAAGGAGCATACTGATGACAAGTGTCAGGGAGCATTGTGATGACAAGTTTATTGAGAATTGTGATGAAAAAGGTCATGGAGTATTGTGAATAGAAGACCATGGATAATTGTGATGATGAGCGTCATGGGGCGTTGTGATGACAAGTGTTGTGGAACATTGTGATCAAAAGGGTTTGGAGCATTGTGATGACAGAGGTCATGGAGCATTTTGATTTCATTGTGATCACAATAGCATGAAGCATTATGATGATGGGCATGGTGCATTTTGATGACAGGGATCATGGAGCATTGTGATGACAAGGGCATGGAGCATTGTGATGACAGGGGCATAGAGCATTGCTCTGACAGTTTTTATGGATTATTGTGATGACAGTGGGCATGGCGCATTGTGATGACAGGCGCATGGAGCATTGTGACGACAAGGTCAAGGGATATTGTGAAGACAGGTGTCAAGGAGCATGGTGATGACATATGTCATGGTCCATTATGATGACAATGGCATGGAGGATTGTGATGACAAAGTAATGGAGCATTGTGATGACAAGGGCTTGGAGCATCGTGATGACAAGGGTCATGGATCACTGTGATGACAAGATCTTGGAGCATTGTGAGGAGAAGGGCCATTGAGAATTTTGATGAGAAGGTCGTGAAGCATTGTGATGAAAATCGCACCGAGCTTGCTATGACAGGGGTCATGGAGCATTGTGATGTACAAGTGCATGGAGATTTGTATTGACAAGATCATGTAACATTGTGATGAGAAGTGTCATGGAGCATTTTGATGATAAGGACATGTAGAATTGTGATGACCAGTGCATGGAGCATTGTGATGGAAAGACCTTGGAGCACTGTGATGAGAAGACCATGGGTAATTGTGATGATGAGCGTCATGGAGCACTGTAATGACAAGGGGCATAGAGCATTGTGATGACAGGTGTCATGAATCATTGTGATGACAAGGGTCATGGACCATTCTGATGACAAGCTTGCGGAGTAATGTGATGACAATGGCATGGAGCATTGTGATGAAAAGGGCATGGAGCATTGTGATGAAAAAGGCTTGGAGCCTTTTCATGACAGGGTTCAAGGAGCATTCTTACGACAAGTGTCAGGGAGCATTGTGATGAAAAGTGTATTGAGCATTGTGATGACAAAGACCATGGAGCATTGTGATGACAGGCATAATGGAGTGTTGTAATGACAAATGTTATGGAACATTGTGATCACAAGGGTTTTGAGCATTGTGATGACAGAAATCATGTATCATTTTCATTTCAAGGTGCATGGAGCATTGTGATGACAAGGGCATGAAGCATTGTGAACCCAAGGGTCATGGAGGGTTTTGTTGACAATGGGAATGTAGTATTTTGATGACAAGCGCATGGAGCATTGTGATGACAAGGTCATGTAGCATTTTGCTGACAAATGCATGGAGCATTTTGATGACAAGTGTCATGGAACACTGTGATGACAAGCGTCATGGAGCATTGTGATTACAGGGGTCACGGAGCATTGGGATGGCAAGGGCATGGATCATTGTGATGAGAAGGGTCATGGAGCATTTTGATGACAAGAGTCACGGATCATTGTGTTGTCCGGTGTCAAGGAGCACTGTGATGACAGTGCTCATGGAGCATTGTGATGACAGGGGGCATGGAGCATTGTGATGAGAAGTTCATGGAGCATTGGGCTGACAATATTCATTGAGTATTGCGATGGCAGTGGTCATGGAGCATTGCGATGACAATGGAATGGAGCATTGTGATGACAAGGTCCTGGAGCATTGTGAGGAGAAGACCATGGAGTCTTGTGATGACAAGTGTCATGGAGCATTCTGATGAAAAGGGGTGTGGAGCATTGTGATTACATGGGTCTTGGAGCATTGTGATGAAAATGGCATGGGTGATTGTGATGCAAAAGGCATGGAGCCTTGTCATGACAGGGTTCAAGGAGCATACTGACGACAAGTGTCAGGGAGCATTGTTATGACAAGTGTATTGAGCATTGTGATGACAAAGGACATGGAGAATTGTGATGAGAAGACCATGGTTAATTGTGATGATGAGCATCATGGGGCGTTGTGATGACAAGTGTTATGGAACATTGTGATCACAAGGGTTTGGAGCATTGTGTTGACAGAGGTTATGGAGCATTTTGATTTCACTGTGATGACAATAGCATGACGCATTTTGATGATGGGCATTGTTCATTGTGATTACAGAGTTCATGGATCATTGAGATGAAAAGTGGCATGGAGCATTTTGATTACAGGTGTCTTGGAGAATTGTGATGACAAGGGCATGGAGCATTGTGATGAGAAGGCCATGGAGCAGATTGATGACATGCGTCATGGAGCTTTGTGACGACAATAGCATGGAGCATTGTGACTACAGGGGTCTTGGAGCATTCTGATGACAAGGGTCATGGAGCCTTGTGATGACAAGGCCGTGGAACATTGTCATGACAGGGGTGAGGGAGTATTGTGATGACTAGTGATGGAACATTTTGATATCAGTGGTGAGAGAGCATTTTGATCAGAAGTACATGGAGCATTGTGATGACAAGCTTTACGGAGCATTTTGATGACATGTTTGTGGAAAATTTTGATAACAAGAGCATGGAGCATTGTGATAACAAGGGTCATGGAGCACTCTGCTGACAAAGGCATGGAGCATTGTGATGGCAAGGGTCACAGAGCATTGTGAATGAAAAGTTCATGGAGCATTATGGTGACAAATTTCACAGAGCCCTGTGATGACCAGGGCATGGACCATTTTGATGCCAAAGGTCATGAAGCATTGTGATGACTGGAATCACGGAGCATTGTGATGACAAGGGCATGGAGCATTGTGATGACAGGGGCATGGAATATTGGTCTGAAAAGTTTCATAGATTATTGAGATGACAGTGGGCATGGCACATTGTGATGACAAGGGCATGGAGCATTGTTATGAGAAGGTCATGAATTATTGTGCAGACAGGTGTCAGGGAGCATTGTGATGACATATGTCTTGGTGCATTGTGATGACAATGGCATTGAGCATTGTGAAGCCAAGTGTCATGGAGGATTGTGATGACAAATGTAATGGAGCATTGTGATGACAAGGGCTTGGAGCTTTTTGATGACAATGGTCATGGAGCACTGTGATGACAAGGGCATGGAGCACTGTGATGACAACGGCCATTGAGAATTTTGATGACAATGTCGTGAAGCACTGTGATGAAAAGCACTTGAAGCTTGCTATGACAGGGGTCATGGAGCACTGCAATGACAAGTGCATGGAGAATTGTGATGACAAGATCATGTAACATTGTTATGAGAGGTGTCATGGAGCATTGTGATGGCAAGACCGTGGAGCACTGTGATGAGAAGACCATGGATAATTGTGATGTCGAGCGTCATGCAGCACTGTAATGACAAGGGGCATGGAGCATTGTGATGACAGGGTCATGGATCATTGTGATGACAAGGGTCATGGAGCATTGTGATGAAAAGGGTCATGGAGCATTCTGATGACAACCTTGTGGAGTAATGTGATGACAATGGCATGGAGCATTGTGATGAAAAGGGCATGGAGCATTGTGATGTAAAAGGCATGGAGACTTTTCATGACAGCGTTTAAGGAGCATTGTGACGACAAGTGTCACTGAGCATTGTGATGACAAGTGTATTGAGCATTGTGATGACAAAGGTCATGTAGCATTGTGATGACAAGGTCATGGAGTATTGTGATGACAGGCCTCATGGAGCGTTTTGATGACAAGTGTTGTGGAACAATGTGATCACAAGGGTTTGGAGCATTGTGATGACAGAGGTCATGGATCATTTTGATTTCAAGGAGCACGGAGCGTTGTGATGACAGGGATCATGGAGCATTGTGATGAGAAGATCATGGATCATTGGGCTGAAAATATTCATGGAGTATTGTGAT
This sequence comes from Hyperoodon ampullatus, assembly GCF_949752795.1. Taxonomy (NCBI): domain Eukaryota; kingdom Metazoa; phylum Chordata; class Mammalia; order Artiodactyla; family Ziphiidae; genus Hyperoodon; species Hyperoodon ampullatus. The sequence continues at coordinate 146,996,389 of NC_136913.1, read as the reverse complement.
GACAGGGGTCTTGGAGCACTGTGATAACAAGAGCATGGAGCATTGTGATGAGAAGGCCATGGAGCATTCTGATGACATGTGTCATGGATGTTTGTGATGAAAAGGGGAATGGAGCATTGTGATTACAGGGGACTTTGAGCATTGTGATGAAAAGGGCATGGATCATTGTGATGAAAAAGGCATGGAGCCTTGTCATGGCAGGTTTCAAGGAGCATACTCTCGACAAATGTCAGGGAGCATTGTGATGACAAGTGTATTGAGCATTGTGATGACAAAGTTCATGGAGCATTGTGATGAGAAGACCATGGTTAACTGTGATGAGGAGCGTCATGGGGCATTGTGATGACAAGTGTTATGGAACATTGTGATCACAAGTGTTTGGAGCATTGTGATGACAGAAGTCATGGAGCATATTGATTTCATTGTGATGACAATAGCATGAAGCATTATGATGATGGGCATGGTGCATGGGATGACAAGGTTCTTGGAGCATTGAGATTAATACGGGCATGGAGCATTGTGATTACAGGGGTCTTGGAGCATTGTGATGACAAGGGCATGGAGCATAGTGAATGAGAAGTCCATGGAGCATTCTGATGACATGCGTCATGGAGCTTTCTGATGACAATTGCATGAAGGATTGTGATTACAGGTTCTTGGAGCATTGTGATGAAAAGTGTCATGGAGTCTTGTGATGACAGGGCTGTGGAACATTGTGATGGCAGGTGTCATGGAGCATTGTTTTGACAGGGGGAATGGAGCATTGTGATGACAAGTTCACGCAACACTGTGATACATGGGTCATGGAGGATTGTAATGACAAGGGCATGGAACATTGTGATGAGAAATGCATCGAGCATTGTGATGACAAGCGTCCTGGAGCTTTGTGATGACAAGGGCATGGAGCAATGTGATGAGAGGGTTCATGGAGCATTGTGATGACAATGGCATGGAGCATTGTGATGCCAAGGGTTATGGAGCTTTGTGATGACAAATGTCATGGAGCATTCTGATGACAAGGGTGACGTGCATTGTGATGAGAAGCGCAGGGAGCATTGTGATCACAGGGTCATTGAGCAATTTGGTGAAAAGGGTCATGGAACATTTTGATTACAGTGGTTATGGAATATTGTGATGTCAGGGGTCATGGAGCTTTGAAATGAAATGTGTCATGGAGCATTTTGATGACAGGGGTTATGGAATATTGTGATGTCAGGGGTCATCGAACATTTTGATGATAAGTGCATATAGCATTTTAATGACAGGGGTCATGGGACATTGTGATGACAGGGGTGATGGAGTATTGGAATGAATCGTGATGGAACATTGTGATATCAGTGGTGAGAGAGCATTTTGATGAGAAGTGCACGGAACACTGTAATGACAAGGTTTAAGCAGCATTGTGATGAAAAGGATGTGGAGCATTGTGATGACAAGCACATGGCAGGTTGTGATGACATGGGTCATGGAGTATTGTGCTGAGAAGCGCATGGAGCATTGTGATGACAAGGGTCATGGAGCATTGTGCTGAGAAAGGCATAGAGCATTGTGATGACAAGGGTCACAGAGCATTGTGATGAAAAGTTCATGGAGCATTGTGGTGACAAAGGTCACAGAGACTTGTGATGACGAGGGCATGGACCATTTTAATGAGAAAGGTCATGAAGCATTGTGATGACTGGAGTCACAGAGAATTGTGATGACAGGGGTCATGGAGCATTGTGATGACAAGGGCATGGAGCATTGTGATGACAGGGGCATGGAACATTGGTCTGACAAGTTTCATGGATTATTGTGATGACAGTGGGAATGGCACATTGTGATGACAAGGGCACGGAGCATTGTGATGCCAAGTGTCATGGAGTATTGTGATGACAAAGGTAATGGAACATTGTGATGACAAGGGCTTGGAGCATTGTGATGACAAAGGTCATGGAACACTGTGCTGACAAGGGCACGGAGCATTGTGATGACAAGTTTCATGGAGCATTATGCTGAGAAAGGCATGGAGCATTGTGATGACAAGTGTCACAAAGCATTTTGATGAAAAGTTCATGGAGCATTGTGGTGACAAATGTCACAGAGCCTTGTGATGACGAGGGCATGGACCATTGTGATGACCAAGGTCATGAAGCATTTTGATGACTGGAGTCACGGATCACTGTGATGACAATGGCAAGGAGCATTGTGATGACAGGGGCATGGAACATTGGTCTGACATGTTTCATCGATTATTGTAATGGCAATGGGTATGGCTCCTTGTGATGACAAGGGCATTGAGCATTGTGATGACAACGTCATGCAGAATTGTGAAGACAGGTGTCAGGGAGCATTGTGATGAAAATGGCATGGAGCATTGTGATGCCAAGTGTCATGGAGGATTGTGATGACAAACGTAATGGAGCATTTTGATGACAAGGGCTTGGAGCATTGTGATGACAAGGGTCATTGAGAATTTTGATGACAAGTTCGTGAAGCATTGTGATGACATGCGCATGAAGCTTGCTATGACAGTGGTCATGGAGCATTGCGATGACAAGTGCATGGAGAATATTGATGAAAAGAGCATGTAAAATTGTGATGAGATGTGTCAAAGAGCATTGTGATGACAAGGACGTGGAGAATACTGATGACCAGGGCATGGAGCATTGTGATGGCAAGACCGGGGAGCATTGTGATGAGTAGACCATGGATAATTGTGATGACGAGCATCATGGAGCACTGTAGTGACAAGGGGCATGGAGCATTGTGATAACTGGTGTCATGGAGCATTGTGATGACAGAGGTGATGGATCATTTTCATTTCAAGTACCATGGCGAATTGTGATGACAAGTGCATCAAGCAATGTGAACCCAAGTTTCATCGAGGATTTTGATGACAATGGGAATGGAGCATTGTGATGACAAGTTCATGAAGCATTTTGCTGACAAATGCATGGAACATTTTGATGACAAGGGTCATGGAGCACTGTGATGACAAGCGTCACTGAACATTGTGATTACAGGGGTCATGGAGCATTGTGATAACAAGGGAATGGATCATTGTGATGACAAGGGCATGGAACATTGTGATGACAGGGGCATGGAGCATTGTGATGACAAGGTCGTAGATTATTGTGAAGACAGTTGTCAGGGAGCATTGTGGTGACATATGTCATGGTCCTTTGTGATGACAATGGCATGGAGCATTGTGATGCCAAGTGTCATGGAGAAATGTGATGACAAATATAATGGAGCATTGTGATGACAAGGGCTTGGAGCCTTGCGATGACAAGGGTTATGGAGCATTGTGATGACAAGGGAATGGATCATTGTGATGACAAGGGTCATGGAGCATTTTGATGACAAGAGTCCAGGATCATTGTGTTGTCAGGGGTCATGGATCGTTGTGATGACAGTGGTCATGGAGCATAGTGATGACAGGGTTCATGGGTCATTGTGAAGTGAAGGTCATGGAGCATTGGGCTGTAAATATTCATGGAGTATTGTGATGACAAGGGTCATGGAGCATTTTGATGACAAGGGAAAGGAGCATTGTGATGAAAAGGGCATGGAGCATGGTGATGAGAAGGCCATGGAGAATTTTGAAGACATGCTTCAAGAAGCTTTGTGATGACAAGGGCATGGAGCATTGTGATTACAGGAGTCTTGGAGTATTTTGAATAAAAGTGCATGGATCATTGTGATGAAAAATTCATGGAGCCTTGTCATGACAGGTTTCAAGGAGCATATTCACGACCATTGTCAGGGAGCATTGTGATGACAAGTTTATTGAGAATTGTGATGAAAAAGGTCATGGAGTATTGTGAATAGAAGACCATGGATAATTGTGATGATGAGCGTCATGGGGCGTTGTGATGACAAGTGTTATGGAATATTGTGATCACAAGGGTTTGGAGCATTGTGATGACAGAGGTCATGGAGCATTTTGATTTCATTGTGATGACAATAGCATGAAGCATTATGATGATGGGCATGGTGCACTGTGATGACAGGGTTCATGGAGCATTGAGATGAAAAGGGGCATGGAGCATTGTGATTACAAGGGTCTTGGAGCATTGCGATGACCGGGTCATGGAGCATTGTGATGAGAAGGCGAAGGCGCATTCTGATGACATACGTCATGGAGCTTTGTGATGACAAGGGCATGGAGCATTGTGATTACAGGTGTCTTGGAGCATTGTGATGACAAGGGTCATGGAGCCTTGTGATGAGAAGGCCGTGGAACATTGTAATGGCAGTTTTCATGGAGCATTGTTATAACAGTGGTAATGGAACATTTTCATGACAAGGGCATGGAGCATTGGTCTGAAAATTTTCATGGATTATTGTGATGAGAGGGGGCATGGAGCATTGTGATGAAAAGGGTCATGGAGGGTTTTGATGACAAGGGCGTGGTGCACTGTGATGAGAAGGGCAGTGATCATTGTGATGAAAGGGTCATGGAGCAATTTGATGAAAAGTGTCATGGGACATTTTGATGACAGGGGTTATGGAAAATTGTGATGTCAGGGGTCATGGAGCATTGTGATGAAAAGTGTCATTGAGCATTGTGATGACAGGGGTCATGGAACATTGTGATGGCAGGGGTGAGGGAGTATTGTGATGACTAGTGATGGAACATTATGATATCAGTGATGGGAGAACCTTTTGATGGGAAGTGCATGGAGGATTGTGACGACAAGGTTTATGGAGCACTGTGATGACAAGGTTGTGGAGCATTGTGATGACAAGCGCATGTCGCATTGTGATGACACAGGTCATGGGGCATTGTGCGGACAAGCACATGGAGCATTGTGATGACAAGGGTCATGGAGCATTGTTATGACCAGGGAATGGAGCATTGTGATGGCAAGACCGTGGAGCACTGTGATGAGAAGACCATGGATAACTGTGATGACAAGCGTCATGGAGCACTGTAATGACAAGGGGAATGGAGCATTCTGATGACAGGCGTCATGGAGCATTGTGATGACATGGGTCATGGAACATTGTGAAGACGGGTCATGGAGCATTGTGATGACAAGTGTCATGGAGCATTCTGATGATAAGCTTGTGGAGTACTGTGATGAAAATGGCATGGAGCATTGTGATGAAAAGGGCATGGATCATTGTGATGAAAAATGCATGGAGCCTTTTAATGACAGGTTTCAAGGAGCATTCTGACAACAAATGTCAGGGAGCATTGTGATGACAACTGTATTGAGCATTGTGATGACAATGATCATGGAGCATTGTGATGACAACAGTCCCGGATTATTGTGTTGTAAGGGGTCATAGAGCATTGTGATGACAGTGGTCATGGAGCATTGTGATGACAGGGGTCATGGAGCAGTGTGATGAGAAGATCATGGAGCATTGGCTGAAAATGTTCATGGAGTATTGTGATGACAAGGGAATGGAGCATCGTGATGACAAGGTCCTGGAGCATTGTGATGAGAAGTCCATGGAGCCTTGTGATGACAAGTCTCATGGAGCATTCTGATGAAATGGGGCATGGAGCATTTTGATTACAGGAGCCTTCGAGCATTGTGATGACCAGGGCATGGAGCATTGTGATGAGAAGGCCATGGAGCATACTTATGACATGCGTCATGAAGCTTTGTGATGACCAGGGCATGGAGCATTGTGATTACAGGGGTCTTGGAGCATTGTGATGACAAGGGCAAGGAACACTGTGATACACGGGTCATGGAGGATTGTAATGACAAGAGCATGGAGCATTGTGAATAGAAGGTCATCGAGCATTGTGATGACAAGTGTCATGGAGCTTTGTGATGACAAGGGCATGAAGCAATGTGATGAAAGGGTTCATGGAGCATTGTGATGACAATGGCATGGAGCATTGTGATGCCAAGGGTCATGGAGCTTTGTGATGACAAAGGTCATGGAACATTTTGATTACAAGGGCGTTGTGCATTGTGATGAGAAGGGCAGGGAGCATTGTGATGACAGGGTCATAGAGCAATTTGATGAAAACTGTCATGGAACATTTTGATGACAAGGGATATGAAACACTGTGATATCAGGGGTCATGGAGATATGTGATGAAAAGGGTCATGGAGCTTTTTGATGCTGGGGTTATGGAACATTGTGATATCAGGTGTCATGGAGCATTGTGATGATAATTGCATGTAGCATTGTGATGACAAAGGTCACGGAACATTGTGATGATGTGGGCATGGACCATTTTGATGACAAAGTCATGAAGTATTGTGTTTGCTGGAGTCACGGAGCATTGTGATGAAAAGTTCAAGGAGCATTGTGGTGACAAAGATCACCGAACCTTGTGTGAAGAGGGCATGGATCATTGGTCTGACAAGTTTCATGGATTATTGTGATGACAGTGGGCATGGAGTACTGAAATGACAAGGGCATGGAGCATTTTGGTGAGAAAGGTCACAGAGCCTTGTGTGACGAGGGCATGGGCCATTGTGAGGACAACGGTCATGAAGCATTTTGATGACTGGAGTCATGGAGCATTGTGATGACAGGGGCCATGGAGCATTGTGATGACAAAGGCATGGAGCACAGTGATGACATGGGTAAAAGAGCATTGTGATGAAAATTTCATGGAGCATTGTGGTGATAAATTTCACAGAGCCTTTTGATGACGTGGGCATGGACCATTGTGATGGCAAGGTCCAGGAGCATTGTGATGAGAGGACCATGGAGCCTTGTGCTGACAATTCTAATGGAGCATTCTGATGAAAAGGGGCATGGAGCATTGTGATTACAGTGGTATTGGATCATTGTGAGGACAAGGCCGTAGAACATTGTGATGGCAGGGGTCATGGAGCACGGTTATGACATGGGCAATGGAGCATTGTGATGACAAGGGCATCGAGCATTTGTCTGAAAAGTTTCATGGATTATTGTGATGAGAGTGGGCAAGGAGCATTGTGATGACAAGGGCACGGAACACTGTGATACATGGGTCATGTAGGATTGTAATGACAAGGGCATGGAGCAATGTGATGAGAGGCTTCATGGAGCAATGTGATGACATGGGCATGGAGCATTGTGATGACAAGGGTCATGGAGCATTTTGATGACAAGTTTCCCAGATCATTGTGTTGTTAGGGGTCATGGAGCGCTGTGATGACAGTGGTCATGGAGTATTGTGATGACAGGTTCAAGGAACATTGTGATAAGAAGGTCATGGAGCATTGGGCTGAAAATATTTATGGAGTATTGTGATGACAGGGGTAATGGGGCATTGTGATGACAAGGGAATGGAGTATTGTGATGACAAGGTCCTGGGGCATTGTGATGAGAAAACCATGGAGCCTTGTGATGACAAGTCTCATGGAGCATTCTGATGAAAAGGTGCATGGAGCATTGTGATTACAGGGGTCATGGAGCTTTGTGATGACAAAGTTCATGGAGCACTTTGATGACAAGGTCGTGGTGCATTGTGATGAGAAGGGCAGGGAGCATTTTGATGACAGGGTCATGGAGCAATTTGATGAAAAGTATCATGGAATATTTTGATGACAGTGGTTATGGAACACTGTTATGTCAGAGGTCATGGAGCATTGTGATGAAAAGGGTCATGGAGGATTTTGATGACAGGGGTTATGGATCATTGTGATGTCAGGGTTCATGGAGCATTGTGATGATAAGGTCATGTAGCATTGTAATGACAGGGATCATGGAACATTGTGATGACGGGGGGAGAGAGCATTTTGATGAGAAGTGCATGGAGCATTGTGATGACAAGGTTTTTGGAGCACTGTAATGACAAGAATGTGGAGCATTGTGATGACAAGCGCATGGCACACTGTGATGACATGGGTTATGGAGCATTATGCTCACAAGCGCATGGAGCATTGTGATGACAAGGCTCATGGAGAATTGTGCTGACAAAGGCATGGAGCATGGTGATGACAAGGATCAGAGAGCATTGTGATGAAAAGTTCATGGAGCATTGTGGTGCGAAAGGTTACAGAGCCTTGTGTGACGAGGACATGGACCATTGTGATGACAAATGTCATGAAGCCTTGTGATGACAGGAGACACAGAGCATTGAGATGACTGGGGTCTTGGAGCACTGTGATGACAAGGACATGGAGCATTGTGATGAGAAGGCCATGGAGCATTCTGATGACATGCATCATGGAGCTTTGTGATTAAAGGTCATGGAGTATTGTGATTACAGGGGTCTTGGAGCATTGTGATGAAAATTGTATGGATCATTGTGATGAAAAAGGCATGGAGCCTTGTCATGACAGGGTTCAATGAGCGTACTGATGACTAGTGTCAGGGAGCATTGTGATTACAAGTGTATTGAGCATTGTGATGACAAAGGTCAGGGAGCATTGTGATGACAAGTTTATTGAGCATTGTGATGACAAAGGTCATGGAGCACTGTGATGAGAAGACCATGGATACTTGTGATGATGAGCGTCATGGTGCTTTGTGATGACAATGATTATGGAACATTGTGATCACAAGGGTTTGGAGCATTTTGATGACAGAGGTCATGGAGCATATTGATTTCATTGTGATGACAATAGCATGAAGAATTATGATGATGGACATGGTGCATTGTGATGACAGGGTCATGGAGCAATTTGATGAAAAGTGTCATGGAACATTTTGATGACAGTGGTTATGGAACATTGTGATGTTAGGGGTCTTGGAGCCTTGTGATGAAAAGGGTGATGGAGCATTCTGATGACAGAGGATATGGAACATTTTGATGTCAGGGGTCATGGAGAATTGTGATGATAAGGCATGTAGCATTGTGATGACAGAGGTCATGGAAAATTGTGATGACAGTGGTGAGGGAGTATTGTGATGACTAGTGATGGAACATTGTGATATCAGTGGTGAGAAAGCATTTTGATGAGAAGTGCATGGAGCATTGTGATGACAATGTTTATGGAGCATTGTGATGACAAGGTTCATGGAGCATTGTGATGACAAGGCTGTGGAGCATTGTGATGACAAGTGCATGGCGCATTTTGATGACATGGGTCATGGATCATTGTGCTGAGAAGCGCATGGAGCATTGTGATGACAAGGGTAATGGAGCATTCTGCTGACAAAGGCATGGAACATTGTGATGACAACGGTCACAGAGCATTGTGATGAAAACTTCATGGAGCATTGTGTCAATGGTCACAGAGCCTTGTGCTGAGGAGTTCAAGGACCATTGTGATGAAAAAGGTCATGAAGGATTGTGATGACTGGAGTAATGGAACACTGTGATGACAAGGGTATGGAGCATTCTGATGACAGGGGCATGGTGCATTGGTCTGAGAAGTTTCATGGTTTATTGTGATGACAGTGGGCAAGGCGCATTCTGATGAGAAGAGCATGGAGCATTGTGATGAGAAGGTCATGCAGTACTGTGAAGAGAGCAGTCTGGGAGCATTGTGATGACATATGTCATGGTCCATTGTGATGACAATGGCATGGAGCATTGTGATGCCAAGTGTCATGGAGGAATGTGATGACAAAGTTAATGGAACATTGTGATGACAGGGGTTTGGAACATTGTGAGGACAAGGGTCATGGAGCATTTTGATGACAAGGGCATGGAGGATTGTGATGGCAAGGGCCATTGAGAATTTTGATGACAAGTTCGTGAAGCATTCTGAGGAAAAGCACATGGAGCTTACTATGACAGGGATCATGGAGCATTTCGATGACAAGTGCATGGAGAATTGTGATGACAAGAGCATGTAACACTGTGATGAGAAGTGTCATGGAGCATTGTGATGGCAAGACCGTGGAGCACTGTGATGAGAAGACCATGGATAATTTTGATGATGATCGTCATGGAGCACTGTAATGACAAGGGGCATGGAGCATTGTGATGACAGGTGTCATGGAGCATTGCGATGACAGGGGTCATGGAGCATTGTGATGACAAGGGTCAAGGAGCTTTCTGATGACAAGCTTGTGGAGTATTGTGATGACAATGGCATGGAGCATTGTGAGGAAAAGTGCATGGAGCATTGTGATGAAAGAAGCATGGAGCCTTTTCATGACAGTGTTCAAGGATCATTCTGACGACAAGTGTCAGGGAGCATTGTGATGACAAGTGTATTGAGCATAGTAATGACAAAGATCATGGAGCATTGTGATGAGAAGTCCATGGATAATTGTGATGACCAGCTTCATGGGGCATTGTGATGACAAGTGTTATGGAACATTGTGTTCAGAATGGTTTGGTGCATTGTGATGACAGAGGTCATTGAGGATTTTGATTTCATTGTGATGACAATAGCATGAAATATTATGGTGATGGGCATTGTGCATTGTGATGACAGGTTTCATGGAGCATTGAGATGAAAAGGGGCATGGAGCATTGTGATTACAGGGCTGTTGGAGCATTGTGATGACAAGGGCATGGAGTATTGTGATGACAGGCATCATGGAGCGTTGCGACGACAATTGTTATGGAACCTTGTGATCACAAGTGTTTGGAGCACTGTGATGACACAGGCCACAGATCATTTTGATTTCAAGTATCATGGAACATTGTGATGACAAGGGCATGAAACAATGTGATCCCAAGGTTCACGCAGGATTGTGATGACACTGGTAATGGAGAATTGTGATGACAAGTGCATGGAGCATTGTGATGACAAAGTCATGTAGCATTTTGCTGACAAAGGAATGGAGAATTGTGATGACAAGTGTCATATAGCTCTGAGACGACAAGTGTCAAGGAGCATAGTGATTACAGGGGTCATGGAGCATTGGGATGACAAACACAGGGAACAATCTGATGACAAGTGGCATGGATCATTTTGATTACTGTGGTCATGTAGCATTGTGATGACATGGCTCATGGAGCTTTTTGATGAGAAGGTCATGGAGCATTGGGCTGAAAATATTCATGGAGTACTGTGATGACAGGGGTCATGGAGCACTGTGATGAGAAGGGAATGGAGCAATGCGATGAGAAGTTCCTGGAGCATTTTGATGAGAGGGCCATGGCGCCTTGTGATGACAAGTGTCATGGAGCATACTGATAAAAAGGTTCATGGAGCATTGTGATTACAGGGGTTTTGTAGCATTGTGAAGACCAGGGCATGGAGCATTGTGATGAGAAGGCCATGGAACATTCTGATGACATGCGTCATGGAGCTTTGTGATGACAGTGACATGGAGCATTTTGATAAGAGGGGTCTTGGAGAATTGTGATTACAAGGGTCATGGAGCCTTGGATGACAAGGTCGTGGAAACTTGTGATGGCAGGGGTCATGGAGCATTGTTATAACAGGCGTAATGGAGCATTGTGATGACAAGGGCATGGAACATTGGTCTGAAAATTTCATGGATTATTGTGATGAGATTCGGCATGGAGCATTGTGATGACTAGGGCACGGAACACTGTGATACATGTGTCATTGAGAATTGTAATGACAAGAGCATGGAGCATTGTGATGAGAAGCGTATCGAGCATTGTGATGACATGCGTCATGGAGCATAGTGCTGACAACGGCATGGAGCAATGTGATGAGAGGTTTCATGTAGCATTGTGATGAAATGGCATGGAGCATTGTGATGCCAAGGGTCATGGAGCTTTGTGATGACACAGGTCATGGAGCATTTTGATGACAAGGTCGTGGTGCATTGTGATGAGAAGGGCAGGGAGCACTGTGATGACAGGGTCATGGAGCAAATTGATGAAAAGTGTCATGGAACATTTTGATAACAGGGGTTATGGAACATTGTGATGTCAGGGGTTATGGAGCATTTTAATGAAACGGGTCATGGAGCATTGTGATGAAAAGGTGCATGGAGCATTGTGATTACAGGGGTTTTGAAGCATTGTGATGACAAGGGCATGGAATATTGTGATGAGAAGACAATGGAGCATTCTGATGAAATGCATCATGGAGCTTTGTGATGACAAGTACATGGAGCATTGTGATTGCAGGGGTCTTGGAGCATTGTGATGAAAATGGAATGGATCATTGTGATGAAAAATGCATGGAGCCTTGTCATGACAGGGTTCAAGGAGCATACTGATGAGAAGTGTCAGGGAGCATTGTGATGATAAGTGTATTGAGCATTGTGATGACAAAGATCATGGAGCATTTTGATGAGAAGTGCATGGATAATTGTGATGACCAGCCTCATGGGGCATTGTGATGACAAGTGTTATGGAACATTGTGATCAGAAGGGTTTGGTGCATTGTGATGACAGAGGTCATTGAGCAGTTTGATTTCATTGTGATGACAAGAGCATGAAATATTATGGTGATGGACACGGTAAAATTTGATGACAGGGTTCATGGAGCATTGAGATAAAAAGGGGCATGGAGCATTGTGATTACAGTGCTGTTGGAGCATTGTGATGACAAGGGCATGGAGCATTGTGATTACAGGGGTGTTGGAGCATTGAGATGACAAGGGCATGGAGCATTGTGATGAGAAGGCCATGGAGCATTCAGATGACATGCGTCATGGAGCTTTGTGATGACAAGGGCATGGAGCATTGTGATTACAGGGGTCTTGGAGCACTGTGATGACAAGGGTCATGGAGGCTTGTGATGACAAGGCCGTGGAAACTTGTGCTGGCAGGGGTCATGGATCATTGTTATGACAGGTATAACGGAGCTTTGGGATGACAAAGGTCATGCGACATTTTGATGACAAGGGCGTGGTGCATTGTGATGAGAGAGGTCATGAAGCATTTTGATGACAAGGTCGTTGTGCATTGTGTTGAGAAGGGCAGGGAGCATTGTGATGACAGTGTCTTGGTGCAAATTGATGAAAAGTGTCATGGAACATTTTGATAACAGGGGTTATGGAACATTGTGATGACAAGGGCATGGAGCATTGTGATGAGAAGGCCTCGGAGCATTCTGATGACATGTGTCATGAATCTTTGTGACGACAAGGGCATGGAAAATTGTGATTACAGGGGTCTTGGATCACTGTGATGACAAGGGTCATGGAGCCTTGGATGACAAGGCCGTGGAACATTGTGATGGCAGGGTTCATGGAACATTGTTATGACAGGTGTAATGGAGCATTGTAATGACAAGGGCATGGAACATTAGTCTGAAAATTTCATGGATTATTGTGATGAGATTCGGCATTGAGCATTGTGATGACTAGGGCACGGAACACTGTGATACATGAGTCAAGGGGGATTGTAATGACAAGGGCATGGAGAATTGTGATGAGAAGAGTATCCAGCATTGTGATGACAAGCGTCATGGAGCATTGTGCTAACAAGGGCATGGAGCAATGTGATGAGAGGTTTCATGTAGCATTGTGATGAAATGGCATGGAGCATTGTGATGCCAAGCGTCATGGAGCTTTGTGATGACAAAGGTTATGGAGCATTTTGATGACAAGGTCTTGGTGCATTGTGATGAGAAGGGCAGGGTGCATCGTGATGACAGGGTCATGGAGCAAATTGATGAAAAGTGTCATGGAATATTTTGATTACAGGGGTTATGGAACATTGTGATGTCAGGGGTCATGGAGCATTTTGATGAAAATTATCATGGAGCATTCTAATGAAAAGGTGCATGGAGCATTGTGATTACAGGGGTTTTGAAGCACTATGATGACAAGGGCAAGGAGCATTGTGATGAGAAGGCAATGGAGCATTCTGATGACATGCATCATGGAGCTTTGTGATGACAAGGACATGGAGCATTGTGGTGACAAAGGTCACAGTGCCTTGTGTGATGAGGGAATGGACCATTGTGATGACAAAGATCATGAAGCATTATGATGACTGAAGTCACGGAGCATTGTGATGACAGGGGTCATGGAGCATTGTGATCACAAGGGCATGGTGCATTGTGATGACAGGGGCATGGAACATTGGTCTGACAAGTTTCATGGATTATTGTGATGACAGTGGGTATGGCGCATTGTGATGAGAAGGGCTTGGAACATTGTGATGACAAGGCCATGCAGTATTGTGAAGACAGGTGTCAGGGAGCATTGTGCTGACATATGTCATTGTCCATTGTGATGACAATGGCACGGAGCTTTGTGATAAAAAGTGTCATGGAGGATTGTGATGACAAAGTTAATGGAGCATTTTGATGACAAGGGCTTGGGACACTGTGATGACAAGGGTCATGGAGCATTGTGATGACAAGTGCATGGACCATTGTGATGACAAGGGCCATTGAGAATTTTGATGACAACGTCGTGAAGCATTGTGATGACAAGCCCACGGAGCTTGCTATGACAGGGGTAATAGAGCATTGCAATGACAAGTGCATGGAGAATTGTAATGACAAGATCATGTAACATTGTGATAAGAAGTGTCATGGAGCATTGTGATGACAAGGACGTGGAGAATTGTGATGACATGGGACATGGAGCATTGTGATGACCAGGGCATTGAGCATTGTGATGGCAAGACCGTGGAGCATTGTGATGAGAAAATCACGGATAATTTTGATGAAGAGCATCATGGAGCACTGTAATGACAAGGGGCATGGAGCATTGTGATTACAGGTGTCTTGGAGCATTGTGATGACAAGGGAATGGAGCATTTTGATGAGAAGGTCATGGAGCATTGGGCTGAAAATATTCATGGAGTATTGTGATGACAGGGGTCAAGGAGCATTGTGATGACAAGGGAGTGTAGCATTGTGATGACAAGGTCCTGGAGAAGTGTGATGAGAAAACCATGGAGTCTTGTGATGACAAGTCTCATGGAGCATTCTGATGAATAGGGGCATGGAGCATTTTGATTACAGGGGCCTTGGAGCATTGTGATTACAAGTGCTTGGAGCATTGTGATGAGAAGGCCATGGAACATTCTGATGACATGAGTCATGGATCTTTGTGACGACAAGGGCATGGAGCATTGTGATTACAGGGGTCTTGGAGCATTGTGATGACAAGGGTCATGGAGCCTTGAATGACAAGGCCTTGGAACATTGTGATGGCAGGGGTCATGGAGCATTGTTATGACATGGGTAATGGAGCATTGTGATGACAAGGGCATGGAACATTGGTCTGAAAATTTCATGGATTATTGTGATGAGATTCGGCATGGAGAATTGTGATGACTAGGGCACGGAACACTGTGATACATGTGTCATGGGGGATTGTAATGACAAGGGCATGGAGCATTGTGATGAGAAGAGTATCGAGCATTGTGATGACAAGCGTCATGGAGCATTGTGCTGACAAGGGCATGGAGCAATGTGATGAGAGGTTTCATGTAGCATTGTGATGAAATGGCATGGAACATTGTGATGCCAAGGGTCATGGAGCTTTGTAATGACAAAGGTTATGGAGCATTTTGATGACAAGGTCGTGGTGCATTGTGATGAGAAGGCAGGGAGCATTGTGATGACAGGGTCATGGAGCAAATTGATGAAAAGTGTCATGGAACATTTTGATGAGAGTGGTTATGGAACATTGTGATGTCAGGTGTCATGGAGCATTGTGATGAAAAGGGTCATGGAGCATTCTGATGAAAAGGTGCATGGAGCATTGTGATTACAGGGCTTTTGAAGCATTGTGATGACAAGGGCAAGGAGCATCCTGATGACATGCGTCATGGAGACTTGTGATGACAAGCACATGGAGCATTGTGATTACAGGGGTCTTGGAGCATTGTGATGAAAAGGGCATGGATCATTGTGATGACCAGCGTCATGGGGCATTGTGATGAGAAGTGTTATGGAACATTTTGATCAGAAGGGTTTGGTGCATTGTGATTACAGTGGTCATTGAGCATTTTGATTTCATTGTGATGACAATAGCATGAAATATTATGGTGATGGGCACGGTTCATTGTGATGACAGGGTTCATGGAGAATTGAGATGAAAAGGAGCATGGAGCATTATAATTACAGTGGTGTTGGAACCTTGTGATTACAAGGGCATGGACCATTGTGATGAGAAGGCCATGGAACATTCTGATGACATGCGTCAGGGAACTTTGTGATGACAAGGGCATGGAGCATTGTGATTACAGAGGTCTTGGAGCATTTTCATACCAAGGGTCATCGAGGCTTGTGATGACAAGGCCGTGGAACCTTGTGATGGCAGGGGTCATGGAGCATTGTTATGACAGGTGTAATGGAGCTTTGTGATGAAAAGAGAATGGGGCATTGGTCTGAAAATTTTCATGGATTTTTGTGATGAGTGTGGGCATGGAGCATTGTGATGACAAGGGCACGGAACACTGTGATACTTCGATCATGCAGCATTGTAATGACAAGGGCATGGAACATTGTGATGAGAAGGGCATCGAACATTGTGATTACAAGCGTCATGGATATTTGGATGACAAGTGCATGGAGCAATGTGATGAGAGGTTTCATGGAGCATTTTGATGCCAAGGGTCATGGACCTTTGTGATGACAAAGGTCATGGAGCATTTTGATGACAAGGGCGTGGTGCATTGTGATGAGAAGGGCAGGGAGCATTGTGATGACAAGGTCATGGAACAATTTAATGAAAAGGTTCATGGAATATTTTGATGACAGAGGTTATAGAACATTATGAAGTCAGTGGTCATGGAGCTTTGTGATGAAAAGGGTCATGGAGCATTTTGATTACAGGGGTTATGGAACATTGTGATGTCAGGTGTCATGGAGCATTGTGATGATAAGGTCATGTAGCATTGTGATGACAGGGGTCATGGAATATTGTGATGACAGGGGTGATGGAGTATAGTGATGACTAGTGATGGAACATTGTGATATCAGTGGTGAGAGTACATTTTGAGGAGAAGTGCATGGAGCATTGTGATGACAAGGTTTATGGAGCATTTTGATGACAAGGATGTGGAGCATTGTGATGACAAGTGCATGGCGCATTGTGATGACATGGGTTATGGAGCACTGTGCTGACACACGCATCGAGCATTGTGATGACAAGGGTCATGGAGCATTGTGATGAGAAGACCTTGCATAATTGTGATGACAAGCGTAATGGGGTATTGTGATGACAAGTGTTATGGGACATTGTGATCAGAAGTGTTTGGAGCATTGTGATGACAGAGGACATGGAGCATTTTGATTTCATTGTGATGACAACAGAATGAATCATTATGATGATGTGCATGGTGCATTGTGATGACAGGGTTCATGGAGCATTGAGATGAAAAGGGGCATGGAGAATTGTGATTACAGAGGTCTTGGTGCATTGTGATGACAAGGTTCATGGAGCCTTGTGATGACAAGGCCGTGGGACATTGTGATGGCAGGGGTCATGGAGCATTGTTATGACAGGGGTAATGGAGCATTGTGATGACAAGGGCATGGAGCAATGTGATGAGAGATTTCATTGAGCATTGTGATGACAATGGCATGGAGCATTGTGATGCCAAGGGTCATGGAGCATTGTGATGGCAAATGTCATGGGGCATTTTGATGACAAGGGCGTGGTGCATTGTGATGAGAAGGGCAGGGAGCATTGTGATGACAGGGTCATGGAGCAAACTGATGAAATGTGTCGTGGAACATTTTGATTACAGGAGTTATGGAACATTGTGATGTCAGGGGTCATGGAGCATTTTGATGAAAAGGGTCATTGAGCATTCTGATGAAAAGGTGCATGGAGCATTGTGATTACAGGGGTTTTAAAGCATTGTGATGACAAGGGCAAGGAGCACTGTGATGAGAAGGCAATGGAGCCTTCTGATGACATGCGTCATGGAGCTTTGTGATGACCAGGACATGGAGGTTCGTGGTGACAAAGGTAACAGAGCCTTGTGTGACGAGGGCATGGACCATTGTGATGATAAAGGTAATGAAGCATTGTGATGACTGGAGACACGGAGCATTGTGATGACAGTGGTCATGGAACATTGTGATGACAGGGGTGAGCGAGTATTGTGATGACTAGTAATGGAACATTGTGATATATGTCGTGAGAGAGCATTTTGATGAGAAGTGCATGGAGCATTGTGATGACAAATTTTATGGAGCATAGCGATGAAACGGATGTGGAGCATTGTGATGAAAAGAGCATGGCACATTGTGATGACATGTGTCATGGATCACTGTGCTGACAAAGGCATGGATCATTGTGATGACAAGGGACACAGAGCATTGTGATGAAAATTTCATGGAGCATTGTGGTGACAAAGATCACAGTGCCTTGTGTGACGAGGGCATGGACCATTGTGATGAGAAAGGTCATGAATCATTGTGATGACTGGAGTCACGGATCATTGTGATGACAGGGGTCATGGAGCATTGTGATGACAAGGGCATGGAGCAATGTGATGACAGGGGCATGGAACATTGGTCTGACAAGTTTCATGGATTATTGTGTTGACAGTGGGCATGGAGCATTGAGATGACAAGGGCATGGAGCATTGTGGTGACAAAGGTCACAGAACATTGTGTGACGAGTGCAGGGACCATTTTGAGGACAAAGGTCATGAAGCATTGTGATGACTGGAGTCACGGAGCATTGTGATGACAGGGGTCATGGAGCATTGTGGTGACAAGGGCATGGAGCATTGTGATGACCGGGGCATGGAACATTGGTCTGACATGTTTCATGGAGCATTGTGATGACAAGGGCATGGAGCATTGTGATGACCGGGGCATGGAACATTGGTCTGACATGTTTCATGGATTATTGTGATGACAGTGGGCATGGCGCATTGTGATGACAATAGCATGGAACATTGTGATGACAAGGTCATGGAGTATTGTGAAGACAGGTGTCAGGGAGCATTGTGATGACATATGTCATTGTCCATTGTGATGACAATGGCATGGAACATTGTGATACCTAGTGTCATGGAGGATTGTGATGACAAAGGTAATGGAGCATTTTGATGACAAGGGCTTGGAACATTGCGGTGACAATGGTCATGGAGCATTGTGATGACAAGGGCACGGGGCATTGTGATGACAAGGGCCATTGAGAATTTTGATGACATCGTCGTTAAGCATTGTGATGACAAGCGCATGGAGCTTGCTATGACAGGTGTCATAGCGCATTGCGATGACAAGTGCATGAAGAATTGTGATGAAAAGATCATGTAACATTGTGATAAGAAGTGTCATGGAGCATTGTGATGACAAGGACGTGGAGAATTGTGATGACATGGGACATGGAGCATTGTGATGACCAGGGCATGGAGCATTGTGATGGCCAGACCGTGGAGCATTGTGATCAGAAGATCACTGATAATTGTGATGACGAGCGTCATGGAGCACTGTAATGACAAGGGGCATGGAGCATTGTGATTACAGGGGTCTTGGAGCATTGTGATGACAAGGGCATGGAGCATTGTGATGAGAAGGCCTCGGAGCATTCTGATGACATGCATCATGAATCATTGTGATGACAAGGGCATGGAGCATTGTGATTACAGACGTCTTGGAGCACTGTGATGACAAGGGTCATGGAGCTTTGGATGACAAGGCCGTGGAACATTGTGATGGCAGGGGTCATGAAGCATTGTTATGAAAGGGGTAATGGAGCATTGTGATGACAAGGGCATGGAACATTGGTCTGAAAATTTCATGGATTATTGTGATGAGATTCGGCATGGAGCATTGTGATGACTAGGGCACGGAACACTTGATAAATGTGTCATGGAGGGTTGTAATGACAAGGGCATGGAGCATTGTGATGAAAAGTGTATCGAGCATTGTGTTGACAAGCGTCATGGAGCATTGTGCTGACAAAGGCATGGAGCATGGTGTAGGCATGGGTAAAAGAGCATTGTGATGAAAATTTCATGGAGCATTGTGGTGACAAATTTCACAGAGCCTTTTGATGAAGTGGGCATGGACCAGTGTGATAACAAGGTACTGGAGCATTGTGATGAGAGGACCATGGAGCCTTGTGGTGACAATTCTCATGGAGCATTCTGATGAAAATTGGCATGGAGCATTGTGATTACAGGTGTATTGGATCCTTGTGATGACAAGGCAGTAGAATATTGTGATGGCAGGGTTCATGGAGCATGGTTATGACATGGGCAATGGAGCATTGTGATGACAAGGGCATCGAGCATTGGTCTGAAAAGTTTCATGGATTATTGTGATGAGAGAGGGCATAGAGCATTGTGATGACAAGGGCACGGAACACTGTGATACATGGATCATGGAGAACTGTAATGACAATGGCGTGGAGCAATGTGATGAGAGGCTTCATGGAGCATTGTGATGACAAGGGCATGGAGCATTGTGATGACTAGGGTCATGGAGCATTTTGAATACAAGATTCCCATATCATCGTGTTGTCAGGGGTCATGGAGCTCTGTGATGACAGCGGTCATGGAGCATTGTGATGACAGGGTCATGGAGCTTTGTGATAAGAAGGTCATGGAGCACTGGGCTGAAAATATTCATGGAGTATTGTGATGACAGGTGTAATGGGGCATTGTGATGAGAAGGGAATGGAGCATTGTGATGACAAGGTCCTGGGGCATTGTAATGAGAAAACCATGGAGCCTTGTGATGACAAGTCTCATGGAGCATTCTGATGAAAAGGTGCATGGAGCATTGTGATTAGAGGGGTCATGAAGCATTGTGATGAAAATGGCATGGAGCATTGTGATGCCAAAGGTCATGGAGCTTTGTGATGACAAAGTTCATGGAGCATTTTGATGACAAGTTCATGGTGCATTGTGATGAGAAGGGCAGGGAGCATTTTGATGACAGGGTCATGGAGCAATTTGATGAAAAGAATCATGGAATATTTTTATGACAGTGGTTATGGAACACTGTTATGTCAGAGGTCATGGAGCATTGTGATGAAAAGGGTCATGGAGCATTTTGATGACAGGGGTTATGGAACATTGTGATGTCAGGGATCATGGAGCATTGTGATGATAAGGTCATGCAGCATTGTCATGACAGGGATCAAGGAACATTGTGATGAGATGAGGGAGAGAGCATTTTGATGAGAAGTGCATGGAGCATTGTGATGATAAGGTTTTTGGAGCACTGTAATGACAAGGATGTGGAGCACTGTGATGACAAGCGCATGGCTCAATGTGATGACATGGGTTATGGAGCATTGTGCTCACAAGCGCATGGAGCATTGTGATGACAAGGGTCATGGAGCATTGTGCTGACAACGGCATGCAGCATGGTGATGACAAGGATCACAGAGCATTGTGATGAAAAGTTCATGGAGCATTGTGGTGAGAAATGTCACAGAGCTTTGTGTGACAAGGACATGGACCATTGTGATGACAAATGTCATTAAGCCTTGTGATGACTGGAGTAACAGAGCATTGAGATGACAGGGGTCTTGGAGCACTGTGATGACAAGGACATGGAGCATTGTGATGAGAAGGCCATGGAGCATTCTGATGACATGCATCATGGAGCTTTGTGATTAAAAGTCATGGAGCATTGTGATTTCAGGGGTCTTGGAGCATTGTGATGAAAATGGTATGGATCATTGTGATGAAAAAGGAATGGAGCCTTGTCATGAGAGGGTTCAAGGAGCATACTGATGACAAGTGTCAGGGAGCATTGTGATGACAAGTGTATTGAGCATTGTGATGACAAAGGTCATGGAGCACTGTGATGAGAAGACCATGGATAATTGTGATGATGAACGTCAAGGTGCATTGTGATGACAATGGTTATGTAACATTGTGATCACAAGGGTTTGGAGCATTTTGATGACAGAGGTCATGGAGCATGTTGATTTCACTGTGTTGACAATAGCATGAAGCATTATGATGATGGACATGGTGCATTGTGATGACAGGGTCATGGAGCAATTTGATGAAAAGGGTCATGGAACATTTTGATGACAGTGTTTATGGAACACTGTCATGTCAGGGGTCTTGGAGCATTGTGATGAAAAGGGTGATCGAGCATTCTGATGACAGAGGATATGGAACATTTTGATGTCAGGGGTCATGGAGCATTGTGATGATATGGCATGTGGCATTGTGATGACAGAGGTAATGGAAAATTGTGATGACAGTGGTGAGGGAGTATTGTGATGACTACTGATGGAACATTGTGATATCAGTGGTGAGAAAGCATTTTGATGAGAAGTTCATGGAGCATTGTGATGACAATGTTTATGGAGCATTGTGATGACAAGGTTTATGGAGCATTGTGATGACAAGGCTGTGGAGCAATGTGATGACAAGTGCATGGCGCATTTTGATGACATGGGTCATGGAGCATTGTGCTGAGAAGCGCATGGAGCATTGTGTTGACAAAGGCATGGAACATTGTGACGACAACGGTCACAGAGCATTGTGATGAAAAGTTCATGGAGCATTGTGGTGACAATGGTCACAGAGTCTTGTGATGACGAGGTCAAGGACCATTGTGATGACAAAGGTCATGAAGCATTGTGATGACTGGAGTCACGGAACATTGTGATGACCAGGGTATGGAGCGTTCTGATGACAGGGGCATGGTGCATTGGTCTAACAAGTTTCATGGTTTATTGTGATGACAGTTGGCAAGGCACATTCTGATGAGAAGAGCATGGAGCATTATGATGAGAAGGTCATGAAGTACTGTGAAGACAGGGGTCTGGGGTCATTGTGATGACATATGTCACGGTCCATTGTGTTCATAATGGCATGGAGTAATGTGATGCCAATTGTCATGGAGGAATGTGATGACAAAGTTAATAGAGCTTTGTGATGACAGGGGTTTGGAGCATTGTGATGAAAAGGGTCATGGAGCATTTTGATGACAAGGGCATGGAGGATTGTGATGACAAGGGCCATTGAGAATTTTGATGACAATTTCCTGAAGCATTGTGATGAAATGCACATGGAGCTTGCTATGACAGGGGTCATGGAGCATTGCGATGACAAGTGCATGGAGAACTGTGATGACAAGAGCATATAACATTGTGATGAGAAGAGTCATGGAGCATTGTGATGGCAAGACCGTGGAGCATTGTGATGAGAAGACCATGGATAATTTTGATGACGAGCGTCATGGAGCTCTGTAATGACAAGGGGCATGGAACATTGTGATGACAGGTGTCATGGAGCATTGTGATGACATGGGTCATGGAGCATTGTGATGAAAAGGGCATGGAGCATTGTGATGAAAAAGGCATGGAGCCTTTTCATGATAGGGCTCAAGGAGCATTCTGACGAAAAGTGTGAGGGAGCATTGTGATGACAAGTGTATTGAGCATTGTGATGACAAAGTTCATGGAGCATTGTGATGACAAGGGCATGGAGTATTGTGATGACAGGCATCATGGAGCATTGTGATGACAACTGTTATGGAACATTGTGATCACAAGAGTTTGGAGCATTGTGATGACACAGGTCATGGAACATTTTGATTTCAAGAATCACGGAGCATTGTGATGACAAGGGCATGAAACAATGTGATCCCATGGTTCACGGAGGATTGTGATGAC
Organism: Hyperoodon ampullatus; assembly: GCF_949752795.1. Classification (NCBI taxonomy): domain Eukaryota; kingdom Metazoa; phylum Chordata; class Mammalia; order Artiodactyla; family Ziphiidae; genus Hyperoodon; species Hyperoodon ampullatus. Next base: position 146,973,088 of record NC_136913.1, on the reverse strand, counting down.
ACTGGTAATGGAGAATTGTGATGACAATTCCATGGAGCATTGTGATGACAAGGTCATGTAGCATTTGCTGACAAAGGCATGGAGAATTGTGATGACAAGTGTCATGGAGTTCTGTGACGACAAGCGTCAAGGAGCATTGTGATTACAGGGGTCATGGAGCATTGGGATGACAAGCACATGGAACATTCTGATGACAAGTGGCATGGATCATTTTGATGACTGTGGTCATGTAGCATTGTGATGACATGTGTCATGGAGCTTTGTGATGAGAAGGTCATGGAGCATTGGGCTGAAATTATTCATGGAGTACTGTGATGACAGGTGTCATGGAGCATTGTGATGAGAAGGGAATGGAGCAATGTGATGAGAAGGTCCTGGGCATTGTGATGGGAGGGCCATGGAGCCTTGTGATGACAAGGGTCATGGAGCATACTGATGAAAAGGTGCAAGGAGCATTGTGATTAGAGGGGTGTTGGAGCATTGTGATGAAAAGGGAATGGATCATTGTGATGAAAAAGGCTCAGAGCCTTGTCATGACAGGGTTCAAGGAGCATACTGATGACAACTGTCAGGGAGCATTGTGATGATAAGTGTATTGAGCATTGTGATGACAAAGATCATGGAGCATTGTGATGAGAAGTCCATGGATAATTGTGATGACCAGCCTCATGGGGCATTGTGATGCCAAGTGTTATGGAACATTGTGATCAGAAGGGTTTGGTGCATTGTGATGACAGAGGTCATTGAGCGTTTTGATTTCATTGTGATGACAATAGCATGAAATATTATGGTGATGGACACGGTGCATTTTGATGACAGGGTTCATGGAGCCTTGAGATGAAAAGGGGCATGGAGCATTGTGATTACAGGGCTGTTGGAGCATTGTGATGACAAGGGCATGGAGAATTGTGATGAGAAGGCCATGGAGCATTCTGATGACATGCGTCATGGAGCTTTGTGATGACAATGGCATGGAGCATTGTGATTACAGGGGTCTTGGAGCATTGTGATGACAAGGGTCATGGAGGCTTGTGATGACAAGGCCGTGGAGGCTTGTGATGACAAGGCCGTGGAACCTTGAGATGACAGAGGTCATGGATCATTCTTATGACAGGGGTAATGGAGCTTTGTGATGACAAAAGTCATGCGGCATTTTAATGACAAGCGCGTGGTGCATTGTGACGACAGAGGTCATGGAGCATTTTGATGACAAGTCATTGTGCATTGTGATGAGAAGTGCAGGGAGCATTGTGATGACAGGGTCTTGGAGCAAATTGATGAAAAGTGTCAGGGAACATTTTGATAACAGGGGTTATGGAACAATTTGTTGACAAGGGCGTGGAGTATTGTGATGTGGAGGCAATGGTGCATTCAGATGACATGCGTCATGGAGCTTTGTGATGAAAAGGACATGGAGCATTGTGATTACAGGGGTCATAGAGCATTGCGATGACAAGGTCATGGAGAATTGTGATGAAAATATCATGTAACATTGTGATAAGAAGTATCATGGAGCATTGTGATGACAAGGACATGGAGAATTGTGATGACATGGGACATGGAGCATTGTGATGGCAAGACTGTGGAGCATTGTGATGAGAAGATCATGGATAATTGTGATGACGAGCGTCATGGAGCACTGTAATGACAAGGGGCATGGATCATTGTGATTACAGGGGTCTTGGAGCATTGTGATGACAAGGGCATGGAGCATTGTGATGAGAAGGCCTCGGAGCATTCTGATGACATGCGTCAGGAATCTTTGTTACGACAAGGGCATGGAAAATTGTGATTACAGGGGTCTTGGAGCACTGTGATGACAAGCGTCATGGAACATTGTGCTGACAAGGGCATGGAATATTGGTCTGAAAATTTCATTGATTATTGTGATGAGATTCGGCATGGAGTATTGTGATGACTAGGGCACGGAACACTGTGACACATGTGTCATGGGGGATTGTAATGACAAAGGCATGGAGCATTGTGATGAGAAGAGTATCGAGCATTGTGATGACAAGCGTCAGGGAGCATTGTGCTGACAAGGGCATGGAGCAATGTGATGAGAGGTTTCATGTAGCATTGTGATGAAATGGCATGGAGCATTGTGATGCCAAGGTTCATGGAGCTTTGTGATGACAAACGTCATGGAGCATTTTGATGACAAGGTCGTGGTGCATTTTGATGAGAAGGGCAGGGAGCATTGTGATGACAGGGTCATGGAGCAAATTGATGAAAAGTGTCAAGGAACATTTTGATTACAGGGGTTATGGAACACTGTGATGTCAGGGGTCATGGAGCATTTTGATGAAAAGGTGCATGGAGCATTGTGATTACAGGGGTTTTGAAGCATTGTGATGACAAGGGCAAGGAGCATTGTGATGAGAAGGCAATGGAGCATTCTGATGACATGCGTCATGGAGCTCTGTGATGACAACGACATGGAGCATTGTGGTGACAAACATCACAGAGCCTTGTGTGACGAGGGAATGGACCATTGTGATGACAAAGGTCATGAAGCATTGTGATGACTGAAGTCACGGAGCATTGTGATGACAGGAGTCATGGAGCATTGTGATCACAAGGGCATGGTGCATTGTGATGACAGGGGCATGGAACATTAGTCTGACAAGTTTCATTGATTATTGTGATGACAGTGGGCATGGCGCATTGTGATGACAAGGGCATGGAACATTGTGATGACAAGGTCATGGAGTATTGTGAAGACAGGTGTCAGGGAGCATTGTGATGGCATATGTCATTGTCCATTGTGATGACAATGGCACGGAGCTTTGTGATAAAAAGTGTCATGGAGGATTGTGATGATAAGGTTAATGGAGCATTTTGATGACAAGGGCTTGGGACACTGTGATGACAAGGGTCATGGAGCATTGTGATGACAAGTGCATGGACCATTGTGATGACAAGGGCCATTGAGAAATTTGATGACAACTTCGTGAAGCATTGTGATGACAAGCGCATGGAGCTTGCTATGACAGGGGTAATAGAGCATTGCAATGACAAGTGCATGGAGAATTGTAATGACAATATCATGTAACATTGTGATAAGAAGTGTCATGGAGCATTGTGATGACAAGGACGTGGAGAATTGTGATGACATGGAACAAGGAGCATTGTGATGACCAGGGCATGGAGCATTGTGATGGCAAGACCGTGGAGCATTGTGATGAGAAGATCACGGATAACTGTGATGACGAACGTCATGGAGCACTGTAATGACAAGGGTCATGGAGCATTGTGATTACAGGGGTCTTGGAGCATTGTGATGACAAGGGAATGGAGCATTTTGATGAGAAAGTCATGGAGCATTGGGCTGAAAATATTCATGGAGTATTGTGATGACAGGGGTCAAGGAGCATTGTGATGACAAGGGAATGGAGCATTGTGATGACAATGTCCTGGAGCATTGTGATGAGAAAACCATGGAGTCTTGTGATGACAAGTCTCATGGAGCATTCTGATGAATAGGGGCAAGGAGCATTTTGATTACAGGGATATTGGAGCATTGTGATGAGAAGGGCATGGAGCATTTTGATGACATGGGTCATGGATCTTTGTGACGACAAGGGCATGGAATATTGTGATTACAGGGGTCTTGGATCATTGTGATGACAAGGGTCATGGAGCCTTGGATGACAATGCCATGGAACATTTTGATGGCAGGGGTAATGAAGCATTGTTATGACAGGGGTAATGGAGCATTGTGATGACAAGGGCACGGAACATTGGTCTGAAAATTTCATGGATTATTGTGATGAGATTCGGCATGGAGCATTGTGATGACTAGGGCACGGAACACTGTGATACATGTGTCATGGAGGATTGTAATGACAAGGGCATGGAACATTGTGATGAGAAGAGTATCGAGCATTGTGATGACAAGAGTCATGGAGCACTGTGCTGACAATGGCATGGAGCAATGTGATGAGAGTTTCATGTAGCATTGTGATGAAATGGCATGGAGCATTGTGGTGCCAAGGGTCATGGATCTTTGTGATGACAAATGTCATGGAGCATTTTCATGACAAGGTCGTGGTGCATTGTGATGAGAAGGGCAGGGAGCATTGTGATGACAGGGTCCTGGCGAAAATTGATGAAAAGTGTCATGGAACATTTTGATGACAGGGGTTATGGAACACTGTGATGTCAGGGATCATGGAGCATTGTGATGAAAAGGGTCATGGAACATTCTGATGAAAACGTGCATGGAGCATTGTGATTACAAGGGTTTTGAAGCATTGTGATGACAAGTGCATGGAGCATTGTGATGAGAAGGCAATGGAGCATTCTGATGACATGCGTCATGGAGCTTTGTGATGACAAGCACATGGAGCATTGTGATTACAGGGGTCTTGGAGCATTGTGATGAAAAAGGCATGGATCTTTGTGATGACCAGCATCATGGGGCATTGTGATGAGAAGTGTTATGGAACATTTTGATCAGAAGGGTTTGGTGCATTGTGATGACAGTGGTCATTGAGCATTTTGATTTCATTGTGATGACAATAGCATGAAATATTATGGTGATGGGCACGGTACATTGTGATGACAGGGTTCATGGAGCATTGAGATGAAGAGGAGCATGGAGCATTGTAATTACAGTGGTGTTGGAACATTGTGGTTACAAGGGCATGGACCATTGTGATGAGAAGGCCATGGAACATTCTGATGACATGCGTCATGGAGCTTTGTGATGACAAGGGCATGGAGCATTGTGATTACAGGGGTCTTGGAGCATTTTGATACCAAGGGTCATCGAGGCTTTTGATGACAAGGCCGAGGAACCTTGTGATGGCAGGAGTCATGTAGCATTGTTATGACAGGGGTAATGGAGCTTTGTGATGACAAGGGAATGGGGCATTGGTCTGAAAATTTTCATGGATTTTTGTGATGAGTGTGGGCATGGAGCATTGTGATGACAAAGGCACGGAACACTGTGATACATCGATGATGCAGGATTGTAATGACAAGAGCATGGAGCATTGTGATAAGAAGGGCATCGAACATTGTGATTACACGCGTCATGGAGATTTGGATGACAAGTGCTTGGAGCAATATGATGAGAGGGTTCATGGAGCATTGTGATGACAATGGAATGGAGCATTGTGATGCCAAGGGTCATGGACTTTTGTGATGACAAAGGTCATGGAGCATTTTGATGACAAGGGCGTGGTGCATTGTGATGAGAAGGGCAGGGAGCATTGTGATGACAGGGTCATGGAACAATTTGATGAAAAGGGTTATGGAATATTTTGATGACAGACGTTATAGAACATTGTGATGTCAGTGGTCATGAAGCATTGTGATGAAATGGGTCATGGAGCATTTTGTGACAGGGCTTATGGAACATTCTGATGTCAGGGGTCATGAAGCATTGTTATGAAATGGGTCATGGAGCATTTTGTGACAGGGGTTATGGAACATTGTGATGTCAGGGCTCATGGAGCATTGTGATGATAAGGGCATGTAGCAGTGTGATGACAGGGGTCATGGAACACTGTGGTGACAGGGGTGAGGGAGTATTGTGATGACTAGTGTTGGAACATTGTGATATATATGGTGAGAGAGCATTTTGATGAGAAGTGCATGGATCATTGTGATGACAAGTGTTATGGAGCATAGCTATGATAAGGATATGGAGTATTGTGATGACAAGTGCATGGCGCATTGTGATAACATGTGTCATAGAGCATTGTACTGACAAGCGCATGAAGAATTTTGATGACAAGTGTCATGGAGCATTGTGTTGACAATGGCATGGAGCATTTGGTTGACAAGGTACACAGAGCATTGTAATGAAATATTCATGGAGCATTGTGGTGACAAAGATCACAGAGCCTTGTGTGACGAGGGCATGGACCATTGGTCTGACAAGTTTCATGGATTATTGTGATGACAGTGAGCATGGATCATTGTGATGACAAGGGCATGGAGCATTGTGTTGACAAAGGTCACAGAGCCTTGTGTGATGAGGGCATGGACCATTGTGATGACAAAGGTCATGAAGCATTGTGATGACTGGAGTCACGAAGCATTGTGATGACAGGGGTGATGGAGCATTGTGATGACAAGGGCATGGAGCATTGTGATGACAGTGGCATGGAATATTTGTCTGACAAGTTTCCTGGATTATTGTGATGGCAGTGGGCATAGCACATTGTGATGAAAAGGGCATGGAACATTGTGATGACAAGGTCATGGAATATTGTGAAGACAGGTGTCAGGGAGCATTGTGATGACATATGTCATTGTCCATTGTGATGACAATGGCATGGAGCATTGTGATACCAAGTGTCATGGAGGATTGTGATGACAAAGGTAATGGAACATTTTGATGACAGGGGTTATGGAACATTGTGATGTCACGGGTCATGGAGCATTTTGATGAAAAGTGTCATGGAGCATTCTGATGAAAAGGTGCATGGAGCATTGTGATTACAGGGGTTTTGAAGCATTGTGATGACAGGGCAAGGAGTATTGTGATGAGAAGGCAATGGAGCATTCTGATGACATGTGTCATGGAGGTTTGTGATGACAAAGACATGGAGCATTGTGATTACAGGGGTCTTGGTGCATTGTGATGAAAATGGCATGGATCATTGTGATGACCAGTGTCATGGGGCATTGTGATGACAAGTGTTATGGAACATTGTGATCAGAAGGGTTGGGTGCATTGTGATGACAGAGGTCATTGAGCATCTTGTTTTCATTGTGATGACAATAGCATGAAATATTATGGTGATGGGCACGGTGCATTGTGATGACAGGGTTCATGGAGCATTGAGATGAAAAGGGGCATGGAGCATTGTGATTACAGGGGTGTTGGAGCCTTGTGATGACAAGGGCATGGAGCATTGTGATGAGAAGGCCATGGAGCATTCTGATGACATGCGTCATGGGGCTTTGTGATGACAAGGGCATGGAGCATTGTGATTACAGGTGTCTTGGAGCATTTTGATGACAAGGTTCATCGAGGCTTGTGATGACAAGGCCGTGGAACCTTGTGATGGCAGGGGTCATGGAGCATTGTTATGACAGGGGTAATGGAGCATTGTGATGACAAGTGCATGGGGCATTGGTCTGAAAATTTTCATGGATTATTGTGATGAGAGTGGGCAGGGAGCATTGTGATGACAAGGGCACGGAACACTGTGATATATAGATCATGCAGGATTGTAATGACAAATGCATGGAACATTGTGATGAGAAGGGCATCGAGCATTGTGATTACAAGCGTCCTGGAGATTTGGGATGACAAGTCAATGGAACAATGTGATGAGAGGGTTCATGCAGCATTGTGATGACAATGGAATGGTGCATTGTGATGCTAAGGGTCATGGACTTTTGTGATGACAAAGGTCATGGAGCATTTTGATGACAAGGGCGTGGTGCATTGTGATGAGAAGGGCAGGGAGCATTGTGATGACAGGGTCATGGAGCAGTTTGATGAAAAGTGTCATGGAATATTTTGATGACATGGGTTATAGAATATTGTGATACCAGGGTCATGGAGCTTTGTGATGAAAAGGGTCATGGAGCATTTTTATTACAGGGGTTATGGGACATTGTTATGTCAGGTGTAATGGAGCATTGTGATGATAAGGGCATGTAGCATTGTGATGACAGGGGTCATGGAACATTGTGGTGACAGGTGTGAGGGTGTATTGTGATGACTAGTGATGGAACATTGTGATATCAGTGGTGAGAGAGCATTCTGAGGAGAAGTGCATGGAGCATTGTGATGACAAGGTTTATTGAGCATTTTGATGACAAGTATGTGGAGCATTGTGATGACAAGTGCATGGCGCATTGTGATGACATGGGTTATGGAGCGTTGTGCTGACACGCGCATCAAGCATTGTGATGACAAGGGTCATGGAGCATTGTGCTGACAAAGGCATGGAGCTTTGTGATGACAAGTGTCACAGACCATTTTGATAAAAATTTCTTGTAGCATTGTGGTGACATGGGTTATGGAGCATTGTGCTGACACGCACATCGAGCATTATGATGACAATGGTCATGGAGCATTGTGCTGACAAAGGCATGGAGCTTTGTCATGACTAGGATCACAGAGCATGGTGATTTAAAGTTCATGGCGCATTGGGGTGACAAAGTTCACAGAGCTTTGTGTGACGAGGTCATGGACCATTGTGATGAAAAATGTCATGAAGCATTGTGATGACTGAAGTCAGTGAGCACTATGATAAAAGTGATCTTGGAGCATTGTCATGAAAAGGGAATGGATCATTGTGATGAAATAGGCATGGATCCTTGTCATGACAGTGTTCAAGGAGCATACTTATGACAAGTGTCAGGGAGCATTGTGATGACAAGTGTATTGAGCATTTTGGTGACAAATGTCATGGAGCATTGTGATGAGAAGACCTTGCATAATTGTGATGACGAGCGTCATGGGGTATTGTGACGACAAGTGTTATGGAACATTGTGGTCAGAAGGGTTTGGAGCATTGTGATGACAGAGGTCATGGAGCATTTTAATTCCATTGTGATGACAATAGCATGAATCATTATGGTGATGGGCATGGTGCATTGTGATGACAGGGTTCATGGAGCATTGAGATGAAAAGGGGCATGGAGAATTGTGATTACAGAGGTCTTGGTGCATTGTGATGAGAAGGGCCATGGAGCCTAGTGGTGACAAGGCCGTGGAATATTTTGATGGCAGGGGTCATGGAGCATTGTTATGACTGTTGTAATGGAGCATTGTGATGGCAAGGCATGGAGCAATGTGATGAGAGATTTCAATGAGCATTGTGATGACAATGGCATGGATCATTGTGACATCAAGTGTCATGGAGCTTTGTGATGACAAAGGACATGGGGCATTTTGACGACAAGTGCATGGTGCATTGAGATGAGAAGGACAGGGAGCATGGTGATGACAGGGTCATGGAGCAATTTGATGAAAAGGGTAATGGAATATTTTGATGACAGGGGTTATGGAACATTGTGATGTCAGGGGTCATGAAGCATTGTGATGAAATGGGTCATGGAGCATTTTGTGAGAGGGATTATGGAACATTCTGATGTCAGGGATCATGGAGCATTGTGATGATAAGGGCATGTAGCAGTGTGGTGACAGGTGTCATGGAACAGTGGGATGACAAGGGTGAGGGAGTATTGTGATGACTAGTGATGTAACATTGTGATATATGAGGTGAGAGAGCATTTTGATGAGAAGTGCATGGAGCATTGTCATGAAAAGTGTTATGGAGCTTACCAATGATAAGGATGTGGAGTATAGTGCTGACAAGCGCATGGCGCATTGTGATGACATGGGTCATGTAGCATTGTGCTGACAAGCGCATGTAGCATTTTGATGACAAGTGTCATGGAGCATTGTGCTGACAAAGGCATGGAGCATTTTGATAACAAAGGACACAGAGCATTGTGATGAAATATTCATCGAGCATTGTGGTGAAAAAGATCACAGAGCCTTGTGTGACGAGGGCATTGACCATAGTGATGAGATAGGTCATGAAGCATTGTGATGACTGGAGTCATGGAGCATTGTGATGAAAGGGGTCATGGAGCATTTTGATGACAAGGGCATGGAGCAATGTGAAGACAGGGGCATGGAACATTGGTCTGACAAGTTTCTTGAATTATTGTGATGACAGTGGGCATGGAGCATTGTGATGACTAGGGCATGGAGCATTGTGGTGACAAAGGCATGGAGCATTTTAATGACAAGGGACACAGAGCATTGTGATGAAATATTCATGGAGCATTGTGGTGAAAAAGATCACAGAGCCTTGTTTGAAGAGGGCATGGACCACTGTGATGACAAAGGTTATGAAGCATTGTGATGACTGGAGTCACGGAGCATTGTGATGACAGGGGTCATGGAGCATTGTGATGACAAGATTTATGGATTATTGTGATGAGAGTGGGCATGTCGCATTGTGATGACAAGCACATGGAACATTGTGATGACAAGGTCATGGATTATTGTGAAGACAGGTGTCAGGGAGCATTGTGATGACATATGTCATTGTCCATTGTAATGACAATGGCATGGAGCATTGTGATTCCAAGTGTCATGGAGGATTGTGATGACAAAGGTAATGGAGCATTTTGATGACAAGGCCTTGGAACATTGTGATGACAAGGGTCATGGAGCATTGTGATGACAAGGGCATGGAGCATTGTGATGACAAGGGCCATTGAGAATTGTGATGACAATGTCGTGAAGCATTGTGATGACAAGCGCATGGAGCTTGCTATGACAGTGGTCATAGAGCATTGGGATGACAAGTGCATGGAGAATTGTGATGACAAGATCATGTAACATTTTGAGGAGAAGTGTCACGAAGCATTGTGATGACAAGGACGTGGAAAATTGTAATGACATGGGACATGGAGCATTGTGATGAACAGGGCATGGAGAATTTTGATAGCAAGACCGTGGAGCATTGTGATGAAAAGTCTATGGATAATTATGATGGAGAGCGTCATGGATCACTGTAATGACGAGGGGCATGGAGCATTGTGATGACAAGTGTCATGGAGCATTGTGATGAGAGTGGTCATGGAGCATTGTGATGACAAGTGTCATGGAGCATTGTGATGAGAAGCTCATGGATCATTGGCCTGAAAATATTCATGGAGTATTGTGATGACAGTGGTCAAGGATCATTGTGATGACAAGGGAATGGAGCTTTGTGATGACAAGGTCCCGGAGCAGTGTGATGAGAAGACCATGGAGCCTTGTGATTACAAGTCTAATGGAGCATTCTGATGAATAGGGGCATGGAACATTGTGATTACAGTGGTCTTGGAGCATTGTGATGACAAGGGCATGGAGCATTGTGATGAGAAGGCCATGGAGCATTTTGATGACATGTGTCATGGATCTTTGTGATGACAAGGGCATGGAGCATTGTGATTACAGGGGTCTTGGAGCATTGTGATGACAAGGGTCATGGAGCCTTGGATGCCAAGGCGGTGGAACATTGTGATGGCAGGGGTCATGGAGCTTAATTATGACAGGGGTAATGGAGCATTGTGATGACAAGGGCATGGAACATTGGTCTGAAAATTTCATGGATTATTGTGATGAGATTCGGCATGGAACATTGTGATGAGATTCGGCATGGAACATTGTGATGATTAGGGCATGGAACACTGTGATACATGTGTCATGGAGGATTGTAATGACAAGGGCATGGAGCATTGTGATGAGAAGAGTATCATGCAATGTGATGACAAGCATCATGGAGCATTGTGGCGACAAGGGCATGGAGCAATGTGATGAGAGGTTTCATTTAGCATTGTGATGAAATGGCATGGAGTATTGTGATGCCAAGGGTCATGGAGCTTTGTGATGACAAAGGTCATGGAGCATTTTGATGACAAGGTAGTGGTGCATTGTGATGAGAAGCGCAGGGAGCATTGTGATGACAGTGTTATTGAGGAAATTGATGAAAAGTGTCATGGAACATTTTGATGACAGGGGTTATGGAACATTGTGATGTCAGGGGTCATGCAGCATTTTGATGAAAAGGGTCATGAAGCATTCTGATGAAAAGGTGCATGGAGCATTGAATTACAGGGGTTTGGGGCAATGTGATTACAAGGGCATGGAGCATTGTGATGAGAAGGCAATGGAGCATTCTGATGACATGTGTCATGGAGCTTTGTGATGACAAGGACATGGAGCATTGTGATGTCAGGGGTCATGGAGCATTGTGAAGATAAGGGAATGTAGCACTGTGATGACAGTGGTCATGGAACATTGTGATGACAGGGGTGAGCGAGTATTGTGATGACTAGTGATGGAACATTTTGATATATGTGGTTTGAGAGCATTTTGATGAGAAGTGCATGGAGCATTGTGATGACAAGTTTTATGGAGCATAGCGATGAAAAGGATGTGGAGCTTTGTGATGAAAAGAGCTTTGCACATTGTGATGACATGTGTCATGGAGCATTGTGCTGACAAGCGCATGGAGCATTTTGATGACAAGTGTCATGGAGCATTGTGCTGACAAAGGCATGGAGCATTGTGATGACAAGGGACACAGAGCATTTCGATGAAAATTTCATGGAACATTGTGGTGACAAAGATCACATAGCCTTGTTTGACGAGGGCATGGACCACTGTGAGGAGAAAGGGCATGAATCATTGTGATGACTGGAGTCACGGAACACTGTTATGAGAGGGGTCATGGAGCATTGTGATGACAAGGGCATGGAGCAATGTGATGACAGGGGCATGGAAAATTGGTCTGACAAGTTTCATGGATTATTGTGATGACAGTGGGCATGGAGCATTGAGATGACAAGGCCATGGAGCATTGTGGTGACAAAGGTCACAGAGACTTGTGTGACGAGGGGATGGACCACTGTGAGGACAAAGGTCATGAAGCATTGTGATGACTGGAGTCACGGAGCATTGTGATGACGGGTGATGGAGCATTGTGATGACAAGGGCATGCATCATTGTGATGACAGGGGCATGGAACATATGTCTGATCTATTTAATGGATTATTGTGATGACAGTGGGCATGGCGCATTGTGATGACAATGGCATGGAACATTGTGATGACAAGGTCATGGAGTAATGTGAAGACAGGTGTCAGGGACCATTGTGATGACATATGTCATTGTCCATTGTGATGACAATGGCATGGAGCATTGTGATACCAAGTGTCATAGAGGATTGTGATGACAAAGGCATGGAGCTTTGTCATGACTAGGATCACAGAGCATGGTGATTTAAAGTTCATGGCGCATTGGGGTGACAAAGTTCACAGAGCTTTGTGTGACGAGGTCATGGACCATTGTGATGAAAAATGTCATGAAGCATTGTGATGACTGAAGTCAGTGAGCACTATGATAAAAGTGATCTTGGAGCATTGTCATGAAAAGGGAATGGATCATTGTGATGAAATAGGCATGGATCCTTGTCATGACAGTGTTCAAGGAGCATACTTATGACAAGTGTCAGGGAGCATTGTGATGACAAGTGTATTGAGCATTTTGGTGACAAATGTCATGGAGCATTGTGATGAGAAGACCTTGCATAATTGTGATGACGAGCGTCATGGGGTATTGTGACGACAAGTGTTATGGAACATTGTGGTCAGAAGGGTTTGGAGCATTGTGATGACAGAGGTCATGGAGCATTTTAATTCCATTGTGATGACAATAGCATGAATCATTATGGTGATGGGCATGGTGCATTGTGATGACAGGGTTCATGGAGCATTGAGATGAAAAGGGGCATGGAGAATTGTGATTACAGAGGTCTTGGTGCATTGTGATGAGAAGGGCCATGGAGCCTAGTGGTGACAAGGCCGTGGAATATTTTGATGGCAGGGGTCATGGAGCATTGTTATGACTGTTGTAATGGAGCATTGTGATGGCAAGGCATGGAGCAATGTGATGAGAGATTTCAATGAGCATTGTGATGACAATGGCATGGATCATTGTGACATCAAGTGTCATGGAGCTTTGTGATGACAAAGGACATGGGGCATTTTGACGACAAGTGCATGGTGCATTGAGATGAGAAGGACAGGGAGCATGGTGATGACAGGGTCATGGAGCAATTTGATGAAAAGGGTAATGGAATATTTTGATGACAGGGGTTATGGAACATTGTGATGTCAGGGGTCATGAAGCATTGTGATGAAATGGGTCATGGAGCATTTTGTGAGAGGGATTATGGAACATTCTGATGTCAGGGATCATGGAGCATTGTGATGATAAGGGCATGTAGCAGTGTGGTGACAGGTGTCATGGAACAGTGGGATGACAAGGGTGAGGGAGTATTGTGATGACTAGTGATGTAACATTGTGATATATGAGGTGAGAGAGCATTTTGATGAGAAGTGCATGGAGCATTGTCATGAAAAGTGTTATGGAGCTTACCAATGATAAGGATGTGGAGTATAGTGCTGACAAGCGCATGGCGCATTGTGATGACATGGGTCATGTAGCATTGTGCTGACAAGCGCATGTAGCATTTTGATGACAAGTGTCATGGAGCATTGTGCTGACAAAGGCATGGAGCATTTTGATAACAAAGGACACAGAGCATTGTGATGAAATATTCATCGAGCATTGTGGTGAAAAAGATCACAGAGCCTTGTGTGACGAGGGCATTGACCATAGTGATGAGATAGGTCATGAAGCATTGTGATGACTGGAGTCATGGAGCATTGTGATGAAAGGGGTCATGGAGCATTTTGATGACAAGGGCATGGAGCAATGTGAAGACAGGGGCATGGAACATTGGTCTGACAAGTTTCTTGAATTATTGTGATGACAGTGGGCATGGAGCATTGTGATGACTAGGGCATGGAGCATTGTGGTGACAAAGGCATGGAGCATTTTAATGACAAGGGACACAGAGCATTGTGATGAAATATTCATGGAGCATTGTGGTGAAAAAGATCACAGAGCCTTGTTTGAAGAGGGCATGGACCACTGTGATGACAAAGGTTATGAAGCATTGTGATGACTGGAGTCACGGAGCATTGTGATGACAGGGGTCATGGAGCATTGTGATGACAAGATTTATGGATTATTGTGATGAGAGTGGGCATGTCGCATTGTGATGACAAGCACATGGAACATTGTGATGACAAGGTCATGGATTATTGTGAAGACAGGTGTCAGGGAGCATTGTGATGACATATGTCATTGTCCATTGTAATGACAATGGCATGGAGCATTGTGATTCCAAGTGTCATGGAGGATTGTGATGACAAAGGTAATGGAGCATTTTGATGACAAGGCCTTGGAACATTGTGATGACAAGGGTCATGGAGCATTGTGATGACAAGGGCATGGAGCATTGTGATGACAAGGGCCATTGAGAATTGTGATGACAATGTCGTGAAGCATTGTGATGACAAGCGCATGGAGCTTGCTATGACAGTGGTCATAGAGCATTGGGATGACAAGTGCATGGAGAATTGTGATGACAAGATCATGTAACATTTTGAGGAGAAGTGTCACGAAGCATTGTGATGACAAGGACGTGGAAAATTGTAATGACATGGGACATGGAGCATTGTGATGAACAGGGCATGGAGAATTTTGATAGCAAGACCGTGGAGCATTGTGATGAAAAGTCTATGGATAATTATGATGGAGAGCGTCATGGATCACTGTAATGACGAGGGGCATGGAGCATTGTGATGACAAGTGTCATGGAGCATTGTGATGAGAGTGGTCATGGAGCATTGTGATGACAAGTGTCATGGAGCATTGTGATGAGAAGCTCATGGATCATTGGCCTGAAAATATTCATGGAGTATTGTGATGACAGTGGTCAAGGATCATTGTGATGACAAGGGAATGGAGCTTTGTGATGACAAGGTCCCGGAGCAGTGTGATGAGAAGACCATGGAGCCTTGTGATTACAAGTCTAATGGAGCATTCTGATGAATAGGGGCATGGAACATTGTGATTACAGTGGTCTTGGAGCATTGTGATGACAAGGGCATGGAGCATTGTGATGAGAAGGCCATGGAGCATTTTGATGACATGTGTCATGGATCTTTGTGATGACAAGGGCATGGAGCATTGTGATTACAGGGGTCTTGGAGCATTGTGATGACAAGGGTCATGGAGCCTTGGATGCCAAGGCGGTGGAACATTGTGATGGCAGGGGTCATGGAGCTTAATTATGACAGGGGTAATGGAGCATTGTGATGACAAGGGCATGGAACATTGGTCTGAAAATTTCATGGATTATTGTGATGAGATTCGGCATGGAACATTGTGATGAGATTCGGCATGGAACATTGTGATGATTAGGGCATGGAACACTGTGATACATGTGTCATGGAGGATTGTAATGACAAGGGCATGGAGCATTGTGATGAGAAGAGTATCATGCAATGTGATGACAAGCATCATGGAGCATTGTGGCGACAAGGGCATGGAGCAATGTGATGAGAGGTTTCATTTAGCATTGTGATGAAATGGCATGGAGTATTGTGATGCCAAGGGTCATGGAGCTTTGTGATGACAAAGGTCATGGAGCATTTTGATGACAAGGTAGTGGTGCATTGTGATGAGAAGCGCAGGGAGCATTGTGATGACAGTGTTATTGAGGAAATTGATGAAAAGTGTCATGGAACATTTTGATGACAGGGGTTATGGAACATTGTGATGTCAGGGGTCATGCAGCATTTTGATGAAAAGGGTCATGAAGCATTCTGATGAAAAGGTGCATGGAGCATTGAATTACAGGGGTTTGGGGCAATGTGATTACAAGGGCATGGAGCATTGTGATGAGAAGGCAATGGAGCATTCTGATGACATGTGTCATGGAGCTTTGTGATGACAAGGACATGGAGCATTGTGATGTCAGGGGTCATGGAGCATTGTGAAGATAAGGGAATGTAGCACTGTGATGACAGTGGTCATGGAACATTGTGATGACAGGGGTGAGCGAGTATTGTGATGACTAGTGATGGAACATTTTGATATATGTGGTTTGAGAGCATTTTGATGAGAAGTGCATGGAGCATTGTGATGACAAGTTTTATGGAGCATAGCGATGAAAAGGATGTGGAGCTTTGTGATGAAAAGAGCTTTGCACATTGTGATGACATGTGTCATGGAGCATTGTGCTGACAAGCGCATGGAGCATTTTGATGACAAGTGTCATGGAGCATTGTGCTGACAAAGGCATGGAGCATTGTGATGACAAGGGACACAGAGCATTTCGATGAAAATTTCATGGAACATTGTGGTGACAAAGATCACATAGCCTTGTTTGACGAGGGCATGGACCACTGTGAGGAGAAAGGGCATGAATCATTGTGATGACTGGAGTCACGGAACACTGTTATGAGAGGGGTCATGGAGCATTGTGATGACAAGGGCATGGAGCAATGTGATGACAGGGGCATGGAAAATTGGTCTGACAAGTTTCATGGATTATTGTGATGACAGTGGGCATGGAGCATTGAGATGACAAGGCCATGGAGCATTGTGGTGACAAAGGTCACAGAGACTTGTGTGACGAGGGGATGGACCACTGTGAGGACAAAGGTCATGAAGCATTGTGATGACTGGAGTCACGGAGCATTGTGATGACAGGGGTGATGGAGCATTGTGATGACAAGGGCATGCATCATTGTGATGACAGGGGCATGGAACATATGTCTGATCTATTTAATGGATTATTGTGATGACAGTGGGCATGGCGCATTGTGATGACAATGGCATGGAACATTGTGATGACAAGGTCATGGAGTAATGTGAAGACAGGTGTCAGGGACCATTGTGATGACATATGTCATTGTCCATTGTGATGACAATGGCATGGAGCATTGTGATACCAAGTGTCATAGAGGATTGTGATGACAAAGGCATGGAGCTTTGTCATGACTAGGATCACAGAGCATGGTGATTTAAAGTTCATGGCGCATTGGGGTGACAAAGTTCACAGAGCTTTGTGTGACGAGGTCATGGACCATTGTGATGAAAAATGTCATGAAGCATTGTGATGACTGAAGTCAGTGAGCACTATGATAAAAGTGATCTTGGAGCATTGTCATGAAAAGGGAATGGATCATTGTGATGAAATAGGCATGGATCCTTGTCATGACAGTGTTCAAGGAGCATACTTATGACAAGTGTCAGGGAGCATTGTGATGACAAGTGTATTGAGCATTTTGGTGACAAATGTCATGGAGCATTGTGATGAGAAGACCTTGCATAATTGTGATGACGAGCGTCATGGGGTATTGTGACGACAAGTGTTATGGAACATTGTGGTCAGAAGGGTTTGGAGCATTGTGATGACAGAGGTCATGGAGCATTTTAATTCCATTGTGATGACAATAGCATGAATCATTATGGTGATGGGCATGGTGCATTGTGATGACAGGGTTCATGGAGCATTGAGATGAAAAGGGGCATGGAGAATTGTGATTACAGAGGTCTTGGTGCATTGTGATGAGAAGGGCCATGGAGCCTAGTGGTGACAAGGCCGTGGAATATTTTGATGGCAGGGGTCATGGAGCATTGTTATGACTGTTGTAATGGAGCATTGTGATGGCAAGGCATGGAGCAATGTGATGAGAGATTTCAATGAGCATTGTGATGACAATGGCATGGATCATTGTGACATCAAGTGTCATGGAGCTTTGTGATGACAAAGGACATGGGGCATTTTGACGACAAGTGCATGGTGCATTGAGATGAGAAGGACAGGGAGCATGGTGATGACAGGGTCATGGAGCAATTTGATGAAAAGGGTAATGGAATATTTTGATGACAGGGGTTATGGAACATTGTGATGTCAGGGGTCATGAAGCATTGTGATGAAATGGGTCATGGAGCATTTTGTGAGAGGGATTATGGAACATTCTGATGTCAGGGATCATGGAGCATTGTGATGATAAGGGCATGTAGCAGTGTGGTGACAGGTGTCATGGAACAGTGGGATGACAAGGGTGAGGGAGTATTGTGATGACTAGTGATGTAACATTGTGATATATGAGGTGAGAGAGCATTTTGATGAGAAGTGCATGGAGCATTGTCATGAAAAGTGTTATAGAGCTTACCAATGATAAGGATGTGGAGTATAGTGCTGACAAGCGCATGGCACATTGTGATGACATGGGTCATGTAGCATTGTGCTGACAAGCGCATGTAGCATTTTGATGACAAGTGTCATGGAGCATTGTGCTGACAAAGGCATGGAGCATTTTGATAACAAAGGACACAGAGCATTGTGATGAAATATTCATCGAGCATTGTGGTGAAAAAGATCACAGAGCCTTGTGTGACGAGGGCATTGACCATAGTGATGAGATAGGTCATGAAGCATTGTGATGACTGGAGTCATGGAGCATTGTGATGAAAGGGGTCATGGAGCATTTTGATGACAAGGGCATGGAGCAATGTGAAGACAGGGGCATGGAACATTGGTCTGACAAGTTTCTTGAATTATTGTGATGACAGTGGGCATGGAGCATTGTGATGACTAGGGCATGGAGCATTGTGGTGACAAAGGCATGGAGCATTTTAATGACAAGGGACACAGAGCATTGTGATGAAATATTCATGGAGCATTGTGGTGAAAAAGATCACAGAGCCTTGTTTGAAGAGGGCATGGACCACTGTGATGACAAAGGTTATGAAGCATTGTGATGACTGGAGTCACGGAGCATTGTGATGACAGGGGTCATGGAGCATTGTGATGACAAGATTTATGGATTATTGTGATGAGAGTGGGCATGGCGCATTGTGATGACAAGCACATGGAACATTGTGATGACAAGGTCATGGATTATTGTGAAGACAGGTGTCAGGGAGCATTGTGATGACATATGTCATTGTCCATTGTAATGACAATGGCATGGAGCATTGTGATTCCAAGTGTCATGGAGGATTGTGATGACAAAGGTAATGGAGCATTTTGATGACAAGGCCTTGGAACATTGTGATGACAAGGGTCATGGAGCATTGTGATGACAAGGGCATGGAGCATTGTGATGACAAGGGCCATTGAGAATTGTGATGACAATGTCGTGAAGCATTGTGATGACAAGCGCATGGAGCTTGCTATGACAGTGGTCATAGAGCATTGGGATGACAAGTGCATGGAGAATTGTGATGACAAGATCATGTAACATTTTGAGGAGAAGTGTCACGAAGCATTGTGATGACAAGGACGTGGAAAATTGTAATGACATGGGACATGGAGCATTGTGATGAACAGGGCATGGAGAATTTTGATAGCAAGACCGTGGAGCATTGTGATGAAAAGTCTATGGATAATTATGATGGAGAGCGTCATGGATCACTGTAATGACGAGGGGCATGGAGCATTGTGATGACAAGTGTCATGGAGCATTGTGATGAGAGTGGTCATGGAGCATTGTGATGACAAGTGTCATGGAGCATTGTGATGAGAAGCTCATGGATCATTGGCCTGAAAATATTCATGGAGTATTGTGATGACAGTGGTCAAGGATCATTGTGATGACAAGGGAATGGAGCATTGTGATGAGAGTGGTCATGGAGCATTGTGATGACAAGTGTCATGGAGCATTGTGATGAGAAGCTCATGGATCATTGGCCTGAAAATATTCATGGAGTATTGTGATGACAGTGGTCAAGGATCATTGTGATGACAAGGGAATGGAGCTTTGTGATGACAAGGTCCCGGAGCAGTGTGATGAGAAGACCATGGAGCCTTGTGATTACAAGTCTAATGGAGCATTCTGATGAATAGGGGCATGGAACATTGTGATTACAGTGGTCTTGGAGCATTGTGATGACAAGGGCATGGAGCATTGTGATGAGAAGGCCATGGAGCATTTTGATGACATGTGTCATGGATCTTTGTGATGACAAGGGCATGGAGCATTGTGATTACAGGGGTCTTGGAGCATTGTGATGACAAGGGTCATGGAGCCTTGGATGCCAAGGCGGTGGAACATTGTGATGGCAGGGGTCATGGAGCTTAATTATGACAGGGGTAATGGAGCATTGTGATGACAAGGGCATGGAACATTGGTCTGAAAATTTCATGGATTATTGTGATGAGATTCGGCATGGAACATTGTGATGAGATTCGGCATGGAACATTGTGATGATTAGGGCATGGAACACTGTGATACATGTGTCATGGAGGATTGTAATGACAAGGGCATGGAGCATTGTGATGAGAAGAGTATCATGCAATGTGATGACAAGCATCATGGAGCATTGTGGCGACAAGGGCATGGAGCAATGTGATGAGAGGTTTCATTTAGCATTGTGATGAAATGGCATGGAGTATTGTGATGCCAAGGGTCATGGAGCTTTGTGATGACAAAGGTCATGGAGCATTTTGATGACAAGGTAGTGGTGCATTGTGATGAGAAGCGCAGGGAGCATTGTGATGACAGTGTTATTGAGGAAATTGATGAAAAGTGTCATGGAACATTTTGATGACAGGGGTTATGGAACATTGTGATGTCAGGGGTCATGCAGCATTTTGATGAAAAGGGTCATGAAGCATTCTGATGAAAAGGTGCATGGAGCATTGAATTACAGGGGTTTGGGGCAATGTGATTACAAGGGCATGGAGCATTGTGATGAGAAGGCAATGGAGCATTCTGATGACATGTGTCATGGAGCTTTGTGATGACAAGGACATGGAGCATTGTGATGTCAGGGGTCATGGAGCATTGTGAAGATAAGGGAATGTAGCACTGTGATGACAGTGGTCATGGAACATTGTGATGACAGGGGTGAGCGAGTATTGTGATGACTAGTGATGGAACATTTTGATATATGTGGTTTGAGAGCATTTTGATGAGAAGTGCATGGAGCATTGTGATGACAAGTTTTATGGAGCATAGCGATGAAAAGGATGTGGAGCTTTGTGATGAAAAGAGCTTTGCACATTGTGATGACATGTGTCATGGAGCATTGTGCTGACAAGCGCATGGAGCATTTTGATGACAAGTGTCATGGAGCATTGTGCTGACAAAGGCATGGAGCATTGTGATGACAAGGGACACAGAGCATTTCGATGAAAATTTCATGGAACATTGTGGTGACAAAGATCACATAGCCTTGTTTGACGAGGGCATGGACCACTGTGAGGAGAAAGGGCATGAATCATTGTGATGACTGGAGTCACGGAACACTGTTATGAGAGGGGTCATGGAGCATTGTGATGACAAGGGCATGGAGCAATGTGATGACAGGGGCATGGAAAATTGGTCTGACAAGTTTCATGGATTATTGTGATGACAGTGGGCATGGAGCATTGAGATGACAAGGCCATGGAGCATTGTGGTGACAAAGGTCACAGAGACTTGTGTGACGAGGGGATGGACCACTGTGAGGACAAAGGTCATGAAGCATTGTGATGACTGGAGTCACGGAGCATTGTGATGACAGGGGTGATGGAGCATTGTGATGACAAGGGCATGGATCATTGTGATGACAGGGGCATGGAACATATGTCTGATCTATTTAATGGATTATTGTGATGACAGTGGGCATGGCGCATTGTGATGACAATGGCATGGAACATTGTGATGACAAGGTCATGGAGTAATGTGAAGACAGGTGTCAGGGACCATTGTGATGACATATGTCATTGTCCATTGTGATGACAATGGCATGGAGCATTGTGATACCAAGTGTCATGGAGGATTGTGATGACAAAGCTAATGGAGCATTTTGAAGACAAGGGCTTGGAACATTGTGATGACAAGGGTCATGGAGCCTTGGATGCCAAGGCGGTGGAACATTGTGATGGCAGGGGTCATGGAGCATTGTTATGACAGGGATAATGGAGCATTGTGATGACAAGGGCATGGAACATTGGTCTGAAAATTTCATGGATTATTGTGATGAGATTCGGCATGGAACATTGTGATAACTAGGGCACAGAGCACTGTGATACATGTGTCATGGATGATTGTAATGACAAGGGCATGGAGCATTGTGATGAGAAGTGTATCGAGCATTCTGATGTCAAGCGTCATGGAGCATTGTGGTGACAAGGGCATGGAGCAATGTGATGAGAGGTTTCATGTAGCATTGTTATGAAATGGCATGGAGTATTGTGATGCCAAGGGTCATGGAGCTTTGTGATGACAAACGTCATGGAGCATTTTCATGACAAGGTCGTGGTGCATTGTGATGACAGGGTTATGGATCAAATTGATGAAAAGTGTCATGGAACATTTTGATGACAGTGGTTATGGAACATTGTGATGTCAGGGGTAATGGCGAATTTTGATGAAAAGAGTCATGGAGCATTCTGATGAAAAGGTGCATGGAGAATTGAGATTACAGGGATTTTGAAGCAATGTGATTACAAGGGCATGGAGCATTGTGATGAGAAGGCAATGGAGCATTGTAATGACATGTGTCATGGAGCTTTGTGATGACAAGGACATGGAGCATTGTGATGTCAGGGGTCATGGAGCATTGTGATGACAAAGGTCATGTAGCATTTTGATGACAAGGGATTGGTACATTGTGACGATAAGGGCATGTAGCATTGTGATGACTGGGGTCATGGAACATTGTGATGAAAGGGGTGAGGGAATATTGTGATGATTAGTGATGGAATATTGTGATATCAGTGGTGAGAGAGCATTTTCTTGAGAAGTGCATGGAGTATTGTGATGACAAGTTTTCTGGTGCATTGTGATGACAAAGATGTGAAGCATTGTGTTGACAAGCGCATGGCGCCTTGTGATGACATCGGTCATGGAGCAGTGTGCTGACAAGCTCATGGAGCATTGTGATGACAAGGGTAATGGATCATTGTGCTGACAAAGGCATGGAGCGTTGTGATGCCTAGGGCATGGAGAATTGTGATTACAGGGGTCATGGAACATTGTGATGACAGGGGTGAGGGAGTATTGTGATGACTAGTGATGGAACATTACGATATCAGTGGTGAGAAGGCATTTTGAGGAGAAGTGCATGGAGCATTGTGATGACAAGGTTTATGGAGCATTTTAATGACAAGGATGTGGAGCATTGTGATGACAAGTGCATGGTGCATTGTGATGACATGGGTTATGGAGAATTGTGCTGACACGCAAATCGAGCATTGTGATGACAAGGGTCATGGAGCATTGTGCTGACAAAGGCATGGAGCTTTGTGATGACAAGGGTCACAGAGCATTGTGATAAAAATTTCATGGAGCATTGTGGTGACAAAGGTCACAGAGCTTTGTGTGACGAGGTCATGAACCATTGTGATGACAAATGTCATGAAGCATTGTGATGACTGAACTCACGGAGCATTGTGATAACAGTGGTCATGGAGCATTGTGATGAAAAGGGAATGGATCATTGTGATGAAATAGGCATGGATTCATGTCATGACAGTGTTCAAGGAGCATACTGATGACAAGTGTCAGGGAGCATTGTGCTGACAAGCTCATGGAGCATTGTGATGAAAAGTGTATTGAGCATTGTGATGACAAATGTCATGGAGCATTGTGATGAGAAGACCTTGCATAATTGTGATGACGAGTGTAATGGGGCGTTGTGATGACAACTGTTATGGAACATTGTGATCACAGGGTTTGGAACATTGTGATGACAGATGTCATGGAGCATTTTGCTTTCATTGTGATGAAAATAGCATGAAGCATTATGATGATGGGTATGGTTCATTGTGATGACAGGGTTCATGGAGCATTGACATGAAATGGGGCAAGGAGCATTGTGATCAAAGGGATCTTGGAGCATTGTGATGAGAAATTCATGGAGCATTGGGCTGAAAATATTCATGGAGTATTGTGATGGCCGGGGTCATGGAGCTCTGTGATGAAAAGTGTCATGGGGCATTCTGATTACAGGGGTCATGGAGCATAGGGATGACAGGGTTCATGGGGCATTGGTCTGATAAATTTCTTGGATTATTGTGATGACAGTGTGCCTGCCACATTGTGATAAAAAGGGCATGAAGCATTGTTATGACAAGGTCATATATTTTTGTGAAGACACGTGTCAGGGAGCATTGTGGTGACATATGTCATGATCCATTGTGATGACAATGGCATGGAGCACTGTGATGCCAAGTGTCATGGAGAAATGTGATGACAAATATAATGGAGCATTTTGATGACAAGGGCTTGGAGCCTTGTGATGACAAGGCTTATGGAGCATTGTGATGACAAGGAATGGATCATTGTGATGACAAGTGTCATGGAGCATTTGGATGACAAGTGTCCAGTATCATTGCGTTGTCAGGGGTGATGGATCGTTGTGATGACAGTGGTCATGGAGCGTAGTGATGACTGGGTTCATGGGGCATTGTGAAGAGAAGGTCATGGAGCATTGGGCTGTAAATATTCATGGAGTATTGTGATGACACGGGTCATGGAGCATTTTGATGACAAGGCAATGGAGCATTGTGATGAAAACGGCATGGAGCATGTTGATGAGAAGGCAATGGAGCATTTTGAAGACATGCTTCATTAAGCATTGTGATGACAAGGGCATGGAGCATTGTGATTACAGGGGTCTTGGAGTATTGTGATGAAAAGTGCATGGATTATTGTGATGAAAAATGCATGGAGCCTTGTCATGACAGGTTTCAAGGAGCATATTGACGACCATTGTCAGGAAGCTTTGTGATGACAAGTTTATTGAGCATTGTGATGACAAAGGTCATGGAGTATTGTGAATAAAATACCATGGATAATTGTGATGATGAGCGTCATGGGGCGTTGTGATGACAAGTGTTATGGAATATTGTGATCACAAGGGTTTAGAGCATTGTGATGACAGAGGTCATGGAGCATTTTGGTTTCATTGTGATGACAATAGCATGAAGCATTATGATGATGGGCATGGTGCACTGTGATGACAGGGTTCATGGAGCATTGAGATGGAAAGGGGCATGGAGCATTGTGATTACAGGGGTCTTGGAGCATTGCGATGACCAGGTCATGAAGCATTGTGATGAGAAGGCGAAGGCGCATTCTGATGATATGCGTCATGGAGCTTTGTGATGACAAAGGCATGGAGCATTGTGATTACAGGTGTCTTGGAGCATTGTGATGACAAGGGTCATGGAGCCTTGTGATGAGAAGGCCGTGGAACATTGTAATGGCAGTTTTTATGGAGCATTGTTATAACAGGGGTAATGGAGCATTGCGATGACAAGTGCATGGAGCATTGGTCTGAAAATTTTCATGGATTATTGTGATGAGAGGGGGCATGGAGCATTGTGATGACAAGGGCATGGAACACTGTGATACATGGGTCATGTAGGATTGTAATGGCAAGCCTTGGAGCTTTGTGTTAAGAAGAGCATCGAGCATTGTGATGAAAAGCATCATGGAGCCTGTGATGACAAGGACATGAAACAATGTGATGAGAGGGCTAATGGAGCATTTTGATGACAATGGCATGGAGTATTGTGATGCCAAGGGTCACGGAGCTTTGTGATGACAAAGGTCATGGAGGGTTTTGATGACAAGGGCGTGGTGTACTGTGATGAGAAGGGCAGTGAGCATTGTGATGAAAGGGTCATGGAGCAATTTGATGAAAAGTGTCATGGGACATTTTGATGACAGTGGTTATGGAACATTGTGATGTCAGGGGTCAGAGAGCATTGTGATGAAAAGGGTCATGGAGCATTGTGATGACAGGTGTCATGGAACATTGTGATGAGAGTGGTGAGGGAGTATTGTGATGACAAGTGATGCAACATTATGATATCTGTGATGGGAGAGCATTTTCAAGGGAAGTGCATGGAGCATTGTGACAACAAGGTTTATCGAGAACTGTGATGACAAGGTTGTGGTGCATTGTGATGACAAGCACATGTCGCATTGTGATGACACAGGTCATGGGGCATTTTGCGGAAAAGCGCATGGAGCATTGTGATGACAAGTGTCATGGAGCATTGTGCTGACAAAGGCATTTAGCATAGTTATGACATGAGTAAGAGAACATTGTGATGAAAATTTCATGGAGAATTTTGGTGACAAATGTCACAGAGCCTTTTGATGACGAGGGCATGGACCATTGTGATGACAGGGGTCATGGAGCATTTTGATGACTGTGGTCATGGAGCATTGTGAAGACATGGGTTATGGAGCATTGTAATGAGACGGTCATTGAGCACTGGGCTGAAAATGTACATGTAGTATTGTGATGACAGGGGTCATGGAGCATTGTGATGACAACGGAATGGAGCACTGTGATGACAAGGTCCTGGAGCATTGTGATGAGAGGACCATGGAGCCTTGTGATGACAAGTGTCATGGAGCATTCTGATGAAAAGGTGCATGGAGCATTGAGATTACAGGGGTTTTGTAGCATTGTGATGACAAGGGCATGGAGCATTGTGATGCGAAGGCCAAGGAGCATTCTGATGACATGCGTCATGGAGCTTTGTGATGACAAGGACATGGAGCATTGTGATTACAGGAGTCTTGGAGGATTGTGATGAAAAGGGCATGGATCATTGTGATGAAAATTGCATGGAGCCTTGTCATGACAGGGTTCAAGAAGCATACTAATGAGAAGTGTCAGGGAACATTGTGATGATAAGTGTATTGAGCATTGTGATGACAAAGATCAAGTAGCATTGTGATGAGAAGACCATTGATAATTGTGATGAACAGCCTCATGGGGCATTGTGATGACAAGAGTTATGGAACATTGTGATCAGAAGGGTTTGGAGCATTGTGATGACAGAGGTCATTGAGCATTTTGATTTCATTTTGATGACAATAGCATGAAATATTATGGTGATGGGCATGGTGCACTGTGATGACAGGGTTCATGGAACATTGAGATGAAAACGGGCATGGAACACTGTGATTACAGTGGTCTTGGAGCATTGTGATCACAAGGGCATGGAGCTCTGTGATAAGAAGGCCATGGAGCATTCTGATGACATGCGTCTTGGAGCTTTGTGATGACAAGGGCATGGAGCATTTGATTAGAGGGGTCTTGGAGCATTGTGATGACAAGTTTCATGGAGGCTTGTGATGACATGGCCGTGGAACTTTGTGATGGCAGGGGTCATGGAGCATTGTTATGACAAGGGTACGGAACACGGTGATACATAGATCATGCAGGATTGTAATGACAAGGACATGTAGCATTGTGATGAGAAGGGCATCGAGCGTTGTGATGACAAGCCTCATGGAGATTTGTGATGACAAGTGCATGGAGCAATGTGATAAGAGTGTTCATGGAGCATTCTGATGACAATGGAATGGAGCATTGTGATGCCAAGTGTCATGGAACTTTGTGATGACAAAGGTCATGGAGCATTTTTTTAACAAGTGCGTGTTGCATTGTGATGAGAAGTGCAGGGAGCATTGTGATGACATGGGTTATGGAGCATTGTGCTTACACACACATCGAGCATTGTGCTGACAACGGTCATGGAGCATTGTGCTGACAATGGCATGGAGCTTTGTGATGACAAGGGTCACAGAGCACTGTGATGAATAGTTCATGGAGCATTGTGGTGACAAAGGTCACAAAGCCTTGTGTGACGAGGTCATGGAACATTGTGATGACAAATGTCATGAAGCACTGTGATGACTGTAGTCACGGAGCACTGTGATGACAGTGTACTTGGAACACTGTGATGCCAAGGGCATGGACCATTGTGATGAGAATGCCATGGAGCATTCAGATGACTTGTATCATATAGTTTTCTGATGACCAGTGCAGGGAGCTTTGTGATTACAGGGGTCTTGGAGCATTGTGATGAAAAGAGAAAGGATCATTGTGATGAAAAAGGCATGGAGCCTTTTCATGACAGTGTTCATGGAGCATACTGATGACAAGTGTCAGGGAGCATTGTGGTGATAAGTGTATTGAGGATTGTGGTGACAAAGGTCATGGAGCATTGTGATGATTAAACCATTCATAATTGTGATGACGAGCGTCAT
The DNA here is from genome assembly GCF_949752795.1 of Hyperoodon ampullatus. Classification (NCBI taxonomy): domain Eukaryota; kingdom Metazoa; phylum Chordata; class Mammalia; order Artiodactyla; family Ziphiidae; genus Hyperoodon; species Hyperoodon ampullatus. The sequence continues at coordinate 146,944,669 of NC_136913.1, read as the reverse complement.
GGGGCATTGTGATGACAAGTGTTATGGAACATTGTGATCACAAGGGTTTTTAGCATTGTGATGACAGATGTCATGGAGCATTTTGATTTCATTTTGATGACAATAGCATAAAGCATTATGATGATGTGCCTGGTGCATTGTGATGACAGGGATCATGGAGCATTGAGATACAAAGGGGCATGGAGCACTGTGATTACAGGGGTCTTGGAGCATTGTGATGACAAGGGCATGGAGCATTGTGATGAGAAGGCCAAGGAGAATTCTGGTGATATGCGTTATGGAGCTTTGTGGTGACAAGGGTATGGAGCATGGTGAATACAGTGTTTTTGGAGCATTGTGATGACAAGGGCATGGGGCATTGTGATGAGAAGGCCGTGGAGCATTCTGATGACATGGGTCATGGAGTTTTGTGATGACAAGGCCGTGCAATATTTTGATGGCAGGGTTCATGGAGCATTGTTATGACAAGTCTAATGGAGCATTGGAATGACAAGGGCATGGAGAATTGGTCTGAAAATTTCCATGGATTATTGCTATGAGAGTGGGCATGGAGCATTGTTATGACAAGGGCAAGGAACCCTGTGATACATGGGTCATGGAGCACTGTAATGACAAGGGCCTGGAGCATTGTGATGAGAAGGGCATCGAGCATTTTTATGACAAGCATCATGGAGCTTTGTGATGACAAGTGCATGGAGCATTGTGATGAAAAAGGCATGGAGCCTTTTCATGACAGGGTTCAAGGAGCATTCTGATGACAAGTGTCAGGGAGCATTGTGATGACAAGTGTATTGAGCATTGTGATGACAAAAGTCAGGGAGCATTGTGATGACAATGGCATGGAGTATTGTGATGACAGGCATAATGGAGCGTTGTGATGACAAGTGTTATGGAACATTGTGATCACAAGGGCTTGGAGCATTGTGATGACAGATGTCATAGATCATTTTGATTTCAAGTAGAATGGACCATTGTGATGACAAGGGCATGAAGCAATGTGATCCCAAGGTTCATGGAGGATTGTGATGACAAAGGTAATGGAGTATTTTGATGACAAGCAGATGGAGCATTGTGATGACAAGGTCATGTAGCATTTTGCTAACAAAGGCATGGAGCATTGTGATGACAAGGGTCATGGAGCACTGTGATGACAAGCGTCACGGAGCATTCTGTTTACTGGGGTCATGGAGCATTGGGATGACAAGGGCATGGAACATTGTGATGACAAGTGTCATGGAGCATTTTGATGACAAGAGTCCCGGATCATTGTGTTGTCATGGGTCATGGAGCATTGTTATGACAGGGCTAATGGAGTATTGTGATGGCAAGGGTATGGAGCATTGTGATGAGAATGCCATGGAGCATTCTGGTGACGTGTGTCATGGAGTTTTGTGAAGACAAAGGCATGGAGAATTGTGATTACAGGGCTCTTGGATCATTTTGATGACAAGGGTTATGGAGCCTTGTGATGACAAGGCCGTGGATCATTTTGATCGCTGGGGTAATGGAGCATTGTCATGAAGGTGTAATGGAGCATTGTGATTACAAGGGCATGGAGCTTTGGTCTGAAAAGTTTTATGGATTATTGTGATGAGATAGGGCATGGAGCATTGTGATGACAAGGGCATGGAACACTGTGATACATGGGTCATGGAGTATTGTAATGACAAGGGCATGGAGCATTGTGTTGAGAAGGGCATGGAGCATTTTGATGACAAGCATCGTGGAGCTTTGTGATGACCAGGACATGGAGCAATGTGATGAGAGGCTTCATGAAGCATTGTAATGACAATGGCATGGAGCATTGTGATGCCAACGGTCATGGAGCTTTGTGATGACAAAGGTCATGGAGCACTTTGATGACAAGGGCTTGGTGCATTGTGATGAGAAGGGCAGGATGCATTGTGATGACAGGGTCATGGAGCAATTTGATAAAAAGGGTCATCGAACATTTTGATGACAGGTGTTATGGATCATTGTGATGCCAGGGGTCATGGAGCATTGTGATAAAAGGGTCATGGAGCATTTTGATGACAGGGGTTATGGAACATTGTGATGTTAGGGGTAATGGAACATTGTGATGATAAGGGCATATAGCATTGTGATGACAGGGGTCATGGATCATTGTGATGACAGGGGTGAGGGAGTATTTTAATGACTAGTGATGGAACATTGTGATATCATTGGTGAGAGAGCATTTTGATGAGAAGTGTATGGAGCATTGTGATGATAAATTTTATGGAGCATTGTGATGACAAGGTTCTGGAGCATTGTGATGACAAGCGCATGGCGCATTGTGCTGACTAGAACATCCAGAATTGTTATGACATGTGTTATGGAGCATTGTGCTGACTAGCGCAAGGAGCATTGCGATGACATGGGTCATGATGCATTGTGCTGAGAAAGGCATGGAACATTGTGATGACAAGGTTCACGGAGCATTGTGATGAATAGTTCATGGAGCATTGTGGTGACAAAGGTCACAGAGACTTGTGATGATGAGGGCATGGACCATTGTGTTGACAAAGGTCATGAAAAATTGTGATGACTGGAGTCACGGAGCATTGTGTTGACAGGGGTCATGGAGCATTGTGATGACAAGGGAATGGAGCATTGTGATGACAGGGGCATAGAGCATTGCTATGACAAGTTTTATGGATTATTGTGATGACAGTGGGCATGGCGCATTGTGATGACAAGGGCATGGAGCATTGTGATGACAAGGTCATACAGTATTGTGAAGACATGTGTCAGGGAGCATTGTGATGACATATGTCATGGTCCATTGTGATGACAATGGCATGGGTCATTGTGATGCCAAGTGTCATGGAGGATTGTGATGACAAAGGAAATGGAGCATCGTGATGACAAGGGTCATGGAGCATTGTGATGACAAGATCATGGAGCACTGAGTTGACAAGGACTCTTGAGAATTTTGATGAGAAGTTCGTGAAGCATTGTGATGACAAGCGCATGGAGCTTGCTATTAAGGGGTCAGGGAGCATTTCGATGACAATTGCATGGAGAATTGTATTGACAAGAGCATGTAACATTTTGATTAGAAGTGTCATGGAGCATAGTGATGACAAGGATATGTAGAATTGTGATGACCAGGGCATGGAGCATAGTGATGACAAGACCGTGGAGCATTGTGATGAGAAGACCATGGATAATTGTGATGACGAGCGTCATGGAGCACTGTAATGACAGGGGCATGGAACATTGTGATGACTGGTGACATGGATCATTGCGATGACAAGTGTCATGGAGCATTCTGATGACAAGCTTGTGGAGTAATGTGATGACAATGGCATGGAGCATTGTGATGAAAAGGGCATGGAGCATTGTGATGAAAAAGGCATGGAGCCATTTCATGACAGTGTTCAAGGAGCATTCTGACAACAAGTGTCAGGGAGCTGTTTGATGACAAGTGTATTGAGAATTGTGATGACAAAGGTCATGGAGCATTGTTATGACAGGCATCATGGAGCATTGTGATGACAAGTGTTATGGAACATTGTGATCACAGGGATTTGGAGCATTGTGATGACAGAAGTTATGTATCATTTTCATTTCAAGGAGCATGGAGCATTGTGATGACAAGGGCTTGAAGCAATGTGAACCCAAGGTTCATGGAGGATTTTGATGACAATGGGAATGGAGTATTGTGATGACAAGCACATGGAGCATGTGATGACAAGGTCATGTAGCATTTTGCTGACAAATGAATGTAGCATTTTGATGAAAACTGTCATGGAGCACTGTGATGACAAGCATCATGGAGCACTGTAATTACAGGGGTCATGAGCATTGGGATGGCAAGGGCATGGATCATTGTGATGACGAGTGTCATGGAGCATTTTGATGACAAGAGTCTCGGATCATTGTGTTGTCTGGTGTCATGGAGCGTTGTGATGACTGTGGTCATGGAGCATTGTGATGACAGGGGTCATGGAGCATTGTGAACAGAAGTTCATGGAGCATTGGGCTGAAAATATTCATTGAGTATTGTGATGGCATGTGTAATGGAGCATTGTGATGACAATGGAATGGAGCATTGTGATGACAAGGTCCTGGAGCATAGTGAGGAGAAGACCATGGAGCCTTGTGATGACAAGTCTCATGGAGCATTCTGATGAAAAGGGGCATGGAGCATTGTGATTACAGGGGTCTTGGAGCATTGTGATGAATAGGGCATGGGTGATTGTGATGAAAAGACATGGAGCCTTGTAATGAGAGGGTTCAAGGAGCATACTGACGACAAGTGTCAGGGAGCATTGTGATGACACGTGTATTGAGCATTGTGATGAGAAAGGTCATGGAGCATTGTGATGAGAAGACCATGGATAATTGTGATGACGAGCATCAAGGGGAGTTGTGATGACAAGCGTTATGGAACATTGTGATCACAAGGGTTTTGAGCATTGTGATGACAGAGCTTATGGAGCATATTAATTTCATTGTGATGACAATAGCATGAAGCATTATGATGATGGGCATGGTTCATTGTGATGACAGAGTTCATGGAGCATTGAGATGAAAAGGGGCATGGAGCATTGTGATTACAGTTGTCTTGGAGCATTGTGAAGAAAAGGGCATGGAGCTTTGTGATGATAAGGCAATGGAGCTGTCTGATGACATGCATCATGGAGCCTTGTGATGACAAGGCCATGGAATATTGTCATGACAGGGGTGAAGGAGTATTGTGATGACTAGAGATGGAACATTTTGACATCAGTGGTGAAAGAGCATTTTGATGAGAGGTGCATGGAGCTTTGTGATGACAAGGTTTATGGAGCATTGTGATGACAAAGTTGTGGAACATTGTGATGACAAGTGCATGGCACATTGTGATGACATGGGTCATGGAGCATTGTGCTGACAAGCGCATGGAGCATTTTGATGAAAAGGGTCATGGAGCACTCTGCTGACAAAGGCATGGAGCGTTGTGTTGACAAGGGTCACAGAGCATTGTGATGAAAACTTCATGGAGCATTATGGTGACAAAGTTCACAGAGTCCTGTGATGACGAGGGCATTTACCATTGTGATGACAAAGGTCATGAAGCATTGTGATGACTGGAGTCACGGAGCATTGTGATGACAATGGCATGGAGCATTGTGATGACAGGGGGATGGAGCATTGGTCTGACAAGTTTCATGGATTATTGTGATGATAGTGGGCATGGCACATTGTGATGACAAGGGCATGGAACATTTTTATGACAAGGTCATGGAGTATTGTGAAGACAGGTGTCAGGTAGCATTGTGATGACATATGTCATGGTGCATTGTGATGACAATGGCATGGAGCATTGTGAAGCCAAGTGTCATGGAGGATTTTGATGACAAAAGTAATGGAGCATTGTGATGATAAGGTCTTGGAGCATTGTGATGACAATGGTCATGGTGCATTGTGATGACAACGGCATGTAGCATTTTTATGACAAGGGCCGTTGAGAATTTTGATGACAAGGTCGTGAAGCACTGTGATGAAAAGCACATGGAGCTTCCTATGTCAGGTGTCATGGAGCATTGCGATGACAAGTGCATAGAGAATTGTGATGACAAGAGCATGTAACATTGTGATGAGAAGTGTCATGGAGCATTGTGATGGCAAGACGGTGGAGCATTGTGATGAGAAGACCACGGATAATTGTTATGACGATCATCATGGAGCACTGTAATGACAAGGGGCATGGAGCATTGTGATGACAAGGGTCATGGAACATTCTGATGACAAGCTTGTGGAGTATTGTGATGACAATGGCATGGAGCATTGTGATGAAAAGGGCATGGAACATTGTGATGAAAAAGGCATGGAGCCTTTTCATGACAGGGTTCAAAGAGCATTCTGACGACAAGTGTCAGGGAGCATTGTGATGACAAGTGTATTGAGCATTGTGATGACAAAGATAATGGAGCATTGTGATGACACGGGCAAGGAGTATTGTCATGACAGGCATCATGGAGCTTTGTGATGACAAGTGTATTGAGCATTGTGCTGACAAAGGCATGCAGCATTGTGATGACAAGTGTTACAGAGCATTGTCATGACGAGGGAATGGACCATTGTGATGACAAAGTTCATAAAGCATAGTGATGACTGGATTCACGGAGCATTATGATGTGAGGGGTCATAGAGCATTGTGATTACAAGGGCATGGAGCATTGTGATGACAGGGCCATGGAGAATTGCTCTGACAAGTTTCATGGATTATTGCTATGAGGGTGGGCATGGCACAATGTGATGACAAGGGAATGGAACATTGTTATGACAAGGTCATGTAGTATTGTGAAGAGAGGTGTCAGGGAGCATTGTGATGACATATGTCATGGTGCATTGTGATGATAATGGCCTGGAGTATTGTGATGCCAAGTGTCATGGAGGATTTTGATGACAAATGTAATGGAGCATCGTGATGACAACTTCTTCGAGAATTGTGATGAAAAGGGTCATGGAGCATTGTGATGACACGGACATGGAGCATTGTGATGACTAGGGCCATTAAGAATTTTGATGCCAACGTCGTGAAGCATTGTGATGACAAGCGCACGGAGCTTGCTATGACAGGGGACATGGAGCATTGCAATGAAAAGTGCATGGAGAATTGTGAAGACAAGAGCATGTAACATTGTGATGAGAAGTGTCATGGAGTATTGTGATGACAAGGACGGCGAGAATTTTGATAACAAGGGACATGGAGCATTGTGATGGCCAGGGCAGGGAGCATTGTGATGGCAAGACTGTGCAGCATTGTGATGAGAAGACCGTGGATAATTGTGATGACGATCATCATGGAGCACTGTAATGACATGGGGCATGGAGCATTGTGATGACAGGTGTCATGGAGCATTGTGATGACAGGTGTCATGGAGCATTGTGATGACAGGGGTCATGGAGCATTGTGATGACATGGGTCTGGAGCATTCTGATGACAAGCTTGTGGAGTATTGTGATGACAATGGCATGGAGCATAGTGATGAAATGTCATGGATCATTGTGATGAAAAAGGCATGGAGCCTTTTCATGACAGGGTTCATGGAGAATTCTGAAGACAAGTGTCAGGGAGCAGTGTGATGACAAGTGCATGGAGCATGGTGTTGAGAAGGCCATGGAGCATTCTGATGATATGGGTCATGGAGCTTTGTGATGACAGGGGCATGGAGCACTGTGATTACAGGGGTCTTGGAGCATTGTGATGAAAAGCGCATGGATCATTTTGATGAAAAAGGCATGGAGCCTTGTCATGACAGGTTTCAAGAAGCATACTGACGACAAGTGGCAGGGAGCATTGAGATGACAAGTGTATTGAGCATTGTGATGACAAAGGTCACGGAGCATTGTGATGAGAAGACCATGGATAATTGTCATGAGGAGCATCATGGGGAATTATGATGACAAGTGTTATGGAACATTGTGATCACAAGGGTTTGGAGCATTGTGATGACAGAGGTCATGGAGCATTTTGATTTCATTGTGATGACAATAGCATTAAGCATTATGATGTTGGGCATGGTGCATTGGAATGGCAGAGTTCATGGAGAATTGAGATGAAAAGGGGCATGGAGCATTGTGAATACAGGGGTCTTGGAGCACTGTGATGACAAGGGCATGGAGCATTGTGATGAGAAGGCCATGGAGCATTCTGATGACATAAGTCATTGAGCTTCGTGATGACAAGGGCATGGAGCATTGTGATTACAGGAGTCTTGGAGAATTGTGATGACATGGGTCATGGAGCCTTGTGATGACTAGGCGGTGGAACATTGTAATGGCAGGGGTCATGGAGCATTGTTATGACACGGGTAATGGAGCCTTTTGATGACAAGGGCATGGAGCATTTGTGTGACAATTTTCATGGATTATTGTGATGAGAGTGGGCATGGAGCATTGTGATGTCAAGAGCAAGGAACACGGTGATACATGGATCATGGAGGATTGTAATGACAAGGGCATGGAGCACTGTGATGAGAAGAGCATCGAGCATTGTGATGACAATCGTCATTGAGCTTTGTGATGACAAGTGCATGGAGCAATGTGATGAGAGGGTTCTTGGAGCACTGTGATGACAATGGCATGGAACATTGTGATGCCAAGGGTCATGGAGCACTGGGAAGAGAAGCGTCACGGTGCATTCTGATTACAGGAGTCATGGAGCACTGGGATGACAAGCGCATGGATCATTTTGATGACAAGTGTCATGGAGCATTTTGATGACAAGAGTCCCAGAACATTGTGTTGTCTGTGGTCATGGAACGCTGTGATGACAGTGGTCATGGAGCATTGTGATGACAGGTGTAATGGAGCATTGTGATGGCAAGGGCATGGAACATTGTGATGAGAAGGCCATGGAACATTCTGATGACATGCATCATGGAGCTTTGTGATGAGAAGGGCATGGAGCATTGTGATTACATTGGTCATGGAACATTGTGATGACAGTGGTGAGGGAGTATTGTGATGACTAGTGATGGAACATTGTGACATCAGTGGTGAGAGAGCATTTTGATGAGAAGTGCATGGTGCATTGTGATAACAAGGTTTATGGAGCATTGTGATGACAAGGTTGTGGAGCATTGTGATGAGATGCGCTTGGCACATTGTGATGTCATTGGTCATGGAGCATTGTGCTGAGAAGCACATGGAGCATTGTGATGACAAGGGACATGGAGCATTGTGATGTCCAGGTCATGGAGCACTGTGATGTTAAGACCGTGGAGCATTGTAATCGCAAGACCATGGAGCATTTTGATGACGAGTGTCATCGAGCACTGTAATGACACGGGGCATGGATAATTGTGATGACAAATGTCATGGATCATTGTGATGACAAGGGTCAAGGAGCATTCAGATGACAAGCTTGTGGAGTACTGTGATGACAGTGGCATGGAGCATTGTGATGAAAAAAGCATGGAGCATTGTGATGAAAAAGGCATGGAACCTTTTCATGACAGGGATCAAGGAGCATTCTGACGTCAAGTGTCAGGGAGCATTGTGATGACAAGTGTATTGAGCATTGTGATGACAAAGTTCATGGAGCATTGTGCTGAGAGGACCATGGATAACTGTCATGAGGAGCGTCATGGGGCATTGTGATGACAAGTGTTATGGAACATTGAGATCACAAGTGTTTGGAGCATTGTGATGACAGAGGTCATGGATCATTTTGATTTCATTGTGATGACAATAGCATGAAGCATTATGATGATGGGCATGGTTCGTTGTGATGACAGGGTTCATGGAGCATTGAGATGAAAAGGGGTATGGAGCACTGTGATTACTCGGGACACGGAGCCTTGTGATGACAAAGCCCTGGAACATTGTGATGACAGTGGTGAGGGTGTATTGTGATGACTAGTGATGGAAAATTGTGATATCAGTGGTGAGAGAGCATTTTGATGCGAAGTGCATGGAGCTTTGTGAGGACAATATTTATGGATCATTGAGATGACAATTTTGGGGAGCACTGTGATTACAAGGGCATGGAGCATTGTGAATGAGAAGGCCATGGAGCATTCTGATGACATGCGTCATAGAGCTTTGTGATGACAAGGGAATGGAGCATTTGTCTGAAAATTTTCAAGGATTATTGAGATGAGAGTGGGCATGGAGCATTGTGATGACAAGGACACGGAACACTGTGATACATCGGTCATGGAGGATTGTAATGACAAGGTCATGGGGCATTGTGATGAGAAGGGCATCGAGCATTGTGATGACAAGGGCTTTTGAGAATTTTGATGACAAGTTCGTGAAGCACTGTGATGAAAAGCACATGGAGCTTGCTAGGACAGGGGTCATGGAGCATTGCGATGACAAGTGCATGGAGAATGTGATTACAAGAGCATGTAACATTGTGATTTGAAGTGTCATGGAGCATTGTGATGGCAAGACGGTGGAGCATTGTGATGAGAAGACCATGGATAATTGTGATGACGAGTGTCATTGAGAACTGTAATGACAAGGGGCCTGGAGCATTGTGATGTCAGGTGTCATGGAGCATTGTGATAACAGGGGTCATGGAGCATTGTGATGACAAGGGTCATGGAGCATTCTGATGACAAGCTTGTGGAGTATTGTGATGACAATGGCATGGAGCATTGTGATGAAAAGGGCATGGAGCATTGTGATGAAAAAGGCATAGAGCCTTTTCATGAAAGTGTTCGAGAAGCATTCTGACAACAAGTGTCAGGGAACATTGTGAGGACAAGTGTATTGAGCATTGTGATGACAAAGGTCATGGAGCATTGTGATGGCAAGGGCATGGAACATTGTGATGAGAAGGCCATGGAACATTCTGATGACATGCATCATGGAGCTTTGTGATGAGAAGGGCATGGAGCATTGTGATTACATTGGTCATGGAACATTGTGATGACAGTGGTGAGGGAGTATTGTGATGACTAGTGATGGAACATTGTGACATCAGTGGTGAGAGAGCATTTTGATGAGAAGTGCATGGTGCATTGTGATAACAATGTTTATGGAGCATTGTGATGACAAGGTTGTGGAGCATTGTGATGAGATGCGCTTGGCACATTGTGATGTCATGGGTCATGGAGCATTGTGCTGAGAAGCACATGGAGCATTGTGATGACAAGGGACATGGAGCATTGTGATGTCCAGGTCATGGAGCACTGTGATGTTAAGACCGTGGAGCATTGTAATCGCAAGACCATGGAGCATTTTGATGACGAGTGTCATCGAGCACTGTAATGACACGGGGCATGGATAATTGTGATGACAAATGTCATGGATCATTGTGATGACAAGGGTCAAGGAGCATTCAGATGACAAGCTTGTGGAGTACTGTGATGACAGTGGCATGGAGCATTGTGATGAAAAAAGCATGGAGCATTGTGATGAAAAAGGCATGGAACCTTTTCATGACAGGGATCAAGGAGCATTCTGACGTCAAGTGTCAGGGAGCATTGTGATGACAAGTGTATTGAGCATTGTGATGACAAAGTTCATGGAGCATTGTGCTGAGAGGACCATGGATAACTGTGATGAGGAGCGTCATGGGGCATTGTGATGACAAGTGTTATGGAACATTGAGATCACAAGTGTTTGGAGCATTGTGATGACAGAGGTCATGGATCATTTTGATTTCATTGTGATGACAATAGCATGAAGCATTATGATGATGGGCATGGTTCGTTGTGATGACAGGGTTCATGGAGCATTGAGATGAAAAGGGGTATGGAGCACTGTGATTACTCGGGACACGGAGCCTTGTGATGACAAAGCCCTGGAACATTGTGATGACAGTGGTGAGGGTGTATTGTGATGACTAGTGATGGAAAATTGTGATATCAGTGGTGAGAGAGCATTTTGATGCGAAGTGCATGGAGCTTTGTGAGGACAATATTTATGGAGCATTGAGATGACAATTTTGGGGAGCACTGTGATTACAAGGGCATGGAGCATTGTGAATGAGAAGGCCATGGAGCATTCTGATGACATGCGTCATAGAGCTTTGTGATGACAAGGGAATGGAGCATTTGTCTGAAAATTTTCAAGGATTATTGAGATGAGAGTGGGCATGGAGCATTGTGATGACAAGGACACGGAACACTGTGATACATCGGTCATGGAGGATTGTAATGACAAGGTCATGGAGCATTGTGATGAGAAGGGCATCGAGCATTGTGATGACAAGGGCTTTTGAGAATTTTGATGACAAGTTCGTGAAGCACTGTGATGAAAAGCACATGGAGCTTGCTAGGACAGGGGTCATGGAGCATTGCGATGACAAGTGCATGGAGAATGTGATTACAAGAGCATGTAACATTGTGATTTGAAGTGTCATGGAGCATTGTGATGGCAAGACAGTGGAGCATTGTGATGAGAAGACCATGGATAATTGTGATGACGAGTGTCATGGAGAACTGTAATGACAAGGGGCCTGGAGCATTGTGATGTCAGGTGTCATGGAGCATTGTGATAACAGGGGTCATGGAGCATTGTGATGACAAGGGTCATGGAGCATTCTGATGACAAGCTTGTGGAGTATTGTGATGACAATGGCATGGAGCATTGTGATGAAAAGGGCATGGAGCATTGTGATGAAAAAGGCATAGAGCCTTTTCATGAAAGTGTTCGAGAAGCATTCTGACAACAAGTGTCAGGGAACATTGTGAGGACAAGTGTATTGAGCATTGTGATGACAAAGGTCATGGAGCATTGTGATGACAAGGGCATGGAGTGTTGTGATGACAGGCATCATCGAGTGCTGTGACGACAAGTGTTATGGAACAATGTGATCACAAGGGTTTGGAGCACTGTGATGACAGAGGTCATGGATCATTTTGATATCAAGGAGCATGGAGCATTGTGATGACAGGGGTCATGGATCATTGTGATGAGAAGATCATGGAGCATTGAGCTGAAAATATTTATGGAGTATTCAGATGAAAGGGGTCATGGAGCATTGTGATGACCATGCCCTGGAGCACTCTGATGAGAAGACCATGGAGCCTTGTGATGAGAAGTCTCATGGAGCATTCTGATGAAAAGGGGCATGGAGCATTGTGATTACAGGGGTCTTGGATCATTGTGATTACAAGGGCATGGAGCATCGTGAGAGATGTCCAAGGAGCATACTGATGACATGCGTCATGGAGCTTTGTGATGACCAGGGCAAGGAGCATTGTTATTAGAGGAGTATTTGAGCATTCTGATGAAATGGGCATGGATCATTGTGATGAAAAAGGCATGGAGCCTTGTCATGACAGTGTTCAAGGAGCATACTGATGGCAAGAGTCAGGGAGCATTGTGATGACAAGTGTATTGAGCATTGTGATGACAAATGTTATGGAGCATTGTGATGAGAAGACCATGTATAATTGTGATGACGAGCGTCATGGGGCGTTGTGATGACAAGTGTTAGGCAACATTGTGATCACAAGGGTTTGGAGCATTATGATGACAGAAGTCATGGAGCATTTTGATTTCATTGTGATGACAATAACATGAAGCATTATGATGATGGGCATGGTGCATTGTGCTGACAGGGTTCATGGAGCATTGAGATGAAAAGGGACATGGAGCATTGTGATTACAGGTGTCTTGGAGCATTGTGATGACAAGGCCATGGAGCATTGTGAATGAGAAGGCCATGGAGCATTCTGATGACATGCGTCATGGAGCTTTGTGATGACAAGGGCATGGAGCATTTGTCTGAAAATTTTCATGGATCATTGTGATGAGAGCGGGCATGGAGCATTGTGATGACAAGGACACGAACACTGTGATACATGGTTCATGGAGTATTTTAATGACACGTCATGGAGCATTGTGTTGAGAAGGGCATCGAGCATTGTGATGACAAGCGTCATGGAGCTTTGTGATGAGAAGGGCATGGAGCAACGTGATGAGAGGCTTCATGAAGCATTGTGATGACAATGGCATGGAGCATTGTGATGCCAAGGGTCATGGAGCTTTGTGATGACAAAGGTCATGGAGCATTTTGATGACAAGTGAGTGGTGCATTGTGGTGATAACGGTATGTAGCATTGTGATGATAGGGGTCATGGAACATTTTGATGACAGGGGTGAGGGAGTATTGTGATGACTAGTGATGGAACATTTTGATATCAGTGGTGAGAGAGCATTATCATGAGAAGTGCATGTAGCATTGTGATGACAATGTTTATGGAGCATTGTGATGACAACCCCATGGCGCATTGTGATCACATTGGTCATGGAGCATTGTGCCCACAAAGCTCCTGTAGCACTGTGATGACAAGTGTCATGGAACATTGTGTTGACAAAGGCATGGAGCATTGTGATGCCAAGGGTCACAGAGCATTGTGATGAAAATTTCATGGAGCATTGTGGTGACAAAGGTCTCAGAGACTTGTGATGATGAGGGCATGGACCATTCTGATGACAAAGTCTTGAAGCATTGTGATGACTGCAGTCACGGAGCATTGTAATGACACGTGTCATGGAGCATTGTGATGACAAGTGCATGGAGCATTGTGATGACAGGGGCATGAAGCATCGGTCTGAAAAATTTCATGGATTATTGTGATGACAGTGGGCATTGCATATTGTGATGACAAGGGCATGGAGCACTGTGAAGAAAAGGTCATGGAGTATTGTGAAGTCAGGTTTCAGGGAGCATTGTGATGACCTATGTCATGGTGAATTGTGATGACAACGGCAAGGAGCTTTGTGATGACAAGTGTCATGGAGGATTGTGATGACAAATGTAATGGAGCATTGTGATGACAATGGTCATGGATCATTGTGATGAAAAGGGCATGGAGTATTGTGATGACAAGGGAATTAAGCATTGTGATGACTAGGGTCATTGAGAATTTTGATGCCAACGTCGTGAAGCATTGTGATGACAAGCGCATGGAACTTGCTATGACAGGTGTCATGGAGCATTGTGATGACAAGTGCATGTATCATTGTGATGACAATAGCATGTAACTTTGTGATGAGAAGTGTCAAAGAGCATTGTGATGACAAGGACGTGGCGAATTGTGATGACAAGGGACATGGAGCACTGTGATGACCAGGGCATTGAGCATTGTGATCGCAAGACCGTGGAGCATTGTGATGAGAAGGTCATGGATTATTGTGATGACGAGCATCATGGAGCACTGTAATGACAAGGGAAATGGAGCATTTTGATGACAAGTGCCATGGATCATTGTGATGACAGGGGTCATGGAGCATTCTGATGACAAGCTTGTGGTGTATTGTGATGACACTGTCATGGAGCATTGTGATGAAAAGGGCATGGAGCATTGTTATGAAAAAAGCATGGAGCCTTTTCATGACAGCGTTCAAGGAGCATTCTGATGACAAGTGTCAGGGAGCATTGTGTTGACAAGTGTATTTAGCATTGTGATGACAAAGTTCATGCAGCATTGTAACGACAGGCATCATGGAGCGTTGTGATGACAAGTGTTATGGAACATTCTGATCACAAGGGTTTGGAGCACTGTGATGACAGATGTCATGTATCATTTTCATTTCAAGGACCATAGAGCATTGTGATGACAAGGGCATGAATCAATGTGAACCCAAGGTTCATCAATGATTTTGATGAAAAGGGGAATGGAGTATTGTGATGACAAGTGCATGGGGCATTGTGATGAAAATGTCATGAAGCATTTTGCTGACAAATGCATGGAACATTTTGATGACAAGAGTCATGGAGCACTGTGATGACAAGCATCACAGAACGTTGTTATTACAGGGGTCATGGAGCATTAGGATGACAAGGGCATGGATCATTGTGATGATAAGTGTCATGGAGCATTTTAATGACAAGAGTCCCGGATCATTGTGTTGTCAAAGGTCAAGGAGCGTTGTGATGACAGTGGTCATGGAGCATTGTGATGACAGTGGTCATGGAGCATTGTGAATGAGAAGGCCATGGAGCATTCTGATGGCATGCGTCATGGAGCTTTATGATGACAAGGACATGGAGCATTGTGATTACAGGGTCTTAGAGCATTGTGATGACAAGGGTCATAGAGTCTTGTGAACACAAGGCCATGGAACCTTGTGATGGCAGGGGTCATGGAGCATTGTTATGACAGGGGTAATGGAGCATTGTGATGACAAGGCCATGGAGCATTGGTCTGAAAAGTTTCATGGATTATTGTAATGAGAGTGAGCATGGAGCATTGTGATGACAAGGGCAAGTAACACTGTGATACATGGGTCATGGAGGACTGTAGTGACAAGGGCATGGTGCATTGTGATGAGAAGGGCATCGAGCATTGTGATGACAAGCGTCATGGAGCTTTGTGATGACAAGGGCATGGATCAATGTGATGAGAGTCTTCATGGAGCATTGTGATGACAATGGCATGGAGCATTGTGATGCCAAGGTTCATGGAGATTTGTGAGGACAAATGTCATGGAGCATTGTGATGACAAGGGAGTGGTACATTGTGATGATAAGGGCATGTAGCATTGTGATGACTGGGGTCATGGAACATTGTGATGACAAGTGTGAGAGAGTATTGTGATGACTAGTGATGGAATATTGTGATATCAGTGGTGAGAGATCATTTTCATGAGAAGTGCATGGAGCATTGTGATGACAAGTTTTATGTAGCTTTGTGATGTCAAGGATGTGGAGCATTGTGATGACAAGCACATGACGCCTTGTGATGGCATGTGTCATGGAGCATTGTGCTGACAAGCTCATGGAGCATTGTGATGACAAGGGCATGGAGCATTGTGCTGACAAAGTCATGGAGCATTGTGATGCCAAGGGTCACAGAGCATAGTGATGAAAAGTTCATGGACCATTGTGATGACAAAGGTCACGAAGCATTGTGATGACTGGAGTCACGGAGCATTGTGATGACAGGGGTCATGGAGCATTGTGATGACAAGGGCATTGAGCATTGTGATGACAGGGGCATGGAGCATTGGTCTGACAAGTTTCATGGATTATTGTGATGACATTCGGCCTGGCGCCTTGTGATGACAAGGGAATGGAGCTTTGTGATGACAAGGTCATGGATTATTGTGAAGACAGGTGTCAGGGAGCATTGTGATGACATATATCATGGTGCATTGTGATGACAATGGCTTGCAGCATTGTGATGACAAGTGTCATGGAGGAATGTGATGGCAAAGGTAATGGAGCATTGTGAAGACAAGGGCTTGGAGCATCGTGATGACAAGGGTCATGGAGCATTGTGATCACAGGGGCATGGAGCATTGTGATGACAAGGGCATGGAGCATTGTGATGACAATGGCCATTGAGAATTTTGATGACAACGTCGTGAAGCATTGTGATGGCAAGCACATGGAGCTTGCTATGACAGGGGTCATGAAGCATTGCGATGACAAGTGCATGGATAATTGTGATGACAAGAGCATGTAACATTGTGATGAGAAGTATCATGGAGCATTGTGATCACAGGGCCGAGGAGAATTGTGATGACAAGGCACCGGGAGCATTGTGATGACCAGGGCATTGAGCATTGTCATGGCAAGATGGTGGAGCATTGTGATGAGAAGGTCATGGGTAATTGTGATGACGACCTTCATGGAGGACTGTAATGACAAGGGGAATGGAGCATTGTTATGACAGGTGTCATGGATCATTTTGATGACAGGGGTCATGGAGCCTTCTTATGAAAAGCTTTTGGAGTATTGTGATGACACTGGCATGGAGCATTGTGATGAAAATGGCATGGAGCCTTTTCATGACAGGGTTCAAGGAGCATTCTGAACACAAGTGTCAGGGAGCATTGTGATGACAAGTGTATTGAGCATTGTGATGACAAAGTTCATGCAGCATTGTGATGACAGGCATCATGGAGCGTTGTGATGACAAGTGTTATGGAACATTGTGATCCCAAGGGTTTGGATCATTGTGATGACAGAGGTCATGGATCATTTTCATTTCAAGGACCATGGAGCATTGTGATGACAAGGGCATGAAGCAATGTGAACCCAAGGTTCACCGAGGATTTTGATGACAATGGGAATGGAGGATTGTGATGACAAGCACATGGAGCATTGTGATGACAAGGTCATGAAGCATTTTGCTGAGAAATGCATGGAGCATTTTGATGACAAGAGTCATGGAGCACTGTGATGACAAGCGTCATGGAGCATTGTGATTACAGGGCTCATGGAGCATTGGGATGGCAAGGGCTTGGATCATCTTGATGACAAGGGTCATGGAGAATTTTGATGACAAGAGTCCCAGATCATTGTGTTGTCAGGGTCATGGAGCATTGTGATGACAGTGGACATGGAGCATTGTGAAGACATGGTTCATGGAGCATTGTGATGAGAAGGTCATAGAGCATTGGGCTTAAAATGTTCATGGAGTATTGTGAAGGCAGGGTTCATGGAGCATTGTGATGACAAGGGAATGGAGCATTGTGATAGGAAGGTACTGAAGCATTGTGATGAGAAATCATTGGAGCCATGTATTGACGAGTCTCATGGAGCATTCTGATGAAAAAGGGCATGGAGAATTGTGATTACATGGGTCTTGGAACAATGTGATGAAAAGGGCATGGATCATTGTGATGAAAAAGGCATGGAGCCTTGTCATGCCAGGGTTCAAGGAGCATAATGACGACAAGAGTCAGGGAGCATTGTGATGACAAGTGTATTGAGCATTGTGATGACAAAGGTCATGGAGCATTGTGATGAGAAAACCATGGAAAATTGTGATGACGAGCTTCAAGGGGCATTGTGATAACAAGTTTTATGGAACATTGTGATCACAAGGGTTTGGAACATTGTGATGACAGAGGTCATGGAGCATTTTGATTTCATTGTAATGAAAATAGCATGAAGCATTATGATGATGGGCATGGTTCATTTTGATGACAGGGTTCATGGAGCGCGGAAATGAAAAGGGGCATGAAACATTGTGATTACAGGGGTCTTGGAGCATTGTGATGAAAAGATCATGGAGCATTCAGCTGAAAATGTTCATGGAGTATTCTGATGAAAGTGGTAATGGATCATTGTGATGACAAGGGTCATGGAGCATTCTGATGACAAGGGTCTTGGAACATTCTGAAGACAAGCTTGTGGAGTATTGTGATGACAATGGCATGGAGCATTGTGATGACAAGGGCATGGAGTATTGTGATGACAGGCATCATGGAGCGTTGTGATGACAATTGTTATGGAGCAATGTGATCACAAGGGTTTGGAGCACTGTGACGACAGATGTCATGGATCATTTTGATATCAAGGGGCATGGAACATTGTGAATACAGGGGTCATGGAGCATTGTGATGAGAAGATCATGGAGCATTGAGCTGAAAATGTTCATGGAGTATTCTGATGAAAGGGGTCATGGAGCATTGTGATAACAAGGTCCTGGAGCATTGTGATGAGAAGACCATGGAGCCTTGTGATGAGAAGTCTCATGGAGCATTCTGATGAAAAGGGGCATGGAGCATTGTGATTACAGGGGTCTTGGAGCATTGTGATTACAAGGGCATGGAGCATTGTGAGAGATGTCCAAGGAGCATTCTGATGACATGCGTCATGGAGCTTTGTGATGACCAGGGCATGGAGCATTGTGATTACAGGGGTCTTGGAGCATTGTGAAGAAAAGGGCATGGATCACTGTGATGAAAAAGGCATGGAGCCTTGTCATGACAGGGTTCAAGGAGCATACTGACGACAAGTGTCAGGGAGCATTGTGATGACAAGTGTATTGAGCATTGTGATGACAAAGGTCATGGAACATTGTGATGAGAAGCGTCATGGAGCATTGTGATGGCAAGACGTTGGAGCATTGTGATGAGAAGACCATGGATAATTGTGATGATGAGCGTCATGGAGAACTGTAATGACATGGGGCATGGAGCATTGTGATGACAAGTGTCATGGAGCATTGTGAGGACAGGGGTAATGGAGCATTGTGATGAGAAGATCATGGAGCATTGAGCTGAAAATTTTCATGGAGAATTCTGATGAAAGGTGTCATAGAGCATTGTGATGACAAGGTCCTGGAGCACTCTGATGACAAGACCTTGGAGCCTTGTGATGAGAAGTCTCATGGAGCATTCTGATGAAAACGGGCATGGAGCATTGTGATTAGAGGGGTCTTGGAGCTTTGTGATGAAAAGGGCATGGATCATTGTCATGAAAAAGGCATGGAGCCTTGTCTTGACAGGGTTCAAGGAGCATACTGACGACAAGTGTCAGGGAGCATTGTTATGACAAGTGTATTGAGCATTGTGATGACAAAGAACATGGAACATTTTGATGAGAAGTGCATGGACAATTGTGATGACGAGCCTCATGGGGCATTGTGATGACAAGTGTTATGGAGCATTGTGATCACAAGGGTTTGGAGCATTGTGATGACAGAGGTCATGGAGCATTTTGATTTCATTGTGATGACAATAGCATGAAGCATTATGATGATGGGCATGGTTCGTTGTGATGACAGGGTTCATGGAGCATTGAGATGAAAAGGGGTATGGAGCATTGTGATTACTCGGGTCATGGAGCCTTGTGATGACAAGGCCGTGTAACATTGTGATGACAGGGGTGAGGGAGTATTGTGATGACTTGTGATGGAAAATTGCGATATCAGTGGTGAGAGAGCATTTTGATTTGAAGTGCATGGAGCTTTGTGATGACAATTTTTATGAAGCATTGTGATGACAAGTTTGGGGAGCATTGTGATGACAAGTGCATGGCACACTGTGATGACATTGGTCATGGAGCATTGTTCTGACAAGCGCATGGAGCATTGTGATGACAAGGGTCATGGAGCATTGTGCTGACAAAGGCAAGGAGCGTTGTTATGACAAGGCTCAAAGAGCATTGGGATGAAAAAATCATGGAGAATTGTGGTGACAAAGTTCACAGAACCTTGTGATGGCGAGGGCATGAACCATTGTGATGAAAAATGTCATGAAGCATTGTGATGACTAGAGTCACAGAGCATTGTGTTGACAAGGGAATGGAGCACTGTGATGACAGCAGCATGGAACATTGGTCTGGCAAGTTTCATGGATTATTGTGATGACAGTCGGCATGGCACATTGTGATGACAAGGGCATGGAGCATAGTGATGACAAGGTCATGGAGTATTGTGAAGACAGGTGTCAGGGTTCATTGTGATGGCATATGTCATGTTCCATTGTGATGACAATGGCATGGAGAATTGTGATGCCAATTGTCATGGAGGATTGTGACGACAAAGGTAATGGAGCATTGTGATGACAAGGGCTTGGAGCATTGTGATGACAATGGTCATGGAGCATTGTGATGATCAGGGCATGGAACATTGTGATGACAAGGGCTTTGGAGAATTTTGATGACAAGTTCGTGAAGCACTGTGATGAAAAGCACATGAGGCTTGCTATGAAAGGGGTCATGGACCATTGCTATGATAAGTGCATGGAGAATGTGATTACAAGAGCATGTAACATTGTGATTTCAAGGGACATGGAGCATTGTGATTGCAAGACGGTGGAATATTGTGATTAGAAGACCATGGATAATTGTGATGACTAGCGTCATGGAGAACTGTAATGACAAGGGGCATGGATAATTGTGATGACAGGTGTCATGGAGCATTGTGATGACAGGGGTCATGGAGCATTGTGATAACAAGCGTCATGGAGCATTCTGATGACAAGCTTTTGGAGTATTGTGATGACAATGGCGTGGAGCATTGTGATGAAAAGTGCATGGAGCATTGCGATGAAAAATGCATAGAGCCTTTCCATGACAGGGTTAGAGAAGCATTCTGACGACAAGTGTCAGGGAGCATTGAGATGACATGTGTATTGATCATTGTGATGACAAAGGTCATGGAGCATTGTGATGACAAGGGCATGGAGTATTGTGATGACAGGCATCATGGAGCGTTGTGATGACAAGTGTTATGGAACAATGTTATCACAAGGGTTTGGAGCACTGTGATGACAGAGGTCATGGATCATTTTGATATCAAGGAGCATGGAGCATTGTGATGACAAGGGCATGGAGCATTGTGATGAGAAGGCCATGGAGCATTCTGATGACAAGCGTCATGGAGCTTTGTGATGACAAGGGCATGGAGAATTGTGATTACAGGGGTCATGGAATATTGTGATGACAGGGGTGAGGGAGTATTGAGATGACTAGTGATGGAACATTGTGATATCAGTGGTGAGAAGGCATTTAGAGGAGAAGTGCATGGAGCATTGTGATGACAAGGATTATGGAGCAGTTTGATGAAAAGGATTTGGAGAATTGTTATGACAAATGCATTGTGCATTGTGATGACAGGAGTCACGGAGCATTGTGCTGACACACGCATCGAGCATTGTGATGACAAAGGCACGGAGCTTTGTGATGACAAGGGTCACAGAGCATTGTGATAAAAATTTCATGGAGCATTGTGGTGACAAGGATCACAGAGCTTTGTGTGACGAGGTCATGGACCATTGTGATGACAAATGTCATGAAGCATTGTGATGACTGGAGTCACGGAGCATTGTGATAACGGGGGTCTTGGAACATTGTCATGAAAAGGGAATGGATCATTGTGATGAAAAAGGCATGGAGCCTTGTCATGACAGTGTTCAAGGAGCATACTGATGACAAGTGTCAGCAAGCACTGTGAGGGCAAGTGTATTGAGCATTGTGGTGACAAACGTCATGGAGCATTGTGATGAGAAGACCTTGCATAATTGTGATGACGAGCGTCATGGGGCATGTGATGACAAGTTTATGGAACATTGTGATCAGAAGGGTTTGGAGCATTGTGATGACAGAGGACATGGAGCATTTTGATTTCATTGTGATGACAATAGCATGAATCATTATGATGATGGGCATGGTGCATTGTGATGACAATGTTCATGGAGCATTGAGATGAAAAGTGGCATGGAGAATTGTGATTACAGAGGTCTTGGGACATTGTGATGACTAGGGTCATGGAGCCTTGTGATGACAAGGCCGTGGAACATTGTGATGGCAGGGGTCATGGAGCATTGTTATGACAGGTGTAATGGAGCATTGTGATGAAGTGGGCATGGAGCAATGTGAGGAGAGATTTCATTGAGCATTGTTATGACAATGGCATGGAGCATTGTGATGCCAAGGCTCATGGAGATTTGTGATGAAAAATGTCATGGGGCATTTTGATGACAAGGGCGTGGTGCATTGTGATGAGAAGGGCAGGGAGCATTGTGATGACAGGGTCATGGAGCAATTTGAATAAAAGTGTCATGGAATATTTTGATGACAGGTGTTATGGAGCACTGTGATGTCAGGGGTCATGAAGCATTGTGTTGAAATGGGTCATGGAGGATTTTTTGACAGGGGATATGAAACATTGTGATGTCAGGAGTCATGGAGCATTGTGATGATAAGGGGATGTAGCACTGTGATGACAGTGGTCATGGAACATTGTGATGACAGGGGTGAGGGAGTATTGTGATGACTAGTGACGGAACATTGTGATATATGTGGTGAGAGAGCATTTTGATGAGAAGTGCATGGAGCATTGTGATGACAAGTTTTATGGAGCATAGCAATGAAAAGGATGTGGAGCATTGTGATGAAAAGAGCTTGGCACATTGTGATGACATGTGTCATGGAGCATTTTGCTGACAAGCGCAGGGAGCATTTTGATGACAAGTGTCATGGAGCATTGTGCTGACAAAGGCATGGAGCATTGTGATGACAGGGGTCATGGAGCAATTTGAATAAAAGGGTCATGGAATATTTTGATGACAGGGGTTATGGAACACTGTGATGTCAGGGTTCATGAAGCATTGTGATGAAATGGGTCATGGAGCATTTTGATTACAGGGATTATGGAACGTTGTGATATCAGGGGTCATCGAACATTGGGGTGATAAAGGCATGTAGCATTGTGATTACAGGGGTCATGGAACATTGTGATGACAGGGGTGAGGGAGTATTGTGATGACTAGTGATGGAACACTGTGATATCAATGGTGAGAGAGCATTTTGATGAGAAGTGTATGGAGCATTGTGATGACAAAGTTTATGGAGCGTTGTGATGACAAGGTTGTGGAGCATTGTGATGACAAGCGCGTGGTGCATTGTTATGACATGTGTTATGAAGCATTGTGCTGACTAGCGCATGGAGCATTGTGATGAAAAGGGTCATGGAGCATTGTGCTGAGAAAGGCATTGAGCATTGTGATGACAAGGGTCACGGAGCATTGTGGTGACAAAGGTCACAGAGACTTGTGATGACGAGGGCATGGAGCATTTTGATGACAAAGGTCATGAATCATTGTTATGACTGGAGTCACGGAGCATTGTGATTACAGGGGTCATGGAGCATTTTGATGACAGGTGTCATGGATCATTGTGATGACAAAGGTCATGGACCATTCTGATGACAAGCTTGTGGAGTAATGTGATGACAATGTCATGGATCATTGTGATGAAAAGGGCATGAAGCATTGTGATGAAAAAGGCATGGAGCCTTTTCATGACAGTGTTCAAGGAGCATTCTGACGACAAGTGTCAGGGAGCATTGTGATGACAAGTGTATTGAGCATTGTGATGACAAAGGTCATGGAGAATTGTGATGACAGGCATCATGGAGCATTGTGATGACAAGTGTTATGGAACATTGTGATGACAGAAGTCATGTATCATTTTCATTTCAAGGAGCATGGAGTATTGTGATGACAAGGGCATGAAGCAATGTGAACCCAAGGTTCATGGATGATTTTGATGACAATGGGAACGGAGTGTTGTGATGACAAGCGCATGGAGCATTGTGATGACAAGGTTATGTAGCATTTTGCTGACAAATGCATGGAGCGTTTTAATGACAAGGGTCATTGAGCATTGTGATGACAAGCGTCATGGAGCATTGTTTTTACGGGGGTCATGGAGCATTGGGATGGCAAAGACATGGATCATTGTGATGACAAGGGTCATGGAGCATTTTGATGACAAGAGTCCGGCATCATTGTGTTGTCTGGTGTCATGGAGCGTTGTGATGACAGTGACAAGGAACATTGTGATGCCAGGGGTCTTGGAGCATTGTGATGAGAAGCTCATGGAGCATTGGGTTGACAATATTCATTGAGTATTGTGGTGGCAGGGTTCATGGAGCATTGTGATGACAAGGTAATGGAGCATTGTGATGGCAAGGTCATATAATATTGTGAAGGCAGGTGTCAGGGAGCATTGTGATGACATATGTCACGATCCATTGTGATGACAATGCCATTGGGCACTGTGATGCCAAGTGTCTTGGAAGATTGGGATGACAAATGTAATGCAACATTGTGATGACAAGGGCTTTGAGCATGG
This sequence comes from Hyperoodon ampullatus, assembly GCF_949752795.1. Classification (NCBI taxonomy): domain Eukaryota; kingdom Metazoa; phylum Chordata; class Mammalia; order Artiodactyla; family Ziphiidae; genus Hyperoodon; species Hyperoodon ampullatus. The sequence continues at coordinate 146,919,885 of NC_136913.1, read as the reverse complement.
TGATGAGAGGGCCATGGAGCATTCTGATGATATGGGTCATGGAGCTTTGTGATGACAAGAGCATGGAGCATTGTGATTACAGGGGTGTTGGAGCATTGTGATGAAAATCGCATGGATCATTGTGATGAAAAATGCATGGAGCCTTGTCATGACAGGGTTCAAGGAGCATTCTGAAGACAAGTGTCTGGGAGCATTGTGATGACAAGGGCATGGAATATGGTGTTGAGAAGGCCATGGAGCATTCTGATGATATGGCACATGGAGCTTTGTGATGACAAGAGCATGGATCATTGTGATGAAAAATGCATGGAGCCTTGTCATGACAGGGCTCAAGGAGGATACTGACGACAAGTGTCAGGGAGCATTGAGATGACAAGTGTATTGAGCATTGTGATGACCAAGGTCATGGAGCATTGTGATGAGAAGACCATGGATAATTGTGATGAGGAGCGTCATGGGGAATTGTGATGAAAAGTGTTATGGAACATTGTGATCACAAGGGTTTGGAGGATTGTGATGACAGAGGTCATGGAGCATTTTGATTTCATTGTTATGACAATAGCATGAAGCATTATGATGATGGGCATGTTGCATTGTGATGACAAGTGTCATGGAGCATTGTGATGACAAGGGCATTGAGCATTGTGATGACAAGGGCACGGAGCATTGTGATGACAACGGCCATTGAGAATTTTGATGACAAAGTCGTGAAGCATTGTGATGACAAGCACATGGAGCTTGCTATGACCGGGGTCATGGAGCATTGCGATGACAAGTGCATGGATAATTGTGATGACAAGAGCATGTAACATTGTGATGAGAAGTATCATGGAGCATTGTGATCACAGGGATGAGGAGAATTGTGATGACAAGGGACATGGAGCATTGTGATGACCAGGGCATTGAGCATTGTGATGGCAAGACGGTGGAGCATTGTGATGAGAAGGTCATGGGTAATTGTGATGAAGACCTTCATGGAGCACTGTAATGACAAGGGGAATGGAGCATTGTGATGACAGGTGTCATGGATCATTTTGATGACAGGGGTCATGGAGCCTTCTTATGAAAAGCTTGTGGAGTATTTTGATGACACTGGCATGGATCATTGTGATGAAAAATGAATGGAGCCTTGTCATGACAGGGTTCAAGGACCATACTGATGACAACAGTCAGGAAGCATTGTGATGACAAGTGTATTGATCATTGTGATGACAAAGTTCATGCAGCATTGTGATGACAGGCATCATGGAGCGTTGTGATGACAAGTGTTAAGGAACATTGTGATCACAAGGGTTTGGAGCATTGTGATGACAGAGGTCATGGATAATTTTCATTTCAAGGACCATGGAGCATTGTGATGACAAGGGCATGAAGCAATGTGAACCCAAGGTTCACCAAGGATTTTGATGACAATGGGAATGGAGTATTGTGATGACAAGCGCATGGAGCATTGTGATGACAAGGTCATGAAGCATTTTGCTGACAAATGCATGGAGCATTTTGATGACAAGAGTCATGGAGCACTGTGATTACAGGGCTCATGGAGCATTGGGATGGCAAGGGCATGGATCATCGTGATGACAAGTGTCATGGAGAATTTTGATGACAAGAGTCCGAGATCATTGTGTTGTCAGGCGTCATGGGGCATTGAGATGACAGTGGTAATGGAGCATTGTGATGACAGGGTTCATGGAGCATTGTGATGAGAAGGTCATAGAGCATTGGGCTAAAAATGTTCATGGAGTATTGTGAAGGCAGGGGTCATGGAGCATTGTGATGACAAGGGAATGGAGCATTGTGATGGGAAGGTACTGAAGCATTGTGATGAGAAAACATTAGAGCCATGTATTGACGAGTCTCATGGAGCATTCGAATGAAAAAAGGTCATGGAGAATTGTGATTACATGGGTCTTGGAACATTGTGATGAAATGGGCATGGATCATTGTGATGAAAAAGGCATGGAGCCTTGTTATGCCAGGGTTCAGGGAGCATAATGACGACAAGAGTCAGGGAGCATTGTGATGACAAGTGTATTGAGCATTGTGATGACAAAGGTCATGGAGCATTGTGATGAGAAGACCATAGATAATTGTGATGACGAGCATCATGGGGCATTGTGATGACAAGTTTTATAGAACATTGTGATCACCAGGGTTTGGAACATTGTGATGACAAAGGTCAGGGAGCATTATGATGACAAGTGCATGGAGTATTGTGATGACAGGCATCATGGAGCGTTGTGATGACAGGTGTTATGGAACAAAGTGATCACAGGGGTTTGGAGCACTGTGATGACAGAGGCCATGGATTATTTTGATATCAAGGAGCATGGAGCATTGTGATGACAGGGGTCATGGAGCATTGTGATGAGAAGATCATGGAGCATTGAGCTGAAAATATTCATGGAGAATTCTGATGAAAGGGGTCATGGAGTATTGTGATGACAAGGTCCTTGAGCACTCTGATGAGAAGACCATGGAGCCTTGTGAGGAGAAATCTCATGGAGCATTCTGATGAAAAGGGGCATGGAGAATTGTGATTACATGGGTATTGGAGCATTGTGATTAAAAGGGCATGGAGCATTGTGAGAGATGTCCAAGGAGCATGCTGATGACATGCGTCATGGAGATTTGTGATGACCAGGGCAAGGAGCATAGTGATTACAGGGGTCTTGGAGCATTGTGTTGAAAAATGCATGGATCATTGTTATGAAAAAGGCATGGAGCATTGTCATGACAGTGTTCAAGGAGCATACTGATGGCTAGAGTCAGGGAGCATTGTGATGACAAGTGTATTGAGCATTGTGATGACAAATGTCATGGAACATTGTGATGAGAAGACCATGGATAATTGTGAAGACGAGTGTCATGGGGCGTTGTGATGACAAGTGTTATGGGACATTGTGATCACAAGTGTTTGGAGCATTGTGATTACAGAGGTCATGGAGCATTTTGATTTCATTGTGATGACAATAGCATGAAGCATTATGATGATGGGCATGGTGCATTGTGATGACAGGGTTCATGGATCATTGAGATGAAAAGGGACATGAAGCATTGTGATTACAGGTGTCTTGGAGCATTGTGATGACAAGGGCATGGTGCATTCTGATGACATGCGTCATGGAGCTTTGTGATGACAGGGGTCATGGAGCATTGTGATGACAAGGGTCATGGAACATTCTGAGGACAGGCTTGTGGAGTATTGTGATGACAATGGCAGGGAGCATTGTGATGAAAAGGGCATGGAGCATTGTGATGAAAAAGGAATAGAGCCTTTTCATGACAGGGTTCGAGAAGCATTCTGACGTCAAGACTCAGGGAGCATTGTGATGACAAGGGCTTTTGAGAATTTTGATGACAAGTTCGTGAAGCACTGTGATGAAAAGCACATGGAGCTTGCTATGACAGGGGTCATGGAGCATTGTGATGACAAGTGCATGGAGAATGTGATTACAAGAGCATGTAACATTGTGATTTGAAGTGTCATGGAGCATTGTGATGGCAAGACGGTGGAGCATTGTGATGAGAAGACCATGGATAATTGTGATGACGAGCATCATGGAGAACTGTAATGACAAAGGGCATGGAGCATTGTGATGACAGGTGTCATGGAGCATTGTGATGACAGGCGTCATGGAGCATTGTGATGACAAGGGTCATGGAGCCTTCTGATGACAAGCTTGTGGAGTATTGTGATGACAATGGCATGGAGCATTGTGATGAAAAGGGCATGGAGCATTGTGATGAAAAAGGCATAGAGCCTTTTCATGACAGGGTTCGAGAAGCATTCGGACGTCAAGACTCAGGGAGCATTGTGATGACAAGTGTATTGAGCATTGTGTTGACAAAGGTCATGGAGCATTGTGCGACAAGGGCATGGAGTATTTTGATGACAGGCATCATGGAGGGTTGTGATGACAAGTGTTATGTAACAATGGGATGACAAGGGTTGAGAGCACTGTGATGACAGAGGTCATGGATCATTTTGATATCAAGGAGCATGGAGCATTGTGATGACAAGCGTCATGGAGCATTGTGATGAGAAGATCATGGAGAATTGAGCTGAAAATTTTCATGGAGTATTCTGATGAAAGGGGTCATAGAGCATTGTGATGACTAGGTCCTGGAGCACTCTGATGAGAAGACCATGGAGCCTTGTGATGAGAAGTCTCATGGAGCATTCTGATGAAAAGGGGCATGGAGCATTTTGATTACAGGGGTCTTGGATCATTGTGACTACAAGGGCATGGAGCATTGTGAGAGATTTCCAAGGATCATTCTGATGACATGCGTCATGGACATTTGTGATGACAAGGGCATGGATCACTGTGATTGCAGTGGTATTGGAGCATTATGATGAAATGGGCATGGATCATTGTGATGAAAAAGGAATGGAGCCTTGTCATGAAAGTTTTCAAGGAGCATACTGATGGCAAGAGTCAGGGAGCATTGTGAAGACAAGTGTATTGAGCATTGTGATGACAAAAGTTATGGAGCATTGTGATGAGAAGACCATGGATAATTGTGATGACGAGTGTCATGGGGCGTTGTGATGACAAGTGTTATGGAACATTGTGATCACAAGGGTTTGGAGCATTGTGATGACAGTGGTCATGGAGCATTTTGATTTCATTGTGATGACAATAGCATGAAGCATTATGATGATGGGCATGGTGCATTGTGATGACAGGGTTCATGGTTCATTGAGATGAAAATGGACATGGAGCATTGTGATTACAGGTGTCTTGGAAAATTGTGATGACAAGGGCATAGAACATTGTGAATGAGAAGGCCATGGAGCATTCTGATGACATGCGTCATAGAGCTTTGTGATGACAAGGGCATGGAGCATTTTTCTGAAAATTTTCTTGGATTATTGTGATGAGATTCGGCATGGAGCATTGTGATGACAAGGACACGGAACACTGTGATACATGGGTCATGGAGGATTGTAATGACAATGTCATGGAGCATTGTGATGAGCAGGGCATCGAGCATTGTGATGACAAGCGTCATGGAGCATTGTGATGACAAGGGCATGGAGCAATGTGATGAGAGGCTTCATGAAGCACTGTGATGACAATGGCATGTAGTACTGTGTTGCCGAGAGTCACGGAGCTTTGTGATGACAAAGGTCATGGAGCATTTTGATGACAAGGGAGTGGTGCATTGTTATGATAATGGCATGAAGCGTTGTGATGATAGGTGTCATGGAACATTGTGATGACAGGGGTGAGGGAGTATTGTGATGACTAGGGATGGATCATTGTGATATCAGTGGTGAGAGAGCATTTTCATGAGACGTGCATGGAGCATTGTGATTACAATATTTATGGAGCATTGTGATGACAAGGATGTGAAGCATTGTGATGACAACTGCATGGCCCATTGTGATCACTTCGGTCATGGAGCATTGTGCTTCCAAGCTCATGGAGCATTGTGATGACAAGTGTCATGGAACATTGTGCTGACAAAGGCATGGAGCATTGTGATGCCAAGGGTCACAGAGCATTGTGATGAAAAGTTCATGGAGCATTGTGGTGACAAAGGTCACAGAGACTTGTGATGATGAGGGCATGGACCATTGTGATGACAATGTCTTGAAGCATTGTGATGACTGGAGTCACGGGACATTGTGATGACAGGTGTCATGGAGCATTGTGATGACAAGTGCATGGAGCATTGTGATGACAGGGGCATGGAGAATCGGTCTGAAAAATTTCATGGATTATTGTGATGACAGTGGGCATTGCACATTGTGATGACAAGGGCATGGAGCACTGTGAAATAAAGGTCATGGAGTACTGTGAAGTCAGGTGTCAGGGAGCTTTGTGATGACCTATGTCATGGTGCATTGTGATGACAACCGCATGGAGCATTGTGATGACAATTGTCATGGAAGATTGTGATGACAAAGGTAATGGAGCATTGTGATGACAATGGTCATGGAGCATTGTGATGAAAAGGGCATGGAGCATTGTGATGACAAGGGCTTTTGAGAATTTTGATGACAAGTTCGTGAAGCACTGTGATGAAAAGCACATGGAGCTTGCTAGGACAGGGGTCATGGAGCATTGCTATGACAAGTGCATGGAGAATGTGATTACAAGAGCATGTAACACTGTGATTTGAAGTGTCATGGAGCATTGTGAAGGCAAGACGGTGGAGCATTGTGATGAGAAGACCATGGATAATTGTGATGACGAGCATCATGGAAGATTGTGATGACAAAGGTAATGGAGCATTGTGATGACAATGGTCATGGAGCATTGTGATGAAAAGGGCATGGAGCATTGTGATGACAAGGGCTTTTGAGAATTTTGATGACAAGTTCGTGATACACTGTGATGAAAAGCACATGGAGCTTGCTTGGACAGGGGTCATGGAGCATTGCGATGACAAGTGCATGGAGAATGTGATTACAAGTGCATGTAACATTGTGATTTGAAGTGTCATGGAGCATTGTGAAGGCAAGACGGTTGAGCATTGTGATGAGAAGACCATGGATAATTGTGATGACGAGCATCATGGAGAACTGTAATGACAAGGGGCCTGGAGCTTTGTGATGACAGGTGTCATGGAGCATTGTGATGACAGGGGTCATGGAGAATTGTGATTACATGGGTCATGGAGCCTTCTGATGACAAGCTTCTGGAGTATTGTGATGAAAAGGGCATGGAGCATTGTGATGCAAAAGGCATAGAGCCTTTTCATGACAGGGTTCTAGAAGCATTCTGACGACAAGGGTCAGGGAACATTGTGATGACAAGTGTGTTGAACATTGTGATGACAAAGTTCATGGAGCATTGTGATGACAAGGGCATGGAGTATTGTGATGACAGGCATCATGGAGAGTTGTGATGACAAGTGTTATGGGACAATGTGATCACAAGTGTTTGGAGCACTGTGATGACAGAGGTCATGGATCATTTTGATACCAAGGAGCATGGAGCATTGCGATGACAGGGGTCATGGAGCATTGTGATGAGAAGATCATGGAGCACTGAAGTGAAAATATTCATGGAGTATTCTGATGAAAGGGGTCATGGAGCATTGTGATGACAAGGTCCTGGAGCATTGTGATAAGAAGGCCATGGAGCCTTGTGATGAGAAGTCTCATGGAGCATTCTGATGAAAAGGGGCATCGAGCATTGTGATTACAGGGGTCTTGGAGCATTGTGATTACAAGGGCATGGAGCATTGTGAGAGATGTCAAAGGAGCATTCTGATGACATGCATCATTGAACTTTGTGATGACCAGTGCATGGAGCATTGTGATGACAAAGTCTTGAAGCACTGTGATGACTGGTGTCACGGAGCATTGTGATAACAGGTGTCATGGAGCATTGTGATGACAAGTGCAAGGAGCATTGTGATGACAGTGGCATGGAGCATCGGTCTGAAAAATTTCATGGATTATTGTGATGACAGTGGGCATTGCGCATTGTGATGACAAGGGCATGGAGCACTGTGAAGAAAAGGTCATGGAGTACTGTGAAGTCAGGTGTCAGGGAGCATTGTGATGACCTATGTCATGGTGCATTGTGATGACAATGGCATGGAGCATTGTGATGACAAGTGTCATGGAGGATTGTGATGACAAAGGTAATGGAGCATTTTGATGACCAGCGCTTGGAGCATTGTGATGAGAAGTGTCATGGAGAATTGTGATGACAAGGGCATGGAGCATTGTGATGACTAGGGCCACTGAGAATTTTGATGCCAACGTCGTGAAACATTGTGATGACAAACACATGGAACTTGCTATGACAGGTGTCATGGAGCATTGTGATGACAAGTGATTGTATAATTGTGATGACAATAGCATGTAACTTTGTGACAATAAGTGTCATGGAGCATTGTGATGACATGGACGTGGAGAAATGTGATGACAAGGGACATGGAGCACTGTGATGACCAGGGCATTGATCATTGTGATCGCAAGACCAAGGAGCATTGTGTTGAGAAGGTCATGGATAATTGTGATGATGATCGTCATGGAGCACTGTAATGACAAGGGAAATGGAGCATGTTGATGACAGGTGTCATGGGTCATTGTGATGACAGGGGTCATGGAGCATTCTGATGACAAGCTTGTGGAGTATTGTGATGACACTGGCATGGAGCATTGTGATGAAAAGGGCATGGAGCATTGTTATGAAAAAGGCATGGAGCCTTTTCTTTTTTTTTTTTTTTTTTTTTTTTTTTTTTTTTTTTTTTTTTTTTTTTTTTGCAGTACGCGGGCCTCTCACTGTTGTGGCCTCTCCCGTTGCGGAGCACAGGCTCCGGACGCGCAGGCTCAACGGCCATGGCTCACGGGCCCAGCCGCTCCGCGGCATGTGGGATCTTCCCGGACCGGGGCACGAACCCGTGTCCCCTGCATCGGCAGGCGGACTCTCAACCACTGCGCCACCAGGGAAGCCCTGGAGCCTTTTCATTACAGGTTTCAAGGAGCATTCTGACGACAATTGTCAGGGAGCATTGTGTTGACAAGTGTATTTAGCATTGTGATGACAAAGTTCATGCAGCATTGTAATGACAGGCATCATGGAGCGTTGTGATGACAAGTGTTATGGAACATTGTGATCACAAGGGTTTGTAGCATTGTGATGACAGAGGTCATGGATCATTTTCATTTCAAGGAGCATGGCACATTGTAATGACAAGGGCATGAAGAAATGTGAACCCAAGGTTCACCGAGGATTTTGATGACAATGGGAATGGAGTATTGTGATGACAAGCACATGGAGCATTTTGATGACAACGTCATGAAGCATTTTGCTGGCAAAGGCATGGAGCATTTTGATGATAAATGTCATGGAGCACGGTGATGACAAGCGTCATGGAGCATTGTGATTACAGGGGTCATGGAGCATTGGGATGGCAAGGGCATGGATCATCGTGATGACAAGTGTCATGGAACATTTTGATGACAAGAGTCCTGGATCATTGTGTTGTCAGGGGTCATGGAGCATTGTGATGACAGTGGTAATGGAGCATTGTGATGACAGGGTTCATGGAGCATTGTTATGAGAAGGCCATAGAGCATTGGGCTAAAAATGTTCATGGAGTATTGTGAAGGCGGGGGTCATGGAGCATTGTGATGACAAGGGCATGGATCATTGTGATGAGAAGTGTCATGGAGATTTTTGATGACAAGATTCCCGGATCATTGTGTTGTGAGGGGTCATGGAGCGCGGGGATGACAGTGGTCATGGAGCATTGTGATGACAGGGGTCATGGTGCATTGTGATGAGAAGGTCATGGATCATTGGGCTGAAATTGTTCATGGAGTATTGTGATGACAGGGGTCATGGAGCATTGTGATGACAAGGGAATGGAGCATTGTGATGACAAGGTCCTGGAGAATTCTTTTGAGAAGACCATGGAGTCTTGTGATGACATGTCTCATGGAGCATTCTGATGAAAAGCAGCATGGAGCATTGTAATTACAGGGGTCTTGGAGCATTGACATGACAAGGGCATGGAGCATGGTGATGAGAAGGCCATGGAGCATTCTGATGACATGCGTCATGGAGCTTTGTGAAGACAAGCACATGGAGCATTGTGATTACTGGGGTTTTGGAGCATTGTGATGAAAAGGGCATGGATCATTGTGATGAAAAATGCATGGAGCCTTGTCATGACAGGGTTCAAGGAGCACAATGAGGACAAATGTCAGGGAGCATTGAGATGACAAGTGTATTGAGCATTGTGATGACAAAGGTCATGGAGCATTGTGATGAGAAGACCATGGATAATTGTGTTGATGAGCATAATGGGGCGTTGTGATGCCAAGTGTTATGGAACATTGTGATCACAAGGGTTTGGGGCATTTTGGTGTCAGAGGTCATGGAGCATTTTGATTTCATTGTGATGACAATAGCATGAAGCATTATGATGATGGGCATGGTGCATTGTGATGACAGGGTTCATGCAGCATTGAGATGAAAAGTGGCATGGAACATTGTGATGACAAATGTCACGAAGCATTGTGATTACTGGAGTCACAGAGCATTGGGATGACAGGGGTCATGGATCATTGTGATGACAAGGGCATGGAGCATTGGGATGAAAGGGGCATGCAGCATTTGTCTGACATGTTTCATGGATTATCGTGATGACAGAGGGCATGGCATATTGTGATAACTAGCGCATGGAGCATTGTGATGACAAGGTCATTGATTATTGTGAAGAAAGGTGTCAGGGAGCATTGTGGTGACATATGTCACGGTGCATTGTGATGACAATGGCATTGAGCATTGTGATGCCAAGTCTCATGGAGAAATGTGATGACAAATGTAATGGCTCATTGTGGTGACAAGGGCTTGGAGCACTGTGATGACAAGGTTAATGGAGCATTGTGATGACAAGGGAATGGATCATTGTGATAACAAGCATCATGGAGCCTTTTGATGACAAAAGTCCCGGATCATTGTGTTGTCAGGGTTCATGGAGCATTGTGATGACATGGGTCATGGAGCATTGTGATGACAGGGTTCATGTGGCATGCTGATGAGAAGGTCATAGAGCATTGGGCTGAAAATGTTCATGGAGTATTGTGGTGACAGGGGTCATGGGGCATTTTGATGACAAGGGAATGGAGCATTTTGATGAAAATATCATGGAGCATGGTGATGAGAAGGCCATGGAGCATTCTGAAGACATTCGTCATGAAGCTGTGTGATGACAACGGCATGTAGCATTGTGATTACAGGCGTCTTGGAGCATTGTGAGAAAAGGGCATGGATCATTGTGATGAAAAATGCATGGAGCCTTGTCATGTCAGGGTTCAAGGAGCATACTGACGACAAGTGTCAGGGAGCATTGTGATGACAAGTGTATTGAGCATTGTGATGACAAGTTTATTGAGCATTGTGATGACAAGGTCATGGAGTATTTTGAAGACATGTGTCAGGGAGCATTGTGATGACATATGTCATGTTCCATTGCGATGACAATGGCATGGGGCAATGTGATGCCAAGTGTCATGGAAGATTCTGATGACAAATATAATGGGCATTGTGATGATTAGGGCTTGGAACATTATGATGACAAGGGACATTGAGAATTTTGATGAGGAGGTCGTGAAGCATTGTGATGACAAGGTGTTGGAGCATTGTGATGTGAAGACCATGGAGCCTTGTGATGACAAGTCTCATGGAGCACACTGATGAAAAGGGGCATGGAGCATTGGTATTAAAGTGGTCTTGGAGCATTGTGATGAAAAGTGTCATGGAGCCTTGTGATGACAAGGCCGTGGAACATTGTCATGACAGGGGTGAGGCAGTATTGTAATGACTAGTGATGGAACATTTTGATATCAGTGGTGAAAGAGCATTTTGATGAGAAGTGCATGGAGCTTTGTGATGACAATGTTTACGGAGCATTGTGATGATAAGGTTGTGGAACATTGTGATGACAAGCGCATGGCACATTGTGATGACATGGGTCATGGAGCATTGTTCTGACAAGCGCATGTATCATTGTGATGCCAAGTGTCATGGAGCACTCTGCTGACAAAGGCATGGAGCATTGTGATGACAAGGGTCACAGAGCATTGTGATGAAAAGTTCATGGAGCATTATGGTGACAAATTTCAAAGAGCACTGTGATCAGGAGGGCATGGACCATTTTGTTGACAAAGGTCATGAAGCAATGTGATGACTGGGGTCACGGAGCATTGTGATGACAAAGGCATGGAGCATTGTGATGATAGGGGCATGGATCATTGGTCTGACAAGTTTCATGGATTATTGTGATGATAGTGGGCATGGCACATTGTGATGACAAGGGCATGGAGCATTGTTATGACCAGGTCATGAGTACTGTGAAGACAGGTGTCAGGGAGCATTGTGATGACATATGTCATGGTGCATTGTGATGACAATGGCATGGAGCATTGTGAAGCTAAGTGTCATGGAGGATTGTGATGACAACGGTAATGGAGCATTGTGATGACAAGGGCCATTGAGAATTGTTATGACAAGTTCGTGAAGCACTGTGATGAAAAGCACATGGAGCTTGCTATGACATGGGTCATGGAGCATTGCGATGACAAGTGCATGGGGAATTGTGATTACAAGAGCATGTAACATTGTGATGAGAAGTGTCATGGAGCATTGTGATGGCAAGACCGTGGAGCACTGTGATGAGAAGACCATGGATAATTGTGATGATGAGCGTCATGGAGCATTGTGATGACAAGTGCCATTGAGAATTTTGATGCCAACGTCGTGAAGCATTGTGATGACAATCGCACGGAGCTTGCTATTACAGGGGACATGGAGCATTGCGATGAAAAGTGCATGGAGAATTGTGATGACAGGGGTCATGGAGCATTGTGATGAAAAGGGCATGGAGCATTGTGATGGAAAATGCATGGAGGTCTTCATGAAAGTGTTCAAGGAGCATTCTGACGACAAGTGTCAGGGAGCATTGTGATGACAAGTGTATTGTGCATTGTGATGACAAAGTTCATGGAGCACTGTGATGACACAGGCATGGAGTATTATGATGACAGGTATCATGGAGCGTTGCAATGACAAGTGTTGTGGAACAATGTGATCACAAGGGTTTGGAGCATTGTGATGATAGAGGTCAGGGATCATTTTGATTTCAAGGAGCAGGGAGCATTGTGATGAAAGGGGTCATGGAAAATTGTGATGAGAATATCATAGAGAATTGGGTTGAAAATATTCATGGAGTATTTTGATGACAGGGTTCTTGGAGCATTGTGATAACACGGAGATGGAGAATTGTGATGAGAAGGCCATAGTGCATTCTGATGACATGCGTCATGGAGGTTTGTGATGATAAGGGCAAGGAGCATTGTGATTACAGGGGTTTTGGAGCATTGTGATAAAAAGGGCATGGAGCCTTGTCATGACAGGGTTCAAGGAGCATACTGATGACAAGTGTCTGGGAGCATTGTGATGACAAGTGTATTGAGCATTGTTTTAACAAAGTTCATGGAGCACTGTGATGAGAAAACCATGGATAACTGTGATGAGGAGCGTCATGGGGCATTGTTATGACAAGTGTTAGGGAACATTGTGATCACAAGGCTTTGGGGCATTGTGATGACAGAGGTCATGGAGCATTTTGATTTCATTGTGATGACAAAAGCATGAAGCATTATGATGATGGGCATGATGCATTGTGATGACATGGTTCATGGAGCATTGAGATGAAAAGGGGCATGGAGGATTGTGATTACAGGTGTCTTGAAGCATTGTGATCACAAGCGAATGGAGCATTGTGAATGAGAAGGCCATGGAGCATTCTGATGACATGCACCATGGAGCTTTGTGATGACAAGTGCATGGAGCATTGTGATTACAGGGTCTTGGAGAATTGTGATCACAAGGGTCATGGAGTCTTGTGATGACAAGGCCGTGGAACCTTGTGATGGCAGGTGTCATGGAGCATTGTTATGACAGGGGTAATGGAGCATTGTGATGACAAGGACATCAGCATTGGTCTGAAGAATTTCATGGATTATTGTGATGAGAGTGGGCATGGAGCATTGTGATGACAAGGTCACGGAACACTGTGTTACATGGGTCATGGAGGATTGTAATAACAGGGGCATGGGGCCTTGTGATGAGAAGGGCATCGAGCATTGGTATCACAAGCGTCATGGAGCTTTGTGATGACAAGTGCATGGAGCAATTTGATGAGAGGGTTCATGGAGCATTGTGATGACAATGGCACGGAGCTTTGTGATGCCAAAGGTTATGGAATTTTGTGATGAGAAATGTCATGGAGCAATTTGATGACAAGGGCATGGAGCATTGTGATTAGAAGGGCAGGGAGCATTGTGATGACAGGGTCATGGAGATATTTGATGAAAAGTGTCATGGAACATTTTGATTATAGGGGTTATAGAATATTGTGATGTCAGTGGTCATGGAGCAGTGTGATGAAAAGGGTCATGGAGCATTTTGATGACAGGGGTTATGGAACATTGTGATGCCAGTGGTCATCGAACATTGTGATGATAAGTGCATGTAGCATTTTGATGACAAGGTTCATGGAACAGAGTGATGAGAGGGGTGATGGAGTATTGGGATGACTACTTATGGAACATTGTGATATCAGTGGTGAGAGAGCATTTTGATGAGAAGTGCATGGAGCACTGTGATGACAAGTTTTATGGAGCATTGTGATGACAAGTACATGGTGCATTGTGATGACATGGGTCATGCAGCATTGTGCTGATAAGCACATGGAGCATTGTGATGACAAGGGTCATGGAGAATTGTGATGAAAAGTTCATGGAGCATTGTGGTGACACATGTCACAGAGACTTGTGATGACGAGGGCATTGACCATTTTGATGAGAAAGGTCATGAAGCATTGTGATGACAGGAGTCACGGAAAATTGTGATGATGGGCCATGGAGCATTGTGATGACAAGGGCATGGATTATTGTGATGACAAGTGTCATGGAGCATTTTGATGACAGGTGTCCCGGATCATTGTGTTGTCTGGTGTTATGGAGTGTTTTGATGACAGTGGTCATGGAGCATTGTGATGACAGGGGTCATGGTGCTTTGTGAGGACAGGGGTCATGGAGCATTGTGATCAGAAGTTCATGGAGCATTGGGCTGACAGTATTCATTGAGTATTGTGATGGCAGGTGTCATGGAGCATTGTGATGACAAGTTCCTGGAGCATTGTGAGGAGAACGGCTTGGAGCACTGTGGTGACAAGGGCCATTGAGAATTTTGATGACAAGGTCGTGAAGCATTGTTATGACAAGCACATGGAGCTTGCTATGGCAGGGGTCATGGGGCATTGTGATGACAAGTGCATTTAGCATTGTGATTACAGGGGTCTTGGAGCATTGTGATGACAATGACATGGAGCATTGTGATGCCAAGGATTATGGAGCGATGTGATGACAAATGTCATGGAGCATTTTGATGACAAGGGCATGGTGCATTGTGATGAGAAGGGCAGGGAGCATTGTGATGACAGGGTCATGGAGCAATTTGATGAAAAGGGTCATAGAACATTTTGATTAGATGGGTTATAGAATATTGTGATGTCTGGGGTCATGGAGCAGTGTGATGAAAAGGGTCCTAGAGCATTGTGATGACAAGGGTTGCAGAGCATGGTGATGAAAACTTCATGGAGAATTGTGGTGACAAATGTCAAAGAGACATGTGATGACGAGGGCATGGACCATTGTGATGAGAAATGTCATGAAGCATTGTGATGACAGGAGACACGGTGCATTATGATGACGGGTCATGGAGCATTCTGATGACAAGGGCATGGAGCATTGTGATGACAGGGGCATGGAGAACAGGTCTTACAAGTTTCATGGATCATTGCGATGACAGTGGGAATGGCGCATTGTGATGACAAGGGCATGGAGCATTGTGATGACAAGGTCATGCAGTATTTGAAGACAGGTGTCTGGGAGCATTTTGAAGACATAAATCATGGCCCATTGTGATGACAATGCCATGGAGCGTTGTGATGCCAAGTGTCATGGAGGTTTGTGATGACAAAGGTAATGGAGCATTGTGATGATAACGGCTTGGAGCCTTGTGATGACAAGGTTCATAGCACACTGTGCTGACAATGGCATGGAGCATTGTGATGACAATGGTCATGGAGCATTGTACTGAGAAAGGCTTTGAGCATTGTGATGACAACGGTCACAGACCATTATGAGGAAAATTTCATAGAGCATTGTGGTGACAAATGTCACAGAGCCTTATGAAAACGAGGGCATGGACCATTGTGATGACAAAGGTCATGAAGCATTTTGATGACTGGAGTCATGGAGCATTGTGATGACAGGGCTCATGGACCATTGTGATGGCAAGGGCATGGATCATTGTGATGACAAGTGTCATGGAGCATTTTGATGACAAGTGTCCCGGATCACTGTGTTGTCTGGTGTCATGGAGCGTTGTGATGACAGGGCTCATGAAGCATTGTGATGACAGGGGTCATGGAGCATTGTGATCAAAATTTCATGGAGCATGGGACTGAGAGTATTAATTGAGTATTGTGATGGCATGGGTCATGGAGCATTGTGATGACAATGGAATGGAGCATTGTGATGACAAGGTACTGGAGCATTGTGAGGAGAAGACCATGGAGCCTTGTGATGACAAGTATCATGGAGCATACTGATGAAAAGGGGCATGGAACATTGTGATTGCATGGGTCTTGGAGCATTGTGAAGAATAGGGCATGGATGATTGTGATGAAAGAGCATGGTGCCTTGTCATGAGAGGGTTCAAGGAGCATACTAACGACAAGTGTCAGGGAGCATTGTGATGACAAGTGTATTGAGCATTGTGATGAAAAAGGTCATGGAGCATTGTGATGAGAAGACCATGGATAATTGTGATGATGAGCGTCATGGGGAGTTGTGATGACAAGTGTTATGGAACACTGTGTACACAATGGTTTGGAGCATTGTGATGACAGAGGTTATGGTGCATTCTGATTTCATTGTGATGACAATAGCATGAAGCATTATGATGATGGGCATGGTTCATTGTGATGACAGAGTTCATGCAGCATTTTGATGAAAAGGGCATGGAGCATTGTGATGAGAAGGCCATGGAGTTGTCTGATGACATGCGTCATGGTGCTTTGTGATGACAAGAGCATGGAGCAATGTGATTACAGGGGTCTTGGAGAATTGTGATGACAAGGGTCATGGAGCCTTGTGATGACAAGGCCGTGGAACATTGTCATGACAGGGGTGTGGGAGTATTGTAATGACTAGTGACGGAACATTTTGATATCTGTGGTGAAAGAGCATTTTAATGAGAAGTGCATGGAGCTTTGTGATGAGAAGGTTTATGGAGCATTGGGATGACAAAGATGTGGAACATTGTGATGACAAGCACATGGCATATTGTGATGACATGGGTCATGGAGCATTGTGCTGACAAGTGCATGGTGCATTGTGATGACAAGGGACATGGAGCACTCTGCTGACAAAGGCATGGAGCATTGTGATGACAAGGGTCACAGACCATTGTGATGATAAGTTCATGGAGCATTATGGTGACAAAGTTCACAGAGCCCTGTGATTACGAGGGCAAGGACCATTGTGATGACAAAGATCAAGAAGCAGTGTGATGACTGGAGTCACGGAGCATTGTGATGACAAGGGCATGGAGCATTGCGATGACAGGGGCATGGAGCATTGGTCTGAGAAGTATCATGGATTATTGTGATGAAAGTGTGCATGTCGCATTGTGATGACAAGGGCATGGAACATTGTTATGACCAGGTCATGGATTATTGTGAAGACAGGTATCAGGGAGTATTGTGATGACATATGTCCTGGTGCATTGTGATGACAATGTCATGGAGCATTGTGAAGCCAAGTGTCATGGAGGATTGTGATGACAAATGTAATGGAGCATTGTGATGACAAGGGCTTGGAGCATTGTGGTGACAAGGGCCATTGAGAATTCTGATGACAAGGTCGTGAAGCATAGTTATGACAAGCGCACGGAGCTTGCTATGACAGGGGTCATGGAGCATTGAGATGACAAGTGCATGGAGCATTGTGATTAGAGGTGTCTTGGAGCATTGTGATGACAAGGGCATGGAGCATGGTGATGACAATGCCATGGAGCATTCTGATGACATGCGTCCCGGAGATTTGTGATGACAAGCACATGGAGCATTGTGATTACAGGGGTCTTGGAGCATTGTGATGAAAAGTGCATGGATCATTGTGAGGAAAAGGCAAAGAGCCTTGTCATGACAGGTTTCAAGTAGCATACTGAAGACAAGTGTCAGGGAGCATTGTGATGACAAGTGTATTGAACATTGTGCTGACAAATGTCATGGAGCATTTTGATGAGGAGACCATGGATAATTGTGAGGACGAGCGTCATGGCGCATTCTGATGACAAGTGTTATGGAACATTGTGATCAGAAGGATTTGGAGCATTGTGATGACAGATTTCATGGAGCATTTTGATTTCTTTGTGATGACAATAGCATGAAGCATTATGATGATTGGCATGGTGCATTTTGATGACAGTGTTCATGGAGAATTGAGATGAAAAGGGGTATGGAGCATTGTGATTACAGGGGTCTTGGAACATTGTGATGACAATGTTCATGGAGCCTTGTGATGACAACGCCGTGGAACACTGTGATGGCAGGGGTAATGGAGCATTGTTATGACAGGGGTAATGGAGCATTGTGATGACAAGGGCATGGAGCATTGGTTTGAAATGTTTCATGTATTATTGTGATGAGTGTGGGCATGGAGCTTTGTGATGACAAGGGCAGGGAACACGGTGATACATGGGTCATGGAGGATTGTAATGACAAGGCATGGATCATTGTGATGAGAAAGGCATCGAGCATTGTGATGACAAGCGTCATGGAGATTTGGGATGACAATGCATGGAGTAATGTGATGAGATGTTTCATGGAGCATTGTGATGACAACGGAATGCAGCATTGTGATGCCAAGGGTCATGGAGCTTTGTGATGACAAATGTAATGGAGCATTTTGATGACAAGGGCGTGGTGCATTGTGATGAGTAGGGCAGGGAGCATTCTGATGACAGGTTCATGGAACAATTTGATGGAAAGTGTCAGGGAATATTTTGATGACAGGGGTTATGGAACATTGTGATGTCAGTGGACAAGGAGCATTGTGATGATAAGGGCATGTAGCATTTTGATGACAGGGGTCATGGAACATTGTGATGACAGTGTTGAGGGAGTATTGTGATGACTGGTGATGGAACATTGTGATATAAGTAGTGAGAGAGCATTTAGATGAGAAGTGCATGGAGCATTGTGATGACAAGGTTTATGGAAAATTGTGATGACAAGGTTGTGGAGCATTGTGATGACAAGTGCATGGCACATTGTGATGACATGTGTCTTGGAGCATTGTGCTGACAAGCGCATGGAGCATTGTGATGACAAGGGTCATGGAGCATTGTGCTGACAATGGCATGGAGCATTGTGATGACAAGTGTTACAGAGCATTGTGATGACGAGAGAATTAACCATTGTGATGAAAAAGTTAACAAAGCATTGTGATGGCTGGAGTCACGGAGCATTATGATGTGAGGCGTCATGGAGCATTGTGATTACAAGGGCATGGAGCATTGTGATGACAGGGGCATGGAGCATTGGTCTGACAATTTTCATGAATTATTGCTATGAGAGTGGCATGGCACATTGTGATGACAAGGGCATGGAACATAGTTATGACAAGGTCATGTAGTATTGTGAAGACAGGTGTCTGGGAGCACTGTGATGACATATGTCATGGTCATTGTGATGACAATGGCATGGAGCATTGTCATGCCAAGTGTCATGGAGGATTGTGATTACAAATGTAATGGAGCCTTGTGATGCCAAGTGACATGGAGGATTGTGATGACAAAGGTAATGGAGCATTGTGATGACAATTTCTTTTAGAATTGTGAAGAAACGGGTCATGGAGCATTGTGATGACAAGGACATGGAGCATTGTGATGACAAGGGCCATTGAGAATTTTGATGCAAACATCGTGAAGCATTTTGATGACAAGCGCACGGAGCTTGCTATGACAGGGGACATGGAGCATTGCTATGAAAAGTGCATGGAAAACTGTGATGACAAGACCACGTAACATTGTGATGAGAAGTGTCATGGAGTATTGTGATGACAAGGACGTGGAGAATTGTGATGACAAGGGACATGGAGCATTGTGATGACTAGGGCATGGAGCATAGTGATGGCAAGACCGTGGAGCAGTGTGATGAGAAGGCCATGGATAATTGTGATGACGAGAGTCATGGAGCACTGTAACGACAAGGGACATGGAGCATTGTGATGACAGGTGTCATGGAGCATTGTGATGACAGGGGTCATGGAGCATTGTGATGACATGGGTCATGGAGCATTCTGATGACAAGCTTGTTGAGTTTTGTGATGACAATTGCCTGGAGAATAGTGATGAAAAGGGCATGGAGCATTGTGATGAAAAAGGCATGGAGCCTTTTCAAGACAGGTTTCAAGGAGCATTCTGAAGACAAATGTCAGGGAGCATTGTGATGACAAGGGCATGGAGCATGGTGATGAGAAGGCCATGGAGACTTCTGATGATATAGGTCATGGAGCTTTGTGATGACAAGGGCATGGAGCATTGTGATTACAGGGGTCTTGGAGCATTGTGATGAAAAGTGCATGGATCATTGTGATGAAAAAGGCATGGAGCCTTGTCATGACTGGGTTCAAGGAGCCTACTGAGGACAAGTGTCAGGGAGCATTGAGCTGACAAGTGTATTGAGCATTGTGATGACAAAGGACAAGGAGCATTGTGATGAGAAGACTATGGATAATTGTGATGAGGAGCGTCATGGGGAATTGTGATGACAAGTGTTAGGGAACATTGTGATCACAATTGTTTGGAGCATTGAGATGACAGAGGTCATGGAGCATTTTGATGAGAAGGCCATGGAGCATTCTGATGACATGCATCATGGAGCTTTGTGATGACAAGTGCATGGAGCATTGCGATTACAGGGTTCTTTGAGAATTGTGATGACAAGGGTCATGGAGCCTTGTGATGATGTGGCCGTGGAACATTGTGATGGCAGGGGTCATGGAGCATTGTTATGACACGGGTAATGGAGCCTTTTGATGACAAGTGCATGGAGCATTGATGTGACAAGTTATATGGATTATTGTGATGAGAGTGGGCATGCAGCATTGTGATGACAAGGGCACGGAACACGGTGATACATGGACCATGGAACATTGTAATGACAAGGGCCTGCAGCATTGTGATAAGATTGGCATCGAGCAGTGTGATGACAAGCGTCATGGAGCTTTGTGATGACAAGGGCATGGAGCAATGTGATGAGAGGGTTCATGGAGCATTGTGATGACAATGGCATGGAACATTGTGATGCCAAGGGTCATGGAGCACTGGGATGACAAGCGTCACGGAACATTCTGATTAAAGGGGTCGTGGAGAATTGGGATGACAAGCGCATGGATCATTGTCATGACAAGTGTCATGGAGCATTTTGATGACAAGTATCCCAGATCATTGTGCTGTCAGTGGTCAGGGAGCGCTGTGTTGACAGTGGTCATGGAGCTTTGTGATGACAGGGGAAATGGAGCATTGTGATGAGAAGGCCATGGAGCATTCTGATGACATGCATCATGGAGCTTTGTGATGACAAGGGCATGGAGCATTGTGATTACAGGGGTCATGGAACATTGTGATGACAGGGGTGAGGGAGTATAGTGATGACTAGTGATGGAACATAGTGATATCAGTTGTGAGAGAGCATTTTGATGAGAAGTGCATGGTGCATTGTGATGACAAGGTTTATGGAGCACTGTGATGACAAGGTTGTGGAGCATTGTGATGACAAGCGCATGATACATTGTGATGATATGGTTCATGGAGCATTGTGCTGAGAAGCGCATAGCGCTTTGTGATGACAAAGGTCATGGAGCATTGTGATGAAAAGTTCATGGAGCATTGTGGTGACAAAGGTCACAGTGACTTCTGATGACCAGGGCATGGACCACTGTGATGTCAAAGGTCATGAAGCATTGTGATGACTGGAGTCACGGAGCATTGTGATGACAGGGTTCATGGTGTATTGTGATGACAACGGCATGGAACACTGTGATCATAGGGGCATGGAGAATTGGTCTGACAACTTTCATGGATTATTGTGATGAGTGTAGGCATGGTGCATTGTGAAGACAAGGGCATGGAGCATTGTGATGACAAGGGCATGGAGCATTGTGATAACAGTGGCATGGAACATTGGTCTGACAAGTTTCATGGATTATTTTGATGACAGTGGGCAAGGCACATTGTGATGACAAGGGCATGGAGAATTGTGATGACAAAGTCAAGTGTATTGTGAAGACAGGTGTCAGGGAGCGTTCTATTGACATATGACATGGTCCATTGTGATGACAATGGCATGAAGCATTGTGATGCCAAGTGTCATGGAGGATTGTGATAACAAAGGTAATGGAGCATTGTGATGACAAGGGCTTGGAGCATTGTGATGACAAGGGTCATGGAGCATTTTGATGAGAAGAGCATGGAGCATTGTGATGACAAGGGCCATTGATAATTATGATGACAAGGTCGTGAAGTGTTGTGATAAAAAACATATGGAGCTTGCTATGACAGGGTTCATGGAGCATTGCGATTACAATTGCATGGAGAATTGTGATGACAAGATCATGTAACATTGTGATGAAAAGTGTCATGGATCCTTGTGATGGCAATACCATGGAACACTGTGATGAGAAGACCATGTATAATTGTGATGACAAGCGTCATGGAGCACTGTAATGACAAGGGGCAAGGAGCATTTTGATGACAGGTGTCATGGAGCATTGTGATAGCAGGGGTCATGGAGCATTGTGATGACAGGTGTTATGGAGCATTCTGATGACAAGCTTGTGGAGTATTGTGTTGACAATGGAACGGAGCATTGTGATGCAAAGGGCATGGAGCATTGTGATGCAAAGGGCATGGAGCCTTTTCATGACATCGTTCAAGGAGCATTCTGACGACAAGTGTCATGGAGCATTGTGATGACAAGTGTATTGAGCATTGTGATGAAAAAAGGTCATGGAGCATTGTGATGACAAGGGCATGGAGTATTGTTATTACAGGCATCCTGCAGTGTTGTGAAGACAAGTGTTATGGAACAATGTGATCACAATGATTTGGAACATTGTGATGACAGATGTCATGGATCATTTTGATTTCAAGGAGCATGGAGAATTGTAATGATAGGGGTAATGGAGAATTGTGATGAGAAGTTCATTGAGCATTGGGCTGAAAATGTTCTTGGAGTATTGTTATGAAATGGGTCATGGAGCATTTTGATGACAAGGTAATGGAGCATTGTGATGACAAGGTCCTGGAGCATTGTGATGAGAAGACAATGGAGCCTTGTGATGACAAGTCTCATGGAGCATTCTGATGAAAAGGAGCATGGATCATTATGATGACAGTGGTCTTGGGGCATTGAGATGACAAGGTCATGGAGCATAGTGATGAGAAGGCCATGGAGCATTCTGATGACATGCATAATGGAGCTTTGTGATGACAAGAGCAAGGAGCATTGAGATTAGAGTGGTCTTGGAGCATTGTGATGAAAAGGGCATGGATCATTGTGATGAAAAATGCATGGAGCCTTGTCATGAAAGGGTTCAAGGAGCATTCTGACGACAAGTGTCATGGAGCATTGTGATGACAAGTGTATTGAGTATTGTGATGACAAAGATCATGGAGCATTGTGATGAGAAGACCATGGATAATTGTGATGACCAGAGTCATGGGGCATTGTGATGACAAGTGTTATGGAACATTGTGATCACAAGGGTTTGGAGCATTGTGATGACAGAGGTCATGGAGCATTTTAATTTCATTGTGATGACAATAGTATGAAGCATTTTGATGATGGGCATGGTGCATTGTTATGACAGGGTTCATGGAGCATTGAGATGAAAAGTGGCATGGAGAATTGTGATTAGAGAGGTCTTGGAGCATTGTGATGACAAGGGTCATGGAGCCTTGTGATGACAAGGCCATGGATCATTGTGATGACAGGGTTCATGAAGCATTGTTATGACAGGTGTAATGGAGCATTGTGATGACAAGGGTATGGAGCATTGTGACGCCATGGGTCATGGAGATTTGTGATGACAAATGTCATGGGGCATTTTGATGACAAGGGCGTGGTGCATTGTGATGAGAAGGGCAGGGAGCATTGTGATGACAGGGTCATGGAGCAATTTGAATAAAAGGGTCATGGAATATTTTGATGAGAGTGGTTATGGAACACTGTGATATCAGGGGTCATGAAGCATTGTGATGAAATGGGTCATGGGGCATTATGTGACAGGGGTTATGGAACATTGTGATGTCAGGGATCATGGAGCATTGTGATGATAAGGGCATGTAGCACTGTGATGACAGTGGTCATGGAACATTGTGATGACAGGGGTGAGCGAGTATTATGATGACTAGTGATGGAACATTGTGATATATGTGGTGAGAGAGCATTTTGATGAGGAGTGCATGGAGCATTTTGATGACAAGTTTTATGGAGCATAGCGATGAAAAGGATGAGGAGCATTGTGATGAAAAGGGCATTGCACATTGTGATGACATGTGTCATGGAGCATTGTGCTGACAAGCGCATGGAGCATTTTGATGACAAGTGTCATGGAGCATTCTGCTGACAAAGGCATGGAGCATTGTGATGACAAGGGACACAGAGCATTGTGATGAAAATTTCATGGAGCATTGTGGTGACAAAGATCACAGAGCCTTGTGTGACGAGGGCATGGACCATTGTGATGAGAAAGGTCATGAATCATTGTGATGAGTGGAGTCATGGAGCATTGTGATGACTGGGGTCATGGAGCATTGTGATGACAAGGGCATGGAGCAATGTGATGACAGGGGCATGGAACATTGGTCTGACTAGTTTCATGGATTATTGTGATGACAGTGGGCATGGAGCACTGAGATGACAAGGGCATGGAGCATTGTGGTGACAAAGGTCACAGAGCCTTGTGTGACGAGGGCATTGACCATTGTGAGGACAAAGGTCATGAAGCATTGTGATAACTGGAGACACGGAGCATTGTGATGACAGTGGGCCTGGCGCATTGTGATGACAAGGGCATGGAACATTTTGATGACAAGGTCATGGAGTATTGTGTAGATAGGTGTCAGGGAGCATTGTGATGACATATGTCATTGTCCATTGTGATGACAATGGCATGGAGCATTGTGATATCAAGTGTCATGGAGGATTGTGATGACACAGGTAATGGAGCATTGTGATGACAAGGGCTTGGAGCATTGTGTTGACAAGGGCATGGAGCATTGTGATAACAAGGGCCATTGATAATTTTGATGACAATTCATGAAGCATTGTGATGACAACCACATGGAGCTGGCTATGACAGGGGTCATGGAGCATTGCGATGAAAAGTGCATAGAGAATTGTGATGACAAAGCATTTAACACTCTGAGGAAAAGTGTCATGGAGCATAGTGATTCCAAGGACGTGGAGAACTGTGATCTCCAAAGACATGGAGCATTGTGATGACCAGGGCATGCAGCATTGTGATGGCAAGAACGTGGAGCATTGTGATGAGAAGACCATGGATAATTGTGATGACGAGTGTCATGGAGCACTGAAATGACAAGGGGCATGGAGCATTGTGATGGCAGGTGTTATAGAGAATTCTGATGACAGCGGTCATGGAGCATTGTAATGACAAGGGTCATGGAGTATTCTGATGACAAGCTTGTGGAGTATTGTGATGACAATGGCATGGAGCATTGTGATGAAAATGGCATGGAGAATTGTGATGAAAAAGGCATGGAGCCTTTTCATGACAGGGTTCAAGGAGCATTCTGACGACAAGTGTTAGGGAGCATTGTGATGACAAGTGTATTGAGAATTGTGATGACAAAGGTCATGGAGCATTGTGATGACAAGGGTCATGGAGCCTTGTGATGACAAGGCCGTGGAACATTGTGATGGCAGGGGTCATGGAGCATTGTTATGACAGGTGTAATGGAGCATTGTGATGACAATGGCATGGAGCATTGTGATGCCAAGGGTCATGGAGCTTTGTGATGACAAACGTCATGGGGCATTTTGATGACAAGGGCGTGGTTCATTGTGATGAGAAGGGCAGGGAGCATTGTGATGACAGGGTCAAGGAGCATTTTGATGAAAAGGGTCATGGAATATTTTGATGACAGGGGTTATGGAACATTGTGATGTCAGGGGTCATGAAGCATTGTGATGAAATGGGTCAAGGAGCATTTTCTGATAGGGGTTATGGAACATTGTGATGTCAGGGGTCATGGAGCATTGTGATGATAAGGGCATGTAGCACTGTGATGACAGTCGTCATGTATCATTGTGATGACAGGGGTGAGCGAGTATTGTGATGACAAGTAATGGAACATTGTGATATATGTGGTGAGAGAGCATTTTGATGAGAAGTGCATGGAGCATTGTGATGACAAATTTTATGGAGCATAGTGATGAAAAGGATGTGGAGCATTGTGATGAAAAGAGCATGGCACATTGTGATGACAAGTGTCAATGAGCATTGTGCTGACAAAGCATGGAGCATTGTGAGGACAAGGTCATGGAGTATTGTGAAGACAGGTGTCACGGAGCATTGTGATGACATATGTCATTGTCCAATGTGATGACAATGGCATGGAGCATTGTGATACCAAGTGTCATGGAGGATTGTGATGACAAAGGTAAAGGAGCATTTTGATGACAAGGGCTTGGAACATTGCGATGACAAGGGTCATGGAACATTGTGATGACAAAGGCATGGAGCTTTGTGATGACAAGGGTCACAGAGCATTGTGATAAAAATTTCATGGAGCATTGTGGTGACAAAGGTCACAGAGCTTTGTGTGACGAGGTCATGGACCATTGTGATGACAAATGTCATGAAGAATTGTGATGACTGGAGTCATGGAGCATTGTGATAACAGGGGTCTTGGAGCATTGTGATGAAAAGGGAATGGATCATTGTGATGAAAAAGGCATGGAGCTTTGTCATGACAGTGTTCAAGGAGCACACTGAGAACAAGTGTCAGGGAGCACTGTGATGCCAAGTCTATTGAGCATTGTGGTGACAAAAGTCATGGAGCATTGTGATGAGAAGACCTTGAATAATTGTGATGACGAGCGTCATGGGGCATGTGATGACAAGTGTTATGGAACATTGTGATCAGAAGGGTTTGAAGCATTGTGATGACAGAGGACATGGAGCATTTTGATTTCATTTTGATGACAATAACATGAATCATTATGATGATGGGCATGGTGCATTGTGACGACAGTGTTCATGGAGCATTTTGATGAAAAGTGGCATGGAGAATTGTGATTACAGAGGTCTTGGAGCATTGTGATGACAAGGGTCATTGAGCCTTGTGATGACAAGGCCGTGGAAAATTGTGATGGCAGGGTTCATGAAGCATTGTTATGACAGTTGTAATGGAGCATTGTGATGACAAGGGCAAGGAGCATTGTGATGCCAAGTGTCAGGGAGATTTGTGGTGACAAATGTCATGGGGCATTTTGATGACAAGGGCGTGGTGCATTTTGATGAGAAGGGCAGGGGGCATTGTGATGACAGGGTCATGGAGCAATTTGAATAAAAGGGTCATGGAATATTTTGATGAGAGTGGTTATGGAACACTGTGATGTCAGGGGTCATGAAGCATTGTGATGAAATGGCTCATGGGGCATTTTGTGAAAGGGGTTATGGAACATTTTGATGTCAGGGGTCATGGAGCATTGTGATGATAAGGGCATGTAGCACTGTGATGACAGTGGTCATGGAACATTGTGATGACAGGGGTGAGCGAGTATTGTGATGACTAGTGATGGAACATGGTGATATATGTGGTGAGAGAGCATTTTGATGAGGAGTGCATGGAGCATTGTGATGACAAGTTTTATGGAGCATAGCGATGAAAATGATGTGGAGCATTGTGATGAAAAGGGCATTGCACATTGTGATGACATGTGTCATGGAGCATTGTGCTGACAAGCGCATGGAGCATTTGGATGACAAGTGTCATGGAGCATTGTGCTGACAAAGGCATGGAGCATTGGATGACAAGGGACACAGAGCATTGTGATGAAAATTTCATGGAGCATTGTGGTGACAAAGATCACAGGGCCTTGTGTGACGAGGGCATGGACCATTGTGATGAGAAAGATCATGAATCATTGTGATGACTGGAGTAACGGAGCATTGTGTTGACAGGGGTCATGGAGCATTGTAATGACAAGGGCATGGAGCAATGTGATGACAGGTGCATGGAACATTGGTCTGACAAGTTTCATGGATTATTGTGATGACAGTGGGCATGGAGCACTGAGATGACAAGGGCATGGAGCATTGTGGTGACAAAGGTCACAGAGCCTTGTGTGACGAGGGCATGGACCATTGTGAGGACAAATGTCATGAAGCACTGTGATGACTGGAGACACGGAGCATTGTGATGACAGTGGGCTTGGCGCATTGTGATGACAAGGGCATGGAACATTGTGATGACAAGGTCATGGAGTATTGTGTAGATAGGTGTCAGGGAGCATTGTGATGACATATGTCATTGTCCATTGTGATGACAATGGCATGGATCATTGTGATACCAAGTGTCATGGAGGATTGTGATGACAAAGGTAATGGAGCATTGTGATGACAAGGGCTTGGAGCATTGTGTTGACAAGGTCATGGAACATTGTGATAACAAGGGCCATTGATAATTTTGATGACAATTCATGAAGCATTGTGAGGACAACCACATGGAGCTGGCTATGACAGGGGTCATGGAGCATTGCGATGAAAAGTGCATAGAGAATTGTGATGACAAAGCATTTAACACTGTGAGGAGAAGTGTCATGGAGCATAGTGATTCCAAGGACGTGGGGAACTGTGATAACCAAAGACATTCAGCATTGTGATGACCAGGGCATGCAGCATTGTGATGGCAAGACCGTGGAGCATTGTGATGAGAAGACCATGGATAATTGTGATGACGAGTGTCATGGAGCACTGTAAAGACAAGGGGCATGGAGCATTGTGATGGCAGGTGTTATAGAGAATTCTGATGACAGCGGTCATGGAGCACTGTAATGACAAGGGTCATGGAGCATTCTGATGACAAGCTTGTAGAGTATTGTGATGACAATGGCATGGAGCATTGTGATGAAAATGGCATGGAGAATTGTGATGAAAAAGGCATGGAGCCTTTTCATGGCAGGGTTCAAGGAGCATTCTGACGACAAGTGTTAGGGAGCATTGTGATGACAAGTGTATTGAGAATTGTGATGACAAAGGTCATGGAGCATTGTGATGACTGGAGTCACGGAGCATTTTGATGACAGGGGTCATGGAGCATTGTGATGACAAGGGCATGGAGCATTGTGATGACAGGGCCATGGAACATTGGTCTGACATGTTTTATGGATTATTGTGATGACAGTGGGCATGGCGCATTGTGATGACAAGGGCATGGAACATTCTGAATGCAAGGTCATGGAGTATTGTGAAGACATGTGTCAGGGTGCATTGTGATGACATATGTCATTTTTCATTGTGATGACAATGGCATGGAGCATTGTGATACCAAGTGTCATGGAGGATTGTGATGACAAAGGTAATGGAGCATTTTGATGACAAGGGCTTGGAACATTGCGATGACAAGGGTCATGGAACATTGTGATGAAAAGGGCATGGAGCATTCTGATGAAAAGGTGCATGGAGCATTGAGATTACAGGAGTTTTGAAGCAATGTGATGACAAGGGCATGGAGCATTGTGATGAGAAGGCAATGCAGCATTATCATGACATGCATCATGGAGCTTTGTGATGACAAGGACATGGAGCATTTTGATTGCAGGGGATATGGAGCATTGTGATGAAAAGGGAATGGATCATTGTGATGAAATATGCATGGAGCCTTGTCATGACAGGGTTCAAGGAGCATACTGATGACAACTGTCAGGGAGCATTGTGATGATAAGTGTATTGAGCATTGTGATGACAAAGATCATGGAGCATTGTGATGAGAAGACCATGGATAATTGTTAAGACCAGAGTCATGGGGCATTGTGATGACAAGTGTTATGGAATATTGTGATCAGAAGGGTTTTGTGCATTGTGATGACAGAGGTCATTGAGCATTTTGATTTCACTGTTATGACAATAGCATGAAATATTATGGTGATGGGCACGGTGCATTGTGATGACAGGGTTCATGGAGCATTGAGATGAAAAGGGGCATGGAGCATTGTGATTACAGGGGTGTTGGAGAATTTTGATGACAAGGGCATGGAGCATTGTGATGAGAAGGCCATGGTGCATTCTGATGACATGTGTCTTGGAGCTTTGTGATGACAAGCACATGGAGCATTGTGATTACAGGGGTCTTGGAACATTATGATGAAAAGGGCATGGATCATTGTGATGACCCGCGTCATGGGGCATTGTGATGAGAAGTGTTATGGAACATTTTGATCAGAAGGGTTTGGTGCATTGTGATGACAGTGGTCATTGAGCATTTTGATTTTATTGTGATGAAAATAGCATGAAATATTATGGTGATGGGCACGGTTCATTGAGATGACAGGGTTCATGGAGCATTGAGATGAAAAGGAGCATGGAGCATTGCAATTACTGTGGTGTTGGAACATTGTGATTACACGGGAATGGACCATTGTGATGAGAAGGCCATGGAACTTTATGATCACATGCGTCATGGAGCTCTGTGATGACAAGGGCATGGAGCATTGTGATTACAGGGGTCTTGGAGCATTTTGTTACCAAGTGTCATCGAGGCTTGTGATGACAAGGGAATGGGGCATTGGTCTGAAAATTTTCATGGATTTTTGTGATGAGTATGGGCATGAAGCATTGTGATTACAAGGGCACGGAACACTGTGATACATCGATCATGCAGTTTTGTAATGACAAGGGCATGGATCATTGTGAGGAGAAGGGCATCGAGCATTATGATTACAAGCGTCTTGGAGATTTGGATGACAAGTGCATGGAGCAATATGATGAGAGGTTTCATGGAGCATTGAGATGACAATGGAATGGAGCATTGTGATCCCAATGGTCATGGACCTTTTTGATGACAAAGGTCATGGAGCATTTTGATGACAACGGCGTGGTGCATTGTGATGAGAAGGGCAGGGAGCAATGTGATGACAGGGTCATGGAACAATTTGATGAAAAGTGTCATGGAATATTTTGATGACAGAGGTTATGGAACATTGTGATGTCAGTGGTCATGGAGCTTTGTGATGAAAAGTGTCATGGAGCATTTTGATTACAGGGGTTATGGAACATTTTGAAGTCAGGTGTCATGGAGCATTGTGATGATAAGGGCATGTAGCATTGTCATGACAGGGGTCATGGAACATTGTGATGACAGGTGTGAGGGAGTATTGTGATGACTAGTGATGGAACATTGTGATATCAGTGGTGATAGAGCATTTTGAGGAGAAGTGCATGGAGCCTTGTGATGACAATGTTTATGGAGCATTTTGATGACAAGGATGTGGACCATTGTGATGACAAGTGCATGGCGCATTGTGATGACATGAGTTATGGGGCATTGTGCTGACACGCGCATGGAGCATTGTGATGACAAGGGTCATGGAGCATTGTGCTGACAAAGGCATGGAGCTTTGTGATGACAAGGATCACAGATCATTGTGATTAAAAGTTCAGGGAGCCATGTGGTGACAAAGGTCACAGAGCTTTGTGTGACGAGGTCATGGACCATTGTGATGACAAATGTCATGAAGGATTGTGATGACTGAAATCACAGAGCACTGTGATAACAGGGGTCTTGGAGCATTGTCATGAAAAGGCAATGGATCATTGAGATGAAATAGGTATGGATGCTTGTCATGACAATGTTCAAGGAGCATATTGATGACAAGTGTCACGGAGCATTTTGATGACAAGTGTATTGAGCATTGTGGTGACAAAGGTCATGGAGCATTGTGATGAGAAGACCTTGCATAATTGTGATGACGAGCGTCATGGGGTATTGTGATGACAAGTGTTATGGGACATTGTGATCAGAAGGGTTTAGAGCATTGTGATGACAGAGGTCATGGAGCATTTTAATTGCACTGTGATGACAATAGCATGAATCATTATGATGATGGGCATGGTGCATTGTGATGACAGGTTTCATGGAGCATTGCGATGAAAAGGGGCATAGAGAACTGTGATTACAGAGGTCTTGGTGCATTGTGATGACAAGGGTCATGGAGCCTTGTGATGACAAGGCCGTGGAACATTGTGATGGCAGGGGTCATGGAGCATTGTTATGACAGGTGTAATGGAGCATTGTGATGACAAGGGCATGGAGCAATGTGATGAGATATTTCATTGAGCATTGTGATGACAATGGCATGGAGCATTTTGATGACAAGTGTCATGGAGCATTGTGCTGACAAAGGCATGGAGCATTTTGATGTCAAGGGTCATGGAGATTTGTGATGACAAATTTCATGGGGCATTTTGATGACAACTGCGTGGTGCATTGTGATGAGAAGGGCAGGGAGCATTGTGATGACAGGGTCATGGAGCAATTTGAATAAAAGTGTCATGGAATATTTTGATGACAGGGGTTATGGAACATTGTGATATCAGGGGTCATGAAGCATTGTGATGAAATGGGTCATGGAGCATTTTGTGACAGGGGTTATGGAACATTGTGATGTCAGAGGTCATGGAGCATTGTGATGATAAGTGCATGTAGAACTGTGATGATAGTGGTCATGGAATATTGTGATGACAGGGGTGAGCGAGTATTGTGATGACAAGTGATGGAACATTGTGATATATGTGTTGAGAGAGCATTTTGATGAGAAGTGCATGAAGCATTGTGATGACAAGTTTTATGGAGCATAGCGATGAAAAGTTTGTGGAGCACTGTGATGAAAAGAGCATGGCACGTTGTGATGACATGTGTCATGGAGCATTGTGCTGACAAGCGCATGGAGCATTTTGATGACAAGTGTATGGAGCATTGTGCTGACAAAGTCATGGAGCATTGTGATGACAAGGGACACAGAGCATTGTGATGAAATATTCATGGAGCATTGTGGTGACAAAGATGACAGAGCCTTGTGTGACGAGGGCATGGACCATTTTGAGGACAAATATCATGAATCATTGTGATGACTGGAGTCACGGGGCATTGTGATGACAGGGGTCATGGAGCATTGTGATGACAAGGGCATGGAGCAATGTGATGACTGGGGCATGGAACATTGGTCTGACAAGTTTCATGGATTATTGTGATATCAGTGGGCATGGAGCATTGAGATGACAAGGGTAGGGAGCATTGTGGTGACAAAGGTCACAGAGTGTTGTGTGACGAGGGCATGGACCATTGTGAGGACAAAGGTCATGAAGCATTGTGATGACTGCAGTCACGGAGCATTGTGATGACAGGGGTCATGGAGCATTGTGATGACAACGGCATGGAGCATTGTGATGACAGTGGCATGGAACATTGGTCTGACATGTTTCATGGAATATTGTGATGACAGTGGGCATGGCGCATTTTGATGACAAGGTCATGGAATATTGTGAAGACAGGTGTCAGGGAGCATTGTGATGACATATGTCATTGTCCATTGTGATGACAATGGCATGGAGCATTGTGATACCAAGTGTCATGGAGGATTGTGATGACAAAGGTAATGGAGCATTTTGATGACAAGGGCTTGGAACATTGCGATGACAAGGGTCATGGATCTTTGTGATGACAAGGGCATGGAGCATTGTTATGACAAGGTCATGTAGTATTGTAAAGACAGGTGTCAGGGAGCATTGTGATGACATATGTCGTGGTGCATTGTGATGACAACGGCATGGAGCATTGTGATGCCAAGTGTCATAGAGGATTGTGATGACAAAAGCCATGGAGCATTGTGATGAGAAGACCATAGAACCTTGTGATGACAAGTGTCATGGAGCATTCTGATGAAAAGGGGCATGGAGCATTGAGATTACAGGAGCCTTGGAGCATTGTGATGACAAGGGCATGGAGCATTGTGCTGAGAAAGCCATGGAGCATTCTGATGACATGCATCATGAAGGTTTGTGATGACAAGGGCATGGAGTATTGTTATTAAAGGGGTTTGGAGCATTGTGATGAAAAGTCCATGGATCACTGTGATGAAAAAGGCATGGAGCCTTGTCATGACAGGGTTCAAGGTGCATACTGATGACAAATGTCAAGGAGCATTGTGATGACAAAGGTCATGGAGCATTGTGATGTGAAGACCATGGATAATTGTGATGAGGAGCGTCATGGGGCATTGTGATGACAAGTGTTATGGAACATTGTGATCACAATTGTTTGGAGCATTGTGATGATAGAGGTCATGGAGCATTTTGATTTCATTTTGATGACAATAGCATGAAGCTTTATGATGATGGGCATGGTGCATTGTGATGACAGTGTTCATGGAGAATTGAGGTGAAAAGGGGCATGGAGCCTTGTAATTACAGGGGTCATGGAGCATTGTTATGACAAGGGTCATGGAGCCTTGTGATGACAACGCCATGCAATATTGTGATGGCAGGGGTCATGGAGCATTGTGATGACAGTGTTCATGGAGAATTGAGAAGAAAAGGGTCATGGAGCCTTGTAATTACAGGGGTCATGGAGCATTGTTATGACAAGGGTCATGGAGCCTTGTGATGACAACGCCATGCAATATTGTGATGGCAGGGGTCATGGAGCATTGTTATGACAGGTGTAATGGAGCATTGTGATGACAAGGGCATGGAGCATTGGTTTGAAATGTTTCATGGATTATTGTGTTGAGAGTGGGCATGGAGCATTTTGATGACAAGGTCACAGAACACGGTGATTCATGGGTCATGGAGGATTGTAATGACAAGGGACTGGATCACTGTGATGAGAAAGTCATTGAGCATTGTGATGACAAGAGTCAGAGAGCTTTGTGATGACAAGGGCAAGGAGCAATGTGATGATAGGTTTCATGGAGCATTGTGAAGACAATGGCATGGAGCATTGTGATGCCAAGGGTCATGGAGCTTTGTGATGACAAAGGTCATGGAGCATTTTGATGACAAGAATTTTGTGCATTGTGATGAGAAGGGCAGGGAGCATTGTGAGGACAGGGTCATGGAGCAATTTGTTGAAAAGTGTCCGGGAACATTTTGATGACATTTGTTATGGAATATTGTGTTGTCAGTGGTCATGGAGCATTGTGATGATAAGGGCATGTAGCATTTTGATGACAGTGGTCATGGAACATTGTGATGAAAGGGGTGAGGGAGTTTTGTGATGACTAGTGATGGAACATTGTGATATCAGCGGTGAGAGAGCATTTAGATGAGAATTGCATGGAGCATTTTGATGACAAGGTTTATGGAGCATTGTGATGACAATGTTGTGGAGCATTGTGATGAGAATTGCATGGCATATTGTGATGACATATGTCTTGGAGTGTTGTGCTTTCAAGCGCATGGGGCATTGTGATGACAAGGTCATGGAGCACTGTGCTGACAAAGGCATGGAGCATTGTGATGACAAGTGTTACAGAGCATTGTGATGACGAGGGAATGGACCATTGTGATGACAAATGTCATAAAGCATTGTTATGACTGGATTCACGGAGCATTATGATGTGAGGTTTCATGGAGCATTGTGATTACAAGGGCATGGAGCATTGTGATGACAGGGGCATGGAGAATTGGTCTGAAAAGTTTCATGGATTATTGCTATGAGGGTGGGCATGGCACATTGTGATAACAAAGGAATGGAACATTGTTATGACAAGGTCATATAGTATTGTTAAGACAGGTGTCAGGGAGCATTGTGATGACATATGTCATGGTGCATTGTGATGACAATGGCGTGAAGAATTATGATGATGTTCATGATGCATTGTGATGACAGGGTTCTTGGAGCATTGTGATTACATGGGTCTTGGAGCATTGTGATGAAAAGGACATGGAGCATTGTGATGACAAGTGTCATAGAGCTTTGTGATGACAAGGACATGGAACAATATGATGAGAGGGTTCTTGAAGCATTGTGATTACAATGGTATGTAGCATTTTGATGCCAAGTGTCATGGGGAGGTGTGATGACAAAGGTCATGAGGCATTTTGATGACAAGGGCGTGTTGCTTTATGTTGTGAAGGGAAGGGAGCATTGTGATGACAGGGTCATGGAGCAATTTGATGAAAAGTGTCATGGAATATTTTGATGACAGGGGTTATGGAACATTGTGATGTCAGGGGTCATGGAGCATTGTGATGATAAGGGCATGTAGCACTATGATGACAGGGGTCACGGAACAATGTGATGACAGCGGTGAGGGAGTATTGTGATTACTAGTGATGGAACATTGTGATATAAGTGTTGAGAGAATATTTTGATGAGAAGTGCATGGAGCATTGTGATGACAAGTTTTATGGAGCATAGCGATGAAAAGGATGTGGAGCATTGTGATGACAAGCGCATAGCGCATTTTGATGACATTGTTCAGGGAACATTGTGCTGACAAAGGCATGGAGCATTGTGATGACAAGGGACAAAGAGCATCGTGATGTAAAGTTCATGGAGCATTGTTGTGACAAAGATAACCGAGCCTTGTGTGAAGAGGGCATGGATCATTGGTCGGACAAGTTTCATGGATTATTGTGATGACAGTGGGCATGGAGCATTGTGATGACAAGGGCATGGAGCATTGTGGTGACAAAGGTCACATAGCCTTGTGTGCTGAGGGCATGGACAATTGTGATGACAAATGTCATGAAGCATTGTGATGACTGGAGTCAGGGAGCATTGTGATGACATATGTCATTGTCCATTGTGATGACAATGGCATGGAGCATTGTGATACAAAGTGTCATGGAGGACTGTGATGACAAAGGTAATGGAGCCTTTTGATGACAAGGGCTTGGAACATTGTGATTACAAGGGTCATGGAGCATTGTGATGACAAGTGCCATTGAGAATTTTGATGACAACGTCGTGAAGCATTGTGATGACAAGCGCATGGAGCTTGCTATGACAGGGCTCATAGAGCATTGCGATGACAAGTGCATGGAGAATTGTGATGAAAAGATCATGAAACTTTGTGATGAGAAGTATCTTGGAGCACTGTGATGAGAAGGTCATGGAGCATTGGCCTGAAAATGTTCATGGAGTATTGTGATGACAGTGGTCAAGGAGCATTGTGATGACAAGGGAATGGAGCATTGTGATGACAAGTTCCTGGAGCAGTGTGATGAGAAGACCATGGAGCCTTTTGATGACACGTCTCATGTAGCATTCTGATGAATAGGGGCATGGAGCACTGTGATTACAGGAGTTTTGGAGCATTGTGATGACAAGGGCATGGAGCATTGTGATGAGAAGGCCATGGAGAATTCTGATGACATGTGTCATGGATCTCTGTGATGACAAGGGCATGGAGCATTGTGATTACAGGGGTCTTGGAGCTTTGTGATGACAAGGGTCATGGAGCCTTGGATGCCAAGGCGGTGGAACATTGTGATGGCAGGTGTCATGGAGCATTGTCATGACAGGGCTAAAGGAGCATTGTGATGACCAGGACATGGAACGTTAGTCGGAAAATTTCATGGATTATTGTGATGAGATTCGGCATGGAGCATTGTGATGACTAGGGCAAGGAACACTGTGATACCTGTGTCATGGGGGATTGTAGTGACAAGGTCATGGAGCATTGTGATGAGAAGAGTATCAAGAATGGTGATGACAAGCGTCATGGAGCATTGTGCTGACAACGGCATGGAGCAATGTGATGAGAAGTTTCATGTAGCATTGTGATGAAATGGCATTGAGCATTGTGATGCCAAGGTTCATGGAGCTTTGTGATGACAAAGGTCATGGAGCATTTTGATGACAAGGTCGTGGTGCATTGTGATAAGAAGGTCAGGGAGCATTTTGATGACAAGGTCATGGAGCAAATTGATGAAAAGTGTCATGGATCATTTTGATGACAAGAGTTATGGAACACTGTGATGTCATGGGTCATGGAGCATTCTGATGAAAAGGTGCATGGAGCATTGTGATTACGGGGGTTTTGAAGCATTGTGATGACAAGGGCAAGGAGCATTGTGATGAGAAAGCAATGGAGCATTCTGATGACATGCGTCATGGAGCTTTGTGATGACAAGGAC
Source organism: Hyperoodon ampullatus (assembly GCF_949752795.1). Taxonomy (NCBI): domain Eukaryota; kingdom Metazoa; phylum Chordata; class Mammalia; order Artiodactyla; family Ziphiidae; genus Hyperoodon; species Hyperoodon ampullatus. Next base: position 146,882,090 of record NC_136913.1, on the reverse strand, counting down.
ATGGAGCATTGTGGTGACAAAGGTCACAGAGCCTTGTGTGACGAGGGCATGGAACATTGTGATGACAAAGGTCATGAAGCATTGTGATGACTAGAGTCACGGAGCATTGTGATGACCGGGGTCATGGAGCATTGTGAAGACAAGGGCATGGAGCATTTTGCGGACAGGGACATGGAACATTGGTCTGACATGTTTCATGGATTATTGTGATGACAGTGGGCATGGTGCATTGTGATGACAAGGGCATGGAACATTGTGATGACAAGGTTATGGAGTATTGTGAAGACAGGTGTCAGGGAGCATTGTGATGACATATGTCATTGTCCATTGTGATGACAATGGCATGGAGCATTGTGATACCAAGTGTCATGGAGGATTGTGATGACAAAGGTAATGGAGCATTCTGATGACAAGGGCTTGGAACATTGTGATGACAAGTGTCATGGAGCATTGTGATGACAAGGGCCATTGATAATTTGGATGACAATGTCGTGAAGCATTGTGATGACAAGCTTATGGAGCTTGCTATGACAGGGAACATAGAGCATTGCGATGACAAGTGCATGGAGAATTGTGATCACAACATCATGTAACATTGTGATAAGAAGTGTCATGGAGCATTGTGATGACAATGACGTGGAGAATTGTGATGACATTGGACATGGAGCATTGTGATGACCAGGGCATGGAGCATTGTGATGGCAAGACCGTGGAGCATTGTGATTAGAAGATCACGGATAATTGTGATGACGAGCGTCATGGAGCACTGTAATGACAAGGGGCATGGAGCGTTGTGAATCCAGGGTTCCTGGAGCATTGTGATGACAAGGGAATGGAGCATTTTCATGAGAAGGCCATGGAGCATTCTGATGACATGCGTCATGAATCATTGTGACGGCAAGGGCATGGAGCATTGTGATTACAGAGGTCTTGGAGCACTATGATGACAAGGGTCATGGAGCTTTGGATGACAAGGCCGTGGAACATTGTGATGGCATGGGTCATGGAGCATTGCTATGACAGGGGTCATGGAGCATTGTGATGACAAGTGCATGGAACATTGGTCTGAAAATTTCATGGATTATTTTGATGAGTTTCGGCATGGAGCATTGTGATGACTAGGGCACGGAACACTTGATACATGTGTCATGGAGGATTGTAATGACAAGGGCATGGAGCATTGTGATGAGAAGAGTATCGAGCATTGTGATGACAAGCGTCATGGAGCATTGTGCTGACAAAGGCATGGAACATGGTGAAGACATGGGTAAAAGAGCATTGTGATGAAATTTTCATGGAGCATTGTGGTGACAAATTTCACAGAGCCTTTTGATGAAGTGGGCATGGACCAGTTTGATGACAAGGTACTGGAGCATTGTGATGAGAGGACCATGGAGCCTTTTGGTGACAATTCTCATGGAGCATTCTGATGAAAAGGAGCATGGAGCATTGTGATTACAGGGGTATTGGATCCTTCTGATGACAGGACCGTAGAACATTGTGATGGCAGGGTTCATGGAGCATGGTATGACATGGGCAATGGAGCATTGTGATGACAAGGGTATCGAGCATTGGTCTGAAAACTTTCATGGATTACTGTGATGAGAGTGGGCATAGAGCATTGTGATGACAAGGGCACGGAACACTGTGATACATGGATCATGGAGCTTTGTAATGACAAGGGCATGGAGCAATGTGATGAGAGGCTTCATGGAGCATTGTGATGCAAAGGGCATGGAGCTTTGTGATGACAAGGGTCCTGGAGCATTTTGAATACAAGATTCCCATATCATTGTGTTGTCAGGGGTCACGGAGCTCTGTGATGATTGTGGTCATGGAGCATTGTGATGACAGGGTCATGGAGCATTGTGATAAGAAGGTCATGTAGCATTGGGCTGAAAATGTTCATGGAATATTGTGATGACAGGGTAATGGGGCATTGTGATAACAAGGTCCTGGGGCATTGTGATGAGAAAACCATGAAGCCTTGTGATGAAAAGTCTCATGGAGCATTCTGATGAAAAGGTGCATGGAGCATTGTGATTACAGGGGTCATGAAGCATTGTGATGAAAATGGCATGGAGCATTGTGATGCCAAGGGTCATGGTGTTTGTGATGACAAAGTTCATGGAGCATTTTGATGACAAGGTCGTGGTGCATTGTGATGAGAAGGTCAGGGAGCATTTTGATGAGAGGGTCATGGAGCAATTTGATGAAAAGTATCATGGAATATTTTGATGACAGTGGTTATGGAACGCTGTGATGTCAAGGTTCATGGAGCATTGTGATGAAAAGGGTCATGGAGCATTTTGATGACAGGGGTTATGGAACACTGTGATGTCAGTGGTCATGGAGCATTGTCAGGATAAGGGCATGTAGCATTGTCATGACTGGGATCATGGAACATTGTGATGACAGGGGGGAGAGAGCATTTTGATGAGAAGTGCATGGAGCATTGTGATGACAAGGTTTTTGGAGCACTGTAATGACAAGGATGTGGAGCATTGTGATGACAAGTGCATGGCGCATTGTGATGACATGGGTTATGAAGCATTGTGCTCACAAGCGCATGGAGCATTGTGATGACAAGGGTCATGGAGCATGGTGATGACAAGGATCACAGAGCATTGTGATGACAAGGGTCATGGAGCATTGTGATGACAAGGGCCATTGAGAATTTTGATGACAACGTCGTCAAGCATTTTGATGACATGCGCATGGAGCCTGCTATGACAGGGGTCATAGAGCATTGTGATGACAGTTGCATGGAGAATTGTGATGGCAGGGGTCATGGAGCATTGTTATGACAGGGGTCATGGAGCATTGTGATGACAAGGGAATGGAACATTAGTCTGAAAATTTCATGGATCATTGTGATGAGATTCGGCATGGAGCATTGTGATGACTAGGGAATGGAACACTGTGATACATGTGTCATGGGAGATTGTAATGAAAAGGGCAAGGAGCATTGTGAAGAGAAGAGTATCGAGCATTGTGATGACAAGCGTCATTGATCATTGTGATGACAAGGGCATGGAGCAATGTGATGAGAGGTTTCATGTAGCATTGTGATGAAATGGCGTGGAGCATTGTGATGCCAAGGGTCATGGAGCTTTGTGATGACAAAGGTCATGGAGCATTTTGATGACAATGTCGTGGTGCATTGTGATGAGAAGTGCACGGAGCATTGTGATGACAGGGTCATGGAGCAAACTGATGAAAAGTGTCATGGAACATTTTGATTACAGGGGTTATGGAACATTGTGATGTCAGGGGTCATGGAGCATTTTGATGAAAAGGGTCATGAAGCATTCTGATGAAAAGGTGCATGGAGCATTGTGATTACAGGGCTTTTGAAGCGTTGCGATGACAAGGGCAAGGAGCATTGTGATGCGAAGACAATGGAGCATTCTAATGACATGCGTCATGGAGTTTTGTGATGTTAAGGACATGGAGCATTGTGATTACAGTGGTCTTGGATCATTGTTATGAAAAGGGCATGGATCATTGTGATGATCAGTGTCATGGGGCATTGTGAAGATAAGTGTTATGGAACATTGTGATCAGAAGGGTTTGGTGCATTGCAATGACAGAGGTCATTGAGCATTTTGATTTCATTGTGATGATAATATCATGAAATATTATGGTGATGGGCATGGTGCATTGTGATGACAGGGTCCATGGAGCATTGAGATGAAAAGGGGCATGGTCCATTGTTATGACAAGGGCATGGATCATTGTGATGACAAGGTCATGGATTATTGTGAAGACCGGTGTCAGGGAGCATTGTGATGACATATGTCATGGTCCCTTGTGATGACAATGCCATGGAGCATTGAGATACCAAGTGTCATGGAGGATTGTGAAGACAAAGGTAATGGAGCATTGTGATGAGAAGGGCTTGGAGCATTGTGTTGACAAGGGCATGGAGCATTGTGATAACAAGGGCCATTGATAATTTTGATGACAATTCATGAAGCACTGTGAGGAAAACCACATTGAGCTGGCTATGACAGGGGTCATGGAGCACTGCGATGAAAAGTGCATAGAGAATTGTGATGACAAAGCATTTAACACTGTGAGGAGAAGTGTCATGGAGCATAGTTATTCCAAGGACGTGGACAACTGTGATCACCAAAGACATGGAGCATTGTGATGACCAGGGCATGCAGCATTGTGATGGCAAGACCGTGGAGCATTGTGATGAGAAGACCATGGATAATTGTGATGACGAGTGTCATGGAGCACTGTAATGACAAGGGGCATGGAGCATTGTGATGGCAGGTGTTATAGAGAATTCTGATGACAGCGGTCATGGAGCATTGTAATGACAAGGGTCATGGAGCATTCTGATGACAAGCTTGTGGAGTATTGTGATGACAATGGCATGGAGCATTGTGATGAAAATGGCATGGAGCATTGTGATGAAAAAGACATGGAGCCTTTTCATGACAGGGTTCAAGGAGCATTCTGACGACAAGTGTTAGGGAGCATTTTGATGACAAGTGTATTGAGAATTGTGGTGACAAAGTCATGGAGCATTGTGATGACAAGTGCATGGTGTATTGTGATGACAGGCATCATTGAGCGTTGTGATGAGAAGAATTATGGAAGATTGTGATCACAACGGTTTGGAGCATTGTGATGACAGGGGTCATGGATCATTTTGATTTACAGGTGCATGGAGCATTGTGATGCCAATGGTCATGGAGCTTTGTGATGACAAACGTCATGGAGCATTTTGATGACAAGGTCGTGGTGCATTGTGATGAGAAGGGCAGGGAGCATTGTAATGACAATGTCATGGAGCATTTTGATGACAAAGGCATGGAGCATTGTGATGACAAGTGTCATGGAGCCCTGTGATGACATGCGTCACGGAGCATTGTGATTACGGTTTCATGGAGCATTGGGATGACAAGGGCAGGATCATTGTTATGACAAGTGTCATGGAGCATTTTGATGACAAGAGTCCCGGATCACTGTTTTGTCAGGGGTCATGGAGCACTGTGATGGCAGTGGTCATGGAGCATTGTGATGACAGGGGTCATGGAGCATTGTGATTAGAATGTCATGGAACATTGGGCTGAAAATGTTCATGGAGTATTGTGATGACAGCAGTCATGGAGCATTGTGATGACAAGGGAATGGAGCATTGTGATGACAAGGTCCTGGAGCATTGTGATGAGAAAACCATGGAGCCTTGTGATGACAAGTCTCATGAAGAATTCTGATGTAAATGGGCATGGAGCATTGGGATTACAGGGGTCTTGGAGCATTCTGATGACAAGGGAAAGGAGCATTGCGATGAGAAAGCCATGGAGCATTCTGATGACAACCATCATGGATCTTTGTGATGACAAGGGCATGGAGCACTGTGAGTGCATGGGTCTTGGAGCCTTGTGATGACAAGGGTCATGGAGCCTTGTGATGACAAGGCTGTGGAACATTGTGATGACAGGGATCATGGAGCATTGGTCTGACAAGTTTCATGGATTATTGTGATGACAGTGGGAATGTTGCATTTTGATGAAAAGAGCATGGAACATTGTGATGACAACGTCATGGAGTATTGTGAAGACAGGTGTCAGGGAGCATTTTGATGACATATGTCATGGTCCATTGTGATGTCAATGACATGGAGCACTATGTTGCCAAATGTCATGGAGGATTGTGATGACAAATGTAAAGGAGCATTGTGATGAAAAGGGCATGGATCATTGTGATTACAAGGTCCATTGAGAATTTTAATGACCAGGTCGTGAAACATCATGATGACAAGCACATGGAGCTTGTTATGACAGGGGTCATGGAGCATTGTGATGACAAGTGCATGCAGAATTGTGATGACAAGAACATATATCATTGTGATGAGAAGTGTCAAGAAGCATTGTGATGACAAGGACGTGGAAAATTGTGATGACAAGGGACATGGAGCATTGAGATGACCACAGCATGGAGCATTGTGATGGTAAAACCATGAAGCATTGTGATGAGAAGACCTTGGGTAATTGTGATGACGAGCATCATGGCGCACTGTACTGACAAGGGGCAAGGAGCATTGTGATGACAGGTGTCAGGGAACATTGTGATGACAGAGGTCATGGAGCACTGTGATGACAAGGGCATGGAGCATTGTGATGACAAGGGCTTGGAGCATTGTGATGACAAGTGTCATGAAGCATGGTGATGACAATGGCAGGGAGCATGGTGATGACAAGGGACATTGAGAATTTTTATAACAATGTCATGAAACATTGTGATGACAAGGATATGGAGCTTGCTATGACAGGGTTCAGGGAGCATTGCGATGACAAGTGCATGGAGAATTGTGATGACAAGAGCATGTAACATTGTGATGAGAAGTGTCATGGAACATTGTGATGACAAACAGGAGGAGAATTGTGATGACAAGGGACATGGAGCATTGTGATGACCAGGGCATGGAGCAATGTGATGGCAAGACCGTGGAGTATTGTGATGAGAAGGCCATGGATAATCGTGGTGACAAGCATCATGGAGCATTATGATGACAAGAGCCATGGAGCATTCTGACATAAGATATCACACATGAAGGAAATGTAAACATGGGTACACATGAACTGAATTAGTAAAGAGAACAAAGTCTCACTTAGAGAAAACATACTTATGCCTGCTTAAGGGGAAAGGAGAGGTGGGGAGATGCATAAAACCAGAGTTTGATATTAGCACAGGTACCATTCCATAATCCAAATACAGAATAGACAAGACCTACTCCTTCCTCAGTGAACGGGACTCAACACCCCTATTCCCCGCAGAGGAATATATCTGACTGGTAAGAATCTTAAAACCTTAGTATTGATATGTCTCCATAAGGGAATCAAGTGTGTCTAGACTGGCATAAACATGGCAGTGAAAATCAGCTGAAACCCACGATAAAAAGGAATTTAAAAACAAAACCAAAAAACAGGGAATTTTTTTACAATTCTTTCAGGGTCTCTGATGAAACCTGGAATGACCGTATCTACCACAGCTGGATGTGGCATAAGGCTGGACACTTGGGACTGAGAGGATTGGTGAGATTCGGTGAGCAAATGCAGACCCTTTAAAGCAATAATGCGTGGCACGCATGCCTTGGGTCCCAACTCTCCAGGTAGAAGGGAATATTACTACAGTTATAACATGTACGGGAAACCTAGAGAATGGACACACTGTGAAGAAACGAAAGGTTTCTAAAACTCAACTAATAGTCTCTCTCCTCATGCTCCGGTTTGACTTTCCAACTGCTTTACTATCAATCTCCCAACTTGGAGAGACAAACCCTCAAAACTACTGGTTCGCACAGGTTGCCAATTTGGCAGAGGATGAAAGGGAAGAGGGAGAACCAATGAGAGAGTAGCTGTTAGGCATTTGGACGGGCACATGTCACTCTAATTTCCCGGCACGAAGAAGTATTAACCAAAGTCTCAGCCACCAGCCGGGAACCAGTATAGGTCCTGAACCAAAATTTTGGACTTGCGGTCAGCTCATCAAAAACGAGTTGAAAAATAGAGCTCAGGGGCACAGCAATTCACAAACTGGCAGAGTAATAAAGGACAACTATCGTCCAAAAATCTGTTGAGGGAAGGCAACGAGGCAGATTTGAAAGGGAGCCAGAAAAGTAGGAAACAGATTTCAAGAGGTTCACTGGATTCAGCTTTAAAGCACAGGAAGAAGGGCACAAATTCCACAATGATGCACTTGGCCAAAAAGGGCGTATGCGTTTTCTCCTGAATATATTCAGGAGAAAACGCATACGCCCTTTTTGGCCAAGCAAGCAAGCGGGCAATGCAAATCTGCACTACAAAGAAGTATCACTTCAGACCAGTCAAAAGGGACATCCGCAAAATGTGTAAAAAACCAGAAAGGCAAGACAGGCACTGGAAAACAGGGAGCCAACTTATGCTTAAAGGCAGGATGTAAATCGCCAACTGCCTCTCTGGAGGAGTGCATTGTGTTACCTAAAACATGTAAACAACAGAGGTACAGAGCCGAGGGCACTTCCTGTCTAGGGAATATACCTTGGGAAAACTGAATATCAATAAGACAGAGCCACCCCAAAATTTAGGGCTGCACTGCTTACAAGAACCTCAACTTGGGTCCACCTAAAATATCCCAGGAAAGACAAAAATGGTTCAAGAAATTGTGGTACTTACGTACGATGGAATATCGTTCAGCCATGAAATCAATGTCATAAGGCCAGTAGCAGCAAAATGAGTGGATTCAGGTACGATGATTCTAAGTGAAATACGTCACAGAGAAAAAGAAACTTAACATAAGATATCACTTATGAAGGTACTGTAAACATGGCTACACATGAACTGAGTTAGGAAAGAGAACAGAGTCTCACATTTAGAAAACACTCTTATGCCTGCTTAAGGGGGAAGGAGAGGTGGGGTGATGCATAAAACCAGAGTGTGATATTACTACATGTACCATTCCAAAAACCACCTACGGAATAGCCAAGACCTACACCTTCCTCAGTGAAAGGGACTCAAAACACCATATATCCCAGAGAGGAATATATCTGACTAGTAAGAATGTTAAAACCTATGTATTGATATGTCTCTGTAAGGGAATCATGTGTGTCTACACGGGCATAAACATGGCAGTGTGAATCAGCTCAAAACCACTCTAAAAAGGAGATTCAAAAACAAAACAAAAAAACAGGGAAATTCTTTACAATTCCTTCAGGGGCTCTGATGAAACCTGGAATGACCCTATCTACAACGACAGCTGGATGTGGCATAAGGCTGGACACTTGGGACTGAGAGGATTGGTGAGATTCGGTGAGCAAATGCAGACCATTTAAAGCAATAATGCATGTCACACATTCCAAGGGTCCCAACTCTTCAGGTTGAAGGGAATATTACTACAGCTATAATATCTATGGAAACCTAGAGAATGGACACACTGTGAATATGAAAGGTTTCTAAAATTCAACTAATAATCTCTCTCCTGATGCTCCGGTTTGATTTTCCAACTGCTTTACTATTAGTCTCCCAAATTGTGCGACAGCCCCTTGAACCTCCTGGTTCGCACACGTTGCCAATTTGGCAGAGGATTAAAGGGAAGAGGGAGAAACAATGAGAGTGTAGCTGTTAGGCATTTGGACGGGCACATATCACTCTAATTTCCCGGCAGGAAGAAGAATTAACCAAAGTCTCAGCCACCCTCCGGAAACCAATATAGGTCCTGAACCAAAATTTTGGCCTTGCGGTCAGCTCACAAAAAACGAGTTGCAAAATGGAGCTCAGGGGCACAGCAATTCACAAACTGGCAGAGTAATAATGGACAACTGTCATCCAAAAATCTGTTGAGGGAAGGCAAGGAGGCGGATTTGAATGTGAGCCAGAATAGCAGCAAACAGATTTCAAGATGTACATTGGAATCAACTTTAAAGCACAGGAAGAGGGGCACAACTTCGGCAATGATGCACTTGTCCAATAAAGGCGTATGCATTTTCTCCTGAATATATTCAGGAGAAAACGCATACGCCCTTTTTGGCCAAGCAAGCAAGCGGGCAATGCAAATCTGCACTAGAAAGAAGTATCACTTCCAACCACTCAAAAGGGACATCCGCAAAATGTGTAAAAACCAGAAAGGCAAGGCAGGCCCTGGAGAACAGGGAGCCTAGTTATGCTGATGGGCAGGATGTAAACTGCCAACTGCCTCTCTGGCGGAGTGCAGTGTGTTCCCTAAAACAAGTAAACAACAGAGCTACAGAGCCTAGGGCACATCCAGTATAGGGAATATACCTTGGGAAAACTGATAATCAATAAGACAGAGCCACCCCAAAATTCAGGGCTGCACTGCTTACAAGAACCTCAACTTGGGTACACCTTAAATATCCCAGGAAAGACAAAACGGTTCAAGAAATTGTGTTTCTTATGTACGATGGAATATCCCTAAGCCATGAAATCAATGTCATAAGACCAGTAGCAGCAAAATGAGTGGATTCAGGTACGATGATTCTAAGTGAAATAAGTCACAGAGAAAAATAAACTTATCATAATATAACCCTTTGAAGGTCCTGTAAACATGGCTACACATGAACTGAGTTAGGAAAGAGAAAAATGTGTCACATTTAGAAAACACTCTTATGCCTGCTTAAGGGGGAATGAGAGGTGGGGTGATGCATAAAACCACAGTTTGAAATTAGTACAAGTAACGTTCCAAAAACCAAATACGGAATAGACAAGACCTACACTTTTCTCAGTGAAAGGGACTCAAAACCTCATATTTCCCGCAGAGGAATATATCTCACTAGTAAGAATCTTAAAAACTATGTATTGATATGTGTCCGTAAGGGAATCAATTGTGTTTATACTGGCATAAACATGGCAGTGAGAATTAGCTCAAACCCACTATAAAAAGGAATTTCAAAAACAAAACAAAAAAACAGGGAAGTTCTTTATAATTCCTTCATTGTCTCTGATGAAACCTGGAATGACCCTATCTACAACGAGAGCTGGATGTGGCATAAGGCTGGACACGTGGGACTGAGATGATTGGTGAGATTCGGTGAGCAAATGCAGACCATTTAAATCAATTATGTGTGGCACACATTCCAAGGGTCCCAACTATCCAGGTTAAAGGGAATATTACTACAGCTATAACTTGTACGGGAAACCTAGAGAATCGACACACTGTGAATACAAAAGGTTTCTAAAACTCAACTAATAGTCCCTGTCCTGGTGATCAGGTTTGACTTTCCAACTGCTTTATTATCAATCTCCCAACTTGGAGAGACAGCCCCTTTAAACTCCTGGTTCGCACAAGTTGCCAATTTGACAGAGGATGAAAGAGAAGAGGGAGAACCAATGGGAGAGTAGCTGTTAGGCATTTAGACGGGCACATGTCACACTAATTTCCCGGCAGGAAGAAGTATTAACCAAAGTCTCAGCAACCCGCCGGGAACCAGTATACTTCCTGAACCAAAATTTTGGACTTGCGGTAAGCTCATAAAAAACGAGTTGAAAAATGGAGCTCAGGGGCACAGCAATTCACAAACTGGCAGAATAATAAAGGACAACTATCGTCCAAAAATCTGTTGAGGGAAGGCAACGAGGCCGACTTGAAAGCGAGCCAGAATAGCAGGAAACAGATTTCAAGAGGTACATTGGAATCACCCTTAAAGCACAGGAAGAGGGGCACAACTTCGACAATGATGGACTTGGACAAAAAGGGCATATGCGTTTTCTCCTGAATATATTCAGGAGAAAACGCTTATGCCCATTTTGGCCAAGTAACTAGGCAGGCAATGCAAATCTGCACTACAAAGATGTATCACTTCCCACAGGTCAAAAGGGACATCACAAAATGTGTAAAAACGACAAAGGCAAGACAGGCGCTGGAGAACAGGAAGCCTAGTTATGATGAAGGGCAGGATGTAAATTGCCAACAGCCTCTCTGGGGGAGTGCATTGTGTTCCAAAAAACAAGTAAACAACAGAGCTACAGAGCCAAGGGCACTTCCAATCTAGGGAAGATACCTTGGGAAAACTGAAAATCACTAATTCAGAGCCAACCCAAAATTTAGGGCTGCACTGCTTACAAGAACCTCAACTTGGGTACACCTTAAATATCCCAAGAAAGACAAAAATGCTTCAAGAAATTGTGGTATTTACGTACGATGGAATATCCCTCAGCCATGAAATCAATCTCATAAGGGCAGTACCAGCAAAATGCGTGGATACAGGTACGATGATTCTAAGTGAAATAAGTCACAGAGAAAAAGAAACTTATAAGAAGATATCACTTATGAAGGTCCTGTAAACATGGCTACACATGAACTGAGTTAGGAAAGACAACAGAACAATGAAACTTATCATAAGGTATCACTCATAGCGGGAATGTACACATGGCTACACATGAACTGAATTACAAACACAACAGAGTCACAAATTTAGAAAACAACCTCTGCCTGATTAAGGGGAAAGGCGAGGTGGGGTGATGCATAAATCCACAGTCCTTAATTAGCACAGATATCGTTCCATAAATCAAGTATGTAATAGACAGCACCTACTCCCGGCAAAATGAACTGGACTCAACAACCCCTATTCATTGAAGAGGAATATATCTGACTAGTAAGAATTTTAAAACATATGTATTCTCATGTCTCCATAAATGAATCATGTGTGTGTATAATGACATGAACACAGCACTGAAATTCAGCTAAACCCCCTTATAAAAATAAATTTCAAAAGCAAAATGATAAAACAGCGAAAGAGGGAGAAAGTCTTAAAAATTACGTTCAGGGCCTGTGATGCAACCTGGATTGACCACCTTTACATCCACAGCTGGATAAGACATAAGACTGGACACTTGGGTCTGACAAGATTGCTGAGGTTGTGTGAGCAAAAGAACACCACTTAGAGCAATACTGCGTGCTACCCATTCTAGTGGCCCAAACTCTCCAGGTTTAAGGGAATCTTCCTACAGTTAAGATATGCTTGGGAAACCCAGTGGATGGTACACTGTGTAATCGGGAAAGTTTTCTAAAAGGTACCTCATTTTTCCTTTCCTCATGCTCGGCTTTGCCATTCCATCTGCATTAAAATAATCTCCCCACTTGGAGTGTCAGCGCCTTTACCCTCCTGTTATGCACAGTTTGCAAATTGTGCAGAGGATGAACAGGAAGAGGGGAAACAAATGAGAGATTAGCTGTAGGTGTTTGGATGGGCACATGTCACTCTAGTTTCCCATCAGGAAGAAGAATTAAACAGAGGCTCAGCCTGCAACCCCGCGACCAGACTAGGGCCTAAAGCCATCCTGCGGTATTGCAGCCAGCTCACAAATAAGCAAGTTGAAAAATGGAAATCAGGGGCACAGCAATTCACAAACTTGCAGAGTTATAAAGGACAACTATCATACAGAAATATATTGAGGTAAGGCAGTGAAGAGGATTTGAATGCAAGGCAGAATTGAAGGAAACAGATTTCAAGAGGTAGATTGGAGTCGTCTTTAAAGCACATGAAAAGCGACAGAACTTCGACAATGTTGCCCTTGGCCGAAAAGGGAGTATGTGTATTTTCTTGAATATATTCGGGAAAAAAATGCATATGCCCTTTTTGGCCAAGCAAGCCATCAGGCATTGCAAATCCACCCTACATAGAAGTGTCACTTACCTCCGGTCAAAAGGGCTATCCACAAATAGTGTAAAAACCACAAATACAGGACAGGCCATGGAGAAAAGGGAGCCTGGTTACCCCGATGGACAGGATGTAAATGGCCAACAGCCTCTCTGGAGAACTGTATGTTGTTTTCTAAAACAGAGCTACAGAGCATAGCACACTTCCACTCATGGGCGTGTATTTTGGGAAAATTAAAAATCCACAACACACAGCCAGCCCAAAGTTTAGGGCTGCTCTGTTTACAAGAACCTCGACTTTGGTACACTTTAAATATCACAGGAAAGGGAAAATAATGGATAAAGATGTCGTGGTACTTATATACAATGGAATGTCACTCAGACATAAAATCAATGTCATAAGGCCAATAGCAGCATAATGAGTGGGTTTAGGTATGATGATGCTAAGGGAAATGAGCCACAAAGAAAAAGAAACTTATTGTAATATATCACTTATAGAGGGAATGTAAACATGGATACACATGAACTGAATTTCAAAAGAGAACAGAGTTACACATTTAGAAAACACACTTATGCCTCCTTAAGGGGAATGGTGACGTGGGGTGATGTGTAAAAGCAGAGTTTGAAATTCGCACAGATACCATTCCATATACCAAATATATAATAGACAAGACCTACTCCTTTCTCAATGAACTGGACACAAAACACCCTATTTCCTGAAGAGGAATATATCTGACTGCTAATTATCTTGAAACCTATGTATTTATATGTCTCCATAATGGAATCAAGTGTATGTAGATTGGCATAAACACAGATCAATGGAACAGGACAGAAAGCTCAGAGATAAACCTACATACCTATGGCTATCTCATCTATGACAAAGGAGCTAAGGATATACAATGGAGAAAAGACAGTCTCTTCAGTAATTGGTGCTGGGAAAACTGGACCCCTACACATAAAAGAATGAAATTAGAACACTCCATAACACCATACACAAAAATAAACTCTAAATTGATTAGAGATCTAAATATAAGACCAGACACTATAAAACACTTAGAGGAAACCATAGGCAGAACACTCTATGACATAAATCACAGCAAGATCCTTTTTGACCCACCTCCTAGAGAAATGGAAATAAAAACAGAAATCAACAAATGGGACCTAATGAAACTTAAAAGCTTTTACACAGTACAAGAAAACATAAACAAGATGCAAAAACAACCCTCAGAATGGGAGAAAATATTTTCAAATGAAGCAATTGATAAAGGATTAATCTCCAAACTTTACAAGCACCTCATGTAGCTCAATATCACAAAAACAAACAACCCAATCCAATAACGGGCAGAAGATCTAAATAGACATTTCTCCAAAGAAGATATACAGATTACCAAGAAAGACATGAAAGGATGCTGAACATCACTAATCATTAGAGAAATGCAAATCAAAACTACCGTGAGGTATCACCTCACAGCAGTCAGAGTGGCAATCATCAAAAAAAATCTACAAAACAATAAATGCTGGAGAGGCCTTTATTGGAGAAAAGGGAACACACTTGTACTGTGGGTGGGAATGTAAATTGATATGGGCACTAGGGAGAATAGTACGGAGGTTCCTTTAAATAACTAACAATAGAAGTACCATACGACACAACAATCCAACTACTGGGCATTTGCCTTACGAAAACCATAATTCAAAAAGAGTTATGTACAAAAATTTTCATTGCAGCTCTATTTACAATAGCCAGGACATGGAAGCAACCTAAGTGTCCATCGACAGATGAATGGATAAAGAAGATCTGGCACATATATACAATGGGATATTACTCAGCCATAAAAAGAAGCAAAACTGAGTTATTTGTACTGAGGTGGATGGATTAGAATCTGTCCTACACAGTGAAGTAAGTCAGAAAGGGAAAAACAAATACTGTATGTTAACAGAGATATACGGAATCTAATGAAGAAAAAAAAAAAAAGATTATGAAGAACCTAGTGGCAGGACAGGATTAAGGACACAGATGTAGAGAAAGGACTTGAGGACACCGGAATGGGTATGGGTAACCTGGGACGAAGTGAGAGAGTGGCATGGACATAAATACATTACCACATGTACAACCGATAGCTACTGGGAAGCAGCCACATAGAACAGGGAGATCAGCTCGGTGCTTTGTGACCACATAAAGAGGTGGGATATGGAGTGTGGGAGGGAGATGCAAGAGGGAGGGGATCTGGTGATATTTGTATATGTATAGCTGATTCACTTTGTTATACAGCAGAAACTAACACTCCATTGTAAAGCAATTATACTCCAATAAACGTGTAAAAGGAAAGAAAAAAAAAAAAAGAAAGCCCAGGGATAAACCTACACACCTATGGTCAACTAATCTATGACAAAGGAGGCAAGACTATACAATGGAGATAAGACAGTCTCTTCAATCAGTGGTGCTG
This sequence comes from Hyperoodon ampullatus, assembly GCF_949752795.1. Classification (NCBI taxonomy): domain Eukaryota; kingdom Metazoa; phylum Chordata; class Mammalia; order Artiodactyla; family Ziphiidae; genus Hyperoodon; species Hyperoodon ampullatus. The sequence goes on along the minus strand of NC_136913.1, from coordinate 146,866,536 downwards.
GGAAATATGGAAAGCTACATGTAAAAAATGAAATTAGAACACTCCCCAACACCATACATAAAAATATATTCAAAATGGATTAGAGACCTTAATGTAAGACCGGACAGTATTAAACTCTGAGAGGAAAACTTATGAAGAATACTCTGAAGTAAATCACAGCAAGATCTTTTTTGATCCACCTCCTATAGTAATGAAATAAAAAAAAGAAGCTAAACAGATGGGACCTAATGAAACGTAAAACCTTTTGCAAAGCAAAGGAAACTACAAACAAGATGAAAAGACAACCCTCAGAATGGCAGAATATATTTGCAAACGAATCAATGGACAAATGATTAATCTCCAATATATATAAACAGCTCATGCAGGTCAACATTAATAAGACAAAAAACCCAATACAAAAATGGAAGCAGATCTAAATAGACATTTCTTCCAAGAAGACATAGAGATGGCCTAGACGCACATGAAAATCTGCTCAACATCACTAATTATTAGAGAAATGGAAATCGAAACTACAATGAGGTATCACGTCACACCTGTTAGAATGGGCATCATCAGAAAGTCTACAAACAACAAATGCTGGAGAGGGTGTGGAGAAAAGGAACCTTCTTCCACTATTTTAGGGAATGTAAATCGATACAGTCTCTATGGAGAACAGAATGGAGGTTCCTTAAAAAACTAAAAATAGAATTACCATATAATCCAGCAATCCCACTACTGGGCATATACCCAGAGAAAAGCATAAATCAAAAAGACACATTCACCACATTGTTCATTGCAACACTATTTACAATAGCCAGGTAATGAAAGCAACCTAAGTGCCCACAGACAGACGAATGGATAAAGATGTGGTACATATATACAATGGAATATTACTCAGCCATACATAGGAATGAAATTGGGTTATTTGTAGAGACCTTGATGGATCTAGAGACTGTCATACAGAGTGAAGTAAGTCAGAAAGAGAAAAACAAATATTGTATTTTAATGCATATATGTGGAACCTAGACAATTGGTACAGATGAATCGGTTTGCAGGGCAGAAATAGAGACACAGATGTAGAGAACAAACATATGGACACCAAGGGGGGAACGCCATGTGAGGTTGGTGGTGGGATGAATTGGGAGACTGGGATTCACATGTGCACACTTATATGTATAAAATAGATATCCAATAAGAACCTGCTGTATAAAAGAAATAAATAAATTTTAAAAAATTAAAGATAAATAAATAACATTTAATAAAATAAAACAGAAAAAAAGTTTTTCCCTTCATATAGACGTCTTTATATTAATGCATTATTTCCATGTTTATATCTCTAAATTTAAAAAAAGAGGAATAAATAAAACATACATTGAACCAAAAAGAAAAAAGGAAAAAAAAAAAAAAAAAAAAAAAAAACAGAACCCACCAGTTTTACAGAGGAAAATCGTATCAGGGCACTTGCTCCAGTGGGAAAAAATTCTTAAGTTGGTCAGAAGTGGGAAATCATCTCCCATGCAGTCAGCAGCACTCCCCCCCACAAGGAGCATCCTCATTGAAAAGCTGGGGGACTATGTCGAGGCGTCTGTGAGTAAATGTGAGCTGAGCCCAAGTCCTGCTGCAGCTGAAATCTTCCCACCCTTTCCAGGTAAAACACCTGAATATGTACAAGAACTTGCAAGCCTAGAGGAAGGGCTGTGGAGCCACACCAGCGACAGCATGCAGGCCGACATGGTGCCTGAAGGACAGCCAGGATGGTCCTGGCCCCAGATGCTCTTCTGGAAGCTTTCCATTTCCCTGCCTGAGATACCCCTCCTGCCACGGCCCCCACTGCTTTTTTACTTCCTCACCTCTGCCTGGGGAGAAATTCCAGCGGCAGGTATGGGTGACACATCCTCTTCTTTAGCAGGTGGCAGCCTGGCAACTCCTGCAGAAAGTCCAGCAGAGCCCCACTCACACTGGACCACCCACAAAGCCACAGCCCCTCACTCCCTCCCACCACCGCAGGCCCGACACTGCTGACGGGGCCGAGAATATGGCATCAGGCACAGCAACAGGGTCTCTTGCTGACTGGAGAGGTGTTTATATTGACCTCAACCCAGGCACACCTGGGGAGGGCTGGCAGGCGGTGTCAGGCTGCCCAAATCAGCCAATCCTCACCCCTCCGGGGCTCACAGTTGCAGAAAATGAGCCTTGCTAAACGGGCCAGGCCCAAGGAACAGGTGTGAGCTCTTGAGAGTCAGGATAGACAAGGGGCTTCAGCTGTTGCTTATTTTCTTATCATATTATGTGGTCCATGAGTGGAAAACAACTTCAAGAATACCCTATCCTAACGAGAGGAACCCAGGAGTCAGGGAGAGGAGTGATGGTGGGTGGAGACAGAGGCCTGTTGCCCTGGCTGCAGTGGAAGTGTCTGGAAGACCAGGCAGAGAGAGGCCACACAGAGTGATACCCAGGGTCACAGACCTGTCAGAGCTGCTGTTTTTTAGTTCAAGTCCTGCTCTGAGGTGTTCTGTGTCAGCTGTGAGCGACAGGTGAGCTGGGGATTCTCTGCAAGGTGGGCTATGTGCACGGTTCCTGTGTGTCCAGCCCTGCTGGGGTACATGCCCAGGGGAGCTCCGTATCCTGGTAAGGGCCTGACTATGAGAGCCCCATGGGCTGCTGGGTAGCTGCACAGGTGAGCTCCATACCCTGGGAGGGACTTGACCACGAGAGCCCCGTGGGCTGTGCGGTGGGGTGTGCAGCCCAGGTGAGCTCCATATCCTGGGATTGGCCTGACCACGAGAGCCCCATGGGCTGCTGGAGACCTGGTAAAGTATATCAGGACAGTCAGTGAAGCCACCGAGGATATACATCAAGTAGCTCCTATTTCCTACACCCTGCTGGTCATTCTAACATACACCAGGCCGTGGCATTCTGTATTAGACTTCAATGATGCCTTCTTCTGTATTCCATTCATCTCAGAGTCACAAGAACTTTTGGCTTGTGAGTGGCAGGACACAACATGCAACAAAAGCAATAATGCTGGGCCGTCCTGCCCCAATGGTTGAAAAATCCCCACACCATCATTGGGGAAATGTCCTCTAAAGACCTAAAAGTTCTACCTCTGTAAAAGGGAAACCTCCTTCATTATGCAGATGACATTCTGATCGCCAGGCCTACTAAGACGCCTCTGAACTACCTAGCCAAGGAAGGATAAAAGGTGTCCAAGAAAAAGGCTCAAATATCCCATGCTAAGGTGAAATGCCTGGGCTTCATTCTCACAGATATTCGGAGAAACACATCCCAGGATAGGGAAGAAGCCATTTGCAGCCTTACCTCTTTTAAAACTAGAAGACAGCTTAGGGGTTCCTGGGGAGGCCAAGGTTTTCTGCATCTGGATCCCTAACTACAGTCTAATAGCTGGGCCTCTACATGAAACTCTGACACGAAAAGATGATGATCCTTTTTAATAGAATCCAGAAGCAGCCTTTCAAGAATGGAAAGAGCAGTCAATTCAGACCCTTGCCCAGGAACTCCCTAATTTAGCTAAACCCTTTGACCTTTACATACCCGGTCAAAGGTTAAACGCCTTTGGAGCCTTAGTGCAAAAACTGGGACCACTTGAAATGGGGCAACACAAGAATGCCCTTCAGGTATGATAAACTATGGTCACCAAGGGCTTTGCCCCCCGCCCCATCAGGCCAGGATACTGGGGTATCTAAAAAGCTGGAAATCAGCAGCCCACAAGACCAGCTCCCTCCTAAGGGAAAAGGACCCCACGTGGTGATCCTTACCACCCATCATGCCCTGAAGTTTCAGGGGTCGCACTGTGGACACACTGACCTCGAGTGAGGAGGCCCTCCAACTCCAACCTCCAGAGAGACAAACGGGGGCAATGGGCCCCCAAGAAGACACGTGTGACCATCACTTGACCTGGAGTTTCTCTCAGAAAACAAGTCTGTACCCCGAAAGAGCAGACTACTGCTTGGAGGACTTAGTGCACCCAGACGGGAGCTAACAAGCTTGGCGGAGGAAACGTATATCACGATTCCACCATAGAAAACCCTACACACACCACGGTGATGCTGGCCAATATGACCGGCTGGACTGCTGGCTACTTCAAAAGGCCGTTGACTTAGTGGACGTCATGGTCCTGGATCACCACTGAACCTGGACTGTCTCGGAGATGAGCGGACAGGGCTCTGACACATGGTGCTGTTTGTACATTAATTCAAGGACCTAATTAAGAAAGCACAGACTACTGGTCAGTGCATCTAGGCTGGCAAAATCCGTCAGCCTAAGGTCGCCGAACAAATGTGTGTTGGGGTGAAACCTGCCACCGCAGCATCACTGTGCATCTCTTTCCTGGACCCTTAAAGGTCATTAGAATCTATAACACTTCCAATGTTGGTGCTTAGGTGGAAGACCAGTGAGGCAGGAGTCCTGGGGACAATCAACCTCACCTGGAGGCTGCTGGGGAGAAGTTTTGCCCCTCCCCCCGTGTATGAGGGCTCCCACCTCAGCATGAAGCAGTTACAAAGAGGGGTCTGCACCCTCAGCACCCCAAGAATGAGGAATGGGACAGAAAGCAGAGGAGGGGTTCGTCTCCGGCAACGTTCATTAAAAATTCCTGGGAGATAAAAAGAGAACCTGGGCAATAAAATAAAGTCTAACCTGTTTTTCCTTTGTGCTTTGTCTAATTTCACGTGCTCCTAGGGTTCCGCATGCAGAGGTCCCACACCCGGCACTTCAGACCCGATTTCCTAGGGCAGAATGGCTGGGTCGACACCTCAGCTAGCGGGGTCACATGCAGACTCTGCGACATAGAGCCTGAGCTGCAGCCAACCCAGCCCTTGAGAGCTCCATCCCCTCCCTCCTGCTGATGCTGCCGGGATCCCTACACAGCAGTCAGGGCCACAGCCCAAGGGGGAGTGCACGCTCTCACCTCTCCATTCTGTTTTCAAAATATAAAGTTTCCTTTGCTTCTGAACCAACCTAAGTCTTGATCTGTTGGCTCCAATGACACTGGGCACGGGGACTCCTGTTCGGGTCCACTCTGGAGTATCAGTAACAGAAATTGAGAACATTGTAACTTCAATGAACAGATGTGTGAGCCAAACTGTAGTCAACCTAGAGCAGTGTATAAGGCTCGGGTAAAATAAGATATTTCTAAGACTTACATTTAATATTTCCATCACTTTCCTATAAGCAAGTTCAGTGAAGACGTCTGTCTTATTTGTCAGGTCAACATTAGAGAAATGAAGTGATTTATTCCCTAGGATGTACATCGAATACTCTTGGCTGAAGCTTCAATCTTGTTTTGAATGCTTTTCCATTGAAAATGTTACCTCTCTTTCAGCTTCCCCATTTCTGAGAAGTATAAAATCTTATAATTTATTGTTACCAAAGGGGAAAGGTAGGAGAAGGGATAAGTTAACAGTTTGGGATTAACACATACACACTGCTATGTATAAAACAGATCATCATCAAGGAACTATTGTATAGCACAGGGAACTACACTGAATATTTTGCAATAACCTATAAGGGGAAATAATCTGAAAAAGAATAGATATTTTTATTGACATCATCTATCAATGACAGATAAAATGTAACCTAAGCAAGGCCGATGGTGAGCACTTCTGACTCTGAAGATTTCAATCATCTAATGTTTGGACTCTGCCTATTTCCCAAGGCCCTTAATGGACATATGTGTAGCCGTAGCTTAAAAACTCCCCAGTTTGGGTTTCGGGGAGGCACTGATTTGGAAAAAGCCCTGGTGTTCTCCTTACATGCACGGGACCATTCTTACGGCTCAAACATGCCTGCCACACCTAGAGGATGGTACACCGTTTGATCGGAAACAGGTTGGAAAAGGCACCTCATCTCCTCATCGACCGGTGCTCGGGTTCACACCTCCAGCATCTTTCCTAACAATCTCCTCACTTGGGGATATCAGAACCGTCAACATCCTGTTGCACACAGTTTGGAATTTGTCCAGAGGATGAAGCGGAAGGATGAGAAAAATTTAGAGACAAGTCCTAGGTGTTTGGACAGACACATGCCACTCTAATTTCCAATCCGGAAGACAAATTCATCAAAGGCTAGAATTGCCCATGGAAACAGAATAGGACTAGAGGAAATCCCACTGTTTTGTGTCCAGTTTCCTAAAACACAAGTTGAAATATGGAACTCAGGGGCACTAAAATTCATGAAACTGCAGAGTTGAAAATATCTATCGTCAAAAAATGTCTTGAGGTAAGTCACAGAAAATGACTTGTAAGCAAGGGATAGTGGGAGGAAACAGATTTGAAGAGGTAGAAAGGACTCCCCATTAAAGCACAAGAAAAGGGGCTGAACATCGCCAATGATGCAGTTGGCCAAAAAGGGCGTATGCATTTTTTTCTGAATATATTCAAGTAAAGGCCATACACACTTTTTATCCAACCAAACAGGTGGGCACTGGAAATCAATACTACAAAATGTATCACTTCACATCAGTCAGAAGGGCCATCCACATAAAATGTAAACACACGAAATGCAGGACAGCGTGAGGAGAAAAGGGAGCCCTGTGAGGCTGATAGTGGAAATGTAATTTGCCAAAGGCCACTCTGGAGAAGTGTATTGTGTTTGCTAAAACATCTAAAACATGAGCTACAGAGCATAGGGCACTTGCACTCATGGGCGTATACCTTGGGAAAAACAAAAATCGACAGAAAACAGGCACCCCAACGTTTACCACCTCTCTGTTAAAAAGGGCCTCAACTTGGATATAACCTAAATGTCCCTGGAAGGATAAAATGGATAAAAGAGATGGGGTACTTATGTAGAGTGGAATATTACTCATCCAGAAATCAGTGAAATAAGGCCAGTTGTAACAACTCTGGAGGAGTTACATACGATCATTCTAAGTGATGTATGTCTGAAAGAAAAAGACACATATCATAAGATGTCACTTAAAGGTGGAATCAAAAATGGCTACACATGAAATAAATTACAAAACAGAAACATAGTCAAATATGTAGAAAATAGACATAAGGCTGCTAAATGGGAAAGGTGAGGAAGGGTGAGGTATTATCCAGGAGGTTGAAATTAACAAAGATACCATTCCAAGTACCATATTGAATAACTGACAAGGCCTACACGGTACCTCAAAGAACTGCTCTCAGCCCACTCAAGTCACTGGAAAATAATACATATGAATGGTAAGCATCTGAAAAAGAATTTATTGTTGTCTCACAGTACATGAATCAAGTGGATGTACAGCAGCAAAAACAGAGCTTTGAAAATCAGCTGTAAACAATATAAAAATAAATTTAAAAATATTTAGAAAAACAGTGAGACAGACAAAATTTCTTACAACTTTTGTTGAAGGGCTATGATGTAACATGGATTGAACACATGTAGACCCACAGCAGGATGATATATAAGGCAGAAAGATATGCACGCTAAGAGATGTTAGAGAGGCTGGGTGAGGAAATGCAGACCTTTAAAAGAAATACTGCCTGATTCCCATTCCATGGGTCCCAAATCTGCAGGTTCAAGGGAATCTTCTGACAGCAAAAACATGCCTGGGAGACAGAGACGAATGTACACCGTGTGATCAGGAAAGGGGTCTAAAATGCACCTTATTTTTGATCTCCTGGTGCTGGGGTTCGCCATTCCAGCCAAATTACTATCAATCTCCCCACTTGGAGAATCAGCACCTTTAACCTCCTGTTTCACACAGTTTGCAATTTGTGCAGAGGATAAACGGGAAGAGGGGGAACCAATGAGAGACTAGCTGTAGGAGTTTTGAAAGGCACATGTCACTCTAATTTCCCATTAGGAAGAAAAATTAACCAAAGGCTCAGCATGCCTCCCCAGAACCAGAATAGGGCCGGAAGCAATACAATGGTTTGGCGGCTAGCTCACAAAAAAAGCGAGTTGCAAAATGGAGCTCAGGAGCAGACAATTCAAAGACCTGCAAAGATAAAAATGATAACCAACGTCCAAAAATATATTCAGGTAAGGCAACGAAGAGGATCTGAATGAGAGGCAGAATTGCAGGAAACAGATTTCAAAAGGGAGATTGGACTCACATTTAAAGCATATGAAAAGCAGCAGAATTTCTAAAATGATGTAGTTGGGCAAAAGAGTGTATGCGTTTTTTTCATGAATAATTTCAGGAAAAAAACACATACAGATTTTTTGGCCAACCAAGCAAGCGGGAAATGCAAATCTTCACAACAAAGGAGTCTCAATTTCCACTGCTCAGAAAGGCCATCCAAAAAATGTGTACAAACCAGAAATGCAGGAGAGGCCATGGAGAACAGGGAGCTAGTCACGCTGATGGGTGGGATATAAATATCCAAGAGCCACTCTGAAGAAGAGTATGCTGTTTCCTAAAACATCTAAAATACAAAGCAACCGAGCATAGGGCACTTCCACTCATGGGCATATAACTTGGGAAGACTAAATATCAACAAGACACAGGCACCCCAAAGTTTAGGGCTGCTTTGCATACAAGAACCTCAACTTCAGTCCAACTTAAATATTCCAGGAAAGAGTAATTTTCATAAAGAACTTGTGGTAATTTTGTACAATGGAATATCACTCAGACATGAAATCAATGTCATAAGGCCAGTAGCAGCATAATGAGTGGATTTAGGTACGATGATTCTAAGTGAAATCAGTCACACAGAAAAAGAAACTTACCATAAGATATCACTTATGAAGGCCCTGTAAACATGGCTACACATGAACTGAGGAAAGAGAACAGAGTCTCACATTGAGGAAACACTCTTATGCCTGCTTAAGGGGGAAGGAGAGGTGGGGTGATGCATAAAACCAGAGTGTGATATTAGCACATGTAGCATTCCATGAAGCAAATACAGAATAGACAAATCCTACACCTTCCTCAGTGAACGGGACTCAAAACCCCAATTCCCAGCACAGGAATATATCTGACTAGTAAGAATCTTAAAACCTGTATATTGATATGTCTGCATAAGGGAATCAAGTGTGTCTAGACCGGCATAAACATGTCGGTGAAAATCAGCTCAACCCCAATATAAAAATGAATTTCAAAAACAAAACAAAACAAAAAAAAACAGCGAAATTCTTACACAATTCCTTCAGGGGTTCTGATGAAACCTGGAATGACCCTATCTGCAAATACAGCTAGATGAGACATAAGGCTGGACACTTGGGGTTGAGAGTACTGGTGAGATAGGGTGAGAAAATGCAGACCCTTTAAAGCAGTAATGCATGCCACCCATTCCATGGGTCCCAACTCTCCAGGTAGAAGGGAATATCACTACAGTTATAACATGTATGGGAAACCTAGAGAATGGACACCCTGTGATGGCAAAAGATTTCTAAAAGGCTCCTAATTTTTTCCTCTCCTTGTGCTCCAGTTTGGCATTCCAACTGCTTTACTATCAATCTCCCAACTTGGAGAGTCAGCCCCTGTAAGCTCCTGCTTCGCACAGTTTGCAAATTGTGCAGTGGATGAAAGAGAAGAGGGAGAACCAATCAGAGAGTAGCTGTAGGCATTTGGACGGACACATGTCACTCTAAATTTCCCTCTGGAAGGAAGAATTAACCAAAGCGTCAGCCTGCACCCCCGGAACCAGTATTGGTCCTGTAGCAAAATTGTGGATTTGCGGTCAGCTCACAAAAACACGAGTTGAAAATTGGAGCTCAGGGGCACAGCAATTCACAAACCTGCAGAGTTATAAAGGACAACTCTCTTCCAAAAATCTGTTGAGGGAAGGCAACGAAGCAGACTTGAAAATGAGGCAGAATTGCACAAAACATATTTCAAGTGGTAAATTGGAATCGCCTCTAAAGCACAGGAAAAGCGTAACAACGTCGACAATGATGCACTTGGCCAAAAAGGGCGTATGCATTTTCTGCTAAATATATTCAGGAGAAAATGCATACGCCCTTTTTGGCCAATCAAGCAAGCCCGCAATGCAAATCCACACTACTAAGAATTGTGATTTCCCACCACTCAAAAGGGACATCCGAAAATCTGTAAAAACCAGAAAATAAAGACAGAGATAACAAGAGCATGTTGCAATGTGATCCCAAGGGTCATGGAGGACTGTGATGACAAGGTCATGGAGCATTTTGCTGACAAAGGCATGGACATTGTGATGACAAGGGTCACGGAGCACTGTGATGACAAGCGTCACGGAGCATTGTGATTACAGGGGTCATGGAGAATTGGGATGACAAGGACATGGATCATTGTGATGACAAGGGTTATGGAGCATTTTGATGACAAGAGTCCCGGATCACTGTGTTGTCAGGGGTCATGGAGGGTTGTGATGACAAAGGTAATGGAGCATTGTGATGACAGCGGCTTGGAGCATTGTGATCACAAGGGACATGGAGCATTGTGAAGACAAGGGCATGGAGCACTGTGATGACAACGGACACTGAGAATTTTGATGAAAATGTATGAAGCATTTTGATGACAAAGGCATGGATCTTGCTATGACAGGTGTCATGGGGCATTGTGATGACAGGTGCATGGAGAATTGTGATGACAAGAGCATGTAACATTGTGATGAGAAGTGTCATGGAGCATTGTGATGACAAGGACGTGGAGAATTGTGATGACAAGGGACATGGAGCATTGTGATGAGAAGGCAATGGAGCAATCTGATGACATGCGTAATGGAGCTATGTGATGACAAGGGCATGGAGCATTGTGATGACAGTGGCATTCAAAATTGGTCTAACAAGTTTCATGGATTATTGTGATGATGGTGGACATGGTGCATTTTGATGACAAGGGCATGGAGCCTTGTGATTTCAAGGTCATGAAATATTGTGAAGACAGGTGACAGGGAGCGTTGTGATGACATATGTCATGGTCCATGGAGATGACAATGTCATGGAGCATTGTGATGCCAAGTGTCATGGAGGATTGTGATGACAAAGGCAATGGAGCATTGTGATGACAGCGGCTTGGAGCATTGTGATCACAAGGGACATGGAGCATTGTGAAGACAAGGGCATGGAGCACTGTGATGACAACGGACACTGAGAATTTTGATGAAAATGTATGAAGCATTTTGATGACAAAGGCATGGATCTTGCTATGACAGGTGTCATGGGGCATTGTGATGACAGGTGCATGGAGAATTGTGATGACAAGAGCATGTAACATTGTGATGAGAAGTGTCATGGAGCATTGTGATGACAAGGACGTGGAGAATTGTGATGACAAGGGACATGGAGCATTGTGATGAGAAGGCAATGGAGCAATCTGATGACATGCGTAATGGAGCTTTGTGATGACAAGGGCATGGAGCATTGTGATGACAGTGGCATTCAAAATTGGTCTAACAAGTTTCATGGATTATTGTGATGATGGTGGACATGGTGCATTTTGATGACAAGGGCATGGAGCCTTGTGATTTCAAGGTCATGGAATATTGTGAAGACAGGTGACAGGGAGCGTTGTGATGACATATGTCATGGTCCATGGAGATGACAATGTCATGGAGCATTGTGATGCCAAGTGTCATGGAGGATTGTGATGACAAAGGCAATGGAGCATTGAGATGACAGCGGCTTGGAGCATTGTGATCACAAGGGACATGGAGCATTGTGAAGAAAAGGGCATGGAGCACTGTGATGACAACGGACACTGAGAATTTTGATGAAAATGTATGAAGCATTTTGATGACAAAGGCATGGATCTTGCTATGACAGGTGTCACGGGGCATTGTGATGACAGGTGCATGGAGAATTGTGATGACAAGAGCATGTAACATTGTGATGAGAAGTGTCATGGAGCATTGTGATGACAAGGACGTGGAGAATTGTGATGACAAGGGACATGGAGCATTGTTATGACCAGGGAATGGAGCATTGTAATGGCAAGACCGTGGAGCACTGTGATGAGAAGACCATGGATAACTGTGATGACGAGCGTCATGGAGCAATGTAATGACAAGGGGCATGAAGCATTCTGATGACAGGCGTCATGGAGAATTGTGATGACATGGGTCATGGAACATTGTGAAGACGGGTCATGGAGCATTGTGATGACAAGGGTCATGGAGTATTCTGATGATAAGCTTGTGGAGTACTGTGATGAAAATGGCATGGATCATTGTGATGAAAAGGGAATGGATCATTGTGATGAAAAATGCATGGAGCCTTTTAATGACAGGTTTCAAGGAGCATTCTGACAACAAGTGTCAGGGAGCATTGTGATGACAAGTGTATTGAGCATTGTGATGACAATGATCATGGAACATTATGATGACAACAGTCCTGGATTATTGTGTTGTAAGGGGTCATAGAGCATTGTGATGACAGTGGTCATGGAGCATTGTGATGACAGGGGTCATGGAGCAGTGTGATGAGAAGATCTTGGAACATTGGCTGAAAATATTCATGGAGTATTGTGATGACAAGGGAATGGAGCATCGTGATGACAAGGTCATGGAGAATTGTGATGAGAAGTCCATGGAGCCTTGTGATGGCAAGTCTCATGGAGCATTCTGATGAAATGGGGCATGGAGCATTTTGATTACAGGAGCCTTCGAGCATTGTGATGACCAGGGCATGGAGCATTGTGAATGAGAAGGCCATGGAGCATACTTATGACATGCGTCATGAAGCTTTGTGATGACCAGGGCATGGAGCATTGTGATTACAGGGGTCTTGGAGCATTGTGATGACAAGGGCAAGGAACACTGTGATACATGGGTCATGGAGGATTGTAATGACAAGAGCATGGAGCATTGTGAATAGAAGGTCATCGAGCATTGTGATGACAAGCGTCATGGAGCTTTGTGATGACAAGGGCATGAATCAATGTGATGAAAGGATTCATGGAGCATTGTGATGACAATGGCATGGAGCAATGTAATGCCAAGCGTCATGGAGCTTTGTGATGACAAAGGTCATGGAGCATTTTGATTACAAGGGCATTGTGCATTGTGATGAGAAGGGCAGGGAGCATTGTGATGACAGGGTCATAGAGCAATTTGATGAAAACTGTCATGGAACATTTTGATGACAGGGGATATGGAACATTGTGATGTCAGGGGTCATGGAACTTTGTGATGAAAAGGGTCATGGAGCTTTTTGATGCTGGGGTTAAGGAACATTATGATATCAGGCGTCATGGAGCATTGTGATGATAATTGCATGTAGCATTGTGATGACAAAGGTCACGGAATATTGTGATGATGCGGGCATGGACCATTTTGATGACAAAGTCATGAAGTATTGTGGTTGCTGGAGTCACGGAGCATTGTGATGACAGGGGTCATGGAACATTGTGATGACAAGGGCATGGAGCATTGTGATGACAGGGGCATAGAGCATTGCTCTGACAGATTTTATGGATTATTGTGATGACAGTGGGCATGGCACATTGTGATGACAGGCGCATGGAGCATTGTGACAACAAGGTCAAGGAGTATTGTGAAGACAGGTGTCAAGGAGCATTGTGATGACATATGTCATGGTCCATTATGATGACAATGGCATGGAGCATTGTGATGCCAAGTGTCATGAAGGATTGTGATGACAATGTAATGGAGCATTGTGATGAGAAGGGCTTGGAGCATCGTGATGACAAGGGTCATGGAGCACTGTGATGACAAGATCTTGAAGCATTGTGAGGAGAAGGGCCATTCAGAATTTTGATGAGAAGGTCGTGAAGCATTGTGATGAAAAGCGCACCGAGCTTGCTATGACAGGGGTCATGGTGCATTGTGATGTACAAGTGCATGGAGAATTGTATTGACAAGATCATGTAACATTGTGATAAGAAGTGTCATGGAGCATTTTGATGATAAGGACATGTAGAATTGTGATGACCAGTGCATGGAGCATTGTGATGGAAAGACCGTGGAGCACTGTGATGAGAAGATCATGGGTAATTGTGATGATGAGCGTCATGGAGCACTGTAATGACAAGGGGCATAGAGCATTGTGAGGACAGGTGTCATGGATCATTGTGATGACAAGGGTCATGGACCATTCTGATGACAAGCTTGTGGAGTAATGTGATGACAATGGCATGGAGCATTGTGATGAAAAGGGCAAGGAGCATTGTGATGAAAAAGGCATCGAGCCTTTTCATGACAGGTTTCAAGGAGCATTCTTAGGACAACTGTCAGAGAGCATTGTGATGACAAGTGTATTGAGCATTGTGATGACAAAGATCATGGAGCATTTTGATGACAGGCATCATGGAGCATTGTGATGACAAATGTTATGGAACATTGTGATCACAAGGGTTTTGCGCATTGTGATGACAGAAGTCATGTATCATTTTCATTTCAAGGTGCATGGAGCATTGTGATGACTAAGTTCATGGAGCATTGTGATGAGAAGTCCGTGGTTAACTGTGATGAGTTGCGTCATGGGGCATTGTGATGACAAGTGTTATGGAACATTGTGATGACAAATGTGTGGAGCATGGTGATGACAGAAGTCATGGAGCATATTGATTTCATTGTGATGACAATAGCACGAAGCATTATGATGATGGGCATGGCGCATGGGATGACAGGGTTTTTGGAGCATTGAGAATAAAAGGGGCATGGAGCATTGTCATTACAGGGGTCTTGGAGCATTGTGATGACAAGGGCATGGAGCATTGTGATGACAGGGGCATGGAGCATTGGTCTGACAAGTTTCATGGATTATTGTGATGACAGTGGGAATGGCACATTGTGATGACAAGGGCACAGAGCATTGTGATGACAAGGTCATGCAGTTTTGTGAAGACAGGTGTCAGGGAGCATTGTGAACACCTATGTCATGGCCCATTGTGATGACAATGGCATGGAGCATTGTGATGCCAAGTGTCATGGAGTATTGTGATGACAAAGGTAATGGAGCATTGTGATGACAAGGGCTTGGAGCATTGTGATGACAAAGGTCATGGAGCACTGTGCTGACAAGGGAATGGAGCATTGTAATGACAAGGTTCATGGAGCATTGTGCTGAGAAAGGCATGGAGCATTGTGATGACAAGTGTCACAAAGCATTTTGATGAAAAGTTCATGGAGCATTGTGGTGACAAATGTCACACAGCCTTGTGATGACGAGGGCAAGGACCATTGTGATGACCAAGGTCATGAAGCATTTTGATGACTGGAGTCCCGGGTCATTGTGATGACAATGGCATGGAGCATTGTGATGACAGGGGCATGGAACATTGGTCTGACATGTTTCATGGATTATTGTGATGGCAATGGGCATGGCTCCTTGTGATGACAAGGGCATTGAGCATTGTGATGACAACGTCATGCAGAATTGTGAAGACAGGTGTCAGGGAGCATTGTGATGACCTATGTCATGGACAATTGTGATGACAATGGCATGGAGCATTGTGATGCCAAATGTCATGGAGGATTGTGATGACAAAAGTAATGGAGCATTGTGATGACAAGGGCTTGGAGCATTGTGATGACAAGGGTCATTGAGAATTTTGATGACAAGTTCGTGAAGCATTGTGATGACATGCGCATGAAGCTTGCTATTACAGGGGTCAGGGAGCATTGCGATGACAAGTGCATGGAGAATTTTGATGAAAAGAGCATGTAAAATTGTGATGAGATATGTCAAAGAGCATTGTGATGACAAGGACGTGGAGAATACTGATGACCAGGGCATGGAGCATTGTGATGGCAAGACCGGGGAGCATTGTGATGAGTAGACCATGGATAATTGTGATGACGGGCGTCATGGAGCACTGTAGTGACAAGGGGCATGGAGCATTGTGATAACTGGTGTCATGGAGCATTGTGATGACAGGGGTCATGGAGCATTGTGATGACAAGGTTCATGGAGCATTCGGACGACAAGCTTGAGGAGTATGATGATGACAATTGCATGGAGCATTGTGATGAAAAGGCCATTGAGCATTGTGATTACAAGGGCAAGGAGCAATATGATGAGAGTGTTCATGGAGCATTGTGATGACAGTGGCATGGAGTATTGTGATGCCAAGGGTCATGGAGCTTTGTGATGACAAAGGTCATGGAGCATTTTGATGACAAGTGCGTGGTGCATTGTGATGATAAGGGCAGGGAGCATTATGATGACAGGGTCATGGAGCAATTTGATGAAAAGGGTCAAGGAACATTTTGATGACAGGGGTCATGGAACATTGTGATGTCAGCGGTCATGGAACATTTTGATGATAAGGGCATGTAGCATTTTGATGACAGGGGTCATGGAACTTTGTGATGACAGGGGTGAGGGAGTATTGTGATGACTAGTGATGGAACATTGTGATATCAGTGTTGAGAGAGCATTTAAATGAGAAGTGCATGGAGCATTGTGATAAAAAGGTTTATGGAGCATTGTGATGACAAGCTTGTGGAGCATTGTGATGACAAGTGCATGGCACATTGTGATGACATGTGTCTTGGAACATTGTGCTGAGAAGCACATGGAGCATTGTGATGACAAGGGTCATGGAGCATTGTGCTGACAAAGGCATGGAGCATTGTGATGAGAAGTGGTACAGAGCATTGTGATGACGAGGGAATGGACCATTGTGATGACAAAGGTCATAAAGCATTGTGATGACTGGAGTCAAGGAACATTATGATGTGAGGGGTAATGGAGCATTGTGATTAAAAGGGCATGGAGCATTGTGATGACAGCGGCATGGAGCATTGGTCTGACAAGTTTCATGGATTATTGCTATGACAGTGGGCATGGAGCATTGTGATGACAGAGGTCATGGATCATTTTCATTTCAAGGACCATGGCGCATTGTGATGACAAGGGCATCAAGCAATGTGAACCCAAGTTTCATCGAGGATTTTGATGACAATGGGAATGGAGCATTGTGATGACAAGTTCATGAAGCATTTTGCTGACAAATGCATGGAACATTTTGATGACAAGGGTCATGGAGCACTGTGATGACAAGCGTCACTGAACATTGTGATTACAGGGGTCATGGAGCATTGAGATAACAAGGGAATGGATCATTGTGATGACAAGTGCATGGAACATTGTGATGACAGGGGCATGGAGCATTGTGATGACAAGGTCGTAGATTATTGTGAAGACAGTTGTCAGGGAGCATTGTGGTGACATATGTCATGGTCCATTGTGATGACAATGGCATGGAGCATTGTGATGCCAAGTGTCATGGAGAAATGTGATGACAAATATAATGGAGCATTGTGATGACAAGGGCTTGGAGCCTTGTGATGACAAGGGTTATGGAGCCTTGTGATGACAAGGGAATGGATCATTGTGATGACAAGGGTCATGGAGCATTTTGATGACAAGATTCCAGGATCATTGTGTTGTAAGGGGTCATGGATCGTTGTGATGACAGTGGTCATGGAGCATAGTGATGACAGGGTTCATGGGGCATTGTGAAGTGAAGGTCATGGAGCATTGGGCTGTAAATATTCATGGAGTATTGTGATGACAGGGGTCATGGAGCATTTTGATGACAAGGGAATGGAGCATTGTGATGAAAAGGGCATGGAGCATGGTGATGAGAAGGCCATGGAGCATTTTGAAGACATGCTACATGAAGCTTTGTAATGACAAGGGCATGGAGCATTGAGATTACAGTAGTCTTGGAGTATTGTGATGAAAAGTGCATGGATCATTTTGATGAAAAATGCATGGAGCCTTGTCATGACAGGTTTCAAGGAGCATATTCACGACCACTGTCAGGGAGCATTGTGATGACAAGTTTATTGAGAATTGTGATGAAACACGTCATGGAGTATTGTGAATAGAAGACCATGGATAATTGTGATGATGAGCGTCATGGGGCGTTGTGATGACAAGTGTTATGGAACATTGTGATCACAAGGGTTTGGAGCATTTTGATGACAGAGGTCATGGAGCATTTTGATTTCATTGTAATGACAATAGCATGAAGCATTATGATGATGGGCATGGTGCATTGTGATGACAGGGTTCATGAAGCATTCAGATGAAAAGGGGCATGGAGCATTGTGATTACAGGGGTCTTGGAGCATTGCGATGACCAGGTCATGGAGCATTGTGATGAGTAGGCGAAGGCGCATTCTAATGGCATGTGTCATGGAGCTTTGTGATGACAAGGCCATGGAGCATTGTGATTACAGGTGTCTTGGAGCATTGTGATGACAAGGGTCATGGAGCCTTGTGATGAGAAGGCCGTGGAACATTGTAATGGCAGTTTTCATGGAGCATTGTTATAACAGTGGTAATGGAGCATTTTCATGACAAGGGCATGGAGCATTGGTCTGAAAATTTTCATGGATTATTGTGATGAGAGGGGGCATGGAGCATTGTGATGACAAGGGCACGGAACACTGTGATACATGGGTCATGGAGGATTGTAATGACAAGCCTTGGAGCTTTGTGTTAAGAAGAGCATCGAGCATTGTGATGAAAAGCATCATGGAGCCTGTGATGACAAGTACATGTAACAATGTGTTGAGAGAGTTCATGGAGCATTTTGATGACAATGGCATGGAGCATTGTGATGCCAAGGGTCACGGAGCTTTGTGATGACAAAGGTCATGGAGGGTTTTGATGACAAGGGCGTGGTGCACTGTGATGAGAAGGGCAGTGAGCACTGTGATGAAAGGGTCATGGAGCAATTTGATGAAATGTGTCATGGGATATTTTGATGACAGGGGTTATGGAAAATTGTGATGTCAGGGGTCAGGGAGCATTGTGATGAAAAGTGTCATTGAGCATTGTGATGACAGGGGTCATGGAACATTGTGATGACAGGGGTGAGGGAGTATTGTGATGACTAGTGATGGAACATTATGATATCAGTGATGGGAGAGCCTTTTGATGGGAAGTGCATGGAGCACTGTGATGACAAGGTTAATGGAGCACTGTGATGACAAGGTTGTGGAGCATTGTGATGACAAGCGCATGTCGCACTGTGATGACACAGGTCATGGGGCATTGTGCGGACCAGTACATGGAGCATTGTGATTACAAGGGTCAAGGAGCATTGTGCTGACAAAGGCATGGAGCATAGTGATGACATGAGTAAGAGTACATTGTCATGAAAATTTCATGGAGCATAGTGGTGACAAATGTCACAGAGCCTTTTGATGACGAGGGCATGCACCATTGTGATGACAGGGGTCATGGAGCATTTTGGTGACTGTGGTCATGGAGCATTGTGATGACATGGGACATGGAGCATTGTAATGAGACGGTCATTGAGCATTGGGCTGAAAATGTACATAGATTATTGTGATGACAGGTGTCATGGAGCATTGTGATGACAAGGGAATGGAGCACTGTGATGACAAGGTCCTGGAGCATTGTGATGAGAGGACCATGGAGCCTTGTGATGACAAGTGTCATGGAGCATTCTGATGAAAAGGTGCATGGAGCATTGTGATTACAGGGGTTTTGTAGCATTGTGATGACAAGGGCATGGAGCATTGTGATGTGAAGGCCATGGAGCATTCTGATGACATGCATCATGGAGCTTTGTGATGACAAGGACATGGATCATTGTGATGAAAATTGCATGGAGCCTTGTCATGACAGGATTCAAGTAGCATACTGATGAGAAGTTTCAAGGAGCATTGTGAAGATAAGTGTATTGAGCATTGTGATGACAAAGATCATGGACCATTTTGATGAGAAGACCACTGATAATTGTGATGACCAGCCTCATGGGGCATTGTGATGACAAGATTTATGGAACATTGGGATCAGAAGGGTTTGGAGCATTGTGATGACAGAGGTCATTGAGAATTTTGATTTCATTTTGATGACAACAGCATGAAATATTATGGTGATGGGCACGGTGCATTGTGATGACAGAGTTCATGGAGCATTGAGATGAAAAGGGGCATGGAGCACTGTGATTACAGGGGTCTTGCAGCATTTTGATGACAAGGGCATGGAGCATTGTGATGAGAAGGGCATGGAACATTCTGATGACTTGCGTCATGGAGCTTTGTGATGACAAGGGCATGGAGCATTGTGATTAGAGGGGTCTTGGAGCATTGTGATGACAAGGTTCATGGAGGCTTGTGATGACAAGGCCGTGGAACCTTGTGATGGCAGGCGTCATGGAGCATTGTTATGAGAAGGGCACGGAACACGGTGATACATAGATCATGCAGGATTGTAATGACAAGGACATGTAGCATTGTGCTGAGAAGGGCATCGAGCGTTGTGATGACAAGCCTCATGGAGATTTGTGATGACAAGTGCATGGAGCAATGTGATGAGAGGGTTCATGGAGCATTGTGATGACAATGGAATGGAGCACTGTGATGCCAAGTGTCATGGAGATTTGTGTTGACAAAGGTCATGGAGCATTATGAAAACAAGTGTGTGGTGCATTGTGATGAGAAGTGCAGGGAGCATTGTGATGACATGGGTTATGGAGCATTGTGCTTACACGCGCATTGAGCATTGTGTTGACAAGGGTCATGGAGCATTGTGCTGACAATGGCATGGAGCTTTGTGATGACAAGGCTCATAGAGAATTGTGATGAATAGTTCATGGAGCACTGTGGTGACAAAGTTCACAAAGCCTTGTGTGACGAGGTCATGGACCATTGTGATGACAAATGTCATGAAGCACTGTGATGACTGTAGTCACGGAGCATTGTGATGACAGTGTACTTGGAGCATTGTGATGCCAAAGGCATGGAGCATTGTGATGAGAATGCCATGGAGCATTGTGATGAGAATGCCATGGAGCATTCAGATGACATGTGTCATGGAGCTTTGTGATGAGAAGGGCAGGGAGCATTGTGATTACAGGGGTCTTGGAGCATTGTGATGAAAAGGAAATGGATCACTGTGATGAAAAAGGCATGGAGCCTTTTCATGACAGGGTTCATGGAGCATACTGATGACAAGTGTCAGGGAGCATTGTGGTGATAAGTTTATTGAGGTTTGTGGTGACAAATGTCATGGAGCTTTGTGAAGATTAAACCATTAATAACTGTGATGACGAACGTCATGGGGCATTGTGATGACAAGTGTTATGGAACATTGTGATCAGAAGGGTTTTTAGCCTTGTGATGACAGATGTCATGGAGCATATTGATTTCATTGTGATGACAATAGCATGAAGCATTATGATGATGTACATGGTGCATTGTGATGACAGGGTTCATGGAGCATTGAGATAAAAAGGCGCATGGAGCACTGTGATTACAGGGGTCTTGGAGCACTGTGATGAGAAGGGCATGGAGCATTGTGATGAGAAGGCCATGGAGCATTCTGATGACCTCCATCATGGATCTTTGTGATGACAAGGGCATGAAGCATTGTGATTACAGGGGTCTTGGAGCACTGTGATGACAAGGGTCATGGAGCCTTGGATAACAAGGCCGTGGAACATTGTGATGGCAGGGACATGGAGCATTGTTATGACAGGGGTCATGGAGCATTGTGATGACAAAGGCATGGAGCATTGTGATGACAGGGTCATGGAACATTGGTCTGACAAGTTTCATGGATTATTGTGATGACAGTGGGCATGACGCATTGTGAACACAAGGGGATGTAGCATTGTGATGACAAGGTTAGGGAGTATTGTGAAGACAGGTGTCAGGGAGCATTTTGATGAAGTATGTCATGGTCCATTGCGATGACAATTGCATGGATCATTGTGATGCCAAGTGTCATGGAGGATTGTGATGACAAATGTAATGGAGCATTTTGATGACAAGGGCTTAGAGCTTCGTGATGACAAGTGTCATGGAGCATTGTGATGACAAGGGCATGGAGCATTGTGATGACAGGGGCATGCCACTTTGTGATGACAAGAGAATGGAGCATTGTGGTGACAATGGTCACAGAGCCTTGTTTGACGAGGGCATGGATCATTGTGATGACAAATGTCATAAAGCATTGTGATGACTGGAGTCACGGAGCATTGTGATGACAGGGGTCATGGAGCATTGTGATGACAAGTGCATGGAGCATTGTGATGACAGGGACATGGAACATTGGTCTGACAAGTTTCATGGATTATTCTGATGACAGTGGGCATGGCTCATTGTGAAGACAAGGGCATGGAGCATTGTGATGACAAGGTCATGGAATATTGTGAAGACAGGTGTCTGGGAGCATAGTGATGACATATGTCATGGTCCATTTTGATGACAATGGCATGGAGCATTGTGATGCCAAGAGTCATGGAGGATAGTGATGACAAAGGTAATGGAGCATTTTGATGACAAGGGTTTTGAGCATCGTGATGACAAGGTCATGGAGCATTGTGATGACAAGGGCATGGAGCATTGTGATGACAACTGCACGGAACACTGTGATACATAGATCATGCAGGATTGTAATGACAGTGGCATTGAGCATTGTGATGAGAAGTGTATCGAGCGTTGTGATGACAAGCCTCATGGAGATTTGTGATGACAAGCGCATGGCGCATTGTGATGACATGGGTCATGGAGCACTGTGCTGACAAAGGCATGGTGCATTTTGATGACAATGGTCAGAGAGTATTGTGATGAAAAGTTCATGGTGCATTGTGGTGACAAAGGTCAAAGAGCCTTGTGTGACAATGGCATGGAACATTGAGATGACAAAGGTCATGAAGTTTTGTGATGACTGGAGTCACGGAGAATTCTGATGACAGGGGTCATGGAGCATTCTGAAGACAGGGTTCATGGGGCATTGTGATTAGAAGGTCATGGAGCATTGGGCTGAAAATATTCATGGAGTATTGTGATGACAGGGGTCATGGGGCATTTTGATGACATGGGAATGGAGCATTGTGATTAAAAGGGCATGGAGCATGGTGATGAGAAGGCCATGGAGCATTCTGAAGACATGAGTCATGAAGCTTTGTCATGACAATGGCATGGAGCATTGTGATTCCAGGAGTCTTGGAGCATTGTGAGGAAAAGGTCATGGATCATTGTGTTGAAAAATGCATGGAGCTTTGTCATGATAGGGTTCAAGGAGCATACTGACGACAAGTGTCAGGGAGCATTGTGATGACAAGTGTATTGAGCATTGTGATGACAAAGGTAATGGAGTACTGTGAATAGAAGCCCATGGATAACTGTGATGATGAGCGTCATTGGGTGTTGTGATGACAAGTGTTATGCAACATTGTGATCACAAGTGTTTGGAGCATTGTGATGACAGAGGTCATGGAGCATATTGATTTCATTTTGATGACAATAGCATGAAGCATTATGATGATGCACATGGTACATTGTGATGACACGGTTCATGGAGCATTGAGATGAAAAGGGGCATGGAACATTGTGATTACAGGTGTTTTGGACCATTGTGATGACAAGGGCATGGAGCATCGTGAATGAGAAGCCCATGGAGCATTCTGATGACATGCGTCATGGAGCTATGTGATGACAAGTGTATGCAGAATTGTGATTACAGTGTTTGGAGCATTGTGATGACAAGTGTCATGGAGACTTGTGATGGCAAGGCCGTGAAAACTTGTGAAGGCAGGTGTCATGGAGCATTGTTATGACAGGGGTAATGGAGCATTGTGATGAAAAGGGTATTGAGCATTGTTCTGAAATGTTTCATCGATTATTGTGATGAGAGTGGGCATGGAGCATTGTGATGACAAGGGCCCATAACACTTTGATACATGGGTCATGGAGGATTGTAATGACAAGGACATGGAGCATTGTGATGAGAAGGGCATCGAGCATTGTGATGACAAGTGACATGGAGGTTTGTGATGTCAAGGGCATGGAGCAATGTGATGAGAGGCTTCATGGAGCATTGTGATGACAATGGCATGGAGCATTGTGATGCCAAGTGTCATGGAGGTTTGTGATGACAAAGGTCATGGAGCATTTTGATGACAAGGTCGTGGTGAGTTTTGATGAGAAGGGCAGGGAACATTGTGCTAACAGTGTCATGGAGCAATCTGGTGAAAAATTCATGGAATATTTTGATGAGAGTGGTTATGGAAAATTTGATGTCAGCGGTTATGGAACATTGTGATGAAAATGGTAATGGACCATTGTGATGACAGGGATTATGGAGCATTGTGATGTCATTGTTCATGGAGCAATTTGATGATAAGTGCATGTAGCATAGTGATGATAGGGGTCATGGATCATTGTGATGACAGGGGTGAGGGAGTATTGTGAAGACTAGTGATGGAACATTGTGATATCAGTGGTGAGAGAGCATTTTGATGAGAAGTGCATGGATCATTGTGATGACAATGTTTATGGAGCATTGTGATGACAAGGATGTGGAGCATTGTGATGACAAGCGCATTGTGCCTTGTGATGACATGTTTCAAGGAGCATTGTGCTGAAAAGCACACGGAACATTGTGATGACAAGTGTCATGGATCATTGTGCTGACAAAGGCATGGTGCATTGTGATGACAAGGGTCACAGGGCATTGTGATGAAAAGGACATGGATCATTGTGATGCAAAATTCATGGAGCCTTGTCATGACAGTGTTCAAGGAGCATACTGATGACAAGAGTCAGCGAGTATTTTGATGACAAGTGTATTGAGCATTGTGATGACAAGGTTCATGGAGTATTGTGAATAGAAGGCCATGGATAATTGTGATGATGAGCGTCATGGGGCGTTGTTATGACAAGTGTTATGGAACATTGTGATCCCAAGGGTTTGGAGCATTGTGATGACAGAGGTCATGGAGCATTTTGATTTCATTTTGATGACAATAGCATGAAGCATTATGATGATGGGCATGGTGCATTTTGATGACACGGTTCATGGAGCACTGAGATGAAAAGGGGCATTGAGCATTGTGGTTACAGAGGTCTAGGAGAATTGTGATGACAATGGTATGGAGCATCGTGAATGAGAAGGCCATAGAGCATTCTGATGACATGCGTCATGGAGCTTTTTGATGACAATGACATGGAGCATTGTGATGACAAGGGTTATGGAGCCTTGTGATGACAAGGCCGTGGAACATTGTAATGGCAGGGGTCATGGAGAATTGTTATAACAGGGGTAATGGAGCATTTTGATGATAAGGGCATGGAGAATTGGGCTGAAAAGCTTCATGGATTATTGTGATGAGAGGGGTCAAGGAGCATTGTGATGACAAGGGCACGGAACACTGTGATACATGGGTCATGGCGGATTGTAATGACAAGGGCATGGAGCATTGTGTTAAGAAGAGCATCGAGCATTGTGATGAAAACATCACGGAGCCTGTGATGACAAGGGCATGGAACAATGTGATGAGAGTCTTCATGGAGCATTTTGATGACAAGGATATGGAGCATTGTGATGCCAAGGGTCATGTAGTTTGTGATGACAAAGGTCATGGAGCATTTTGAGGACAAGCACGTGGTGAACTGTGTTGAGAAGGGCAGGGATCATAGTGATGAAAGGGTCATGGAGCAATTTGATGAAAATTGTCATGGGACATTTTGATGACAGGGGTTATGGAACATTGTGATGTCAGGGTTCATGGAGCATTATGATTATAAGGTCATGTAGCATTGTCATGACAGGGATCATGGAACATTGTGATGACGGGGGGAGAGAGCATTTTGATGAGAATTGCATGGAGCATTTTGATGACAAGGTTTTTGGAGCACTGTAATGACAAGAATGTGGAGCATTGTGATGACAACGCAAGGCGCATTGTGATGACATGGGTTATGGAGCATTGTGCTCTCAAGCGCATGGAGCATTGTGATGACAAGGCTCATGGAGAAATGTGCTGACAAAGGCATGGAGGATGGTGATGACAAGGATCACAGAGCATTGTGATGAAAAGTTCATGGAGCATTGTGGTGCGAAAGGTTACAGAGCCTTGTGTGACGAGGACATGGACCATTGTGATGACAAATATCATGAAGCCTTGTGATGACAGGAGTCACAGAGCATTGAGATGACTGGGGTCTTGGAGCACTGTGATGACAAGGCCATGGAGCATTCTGATGACATGCATCATGGAGCTTTGTGATTAAAGGTCATGGAGCATTGTGATTACAGGGGTCTTGGAGCATTGTGATGAAAATGGTATGGAGCATTGTGATGAAAATTGTATGGATCATTGTGATGAAAAAGGCATGGAGCCTTGTCAAGACAGGGTTCAATGAGCATACTGATGACAAGTGTCAGGGAGCATTGTGATGACAAGTGTATTGAGCATTGTGATGACAAAGGTCATGGAGCACTGTGATGAGAAGACCAAGGATAATTGTGATGATGAGCGTCATGGTGCATTGTGATGACAATGGTTATGGAACATTGTCATCACAAGGGTTTGGATCATTTTGATGACAGAGGTCATGGAGCATATTGATTTCACTGTGATGACAATAGCATGAAGCATTATGATGATGGACATGGTGCATTGTGATGACAGGGTCATGGAGCAATTTGATGAAAAGTGTCATGTAACATTTTGATGACAGTGGTTATGGAACATTGTGATGTCATGGGTCTTGGAGCCTTGTGATGAAAGGAGTGATTGAGCATTCTCATGACAGAGGATATGGAACATTTTGATGTCAGGGCTCATGGAGCACTGTGATGATAAGGCATGTAGCATTGTGATGACAGAGGTCATGGAAAATTGTGATGACCGGGGTGAGGGAGTATTGTGATGACTAGTGATGGAACATTGTGATATCAGTGGTGATAAAGCATTTTGATGAGAAGTGCATGGAGCATTGTGATGACAAGGTTTATGGAGCATAGCGTTGAAAAAGATGTGGAGCATTGTGATGACAAGCGCATAGCACATTGTGATGACATGGGTCATGGAGTGTTGTGCTGAGAAGCGCATGGAGCATTTTGATGACAAGTGTCATGGAGCATTGTGCTGACAAAGGCATGGAGCATTGTGATGACAAGGGACACAGAGCATTGTGATGAAAAGTTCATGGACAATTGTCGTGACAAAGATCACCAATCCTTGTGTGAAGAGGGCATGGATCATTGGTCTGACAAGTTTCATGGATTATTGTGATGACAGTGGGCAAGGAGCATTGTGATGACAAGGGCATGGAGCATTGTGGTGACAAAGGTCACAGAGCCTTGCGTGACGAGGGCATGGACCATTGTGATGAGAAATGTCATGAAGCAATGTGATGACTGGAGTCACGGAGCATTGTGATGACAGGGGCATGGAACATTGGTCTGACAAGTTTCATGAATTATTGTGATGACAGTGGGAATGGCACATTGTGATGACAAGGGCATGGAACATTGTGATGACAAGTCATGGAGTATTGTGAAGACAGGTGTCAGGGAGCATTGAGATGACATATGTCATTGTCCATTGTGATGACAATGGCATGGCACATTGTGATACCAAGTGTCATGGAGGATTGTGATGCCAAAGTAATGGAGCATTTTGATGACAAGGGCTTGGGACATTGTGATGACAAGGGTCATGGAGCATTGTGATGACAAGTGCCATTGAGAATTTTGATGACAACGTCGTGAAGCATTGTGATGACAAAGGCATGGAGCTTGCTATGACAGCGCTCATAGATCATTGCGATGACAATTGCATGTAGAATTGTGATGACAATATCATGTAACATTGTGATGAGAAGTGTCATGGAGTATTGTGATGACAAGGACGTGGAGAATTGTGATGGCAAGACCGTGGAGCATTGTGATGAGAAGATCACGGAGCATTGTGATGACAAGGACGTGGAGAATTGTTATGGCAAGACCGTGGAGCATTGTGATGAGAAGATCACGGATAATTGTGATGACGAGCGTCATGGAACACTGTGATGACAAGGGGCATGGAGCATTGTGATGAGATGGCCACGGAGCATTCTGATGACATGCGTCATGAATCTTTTTGATGACAAGGGCATGGAGCATTGTGATTACAGAGGTCTTGGAGCACTGTGATGACAAGGGTCATGGAGCCTTGGATGACAAGGCCGTGGAACATTGTGATGGCAGGGGTCATGGAGCATTGTTATGACTGGGGTAATGGAGCATTGTGATGACAAGGGCATGGAACATTAGTCTGAAAATTTCATGGATTATTGTAATGAGATTCGGAATGGAGCACTGTGATGACTAGGGCACGGAAAACTGTGATACATGTGTCTTGGGGGATTGTAATGACAAGGGCATGGAGCATTGTGATGAGAAGTATATCGATCATTGTGATGACAAGCGTCATGGAGCATTGTGCTGACAAGAACATGCAGCAATGTGATGAGAGGTTTCATGTAGCACTGCGATGAAATGGCATGGAGTATTGTGATGCCAAGGGTCATGGAGCTTTGTGATGACAAAGGTCATGGAGCATTTTGATGACAAGGTCGTGGTGCACTGTGATGAGAAGGGCAGGGAGCATTGTGATGACAGGGTCATGGAGCAAATTGATGAAAAGTGTCATGGAACATTTTGATGACAGGGGTTATGGAACATTGTGATGTCAGGGGTCATGCAGCATTTTGATGAAATGGGTCATGAAGCATTATGATGAAATGGGGCATGGAGCATTGATTACAGGGGTTTGGAGCAATGTGATGAAAAGGGCATGGAGCATTGTGATGAGAATGCAATGGAGCATTCTGATGACATGCGTCATATAGCTTTGTGATGACCAGGACATGGAGCATTGTTGTGACAAAGGTCACAGGGCCTTGTGTGACGAGGGCATGGACCATTGTGATTATAATGTTAATGAAGCATTGTGATGACTGGAGTCACGGAGCATTGTGATGACAGGGGTCATGGAGCATTGTGATGACAAGGGCATGTAGCACTGTGATGACAGTGGTTATGGAACTTTGTGATGATGGGGTGAGCGACTATTGTGATTACTAGTGATGGAACATTGTGATATATGTGGTGAGAGAGCATTTTGATGAGAAGTGCATGGAGCATTGTGATGACAAGTTTTATGGAGCATAGCGATGAAAAGGATGTGGAGCATTGTGATGAAAAGAGTATGGCACATTGTGATGAAATGTGTCATGGAGCATTGTGCTGACAAGCGCATGGAGCATTTTGATGACAAGTGTCATGGAGCATTGTGCTGACAAAGGCATGGAGCATTGTGATGACATGGGACACAGAGCATTGTGATGAAAATTTCATGGAGCATTGTGTTGACAAAGATCACAGAGCCTTGTGTGACGAGGGCATGGACCATTGTGATGGGAAAGGTCATGAATCATTGTGATGACTGGAGTCACGGAGCATTGCGTTGACAGGGGTCATGGAGCATTGTGATGACAAGGGCATGGAGCAATGTGATGACAGGGGCATGGAACATTGGTCTGACAAGTTTCATGGATTATTGTGATGACAGTGGGCATGGAGCATTGAGATGACAAGGGCATGGAGCATTATGGTGACAAAGGTCACAGAACCTTGTGTGACGAGGGCAGGGACCATTGTGAGAACAAAGGTCATGAAGCATTGTGATGACTGGAGTCACGGAGCATTGTGATGACAGGGGTCATGGAGCATTGTGATGACAAGGGCATGGAGCATTGTGATGACAGGGGCATGGAACATTTTGATGTCAGGGGTCATGGAGCATTGTGATGATAAGGCATGTAGCATTTTGATGACAGAGGTCATGGAAAATTGTGATGACAGTGGTGAGGGAGTATTGTGATGACCAGTGATGGAACATTGTGATATCAGTGGTGAGAAAGCATTTTGATGAGAAGTGCATGGAGCATTGTGATGACAAGGTTTATGGAGCATTGTGATGACAAGGCTGTGGAGCATTGTGATGACAAGTGCATGGCGCATTTTGATGACATGGGTCATGGAGCATTGTGCTGAGAAGCGCATGGAGCATTGTGATGACAAGGGTCATTGAGAATTGTGCTGACAAAGGCATGGAACATTGTGATGAGAACGGTCACAGAGCATTGTGATGAAAAGTTCATGGAGCATTGTGACAATGGTCACAGAGCCTTGTGATGAGGAGTTCAAGGACAATTGTGATGACAAAGGTCATGAAAGATTGTGATGACTGGAGTCACGGAACACTGTGATGACAAGGGTATGGAGCATTCTGATGACAGGGGCATGGTGCATTGGTCTGACAAGTTTCCTGGTTTATTGTGATGACAGTGGGCAAGGCACAATCTGATGAGAAGAGCATGGAGCATTGTGATGAGAAGGTCATGGAGTACTGTGAAGACAGCGGTGTGGGAGCATTGTGATGACATATGTCATGGTCCATTGTGATGACATTGGCACGGAGCATTGTGATGCCAAGTGTCATGGAGGAATGTGATGACAAAGTTAATGGAGCATTGTGATGACAGGGGTTTGGAGCATTTTGATGACAAGGGCATGGAGCATTTTGATGAGAAGTGCATGGAGCATTGTGATGACAAGTGTTATGGAGCATAGCAATGATACGGATGTGGAGTATAGTGATGACAAGCACATTACGCATTGTGATGACATGGGTCATGTAGCATTTTGCTGACAAGCACATGGATCATTTTGATAAAAAGTGTCATGGAGCATTGTGCTGACAAAGGCATGGAGCATTTTGATGACAAGGGACACAGAGGATTGTGATGAAATATTCAAGGAGCATTGTGGTGAAAAAGATCACAGAGCCTTGTGTGACGAGGGCATGGACCATAGTGATGAGATAGGTCATGAAGCATTGTGATGACTGGAGTCACGGAGCACTGTGATGACAGGGGGCATGGAGCATTGTGATGACAGGGGCATGGAGCAATATGATGACAGGGGCATGGAACATTGGTCTGACAAGTTTCTTGGATTACTGTGATGACAGTGGGCATGGAGCATTGTGATGACTAGGGCATGGAGCATTGTCGTGACAAAGGCATGGAGCATTTTAATGACAAGGGACACAGAGCATTGTGATGAAATATTCATGGAGCATTGTGGTGAAAAAGATCACAGAGCCTTGTTTGAAGAGGGCATAGACCACTGTGATGACAAAGGTCATGAAGCATTGTGATGACTGCAGTCACGGAGCATTGTGATGACAGGGGTCATGGAGCATTGTGATGACAAGATTTATGGATTATTGTGATGAGAGTGGGAATGGCACATTGTGATGACAAGGGCATGGAACATTGTGATGACAAAGTTATGGATTATTGTGAAGACAGGTGTCAGGGAGCATTGTGATGACATATGTCATTGTCCATTGTGATGACAATGGCATGGAGCATTGTGATACCAAGTGTCATGGAGGATTGTGATGACAAAGGTAATGGAGCATTTTGATAACAAGGGCTTAGAGCATTGTGATGAGAAGTGTCATGGAGCATTGTGATGACAAGGGCATGGAGCATTGTGATGACAAGGGCCATTGAGAATTGTGATGACAACGTCGTGAAGCATTGTGATGACAAGTGCATGGAGCTTGCTATGACAGTGGTCATAGAGCATTGCGATGACAAATGCATGGAGAATTGTGATGACAAGATCATGTAACATTGTGATGAGAAGAGTCACGAAGCATTGTGATGACAAGGACGTGGAGAATTGTAATGACATGGGACATGGAGCATTGTGATGAACAGGGCATGGAGAATTGTGATAGCAAGACCGTGGAGCATTGGGATGAAAAGACTATGGATAATTATGATGAAGAGCGTCATGGATCACTGTAATGACAAGGGGCATGGGGCATTGTGATGACAGGTGTCATGGAGCATTGTGATGAGAGGGGTCATGGAGCATTGTGATGACAAGGGTCATGGAGCATTGTGATGAGAAGGTCATGGAGCATTGGGCTGAAAATATTCATGGAGTATTGTGATGACAGTGGTCAAGGAGCATTGTGATGACAAGGGAATGGAGCTTTGTGATGACAAGGTCCTGGAGCAGTGTGATGAGACGACCATGGAGCCTTGTGATTACAAGTCTCATGGAGCATTCTGATGAATAGGGGCATGGAGCATTGTGATTACAGGGGTCTTGGAGCATTGTGATGACAAGGGCATGGAGCATTGTGATGAGAAGGCCATGGAGCATTCTGATGACATGTGTCATGGATCTTTGTGATGACAAGGGCATGGAGCATTGTGATTACAGGGGTCTTGGAGCATTGTGATGACAAGGGTCATGGAGCCTTGGATGCCAAGGCGGTGGAACACTGTGATGACAGGGGTCATGGAGCATAATTATGACAGGGTTAATGGAGCATTGGATGACAAGGGCATGGAACATTGGTCTGAAAATTTCACGGATTATTGTGATGAGATTCAGCATGGAGCATTGTGATGACTAGGGCACGGAACACTTTGATACATGTGTCATGGAGGATTGTAATGACAAGGGCATGGAGCATTGTGATGAGAAGAGTATCGAGCATTGTGATGACAAGCGTCATGGAGCATTGTGGTGACAAGGGCATGGAGCAATGTGATGAGAGGTTTCATGTAGCATTGTGATGAAATGGCATGGAGTATTGTGATGCCAAGTGTCATGGAGCTTTGTGATGACAAAGGTCATGGAGCATTTTGATGACAAGTAAGTGGTGCATTGTGATGAGAAGTGCAGGGAACATTGTGATGACAGGGTCATGGAGCAAATTGATGAAAAGTGTCATGGAACATTTTGATGACAGGGGTTATGGAACATTGTGATTTCAGGGGTCATGCAGCATTTTGTTGAAATGGGTCATGAAGCATTCTGATGAAATGGTGCATGGAGCATTGAATTACAGGGGTTTGGAGCAATGTGATTACAAGGGCATGGAGCATTGTGATGAGAAGGCAATGGAGCATTCTGAGGACATGTGTCATGGAGCTTTGTGATGACAGGGACATGGAGCATTGTGATGTCAGGGGTCATGGAGCATTGTGATGATATGGGCATGTAGCACTGTGATGACAGTGGTCATGGAATATTGTGATGACAGGCCTGAGCGAGTATTGTGATGACTAGTGATGGAACATTTTGATATAAGTGGTGAGAGAGCATTTTGATGAGAAGTGCATGGAGCATTGTGATGACAAGTTTTATGGAGCATAGCGATGAAAATGATGTGGAGCATTGTGATGAAAAGAGCATGGCACATTGTGATGACATGTGTCGTGGAGCATTGTGCTGACAAGTGCATGGAGCATTTTGATAACAAGTGTCATGGAGCATTGTGCTGACAAAGGCATGGAACATTGTGCTGACAAGGGACACAGAGCATTGTGATGAAAATTTCATGGAGCATTGTGGTGACAAAGATCACAGAGCCTTGTGTGACGAGGGCATGGAGCATTGTGTGGACAAAGGTCATGTATCATTGTGATGACTGGAGTCAAGGAGCAATGTGATGACAGGGGTCATGGAGCATTGTGATGACAAGGGCATGGAGCATTGTGATGACAGGGGCATG
This sequence comes from Hyperoodon ampullatus, assembly GCF_949752795.1. NCBI lineage: Eukaryota > Metazoa > Chordata > Mammalia > Artiodactyla > Ziphiidae > Hyperoodon > Hyperoodon ampullatus. The sequence goes on along the minus strand of NC_136913.1, from coordinate 146,833,295 downwards.
GAACATTGGTCTGATATGTTTCATGGATTATTGTGATGACAGTGGGCATGGGGCATTTTGAAGACAAGGGCATGGAACATTGTGATGACAAGGTCATGGAGTAATGTGAAGACAGGTGTCAGGGAGCATGGTGATGAGATATTTCATTGTCCATTGTGATGACAATGGCATGGAGCATTGTGATACCAAGTGCAATGGAGGATTGTGATGACAAAGGTAATGGAGAATTTTGATGACAAGGGCTTGGAACATTGTGATGACAAGCGTCATGAAGCCTTGGATGCCAAGGCGGTGGAACATTGTGATGGCAGGGGTCATGGAGCATTGTTATGACAGCGGTAATGGAGCATTGTGATGACAAGGGCATGGAACATTCGTCTGAAAATTTTATGGATTATTGTGATGAGATTCGGCATGGAACATTGTGATGACTAAGGCACGGAACACTGTGATACATGTGTCATGGAGGATTGTAATGACAAGGGCATGGAGCATTGTGGTGAGAAGAGTATCGAGCATTGTGATGCTAAGGGTCATTGACCTTTGTGATGACAAAGGTCATGGAGCAATGTGATGAGAGGTTTCATGTAGCATTGTGATGAAATGGCATGGAGTATTGTGATGCCAAGGGTCATGGAGGTTTGTGATGACAAACATCATGGAGCATTTTGATGAAAATGGTCATGGAGCATTCTGATGAAAAGGTGCATGGAGCATTGAGGTTACATGGAATTTGATGCATTGTGATGACAAGGGCAAGGAGCATTGTGATGAGAAGTCAATGGAGCATTCTGATGACATGCGTCATGGAGCTTTGTGATGACAAGTACATGGAGCATTGTGGTGACAAAGGTCACAGAGCCTTTTGTGACGAGGGAATGGACCACTGTGATGACAAAGGTCATGAAGCATTGTGATGACTGAAGTCACGGAGCATTGTGAGGACAGGGGTCATGGAGCATTGTGATGACAAGGGCATGGTGCATTGTGATGACAGGGGTATGGAACATTGGTGTGACATGTTTCATGGATTATTGTGATGACAGTGGGCATGGCGCATTGTGATGACAAGGGCATGGAACATTGTGATGACAAGGTCATGGAGTATTGTGAAGTCAGGTGTCAGGGAGCATTGTGATGACATATGTCACTGTCCATTGTGATGACAATGGCACGGAGCTTTGTGATAAAAAGTGTCATGGAGGATTGTGATGACAAAGTTAATGGAGCATTTTGATGACAAGCGCTTGGGACACTGTGATGACAAGGGTCAGGGAGCATTGTGATGACAAGTGCATGGAGCATTGTGATGACAAGGGCCATTGAGAATTTTGATGAGAACTTCGTGAAGCATTGTGATGACAATTGCATGGAGCTTGCTATGACAGGGGTCATAGAGCATTGCAATGACAAGTGCATGGAGAATTGTAATGACAAGATCATGTAACATTGTGATAAGAAGTGTCATGGAGCATTGTGATGACAAGGACGTGGAGAATTGTGATGACATGGGACATGGAGCATTGTGATGACCAGGGCATGGAGCATTGTGATGGCAAGACCGTGGAGCATTGTGATGAGTAGATCACGGATAATTGCGATGACGAGCATCATGGAGCACTGTAATGACAAGGGGCATGGAGCATTGTGATTACAGGGGTCTTGGAGCATTTTGATGACAAGGGAATGGAGCATTTTGATGAGAAGGTCATGGAGCATTGGGCTGAAAATGTTCATGGAGTATTGTGATGACAGGGGTCAAGGAGCATTGTGATGACAAGGGAATGGAGCATTGTGATGACAAGGTCCTGGAGCAGTGTGATGAGAAAACCATGGAGTCTTGTGATGACAAGTCTCATGGAGCATTCTGATGAATAGGGGCATGGAGCATTTTGATTACAGGGGTCTTGGAGCATTGTGATTACAAGGGCAAGGAGCATTGTGATGAGAAGGCCATGGAGCATTCTGATGACATGGGTCATGGATCTTTGTGACGACAAGGGCATGGAGCATTGTGATTACAGGGGTCTTGGAGCATTGTGATGACAAGGGTCATGGAGCCTTGGATGACAAGGCCGTGGAACATTGTGATGGCAGGGGTCATGGAGCATTCTTATGACAGGGGTAATGGAGCATTGTGATGACAAGAGCATTGAACATTGGTTTGAAAATGTCATGGATTATTATGATGAGATTCGGCATGGAGCATTGTGATGACTAGGGCACGGAACCCAGAGATACATGTGTCATGGAGGATAGTAATGACAAGGGCATGGAGTATTGTGATGAGAAGAGTATCGAGCATTGTGATGACAAGCGTCATGGAGCATTGTGCTGACAAGGGAATGGAGCAATGTGATGAGAGTTTTCATGTAGCATTGTAATGAAATGGCATGGAGAATTGTGATGCCAAGTGTCATGGATCTCTGTGATGACAAATGTCATGGAGCATTTTAATGACAAGGTCGTGGTGCATTGTGATGAGAAGGGCAGGGAGCATTGTGATGACAGGGTCATGGAGCAAATTGATGAAAAGTGTCATGGAACATTTTGATGACAGGGGTTATGGAACATTGTGATGTCAGGGGTCATGGAGCATTGTGATGAAAAGGGTCATGGAGCATTCTGATGAAAAGGTGCATGATGCATTGTGATTACAGGGGTCTTGAAGCATTGTTATGACAAGGGCATGGAGCATTGTGATGAGAAGACAATGGAGCATTCTGATGACATGCGTCATGGAGCTTTGTGATGACAAGCACATGGAGCATTGTGATTACAGGGTTCTTGGAGCATTGTGATGAAAAGGGCATGGATCATTGTGATTACCAGCGTCATGGGGCATTGTGATGAGAAGTGTTATGGAACATTTTGATCAGAAGTGTTTGGTGCATTGTGATGACAGTGGTCATTGAGCATTTTGATTTCATTGTGATGACAAAAGCATGAAATATTATGGTGATGGGCACGGTTCATTGTGATGACAGGATTCATGGAGCATTGAGATGAAAAAGAGCATGGTGCATTGTAATTACAGTGGTGTTGGAGCATTGTGATTAAAAGGGCATGGACCATTGTGATGAGAAGGCCATGGAACATTCTGATGACATGCGTCATGGAGATTTGTGATGACAAGGGCATGGAGCATTGTGCTGACAAAGGCATGGAACATTGTGCTGACAAGGGACACAGAGCATTGTGATGAAAATTTCATGGAGCATTGTGGTGACAAAGATCACAGAGCCTTGTGTGACGAGGACATGGACCATTGTGTGGACAAAGGTCATGTATCATTGTGATGACTGGAGTCAAGGAGCAATGTGATGACAGGGGTCATGGAGCATTGTGATGACAAGGGCATGGAGCATTGTGATGACAGGGGCATGGAACATTGGTCTGACATGTTTCATGGATTATTGTGATGACAGTGGGCATGGGGCATTTTGAAGACAAGGGCATGGAACATTGTGATGACAAGGTCATGGAGTAATGTGAAGACAGGTGTCAGGGAGCATGGTGATGAGATATTTCATTGTCCATTGTGATGACAATGGCATGGAGCATTGTGATACCAAGTGTCATGGAGGATTGTGATGACAAAGGTAATGGAGAATTTTGATGACAAGGGCTTGGAACATTGTGATGACAAGGGTCATGAAGCCTTGGATGCCAAGGCGGTGGAACATTGTGATGGCAGGGGTCATGGAGCATTGTTATGACAGCGGTAATGGAGCATTGTGATGACAAGGGCATGGAACATTCGTCTGAAAATTTCATGGATTATTGTGATGAGATTCGGCATGGAACATTGTGATGACTAAGGCACGGAACACTGTGATACATGTGTCATGGAGGATTGTAATGACAAGGGCATGGAGCATTGTGGTGAGAAGAGTATCGAGCATTGTGATGCTAAGGGTCATTGACCTTTGTGATGACAAAGGTCATGGAGCAATGTGATGAGAGGTTTCATGTAGCATTGTGATTAAATGGCATGGAGTATTGTGATGCCAAGGGTCATGGAGGTTTGTGATGACAAACATCATGGAGCATTTTGATGAAAATGGTCATGGAGCATTCTGATGAAAAGGTGCATGGAGCATTGAGGTTACATGGAATTTGATGCATTGTGATGACAAGGGCAAGGAGCATTGTGATGAGAAGTCAATGGAGCATTCTGATGACATGCGTCATGGAGCTTTGTGATGACAAGTACATGGAGCATTGTGGTGACAAAGGTCACAGAGCCTTTTGTGACGAGGGAATGGACCACTGTGATGACAAAGGTCATGAAGCATTGTGATGACTGAAGTCACGGAGCATTGTGAGGACAGGGGTCATGGAGCATTGTGATGACAAGGGCATGGTGCATTGTGATGACAGGGGTATGGAACATTGGTGTGACATGTTTCATGGATTATTGTGATGACAGTGGGCATGGCGCATTGTGATGACAAGGGCATGGAACATTGTGATGACAAGGTCATGGAGTATTGTGAAGTCAGGTGTCAGGGAGCATTGTGATGACATATGTCACTGTCCATTGTGATGACAATGGCACGGAGCTTTGTGATAAAAAGTGTCATGGAGGATTGTGATGACAAAGTTAATGGAGCATTTTGATGACAAGCGCTTGGGACACTGTGATGACAAGGGTCAGGGAGCATTGTGATGACAAGTGCATGGAGCATTGTGATGACAAGGGCCATTGAGAGTTTTGATGAGAACTTCGTGAAGCATTGTGATGACAATTGCATGGAGCTTGCTATGACAGGGGTCTTAGAGCATTGCAATGACAAGTGCATGGAGAATTGTAATGACAAGATCATGTAACATTGTGATAAGAAGTGTCATGGAGCATTGTGATGACAAGGACGTGGAGAATTGTGATGACATGGGACATGGAGCATTGTGATGACCAGGGCATGGAGCATTGTGATGGCAAGACCGTGGAACATTGTGATGAGTAGATCACGGATAATTGCGATGACGAGCATCATGGAGCACTGTAATGACAAGGGGCATGGAGCATTGTGATTACAGGGGTCTTGGAGCATTTTGATGACAAGGGAATGGAGCATTTTGATGAGAAGGTCATGGAGCATTGGGCTGAAAATGTTCATGGAGTATTGTGATGACAGGGGTCAAGGAGCATTGTGATGACAAGGGAATGGAGCATTGTGATGACAAGGTCCTGGAGCAGTGTGATGAGAAAACCATGGAGTCTTGTGATGACAAGTCTCATGGAGCATTCTGATGAATAGGGGCATGGAGCATTTTGATTACAGGGGTCTTGGAGCATTGTGATTACAAGGGCAAGGAGCATTGTGATGAGAAGGTCATGGAGCATTCTGATGACATGGGTCATGGATCTTTGTGACGACAAGGGCATGGAGCATTGTGATTACAGGGGTCTTGGAGCATTGTGATGACAAGGGTCATGGAGCCTTGGATGACAAGGCCGTGGAACATTGTGATGGCAGGGGTCATGGAGCATTCTTATGACAGGGGTAATGGAGCATTGTGATGACAAGAGCATTGAACATTGGTTTGAAAATGTCATGGATTATTATGATGAGATTCGGCATGGAGCATTGTGATGACTAGGGCACGGAACCCAGAGATACATGTGTCATGGAGGATAGTAATGACAAGGGCATGGAGTATTGTGATGAGAAGAGTATCGAGCATTGTGATGACAAGCGTCATGGAGCATTGTGCTGACAAGGGAATGGAGCAATGTGATGAGAGTTTTCATGTAGCATTGTAATGAAATGGCATGGAGAATTGTGATGCCAAGTGTCATGGATCTCTGTGATGACAAATGTCATGGAGCATTTTAATGACAAGGTCGTGGTGCATTGTGATGAGAAGGGCAGGGAGCATTGTGATGACAGGGTCATGGAGCAAATTGATGAAAAGTGTCATGGAACATTTTGATGACAGGGGTTATGGAACATTGTGATGTCAGGGGTCATGGAGCATTGTGATGAAAAGGGTCATGGAGCATTCTGATGAAAAGGTGCATGATGCATTGTGATTACAGGGGTTTTGAAGCATTGTTATGACAAGGGCATGGAGCATTGTGATGAGAAGACAATGGAGCATTCTGATGACATGCGTCATGGAGCTTTGTGATGACAAGCACATGGAGCATTGTGATTACAGGGTTCTTGGAGCATTGTGATGAAAAGGGCATGGATCATTGTGATTACCAGCGTCATGGGGCATTGTGATGAGAAGTGTTATGGAACATTTTGATCAGAAGTGTTTGGTGCATTGTGATGACAGTGGTCATTGAGCATTTTGATTTCATTGTGATGACAAAAGCATGAAATATTATGGTGATGGGCACGGTTCATTGTGATGACAGGATTCATGGAGCATTGAGATGAAAAAGAGCATGGTGCATTGTAATTACAGTGGTGTTGGAGCATTGTGATTAAAAGGGCATGGACCATTGTGATGAGAAGGCCATGGAACATTCTGATGACATGCGTCATGGAGATTTGTGATGACAAGGGCATGGAGCATTGTGATTACAGGGGTCTTGGAGCATTTTGATACCAAGGGTCATCGAGGCTTGTGATGACAAGGCGGTGGAACCTTGTGATGGCAGGGGTCATGGAGGATTTTTATGACAGGGGTAATGGAGCTTTGTGATGACAAGGGAATGGGGCATTGGTCTGAAAATTTTCACGGATTTTTGTGATGAGTGTGGGCATGACCATTGTGATGACAAGCGTCGTGGAGATTTGGATGACAAGTGCATGGAGCAATGTGATGAGAAGGTTCATGGAGCATAGTGATGACAATGGAATGGAGCATTGTGAAGCCAAGGGTCATGGACCTTTGTCATGACAAATGTCATGGAGCATTTTGATGACAAGGGTGTGGTGCATTGTGATGACAAGGGCAGGGAGCATTGTGATACCAAGGGTCATGGAGATTTGTGATGACAAATGTCATGGGGCATTTTGATGACAAGGGCGTGGTGCATTGTGATGAGAAGGGCAGGGAGCATTGTGATGACAGTGTCATGGAGCAATTTGAATAAAAGGGTCATGGAATATTTTGAAGACAGTGGTTATGGAAAATTGTGATGTCAGGGGTCATGAAGCATTGTGATGAAATGGGTCATGGAGCATTTTGTGACAAGGGTTATGGAACATTGTGATGTCAGGGGTCATGGAGCATTGTGATGATAAGGGCATGTAGCACTGTGATGAGAGTGGTCATGGAACATTGTGATGACAGGGGTGAGCGAGTATTGTGATGACTAGTGATGGAACATTGTGATATATGTGGTGAGAGAGCATTTTGATGAGAAGTGCATGGAGCATTGTGATGACAAGTTTTTTGGAGCATAGTGAAGAAAAGAATGTGGAGCCCTGGGATGAAATGAGCTTGGCACATTGTGATGTCATGTGTCATGCGGCATTGTGCTGACAAGCGCATGGAGCATTTTGATGACAAGTGCATTGGAGCATTGTGCTGACAAAGGCATGGAGCATTGTGATGACAAGGGACACAGAGCATTGTGATGAAAATTTCATGGAGCATTGTGGTGACAAAGATCACAGAACCTTGTGTGACGAGGGCATGGACCATTGTGATGAGAAAGGTCATGAATCATTGTGATGACTGGAGTCACGGAGCATTGTGATGACAGGGGTCATGGAGCATTGTGATGACAAGGGCATGGAGCAATGTGATGACAGGGGCATGGGACATTTGTCTGACAAGTTTCATGGATTATTTTGATGACAGTGGGCATGGAGCATTGATATGACAAGGGCATGGAGCATTATGGTGACAAAGATCACAGAGCCTTGTGTGACTAGGGCATGGACCATTGTGATGAGAAAGGTCATGAATCATTGTGATGACTGGTGTCACGGAGCATTGTGATGACAGGGGTCGTGGAATTTTGTGATGACAAGGGCATGGAGCAATGTGATGACAGGGGAAAGAAACATTGGTGTGACATGTTTCATGGATTATTGTGATGACAGTGGGCATGGCGCATTGTGATGACAAGGTCATGGAGTATTGTGAAGACAGGTGTCAGGGATCATGGTGATTACATATGTCATTGTCCATTGTGATGACAATGGCTTGGAGCATTGTGATACCTAGTGTTATGGAGGATTGTGATGACAAAGTTAATGGAGCATTTTGATGACAAGGGCTTGGAACACTGGAATGACAAGGGTTATGGAGCATTTTGATGACAATGGCATGGAGCATTCTGATGAAAATATGCATGGAGCATTGAGATTACAGGGGTTTTGAAGCAATGTGATTACAAGGGCATGGAGAATTATGATGGGAAGGCAATGGAGCATTCTGATGACATGCGTCATGGAGCTTTGTGATGACAAGGACATGGAGCATTGTGATTACAGGGGTCTTGGAGCATTGTGATGAAAAGGGAATGGATCATTTTGATGAAAAATGCATGGCGCCTTGTCATGACAGGCTTCAAGGAGCATACTGATGACAATTGTCAGGGAGCATGGTGATGATAAGTGTATTGAGCATTGTGATGACAAAGATCATGGAGCATTGTGATGAGAAGACCATGGATAATTGTGATGACCAGCGTCATGGGGCATTGTGATGACAAGTGTTATGGAACATTGTGATCAGAAGGGTTTGGTGCATTGTGATGACAGAGGTCATTGAGGATTTTGATTTCATTGTGATGACAATAGCATGAAATATTATGGTGATGGGCACGGTGCATTGTGATGACAGGGTTCATGGAGCATTGAGATGAAAAGGGGCATGGAGCATTGTGATTACAGGGGTGTTGGAGCATTGTGATGACAAGGGCATGGAGCATTGTGATGAGAAGGCAATGGAGCATTCTGAGGACATGTGTCATGGAGCTTTGTGATGACAAGGGCATGGAGAATTGTGATTACAGGGGTCATGGAATATTGTGATGACAGGGGTGAGGGAGTATTGTGATGTCTAGTGATGGAACATTGTGATATCAGTGGTGAGAAGGCATTTTGAGGAGAAGTGCATGGAGCATTTTGATGACAAGGTTTCTGGAGCATTTTGATGACAAGGATGTGGAGCATTGTGATGACAAGTGCATGGTGCATTGTGATGACATGGTTTATGGAGCATTGTGCTGACACGCGCATCGAGCTTTGGGATGACAAGTGTCATGGAGCATTGTGCTGACAAAGGCATGGAGCTTTGTGATGACAAGGGTCACAGAGCATTGTGATAAAAATTTCATGGAGCATTGTGGTGACAAAGGTCACAGAGCTTTGTGTGATGAGGTCATGGACCATTGTGATGACAAATGTCATGAAGCATTGTGATGACTGGAGTCACGGAGCATTGTGATAACGGTGGTCTTGGAGCATTTTGATGAAAAGGGAATGGATCATTGTGATGAAAAAGGCATGGAGACTTGTCATGACAGTGTTCAAGGAGCATACTGATGACAAGTGTCAGGGAGCACTGTGATGCCAAGTGTATTGAGCATTGTGGTTAAAAATGTCATGGAGTATTGTGATGAGAAGAACTTGCATAATTGTGATGACGAGTGTCATGGGGCATGTGATGACAAGTGTTATGGAACATTGTGATCAGAAGGGATTGGAGCATTGTGATGACAGAAGACATGGAACATTTTGATTTCATTGTGATGAGAATAGCATGAATCATTATGTTGATGAGCATGGTGCATTGTGATGACAGTGTTCATGGCGCATTGAGATGAAAAGTGGCATGGAGAATTGTGATTACAGAGGTCTTGGAGCATTGTGATGACAAGGGTCATGGAGCCTTGTGATGACAAGGCCGTGGAACTTTGTGATGGCAGGGGTCATGGAGCATTGTTATGACAGGTGTAATGGAGTATTGTGATGACAAAGGCATGGAACAATGTGATGAGAGATTTCATTGAACATTGTGATGACAATGGAATGGAGCATTGTGATGCCAAGGGTAATGGAGATTTGTGATGCCAAATGTCATGGGGCATTTTGATCACAAGGGAGTGGTGCATTGTGATGAGAAGGTCAGGGAGCATTGTGATGACAGGGTCATGGAGCAATTTGAATAAAAGTGTCATGGAACATTTTGATGACAGTGGTTATGGAATATTGTGATGTCAGGGGTCATGAAGCATTGTGAAGAAATGGGTCATGGAGCATTTTGTGACAGGGGTTATGGAACATTTTGAAGATAGTGGCATGTAGCACTGTGATGACAGTGGTCATGGAACATTGTGATGACAGGGGTGAGCGAGTATTGTGATGACTAGTGATGGAACATTGTGATATATGTGGTGAGAGAGCATTTTGATGAGAAGTGCATGGAGCATTGTGATGACAAGTTTTATGGAGCATAGCGATGAAAAGGATGTGGAGCATTGTGAGGAAAGGAGCATGGCACATTGTGATGACATGTGTCATGGAGCATTGTGCTGACAAGTGCATGGAGCATTTTGATGACAAGTGTCATGGAGCATTGTGCTGACAAAGGAATGGAGCATTGTGATGACAAGGGACACAGAGCATTGTGATGAAAATTTCATGGAGCATTGTGGTGAAAAAGATCACAGAGCCTTGTGTGACGAGGGCATGGACCATTGTGATGAGAAATATCATGAATCATTGTGATGACTGGAGTCACAGAACATTGTGATGACAGGGGTCATGGAGCATTGTAAACACAGGGGCATGGAGCAATATAATGACAGGGGCATGTAACATTGGTCTGACAAGTTTCATGGATTATTGTGATGACAGTGGGTATGGAGAATTGAGATGACAAGGGCATGGAGCATTGTGGTGACAAAGGTCACAGAGCCTTGTGTGACGAGGGCTTGGACCATTGTGAGGACAAAGGTCATGAAGCATTGTGATGACTGCAGTCACGGAGCATTGTGATGACAGGGGTCATGGAGCATTGTGATGACAAGGGCATGGATCATTGGGATGACAAGGGCATGGAACATTGATCTGACATGTTTCATGGATTATTGTGATGACAGTGGGCATGGCGCATTGTGATGACAAGGGCATGGAACATTGTGATGACAAGGTCATGGAATATTGTGAAGACAGGTGTCAGGGAGCATTGTGATGACATATGTAATTGTCCACTCTGATGACAATGGCATGGAGCATTGTGATACCAAGTGTCATGGAGGATTGTGATGACAAATGTAATGGAACATTCTGATGACAAGGGCTTGGAACATTGCGATGAAAAGAGTCATGGAGCATTGTGATGACAAGGGCATGGAGCATTCTAATGAAAAGGTGCCTGGAGCATTGAGATTACAGGGGTTTTGAAGCAATGTGATTACAAGGGCATGGAGCATTGTGATGAAAAGGCAATGGAGCATTCTGATGACATGGGTTATGGAGCATTGTGCTGACACGCGCATCAAGCATTGTAATGACAAGGGTCACAGAGCATTTTGATAAAATTTTCATGGAGCATTGTGGTGACAAAGGTCACAGAGCTTTGTGTGACGAGGTGAGGGAACATTGTGATGAAAATATCATGAAGCATTTTGATGACTGGAGTCACGGAGCATTGTGATAACAGGGGTCTTGGAGCATTGTCATGAAAAGGGAATGGATCATTGTGATGAAAAAGGCATGGAGCCTTGTCATGACAGTGTTCAAAGAGCATACTGATGACAAGTGTCAGCGAGCATTGTGATGCCAAGTGTATTGAGCATTGTGGTGACAAAGGTCATGGAGCATTGTGATGAGAAGACCTTGCATAATTGTGATGATGAGCGTCATGGGGCATGTGATGACAAGTGTTATGGAACATTGTGATCAGAAGGGTTTGGAGCATTGTGATGACAGAGGACATGGAGCATTTTGATTTCATTGTGATGACAATAGCATGAATCATCATGATGGTGGGCATGGTGCATTGTGATTACAGTGTTCATGGAGAATTGAGATTAAAAGTTGCATGGAGAATTGTGATTACAGACGTCTAGGAGCATTGTGATGACAAGTGTCATGGAGCCTTGTGATGACAAGGCCGTGGAACATTGTTATGGCAGTGGTCATGGAGCATTGTAATGACAGGTGTAATGGAGCATTGTGATGACAAGGGCATGGAGCAATGTGATGAGAGATTTCATTGAGCATTGTGATGACAATGGCATGGAGCAATGTGATGTCAAGGGTCATGGAGCTTTGTGATGACAAATGTCATGGGGCATTTGAATGACAAGGGCGTGGTGCATTGTGATGAGAAGGGCAGGGAGCATTGTGATGACAGGGTCATGGAGCAATTTGAATAAAAGTGTCATGGAATATTTTGAAGACAGGGGTTATGGAATATTGTGATGTCAGGGGTCATGAAGCATTGTGATGAAATGGGTCATGGAGCATTTTGTGACAGGGGTTATGGAACATTGTGATGTCAGGGGTCATGGAGCATTGTGATGATAAGGGCATGTAGCACTGTGATGACAGTGGTCATGGAACATTGTGATGACAGGGGTGAGCGAGTATTGTGATGACTAGTGATGGAAAATTGTGATATATGTGGTGAGAGAGCATTTTGATGAGAAGTGCATGGAGCATTGTGATGACAAGTTTTATGGAGCATAGCGATGAAAAGGATGTGGAGCATTGTGATGAAAAGAGCATGGCACATTGTGATGACATGTGTCATGGAGCATTGTGCTGACAAGCGCATGGACCATTTTGATGACAAGTGTCATGGAGCATTGTGCTGACAAAGGCATGAAGCACTCTGATGACAAAGTACACAGAGAATTGTGATTAAAATTTCATGGAGCATTGTGGTGACACAGATCACAGAGCGTTGTGTGACGAAGACATGGACCATTGTGATGAGAAAGGTCATGAATCATTTTGGTGACTGGGGTCACGGAGCACTGTAATGACAGGGGTCATGGAGCTTTGTTATGACAAGGGCATGGAGCAATATGATGACAGGGTCTTGGAACATTTGTCTGACATGTTTCATGGATTATTGTGATGACAGTGGCCATGGAGCATTGAGATGACAAGGACATGGAGCATTGTGATGACAAAGGTCACAGAGCCTTTTGTGATGGGGGCTTGGACCATTGTGAGGACAAATGTCATGAAGCATTGTGATGACTGGAGTCACGGAGCATTGTGATGACAGGGGTCATGGAGCATTGTGATGACAAGGGCATGGAGCATTGTGATGACAGGGGCATGGAACATTGGTATGACATGTTTCATGGATTATTGTGATGACAGTGGGCATGACGCATTGTGATGGCAAGGGCATGGAACATTGTGATGACAAGGTCAAGGAGTATTGTGAAGACAGTTGTCAGGGAGCATTGTAATACCAAGTGTCATGGAGGATTGTGATGACAAAGGTAATGGAACATTTTGATGACAAGGGCTTGGAACATTGTGATGACAAATGTCATGGAGCATTGTGATGACAAGGGCATGGAGCATTCTGATGAAAATGTGCATGGAGCATTGAGACTACAGGGGTTTTGAAGCAATGTGATTACAAAGGCATGGAGCATTGTGATGAGAAGGCAATGGAGCATTCTCATCGCATGCATCATGGAGATTTGTTATGACAAGGACATGGAGCATTGTGATTACAGGGGTCTTGGAGCAATGTGATGAAAAGGGAATGGATCATTGTGATGAAAAATGCATGGAGCCTTGTCATGACAGGGTTCAAGGAGCATACTGATGACAACTGTCAGGGAGCATTGTGATGATAAGTGTATTGAGCATTGTGATGACAAACCTCATGGAGCATTGTGATGAGAAGACCATGGATAATTGTGATGACCAGCGTCATGTGGCATTGTGATGACAAGTGTTATGGAACATTTTGATCAGGGGGGTTTGGTGCATTGTGATGACAGAGGTCATTGAGCATTTTGATTTCGTTGTGATGACAATAGCATGAAATATTATGGTGATGGGCACGGTGCATTGTGATGACAGGGTTCATGGTGCATTTAGATGAAAAGGGGCATGGAGCATTGTGATTACAGGGGTGTTGGAGCATTGTGATGACAAGGGCATGGAGCATTGTGATGAGAAGGCCATGGAGCATTCTGATGACATGCGTCATGGAGCTCTGTGATGACTAGGGCATGGAGAATTGCGATTACAGGGGTCATGGAATATTGTGATGACAGGGGTGAGGGAGTATTGTGATGTCTAGTGATGGAACATTGTGATATCAGTGGTGAGAAGGCATTTTGAGGAGAAGTGCATGGAGCATTGTGATGACAAGATTTATGGAGCATTTTGATGACAAGGATGTGGAGCATTGTGATTACAAGTGCATGGTGCATTTTGATGACATGGGTTATGGAGCACTGTGCTGACACGTGCATCGAGCATTGTGATGACAATGGTCATGGAGCATTGTGCTGACAAAGGCATGGAGCTTTGTGATGACAAGGGTCACAGATAATTGTGATAAAAATTTCATGGAGCATTGTGGTGACAAAGGTCACAGAGGTTTCTGTGACGAGGTCAGGGGCCACTGTGATGACAAATGTCATGAAGCATTGTGATGACTCGAGTCACGGTGCATTGTGATAACAGGGGTCTTGGAGCATTGTGATGAAAAGGGAATGGATCATTGTGATGAAAAAGGCATGGAGCCTTGTCATGACAGTGTTCAAGGAGCATACTGATGACAAGTGTCAGCGAGCATTGTGATGCCAAGTGTATTGAGCATTGTGGTGACAAAGTCATGGAGCATTGTGATGAAAAGACCTTGCATAATTGTGATGACGAGCGTCATGGGGCATGTGATGACAAGTGTTATGAAACATTGTGATCAGAAGGGTTTGGAGCATTGTGATGACAGAGGACATGGAGCATTTTGATTTCTTTGTGATGACAATAGCATGAATCATTATGATGATGGGCATGGTGCATTGTGATGACAGTGTTCATGGAACATTGTGATGAAAAGTGGCATGGAGAATTGAGATTACAGTGGTCTTGGAGCATTGTGATGACAAGGGTCATGGAACCCTGTGATGAAAAGGCCGTGGAACATTGAGATGGCAGGGGTCATGGAGCATTGTAATGACAGGTGTAATGGAGCATTGTGATGACAAGGGCATGGAGCAATGTGATGAGAGATTTCATGGAGCATTGTGATGACAATGGCATGGAGCATTGTGATGCCAAGGTCATGGAGCTTTGTGATGACAAATGTCATGGGGCATTTTGATGACAAGGGCGTGGTGCATTGTGATGAGAAGGGCAGGGAGCATTGTGATGACAGGGTCATGGAGCAATTTGAATAAAAGTGTCATGGAATATTTTGAAGACAGTGGTTATGGAAAATTGTGATGTCAGGGGTCATGAAGCATTGTGATGAAATGGGTCATGGAGCATTTTGTGACAGGGGTTATGGAACATTGTGATGTCAGGGGTCATGGAGCATTGTGATGATAAGGGCATGTAGCACTGTGATGAGAGTGGTCATGGAACATTGTGATGACAGGGTTGAGCGAGTATTGTGATGACTAGTGATGGAACATTGTGATATATGTGGTGAGAGAGCATTTTGATGAGAAGTGCATGGAGCATTGTGATGACAAGTTTTATGGAGCATAGCGATGAAAAGGATGTGGAGCATTGTGATGAAAAGAGCATGGCACATTGTGATGACATGTGTCATGGAGCATTGTGCTGACAAGCGCATGGAGCATTTTGATGACAAGTGTCATGGAGCATTGTGCTGACAAAGGCATGAAGCACTCTGATGACAAGGTACACAGAGAATTGTGATTAAAATTTCATGGAGCATTGTGGTGACACAGATCACAGAGCCTTGTGTGAAGAAGACATGGACCATTGTGATGAGAAAGGTCATGAATCATTTTGGTGACTGTGGTCACGGAGCACTGTGATGACAGGGGTCATGGAGCATTGTGATGACAAGGGCATGGAGCAATATGATGACAGGGTCATGGAACATTGGTCTCACATGTTTCATGGATTATTGTGATGACAGTGGCCATGGAGCATTGAGATGACAATGGCATGGAGCATTGTGGTGACAAAGGTCACAGAGCCTTGTGTGATGAGGGCTTGGACCATTGTGAGGACAAATGTCATGAAGCATTGTGATGACTGGAGTCACGGAGCATTGTGATGACAGGTGTCATGGAGCATTGTGATGACAAGGGCATGGAGCATTGTGATGACAGGGGCATGGAACATTGGTATGACATGTTTCATGGATTATTGTGATGACAGTGGGCATGACGCATTGTGATGGCAAGGGCATGGAACATTGTGATAACAAGGTCATGGAGTATTGTGAAGACAGGTGTCAGGGAGCATTGTGATGACATATGTCATTGTCCATTGTGATGACAATGGCATGGAGCATTGTGATACCAAGTGTCATGGAGGATTGTGATGACAAAGGTAATGGAGCATTTTGATGACAAGGGCTTGGAACATTGCGATGACAAGAGTCATGGAGCATTGTGATGACAAGGGCATGGAGCATTCTTATGAAAAGGTGCATGGAGCATTGAGATTACAGGGGTTTTGAAGCAATGTGATTACAATGGCATGGAGCATTGTGATGAGAAGGCAATGGAGCATTCTGATGGCATGCATCATGGAGATTTGTGATGACAAGTACATGGAGCATTGTGATTACAGGGGTCTTGGAACAATGTGATGAAAAGTGAATGGATCATTGTGATGAAAAATGCATGGAGCCTTGTCATGACAGGCTTCAAGGAGCATACTGATGACAACTGTCAGGGAGCATTGTGATGATAAGTGTATTGATCATTGTGATGACAAACCTCATGGAGCATTGTGATGAGAAGACCATGGATAATTGTGATGACCTGCGTCACGGGGCATTGTGATGACAAGTGTTATGGAACATTGTGATCAGAGTGGTTTGGTGCATTGTGATGACAGAGGTCATTGAGCATTTTGATTTCGTTGTGATGACAATAGCATGAAATATTATGGTGATGGGCACGGTGCATTTTGATGACAGGGTTCATGGAGCATTGAGATGAAAAGGGGCATGGAGCATTGTGATTACAAGGGTGTTGGAGCATTGTGATGACAAGGGCATGGATCATTGTGATGAGGAGGCCATGGAGCATTCTGATGACATGAGTCATGGAGCTTTGTGATGACAAGGGCATGGAGAATTTTGATTACAGTGGTCATGGAATATTGTGTTGAGAGGGGTGAGGAGTATTGTGATGACTAGTGATGGAACCTTGTGATATCTGTGGTGAGAAGGAATTTTGAGGAGAAGTGCATGGAGCATTGTGATCACAAGGTTTATGGAGCATTTTGATGAAAAGTGCATGGTGCATTCTGATGACATGGGTTATGGATCATTGTGCTGACACGCACATCGAGCATTGTGATGACAAGGGTCACAGAGCATTGTTATTAAAGTTTCATGGAGCATTGTGGTGACAAAGGTCACAGAGCTTTGTGTGACGAGGTGAGGGAACAATGTGATGAAAATATCATGAAGCATTGTGATGAATGGAGTCACGGAGCATTGTGATAACAGGGGTCTTGGAGCATTGTGATGAAAAGGGAATGGATCATTGTGATGAAAAAGGCATGTAGCCTTGTCATGACAGTGTTCAAGGAGCATACTGATGACAAGTGTCAGCGAGCATTGTGATGCCAAGTGTATTGAGCATTGTGGTGACAAAGGTCATGGAGCATTGTGATGACAAGGCCGTGGAACATTGTGATGGCAGGGGTCATGGAGCATTGTTATTACAGGTGTAATGGAGCATTGTGATGACAAGGGCATGGAGCAATGTGATGAGAGATTTCATTGAGCATTGTGATGACAATGACATGGAGCATTGTGATGACAAGGGCATGGAGCAATGTGATGAGAGATTTCATTGAGCATTGTGATGACAATGACATGGAGCATTGTGATGCCAAGTGTCATGGAGCTTTGTGATGAGAAATGTCATGGGGCATTTTGATGACAAGGGCGTGGTGCATTGTGATGAGAGGGCAGGGAGCATTGTGATGACAGGGTCATGGAGCAATTTGAATAAAAGGGTCATGGAATATTTTGATGACAGTGGTTATGGAACATTGTGATGTCAGGGGTCATGAAGCATTGTGATGAAATGGGTCATGGAGCATTTTGTGAGAGGGGTTATGGAACATTGTGATGTCAGGGGTCATGGAGCATTTTGATCATAAGAGCATGTTGAACTGTGATGACAGTGGTCATGGAACATTGTGATGACAGGGGTGAGCGAGTATTGTGATGACTAGTGATGGAACATTGTGATATATGTGGTGAGAGAGCATTTTGAGGAGAAGTGCATGGTGCAGTGATGACAAGGTTTATGGAGTATTGTGCTGACACGTGCATTGTGATGACAAGGGTCATGGAGCATTGTGCTGACAAAGGCATGGAGCTTTGTGATGACAAATGTCACAGAGCATTATGAGAAAAATTTCATGGAGCATTGTGGTGACAAAGGTCACAGAGCTTTGTGTGACGAGGTCATGGACCACTGTGATGACAAATGTTATGAAGCATTGTGATGACTGGAGTCACAGAGCATTATGATAAAAGGGGTCTTGGAGCATTGTCATGAAAAGGGAATGGATCATTGTGATGAAAAAGGCATGGAGCCTTGTCATGACAGTGTTCAAGGAGCATACTGATGACAAGTGTCAGCGAGCATTGTGATGCCATGTGTATTGAGCATTGTGGTGACAAAGATCATGGAGCATTGTGATGAGAAGACCTTGCATAATTGTGATGACGAGCGTCATGGGGCATGTGATGACAAGTGTTATGGAACACTGTGATCAGAAGGGTTTGGAGCATTGTGATTACAGAGGACATGGAGCATTTTGATTTCATTGTGATGACAATAGCATGAAATATTATGCTGATGGGCACGGTGCATTGTGATGACAGGGTTCATGGAGCATTGAGATGAAAAGTGCCAGGGAGAATAGTGATTACAGAGGTCTTGGAGCATTGTGATGACAAGGATCATGGAGCCTTGTGATGACAAGTCCGTGGAACATTGTGATGGCAGGACTGAGCGATTATTGTGATGACTAGTGATGGAACATTGTGATATATGTGGTGAGAGAGCATTTTGATGAGAAGTGCATGGAGCATTGTGATGACAAGTTTTATGGAGCATAGCGATGAAAAGGATGTGGAGCATTGTGATGAAAAGAGCATGGCGCATTGTGATGACATGTGTCATGGAGCATTGTGCTGACAAGTGCATGGAGCATTTTGATGACAAGTGTCATGGAGCATTGTGCTGACAAAGGCATGGAGCATTATGATGACAAGGGACACAGAGCATTGTGATGAAAATTTCATTGAGCATTGTGGTGACAAAGATCACAGAGCCTTGTGTGACGAGGGCAAGGACCATTGTGATGAGACAGGTCATGAATCATTGTGATGACTGGAGTTATGGAGCACTGTGATGACAGGGGTAATGGAGCATTGTGATGACAAGGGCATGGAGCAATGGGATGACAGGGGCATGGAACATTGGTCTGACAAATTTCATGAATTATTGTGATGACAGTGGGCATCGAGCATTGAGATGACAAGGGCATGGAGCATTGTGGTGACAAAGGTCACAGAGCCTTGTGTGACGAGGGCATGGACCATTGTGATGAGAAAGTTCATGAATCATTGTGATGACTGGAGTCACGGAGCACTGTGATGACAGGGGTCATAGAGCATTGTGATGACAAGGGCATGGAGCAATGTGATGACAGGGGCATGGAACATTGGTCTGACAAATTTCATGGATTATTGTGATGACAGTGGGCATGGAGCATTGAGATGACAAGGGCATGGAGCATTGTGGTGACAAAGGTCACAGAGCCTTGTGTGACGAGGGCATGGACCATTGTGATGAGAAAGGTCATGAATCATTGTGATGACTGGAGTCACGGAGCATTGTGATGACAGTGTTCATGGAGCATTGAGATGAAAAGTGGCATGGAGAATTGTGATTACATTGGTCTTGGAGCATTGCGATGACAAGGGTCATGGAGCCTTGTGATGACAAGACCGTGGAACATTGTGATGGCAGGGGTCATGGAGCATTGTTATGAGAGGTGTAATGGAGCATTGTGATGGCAAGGGTCATGGAGTTTGTGATGACAAATGTCATTGGACATTTTGAAGACAAGGGCGTGGTGAATTGGGATGTGAAGGGCAGGGAGCATTGTGATGACATGGTCATGGAGCAATCTGAATAAAAGGGTCATGGAATATTTTGAAGACAGCGGTTATGGAACATTGTGATGTCAGGGGTCATGAAGCATTGTGATGAAATGGCTCATGGAGCATTTTGTGACAGGGGTTATGGAACACTGAGATGTCAGTGGTCATGGAGCATTGTGATGATAAGGGCATGTAGCTCTGTGATTAGAGTGGTCATGGAACATTGTGATGACAGGGGTGAGCGAGTATTGTGATGACTAGTGATGGAACAGTGTGATATATGTGGTGAGAGAGCATTTCGATGAGAAGTGCATGGAGCACTGTGATGACAAGTTTTATGGAGCATAGCGATGAAAAGGATGCGGAGCATTGTGATGAAAAGTGCATGGCACATTGTGATGACATTTGTCATGGAGCATTGTGCTGACAAGTGCATGGAGCATTTTGATGACAAGTGTCATGGAGCATTGTGCGGACAAAGGCATGGAGCATTGTGATGACAAGGGACAAAGAGCATTGTGATGAAAATTTCATGGAGCATTGTGGTGACAAAGATCACAGAGCCTTTTGTGACGAGGGCATTGACCACTGTGATGAGAAAGGTCATGAATCATTGTGATGACTGGAGTCACGGAGCACTGTGATGACAGTGGACATGGAGCATTGTGATGACAGGGGCATGGAGCAATGTGATGACAGGTTCATGGAACATTGGTCTGACAAGTTTCATGGATTATTGTGATGAGAGTGGGCATGGAGCATTGTGGTGACAAAGGTCACAGAGCCTTTTATGACGAGGGCATGGACCACTGTGAGGACAAAGGTCATGAATCATTGTGATGACTGGAGTCACGGAGCATTGTGATGACAGGGGTCATGGAGCATTGTGATGACAAGGGCATGGAGCATTGTTATGAGAGGGGCATCGAACATTCGTCTGACATGTTTCATGGATTATTGTGATTACAGAGGGCATGGCACATTTTGATGACAAGGGCATGGAACATTGTGATGACAAGGTCATGGAGTATTGTGAAGAGAGGTGTCAGGGAGCATTGTGATGACATATGTCATTGTCCATTGTGATGACAATGGCATGGAGCATTGTGATACCAAGTGTCATGGAGGATTGTGATGACAAATGTAATGGAGCATTTTGATGACAAGGGCTTGGAACCTTGCAATGACAAGGGTCATGGATCATTGTGTTGACAAGGGCATGGACCATTCTGATGAAAAGGTGCATGGAGCATTGAGATTACAGGGGATTTGAAGCAATGTGATGACAAGGGCATGGAGTATTGTGATGAGAAGGCAATGGAGCATTCTGATGACATGCGTCATCGAGCTTTGTGATGAAAAGTACATAGAGCATTGTGATTACAGGGGTCTTGGAGCATTGTGATGAAAAGGGAATGGATCATTGTGATGAAAAATGCATGGAGCCTTGTCATAACAGGCTTCAAGGAGCATACTGATGACAACTGTCAGGGAGCATTGTGATGATAAGTGTATTGAGCATTGTGATGACAAAGATCATGGAGCATTGTGATGAGAAGACCATGGATAATTGTGATGACCAGCGTTATGACAAGTGTTATGGAACATTTTGATCAGAAGGGCTTGGTGCATTGTGATGACAGAGGTCATTGAGCATTTTGATTTTATTGTGTTGACAATAGCATGAAATATTATGGTAATGGGCACGGTGCATTGTGATGACAGGGTTCATGGAGCATTGAAATGAAAAGGGGCATGGAGCATTGAGATTACATGGGTGTTGGAGCATTGTGATGACAAGGGCATGGAGCATTGTGATGAGAAGGCCATGGAGAATTCTGATTAAATGTGTCATGGAGCTTTGTGATGACAAGGGCATGGAGAATTGTGATTACAGGGGTCATGGAATATTGTGATGACAGGGGTGAGGGAGTATTGTGATGACTAGTGATGGAACATTGTGATATCATTGGTGAGAAGGCATTTTGTGGAGAAGTGCATGGATCATTGTGATGACAAGGTTTATGGAGCATTTTGATAACAAGGATGTGGAGCATTGTGATGACAAGTGCATGGTGCATTGTGATGACATGTGTTATGGAGCATTGTCATGACACGCACATCAAGCATTGTGATAACAAGGGTCACGGACCATTGTGCTGACAAAGGCATGGAGCTTTGTGATGACAAGGGTCACAGAGCATTGTGATAAATATTTCATGGAGCAATGTGGTGACAAAGGTCACAGAGCTTTGTGTGACGAGGTCATGGACCATTGTGATGACAAATGTCATGAAGCATTGTGATAACTGGAGTCACGGAGCATTGTGATAACAGGTGTCTTGGAGCATTTTGAAGAAAAGGGAATGGATCATTGTGATGAAAAAGGCATGCAGACTTGTCAGGACTGTGTTCAAGGAGCAAACTGATGACAAGTGTCAGCGAGCATTGTGAAGCCAAGTGTATTGAGCACTGTGGTGACAAAGGTCATGGAGCATTGTGATGCGAAGACCTTGCATAATTGTGATGACGAGCGTCATGGGGCATGTGATGACAAGTGTTATGGAACACTGTGATCAGAAGGGTTTGGAGCATTGTGATGACAGAGGACATGGAGCATTTTGATTTCATTGTGATGACAATAGCATGAATCATTATAATGATGGGCATGGTCCATTGTGATGACAGTGTTCATGGAGCATTGAGATGAAAAGTGCCATGGAGAATTGTGATTACCGATGTCTTGGAGCATTGTGATGACAAGGATCATGGAGCCTTGTGATGACAAGGCCGTGGAACATTGTGATGGGAGGGGTGAGCGAGGATTGTGATGACTAGTGATGGAATGTTGTGATATATGTGGTGAGAGAGAATTTTGATGAGAAGTGCATGGATCATTGTGATGACAAGTTTTATGGAGCATAGCGATGAAAAGGATGTGGAGCATTGTGATGAAAAGAGCATGGCACATTGTGATGACATGTGTCATGGAGTATTGTGCTGACAAGCGTATGGAGCATTTTGATGACAAGTGTCATGGAGCATTGTGCTGACAAAGGCATGGAACATTGTGATGACAAGGGACACAGAGCATTGTGATGAAAATTTCATGGAGCATTGTGGTGACAAAGATCATAGAGCCTTGTGTGACGAGGGCATGGACCATTGTGATGAGAAAGGTCATGACTCATTGTGATGATTGGAGTCACGGAGCATTGTGATGACAGCGGTCATGGAGCACTGTGGTGACAAGGGCATGGAGCAATGTGATGACAGGGGCATGGAACATTGGTCTGACAAGTTTCATGGATTATTGTGTAGACAGTGGGCAGGGAGCATTGAGATGACAAGGGCATGGTGCATTGTGCTGACAAAGGCATGGAGCTTTGTGATGACAAGGGTCACAGAGCATTGTGATAAAAATTTCATGGAGCAATGTGGTGACAAAGGTCACAGAGCTTTGTGTGATGATGTCATGGACCATTGTGATGACAAATGTCATGAAGCATTGTGATGACTGGAGTCACAGAGCATTGTGATAACAGTGGTCTTGGAGCATTGTGATGAAAAGGGAATGGATCATTGTGATGAAAAGGGCATGGAGCCTTTTCATGACAGTGTTCAAGGAGCATACTGATGAGAAGTGTCAGCGAGCATTGTGATGCCAAGTGTATTGAGCATTGTGGTGACAAACGTCACGCAGCATTGTGATGAGAAGACCTAGCATAATGGTGATGATGAGCGTCATGGGGCATGTGATGACAAGTGTTATGGAACATTGTGATCAGAAGGGTTTGGAGCATTGTGGTGACAGAGGACATGGAGCATTTTGATTTCATTGTGATGACAATAGCATGAATCATGATGATGATGGGCACGGTGCATTGTGATGACAGGGTTCATGGAGCATTGAGATGAAAAGTGGCATGGAGAATTGTGATTACAGAGGTCTGGGAGCAATGTGTTGACAAGGGTCATGGAGACTTTTGATGACAAGGCCGTGGAACACTGTGATGGCAGTGGTCATGGAGCATTGTTATGACAGGTGTAATGGAGCATTGTGATGACAAGGGCATGGATCAATATGATGAGAGATTTCATTGACCATTGTGATGACAATGTCATGGAGCATTGTGATGCCAAGAGTCATGGAGCTTTGTGATGACAAGGGCCTGGTGCATTGTGATGAGAAGGGCAGGGAGCATTGTGATGACAGGGTCATGGAGCAATTTGAATAAAAGGGTCATGGAATATTTTGATGACAGGGGTTATGTAACATTGTGATGTCAGGGGTCATGAGCATTGTGATGAAATGGGTCATGGAGCATTGTGATGACAAGGGCTTGGTGTATTGTGATGACAAGTGTCATGGAGTATTGTGATGACAATGGCAGGGAGCATTGTGATGTCAAGGGACATTGAGAATTTTTATAACAATGTCATCAAGCATTGTGATGACAAGCAAATGGAGCTTGCTATGAAAAGGTTCAAGGAGCATTGCAATGACAAGAGCATGTAACATTGTGATGAGAAATTTCATGGAATATTGTGAGGACAAAGATGTGGAGAATTGTGATGACAAGGTACATGGAGAAATGTGATGGCAAAACCGTGGAGCATTGTGCTGAGAAGACCATGGATAATCGTGGTGACAAGCATCATGGAGCATTATGATGACAAGAGCCATGGAGTATTCTGACATAAGATATCACTTATGAAGGAAATATAAACATGTGTACACATGAACTGAATTAGTAAAGAGAACAGATTCTCACATATAGAAAACATACTTATGCCTGCTTACGGGGAAAGGAGAGGTGGGGAGATGCATAAAACCAGAGTCTGATATTAACACAGGAACCATTCCATAATCAAAATAAAGAATAGACAAGACCTACTCCTTCCTCAGTGAACGGGACTCAACACCCCTATTCTCTGCAGAAGAATATATCTGACTAGTAAGATTCTTAAAACCTATGTATTGATATGTCTCCGTAAGGGAATCAAGTGTGCCTAGACTGGCATACACATGGCAGGGAGAATCAGCTGAAACCCACGATAAAAAGGAATTTAAAAACAAAACAAAAAAACAGCGAAGTTCTTTACAATTCCTTCAGGGGCTCTGATGAAACCTGGAATGACCCTATCTACAATGACAGCTGGATGTGGCATACGGCTGGACACTTGGGACTGAGAAGATTGGTCAGATTTGTTGAGCAAATGCAGACCTTTTAAAGCAATAATGCGTGGCACCCATTCCTTGGGTCCCAACTCTCCAGATAGAATGGAATATTATTACAACTATAACATGTATGGGAAACCTAGAGAATGGACACACTGTGAATACGAAAGGTTTCTAAAACTCAACTAATAGTCCCTCTCCTCTTGCTCCGGTTTCACTTTCCAACTGATTTACTATCAATCTCCCAACATGGAGAGACAGCCCCTTTAACCTCCTGGTTCGCACAGGTTGCCAAATTGGCAAAGGATGAAAGGGAAGAGGGAGTACCAATGAGAGAGTAGCTGTTAGGCATTTGGACGGGCACATGTCACTCTAATTTCCCGGCACGAAGAAGTATTAACCAAAGTCTCAGCCAACCGCCGGGATCCAGTATAGTTCCTGAACCAACATTTGGGGCTTGCGATCAGCTCACAAAAAACGAGTTGAAAAATGGAGCTCAGGGGCACAGCAATTCACAAGCTGGGAGAGTAATAAAGGACAACAATCTTCCAAAAATCTGTTGAGGGAAGGCAACGAGGTGGACTTGAAAGCCAGCAAGAATAGTAGGAAACAGATTTCAAGAGGTACATTGGAATCACCTTTAAGACACAGGAAGAGGGGCAGAATTTCGACATTGATGCACTTGGACAAAAAGGGCGTATGCATTTTCTCCAGAATATATTCAGGAGAAAACGCATACGCCCTTTTTGGCCAAGCAAGCAAGCGGGCAATGCAAATCTGCACTACAAAGAAGTATAACTTCCCACCGGTCAAAAGGGACAGCCACAAAATGTGTAAAAAAACAGAAAGGCAAGACAGGCCCTCGAGAACAGGGAGCCTAGTTATGCTGATGGGCAGGATGTAAATTGACAACTGCCTCTCTAGAGGAATGAATTGTGTTCCCTAAAACAAGTAAACAACAGAGCTACAGAGCCAAGGGCACTTCCAGTCTAGGGAATATACCTTGGGAAAACTGAAAATCAATAAGACATAGCCACCCCAAAATTTACGGCTGCACTGCTTACAAGAACCTCAACTTGTGTCCACCTAAAATATCCCAGGAAAGACAAAAATGGTTCAAGAAATTGTGTTACTTACGTACGATGGAATATCCCTCAGCCATGAAATCAATGTCATAAGGCCAGTAGCAGCAAAATGAGTGGATTCAGGTACGATGATTCTAAGTGAAATAAGTCACAGAGAAAAAGAAACTTATATGATATCACTTATGAATGTCCTGTAAACATGGCTGGATACACATGGACTGAGTTAGGAAAGAGAACAGAGTGTCACATTTAGAAAACACTCCTGTGCCTGCTTAAAGGTGAAGGAAAGGTGGGGTGATGCATAAAACCAGAGTTTGATATTAGTACAGGAACCGTTCAAAAAACCAACTATGGAATAGACAAGACCTACACTTTCCTCAGTGAAAGGGACGCAAAACCCCATATTTCCCACAGAGGAATATATCTGACTAGTAAGTATCTTAAAACCAATCTATTGATATGTCTCTCAAAGGGAATCAAGTGTGTCTAGACTGGCATAAACATGGCAGTGAGAATCAGCTCAAACCCACTATAAAAAGGAATTTCAAAAACAAAACAAAAAACAGGGAAATTCTTTACAATTCCTACAGGGGCTCTGATGAAACCCTAAATGACCCTATCTACAACGACAGCTGGATGTGGCATAAGGCTGGACACTTGGGACTGAGAGAATTGATGAGATTCGTTGAGCCAATGCAGACCATTTAAAGCAATAATGTGTGGCACAAATTCCAAGGGTCCCAGCTCTCCAGGTTGAAGGGAATATTACTACAGCTATAACATGTACGGGAGACCTAGAGAATGGACACGCTGTGAATACGAAAGGTTTCTAAAACTCAACTAATATTCCCTCTCCTGGTGCTCCGGTTTGACTTTCCAACTGCTTTACTATCAATCTCCCAACTTGGAGAGACAGACCCTTTAACCTCCTGGTTCTCACAGGTTGCCAATTTAGCAGACGATGTAAGGGAAGAGGGAGAACCAATGAGAGAGTAGCTGTTAGGCATTTGGACGGGCACATATCACTCTAATTTCCCGGAAGGAAGGAGAATTAACCAAAGTCTCAGCCACCCTCCCGGAACCAATATAGGTCCTGATCCAAAATTTTGGACTTGCGGTCAGCTCACAAAAAACGAGTTGAAAAATGGAGCTCAGGGGCACAGCAATTCACAAACTGGCAGAGTAATAATGGAAACTATCGTCCAAAAATCTGTTGAGGGAAGGCAATGAGGCGGACTGGAAAGCGAGCCAGAATAGCAGGAAACAGATTTCAAGAGGTACATTGGAATCACCTTTAAAGCACAGGAAGAGGGGCACAACTTCGACAGTGATGCACTTGGCTAAAAATGGCATATGCGTTTTCTCCTCAATATATTCAGGAGAAAACGCATATGCCCTTTTTGGCCAAGCAAGCAAGCGGGCAATGCAAATCTGCACTACAAAGAAGTATCATTTCCCACCGGTCAAAAGGGACAGCCACAAAATTTGTAAAAAAACAGAAAGGCAAGACAGGCCCTCGAGAACAGGGAGCCTAGTTATGCTGATGGGCAGGATGTAAATTGACAACTGCCTCTCTGGAGGAATGCATTGTGTTCCCTAAAACAAGTAAAGAACAGAGCTACAGAGCCAAGGGCACTTCCAATCTAGGGAATATACCTTGGGAAAACTGAAAATCAATAAGACAGAGCCACCCCAAAATTTACGGCTACACTGCTTACAAAAACCTCAACTTGGGTCCACCTAAAATATCCCAGGAAAGACAAAAATGGTTCAAGAAATTGTGTTACTTACGTACGCTGGATTATCCCTCAGCCATGAAATCAATGTCATAAGGCCACTAGCAGCAAAATGAGTGGATACAGGTACGATGATTCTAAGTGAAATAAGTCACAGAGAAAAAGAAACTTATCATAAGATATCACTTATGAAGGTACTGTAAACATGGCTGGATACACATGAACTGAGTTAGGAAAGAGAACAGAGTCTCACATTTAGAAAACACTCTTATGCCTGCTTAAAGGGAAGGAGAGGTGGGGTGATTAATAAAACCAGAATTTGATATTAGTACAGGTACCGTTCCAAAAACCAACTACAGAAGAGACAAGGCCTACACCTTCCTCAATGAAAGGGACTCAAAAACCCATATTTCCCGCAGAGGAATATATCTGACTAGTAAGAATCTTAAAACCAATGTACTGATAAGTCTCCATAAGGGAATCAAGTGTGTCTATACTTGCATAAACATGGCACTGAGAATCAGTTCAAACCCACTATAAAAAGGAATTTCAATAACAAAACAAAAAAACAGGGAAATTCTTTACAATTCCTTCAGGGGCTCTGATGAAACCTGGAATGACCCTATCTAAAATGACAGCTGGATGTGGCATAAGGCTGGACACCTGCGACTGAGACGATTGGTGAGATTCGGTGAGCAAATGCAGACCATTTAAAGCAATAATGAGTGGCACACATTCCAAGGGTCCCAACTCTCCAGGTTGAAGGGAATATTACT
Source organism: Hyperoodon ampullatus (assembly GCF_949752795.1). Taxonomy (NCBI): domain Eukaryota; kingdom Metazoa; phylum Chordata; class Mammalia; order Artiodactyla; family Ziphiidae; genus Hyperoodon; species Hyperoodon ampullatus. Next base: position 146,804,260 of record NC_136913.1, on the reverse strand, counting down.
ACAGCTATAACATGTTTGGGAAACATAGAGAATGGACACACAGTGAATAAGAAAGGTTTCTAAAACTCAACTAATAGTCCCTCTCCTGGTGTTCCGGTTTGAATTTCCAACTGCTTTACTATCAATCTCCCAACTTGGAGAGATAGCCCCTTTAACCTCCTGGTTCGCACAGGTTGCAAATTTGTCAGAGGACGAAAGGGAAGAGGTAGCCCTAATGAGAGAGGAGCTGTTAGGCATTTGGACTGGCACATGTCACTCTAATTTCCTGGCAAGAAGAAGAATTAACCAAAGTCTCAGCCAACTGCCGGGAACCAGGCTAGGTTCTGTACCAAAATTTTGGACCTGCCGTCAGCTCACAAAAAAACGAGTTGAAAAATGGAGCTCCGGGCCACAGCAATTCACAAACTGGCAGAGTAATAAAGGACAACTATCGTGCAAAAATCCGTTGAGGGAAGGCAACGAGGCGGACTTCAAAGCGAGCCAGAATAGCAGGAAACAGATTTCAAGAGGTACATTGGAATCGCCTTTAAAACACGGGAAGAGGGGCACAACTTCGACAATGATGCCCTTGGCCAAAAAGGGGGTATGCGTTTTCTCCTGAATATATTCAGGAGAAAACGCATATGCTCATTTGGCCAAGCAACCAAGCGGGCAATGCAAATCTGAACTACAAAGAAGAATCATTTCCCACATGTGAACAGGGACATCCACAAAATGTGTAAAAACCAGAAAGGCAAGATAGGCCCTGGAGAACAGGGAGCCTAGTTATGCTGATGGGCCTGATGTAAATTGCCAACTGCCTCTCTGGAGGAGTGCATTGTGTTCCCTAAAACAAGTAAAAAACAGAGCTACAGATCCAAGGGCACTTCCAGTCTAGGGAATATACCTTTGGAAAACTGAAAATCAATAAGACAGAGCCACCCCAAAATTTAGGGCTGCACTGCTTACAAGAACTTCAACTTGGGTACACTTTATATACCCCAGGAAAGACAAAAATGGTTCAAGAAATTGTGGTACTTACGTATGATGGAATATCCCTCAGCCATGAAATCAATGTCATAAGGCCAGTAGCAGCAAAATGATTGGATTCAGGTACGATGATTCTAAGTGAAATAAGTCACAGAGAAAAAGAGTCTCATCATAAGATATCACTTATGAAGTCCTGTAAACATGGCTACACATGAACTGAGTTAGGAAACAGAACAGAGTCTCACATTTAATAAACATTCTTATGCCTGCTTAAGGGGAAAGGAGAGGTGGGGTGATGCATAAATCCAGAGTTTGATATTAGTACAGGTACCGTTCCAAAAACCAACTATGGATTATACAAGTCCTAAACCTTCCTCAGTGAAAGGGACTGAAAACCCCATATTTCCCGCAGAGGAATATATCTGACTAGTAGGAATCTTAAAACGTATTCATTGATATGTCTCCGTAAGGGAATCAATTGTGTCTAGACAGTCATAAACATGGCAGTGAGAATCATCTCAAACACACCATAAAAAGGAATTTCAAAAACAAAACAAAAAAATATGGAAATTCTTTACAATTCCTTCAGGGGCTCTGATGAAACCTGGAATGACCCTATCTACAACGACAGCTGTATGTGGCACAAGGCTGGACACTTGGGACTGAGAGGATTGGTGAAATTGGGTCAGCAAATGCAGACCACTTAAAGCAATAATGCGTGGTACACATTCCAAGGATCCCAACTCTCCAGGTTGAAGGGAATATTATTACAGCTATAACATGTACGGGAAACCAAGAGTATGGACACAATGTGAATATAAAAGGTTTCTAAAACTCAACTAATAGTCCTTCTCCTGGTGCTTCGGTTTGAATTTCCAACTGCTTTACTATCAATCTCCCAACTTGGAGAGACAGCCCCTTTAAACTCCTGGTTCTCACAGGTTGCAAGTTAGGCAGAGGATGAAAGGAAAGATGGAGAACCAATGAGAGAGTAGCTGTTAGGCATTTGGACAGGCATATGTCACTCTAATTTCCCGGCAGAAAGAAGAATTAACCAAAGTCTCAGCCACCCGCCGGGAACCAGTATAGATCCTGAACCAAAACTTTGGACATGCGGTCAGCTCTCAAAAAACGACTTGAAGAATGGAGCTCAGGGGCACGGCAATTCAAAAACTGGCAGAGTACTAAAGGGCAACTATCGTCCAAAAATCTGTTGAGGCAAGGCAACGAGGTGGACTTGAAAGTGAGCCAGAATATCAGGAAACAGGTTTCAAGAGGTACATTGGAATCGCATTTAAAGCACAGGAAGAGGGGCACAATTTCGACTATGAAGCACTTGCCCAAAAAGGGCGTATGTGTTTCCACCTGAATATATTCAGGAGGAAACGCATTCGCCCTTTTTGGTCAAGCAAGCAAGCGAGCAATGCAATTCTGCAGTACAAAGAAGTATCACTTCCCAGCGGTCAAAACGGACATCTGCAAAATGTGTAAAAACTAGAAAGGCAAGACAGGTCCTGGAGAAGAGGGAGCCTAGTAATGCTGGTGGGCAGGATGTAAATTGCCAACTGCCTCTCTGGAGGAGTGCATTGTGTTCCCTAAAACAAGTAAACAACTGAGCTACAGAGCAAAGGGCACTTACAGTCTAGGGAATATACCTTGGGAAAACTGAAAATCAATAAGACACAGCCACCCCAAAATTTAGGGCTGCACTGCTTACAAGAACCTCAACTTGGGTACACCTTAAATATCCCAGGAAAGACAAAATTGGTGCAAGAAATTGTGGTACTTACGTACGACGGAATATCCCTTAGCCCTGAAATCAATGTCATAAGGCCAGTAGCAGCAAAATGAGTGGATTCAGGTACGATGATTCTAAGTGAAATAAGTCACACAGAAAAAGAAACTTTTCATAAGATATCACTTATGAGGGTCCTGTAAACATGGCTACACATGAACTGAGTTAGGAAAGAGAACAGAGTCTCACATTTAGAAAACACTCTTATGCTTGCTTAAGGGGAAAGGAGAGGAGGTGTGATGAATAAAAACAGAGTTTGATATTCATACAGCTACCGTTCCAAAAACCATATATGGAATAGACAAGACCTACACCTTTCACAGTGAAAGGGACTCAAAACGCCATATTTCCCGCAGAGGAATATATCTGACTAGCAAGAATTTAAAACCTACGTATTGATATGTCTCCATAAGGGAATCAAGTGGGTCTAGACTGGCATAAACATGGCAGTGAGAATCAGCTCAAACCCACTATAAAAAGGAATTTCAAAAACAAAAGAAAAAAAAGGGGAAATTCTTTATAATTCCTACAGAGGCTCTGATGAAACCAGGAATGGCCCTGTGTAGAAGGACAGCTGTATGTGGCATTATCCTGGACACTTGGGACTGAGAGGTTTGGTGAGATTCAGTGAGCAAATGCAGACCATTTAAAGCAATAATGCGTGGCACACATTCCAAGGGTCCCAACTCTCCAGGTTGAAGGGAATATTACTACAGCTATAACATGTACGGGAAACCTAGAGAATGGACACACTGTGAATACGAAATGATTCTAAAACTCAACTAATAGTCCCTGTCCTTGTGCTCTGGTTTGACTTTCCAACTGCTTTACTATCAATCTCCCAAATTGGAGAGACAGCCCCTTTTACATCCTGTTTCGCAGAAGTTGCCAATTTGGCAGAGGATGAAAGGGAAAAGGGAGAACAAGTGAGAGAGTAGCTGTTAGGCATTTGGACGGGCACATGTCTCTCTAACTTCCCGGCAGGAGGAAGAATTAACCAATATCTCAGCAACCCGCCAGGAACCAGTATAGGTCCTGAACCAAAATTTTTGACTTGCGGTCAGCTCACAAAAAAACAAGTTGAAAAATGGAGCTCAGGGGCACAACAATTCACAAACTGGCAGAGTAATAAAGGACAACTATCGACAAAAAATCTGTTGAGGGAAGACAACGAGGCAGACTTGAAAGCAAGCCAGAATAGCAGGAAACAGATTTCAAGACATACATTGGAATCACCTTTAAAGCACAGGAAGTGGGGCACAACTTCGACAATGATGCACTTGGCCAAAAAGTGCATATGCGTTTTCTCCTGAATATATTCAGGAGAAAAAGCATAGGCACATTTGGCCAAGCAACCAAGCGGGCAATGCAAATCTGAACTACAAAGAAGCATCATTTCCCACAGGTGAACAGGGACATCCACAAAATGTGTAAAAACCAGAAAGGCAAGACAGGCCCTGGAGAACAGGGAGCCTAGTTATGCTGATGGGTGGGATGTAAACACCCAACTGCCTCTCTGGAGGAGTGCATTGTGTTCCCTAATACAAGTAAAAAGCAGAGCTACAGAGCCAAGGGCAATTCCTTTCTGGGAAATATACCTTGGGAAAACTGAAAATCAATAAGACAGAGCCACCCCAATATTTAGGGCTGAACTGCTTACAAGAACCTCAACTTGGGTACAACTTAAATATGACAGGAAAGACAAAAGTAGTTGAAGAAATTGTGGTAGTTACGTACAGCGGAATATCGCTCAGCCATGATATCAATGTCATAAGGCCAGTAGCAGCAAAATAAGTGGATTCAGGTAAGATGATTCTACGTGAAATAAGTCACACTGAAAAAGGAACTTATCATAAGATATCACTTATGAAGGTCCTGTAAACATGGCTACATATCAACTGAGTTAGGAAAGAGAACAGAGTCTCACATTTAGAAAACACTCTTATGCCTGCTTAAGGGGGAAGGAGAGGTGGGGTGATGCATAAAACCAGAGTTTGACATTATTACAAGTACCGTTCCAAAAACCAAATACGGAATAGAAAAGACCTACACTTTCCTCAGTGAAAGGGACTGAAAAACCCATATTTCCCACAGAGGAATATATCTGACTAGTAAGAATCTTAAAACCTATGTATTGATATGTCTACATAAGGCAATAAAGTGTGTCTAGACTGTCATAAACATGGCAGTGGGAATCAGCTGAAAACCACCATAAAAATGAATTTCAAAAATAAAACAAAAAAACAGGAAATTCTTTACATTTCCTTCAGGGACTCCCATAAAACCTGGAATGACCATATCTACAACGACAGGTCGATGTGTCATAAGGCTTGACACTTGGGATTGAGATGATTGGTGCGCGTGGGTGTGCAAATGCAGACCCTTTAAAGCAATAATGCGTGGCACACATTCCATGGGTCCCAACTCTCCAGGTTGAAGGGAATATTACTACAGATATAACATGTATGGGAAACCTAGAGAATGGACACACTGTGAATAGAAAAGGTTTCTAAAACTCAATTAACAGTCCCTCTCCTGGTCCTCCAGTTCTACTTTCCAACTGCTTTACTATTAATCTTACAAATTGGAGAGACAGCCCCTTTAACCTCCAGGTTCGCACAGATTGCCAATTTGGCAGAGGATGAAAGGGAAGAGGGAGAACCTATGACAGAGCAGCTGTTCGGCATTTGGACGGGCACATGTCACTCTAATTTCCCGGTCGGAAGAAGAATTAATCAAAGTCTCAGCCACCCGCCGGGAACCAGTATAGGTGCTGAACCAAAATTGTGGATTTCCGGTCAGCTCACAAAAAACGAGTTGAAAAATGGAGCACAGTGACACAGCAATTCACAAACTGGCAGATTAATAAAGGACAACTGTCGTCCAAAAATCTGTTGAGGGAAGGCAAGGAGGCGGACTTGAAAGCGAGGCAGAATAGCAGGAAACAGATTTCAAGATGTACATTGGAATAGCCTATAAAGCACAGGAAGAGGGCCACAACTTCGACAATGATGCATTTGGCAAAAAGTGCATATGTGTATTCTCCTGAATATATTCAGGAGAATACGCATATGCCCATTTGGCCAAGCAACCAAGCAGGCAATGCAAATCTGCACTACAAAAAGCATCATTTCCCAGAGGTGAACAGGGACATCCACAAAATGTGTAAAAACCAGAAAGGCAAGACAGGCCTTGGAGAACAGGGGGCCTAGTTATGCTGATGGGCGGGATGTAAATTGCCAACTGCCTCTGTGGAGGAGTGCATTGTGTTCCCTAAAAGAAGTAAACAACAGAGCTACAGAGCCAAGGGCACTTCATTTCTAGGCAATATACCTTGGGAAAACTGAAAATCAATAAGACAGGACCACCCCAAAATTTAGGGCTGCACTGCTTACAAGAATCTCAACTTGGGTACACCTAAAATATCCCAGGAAAGACAAAAGTCGTTGAAGAAATTCTGGTAATTACGTACGATGGAATATCCCTCAGCCATGAAATCAATGTCATAAGGCCAGTAGCAGCAAAATGAGTGGATTCAGGTACGATGATTTTAAGTGAAATAAGTCACAGTGAAAAAGAAACTTATCATAAGATATCACTTATGACGATCCTGTATACATGGCTACACGTCAACTGAGTTAGGAAAGAGAACAGAGTCTAACATTTAAAAAACATTCTTATGCCTGCTTAGGGGGAAGGAGAGGTTGGGTGATGCATAAAACCAGAGTTTGATATTAGTACAGCTACCGTTCCAAAAACCAAATATGGAATAGACAAGACCTACACCTTCATCAGTCAAAGCTACTCAAAACCCCATATTTCCCGCAGATGAATATATCTGACTAGTAAGAATCTTAAAACCTATGTATTGATATGTCTCCATAAAGGAATCAAGTGGGTCTAGACTGGCATAAACATGGCAGTGAGAAGCAGCTCAAACCCACTATAAAAAGGAATTTCAAAAACAAAACAAAAAAACACGGAAATTCTTTACAATTACTAAAGGGGCTCTGATGAAACCTGGAATGGCCCTGTGTACAAGGACAGCTGGATGTGGCATAAGCCTGGACACTTGAGACTGAGCGGTTTGGTGAGATTCAGTGAGCAAATGCAGACCAATTAAAGCAATAATGAGTGGCACATATTCCAAGGGTCCCAACTCTCCAAGTTCAAGGGAATATTACTACAGCTATAACATGTACGGAAAACATATAGAATGGACACACTGTGAATACGAAAGGTTTCTAAAACTCAACTAATACTACCTCTCCTGGTGCTCCGGTTTGAATTTCCAACTGCTTTACTATCAATCTCGCAACTTGCAGAGACAGCCCCTTTAACCTCCTGGTTCGCAGAAGTTGCCAATTTGGCAGAGGATGAAAGGGAAGAGGGAGAACCAATGAGAGAGTAGCTGTTAGGCATTTGGACTGGCATTTGTCACTCTAAATTCCGTTAAGGAAGAAAAATTAACCAAAGTCTCAGCCACCCACCAGGAACCAGTATATGTCCTGAACCAGTATTGTGGATTTGAGGTCTGCTCACAAAAAACGAGCTGAACAATGGAGCTCGGGGGAACAGCATTTCAAAAACTGGCAGAGTAATAAAGGACAACTATCGTCCAAAAATCTGTTGAGGGTAGACAATGAGGCGGGCTTGAAAATAAGGCAGAATAGCAGGAAACAGATTTCAAGAGGTACATTGGAATCGCCTTTAAAGCACAGGATGAGGGGCACAACTTCGACAATGATGCACTTGTCCAAGAAGTGCATATGTGTTTTCTCCTGAATATATTCAGGAGAAAATGCATAGGCCCATTTTGCCAAGCAACAAAGTGGGCAATGCAAATCTGCACTACTAAGAAGTATCATTTCCCACAGGTGAACAGGGACATCCACAAAATGTGTAAAAACAGAAAGGCAAGACAGGCCCTGTAGAACAGGGAGCCTAGTTATGATGATTGGCGGGATGTAAATTGCCAACTGGCTCTCTGGAGGAGTGCATTGTGTTCCCTAAAACAAGGAAACACCAGAGCTACAGAGCCAAGGGCACTTCCAGTCTAGGGAATATACCTTGGGAAAACTGAAAATCAATAAGACAGAGCCACCCCAAAATATAGGGCTGCGCTGCTTACAAGAACCTCAACTTGGTTACATTTTGATGACAAGTGCATGTCGCATTGTGATAACATGGGTCATGGAGCAATGTGCTGACAAGCACATCGAGCACTCTTATGACAAGTGTTAGGGAGCATTGTGCTGAGGAAGGCATAGAATATGGTGATCACCAGTGTCAGAGAGCATTGTGATGAAAAGTTCATGGAGTATTGCGGTGACAAAGTCACAGAGACTTGTGATGACGAGGGTATGGACCATTGTGATGACAAAGATCATGAATCATTGTTATGACGAGTCACAGAGCATCGTGATGACAGGTTCATGGAGCATTGTGATGACAAGGGCATGGAGCATTGTGATGAAAGTGTTATAGAGCATTGCTCTGACACGATTTATGGACTATTGTGATGAGAGTGGGCATGGCGCATTGTGATGACAAGGGCATGGAGCATTGTGATGACAAGGTCATAGATTATTGTGAAGAGAGGTGTCAGGGAGAATTGTGATGGCATATGTCATGGCCCATTGTGGTGACAATGGCATGGGGAATTGTGATGCCAGGTGTCATGGAGTATTGTGATGACAAAGGTAATGGAGCATTGTGTTGACAACGGCTTGGAGCACTGTGATATCAAGGGTCATGGAGCATTGTGATGACAAGGGCATGGAGCATTGTGAGGACAACGGAAATTGAGAATTTTGATGACAATATCGTGAAGAATTTTGATGACAGTGGCATGGAGCTTGCTATGAAAGGGGTCATATGGCATTGAGATGAAAATTTCATGGAAAATTTTGATGACAAGTGCATGTAACATTGTGATGAGAAGTGTCATGGAGCACCTTGATGACAGTGACGTGGAGAATTCTGATGACAAGGGACATGGAGCATTGTTATTACCAGGGAATGGAGCATTGTGATTACCAGGGAATGGAGCATTGTGATAGCAAGACCGTGGAGCACTGTGATGAGAAGGCCATGAATAACTGTGATGACGAGCCTCATGGAGGATTGTAATGACAAGGGGCATGGAGCATTCTGATGACAGTTGTCATGGAGAATTGTGATGACAGGGGTCATGGAACATTGTGATGACAGTGGTCATGGAGCATTGTGATGACAAGGGTCACGGAGCATTCTGATGATAAGCTTGTGGAGTATTGTGATGACAATGGCATGGAGCATTGTGATGAAAAGGGCATGGATCATTGTGATGAAAAAGTCATGGAGCGTTGTCATGAGAGGGTTCAAGGAGCATACTGATGACAAGTGTCAGGGAGCATTGTGATGACCAGTGAATTGAGCATTGTGATGACAATAGTCATGGAGCATTGTGAAGAGAAGACCATGGAAAATTGTGATGACGAGAGTCATGGACCTTTGCGATGACAAAGGTCATGGAGCATTTTGATGACAGTGGTGTTGTGCATTGTGATGAGAAGGGCAGGGAACATTGTGATGACAGGGTCATGGAACAATTTGATGAAAAGGGTCATGGATCATTTTGATGACAGGGGATATGGAACATTGTGATGTCAGGGGTCATGGAGCTTTGTGATGAATAGGGTCATGAAGCATTTTGATGCCAGGGGTTATGGAACATGGTGATATCAGGCGTCATGGATCATTGTGATGACAAGGGCATGGAGCATTGTTCTGAAAATTTCATGGATTATTGTGATGAGAGTGGGCATGGGGCATTGTGATGACAAGGGCAGGGAACACTGTGATACATGGTTCATGGAGGATTGTAATGACAAGGGCATGGAGCATTGTGATGAGAAGGGCATCGAGCATTGTGATGACAAATGTCATGGAGCTTTGTGATGACAAGAGCATGGAACAATGAGATCAGAGGGTTCATGGAGCATCGTGATGACAATGGCATGGAGCATTGTGATGCCAAGGTTCATGGAGATATGTGACGACAAATGTCATGGAACATTTTGATGACAAGGGCGTGGTGCATTGTGTTGTGAAGGGAAGGGAGCATTGTGATGACAGAGTCGAGGAGCAATTTGATGAAAAGGGTCATGGAAGATTTTGATGATATGGTTATGGAACATTGTGATGTCAGGGGTCATGGAACATTGTGATGACAGGGGTGAGGAAGTATTGTGATGACTAGTGATGGAACATAGTGATATTAGTTGTGAGAGAGCATTTTATTGAGAAGTGCATGGAGCATTGTGATGACAAGGGTTTATGGAGCATTGTGATGACAAGGTTGTGGAGCACTGTGATGACAAGCGCATGGCACATTGTGATAACATGGGTCATGGAGCAATGTGCTGACAAGCACATGGAGCATTGTGATGAAAAGGGGGATGGAGCACTGTGCAGAGAAAGGCATAGAGCATTTTGATGACAAGGTTCAGAGAGCATTGTTATGAAAAGTTCATGGAGCATTGTGGTGACAAAGTCACAGAGACTTGTGATGATGAAAGCATGGACCATTGTGATGACAAAGTTCATAAAGCACTGTGATGACTGGAGTCACGGAGCATTGTGATGACACGGGAATGGAGCATTGTGATGACATGAGCATAGAGCATTGCTCTGACAAGTTTTATGGATTATTGTGATGACAGTGGGCATGGCACATTGTGATTACAAGGGCATGGAGCATTGTGATGACAAGGTCATACAGTATTGTGAAGACAGCTGTCAGGGAGTATTGGGATGATATATGTCATGGTCCATTGTGATGAGAATGGCATGGGGCATTGGAATGCCAAGTGTCATGGCGGATTGTGATGACAAAGGTAATGGAGCATTGTGATGACAAGGGCTTGGAGCTTCGTGATGACAAGGTCATGAAGCATTGTGATGACAACATCATGGAGCATTGTGATGACAAGGGACTTTGAGAATTTTGATGACAAGGTCGTGAAGCATTGTGATGACAAGCGTATTGAGCTTGCTATGAGAGGGGTCATGGAGCATTGCGATGAAAAGTGCATGGAGAATTGTATTGACAAGAGCATGTAACATTTTGATGAGAAGTGTCATGGAGCATTGTGATGAAAAGGACATGTAGAATTGTTATGTCCAGGTCATGGAGCATTGGGATGACAAGACCGTGGAGCATTGTCATGAGAAGACCACGCATAATTGTGATGAGGATCGTCATGGAGCACTGTAATGACAAGGGGCATGGAGCATTGTGATGACAGGTGTCATGGATCATTGTGATGAAAAGTGTCATGGACCATTCTGATGACAAGCTTGTAGAGTAATGTGATGACAATGGCATGGAGCATTTTGATGAAAAGGGTATGGAACATTGTGATGAAAAAGGCATGGAGCCTTTTAATGACAGTGTTCAAGGAGCATTCTGATGACAAGTCTCAGGGAGCATTGTGATGACAAGTGTATTGAGCATTGTGATGACAAATTTCATGGAGCATTGTGATGACAGGCATCATGATGCGTTATGATGACAAGTGTTATGAACATTGTGATCACAAGGCTTTGGAGCATTGTGATGACAGAAGTCATGTATCATTTTCATTTCAAGGAGCATGGATCATTGTGATGACAAGGGCATGAAGCAATGTGAACCCAAGGTTCATGGAGGATTTTGATGCAATGGGAATGGAGTATTGTGATGACAAGCGCATGGAGCATTGTGATGACAAGGTCATGTAGCATTTTGCTGACAAATGCATGGAGCATTTTGATGACAAGTGTCATGGAGCATTGTGATTACAGGGGTCATGGAGCATTGGGATGGCAAGGGCATGGATCATTGTGATGAAAAGGGTCATGGAGCATTTCCATGACAAGATTCCCAGATCATTGTGTTTTCTGGGGTCATGGAGCGTTGTGATGATAGTGGTCATGGAGCATTGTGATGACAGTGGTCATGGAGCATTGTGATGAGAATTTCTTGGAGCACTGAGCTGACAATATTCCTTGAGTATTGTGATGGCAGGGGTCATGGAGCATTGTGATGACAAGGGAATGGAGCATTCGGATGACAATGTCCTGGAGCATTGTGATGAGAAGACCATGGAGCATTGTGATGACAAGTCTCATGGAGCATTCTTATGAAAAGGGGCATGGAGCACTGTGATTACAGGGTTCTTGGAGAATTGTTATGACAAGGGTCATGGAGCCTTGTGATGACAACACCGTGGAACATTGTGATGGCAGGTGTCATGGAGCATTGTTATGACAGGGGTAATGGAGCATTGTGATGACAAGGGCATGGAATATTTGTTTGAAAAGTTTCATGGATTATTATGATGAGAGTGGGCATGGAGCATTGTGATGACAAGGGCACAGAACGATGGTGATTCATGGGTCATGGAGGATTGTAATGACAAGGGCATGGATCACTGTGATGAGAAAGGCATCGAGCATTGTGATGACAATCATCATGGAGCTTTGTGATGACAAGAGCAAGGAACAATGTGATGATAGGTTTCATGGAGCATTGTGATGACAATGGCATGGAGCATTGTGATGCCAAGGGTCATGGAGTTTGTGATGACAAAGGTCATGGAGCATTTTGATGACAAGAGCGTTGTGCATTGTGATGAGAAGGGCAGGGAGCATTGTGATGACAGGGTCATGGAGCAATTTGATGAAAATCGTCAGGGAACATTTTCATGACAGGGTTATGGAACATTGTGATGTCAGTGGTCATGGAGCATTATGATGATAAGGGCATGTATCATTTTGATGATAGGGGTCATGGAACATTGTGATGAAAGGGGTGAGGGAGTATTGAGATGAGTAGTAATGGAACATTGTGATATCAGTGGTGAGAGAGCATTTAGATGAGAAGTGCAAGGAGCATTGTGATGACAAGGTTTATGGAGCGTTGTGAAGATAAGGTTGTGGAGCATTGTGCTGACAAGCGCATGGATCATTGTGATGACAAGGGTCATGGAGCATTATGCTCACAACGGCATGGAGCATTGTGATGAAACGTGTTACAGAGAACTGTGATGATGAGGGAATGGACCATTGTGATGACAAAGGTCATAAAGCATTGTGATGACTGGATTCACGGAGAATTATGATGTGTGGGGTCATGAAGAATTGTGATGACAAGGGCATGGAGCATTGTGATAAGAAGGGCATGGAGCATTGGTCTGACAAGTTTCATTTATTATTGTGATGACATTCAGCATGGCGGATTGTGGTGACAAGGGCATGGAGTATTGTGATGAAAAGGTCATGGAGTATTGTGAAGACAGGTGTCAGGGAGCATTGTGATGACATATGTCATGTTCCATTGCGATGACAATGGCGTGGGGCATTGTGATGCCAAGTGTCATGGAGGAATGTGATGACAAAGATAATGGGACATTGTGATGATTAGGGCTTGGAACATTATGATCACAAGGGCCATTTAGAATCTTGATGAGAAGGTCGTGAAGCATTGTGATGACAAAGTCCTGGATTATTGTGTTGAGAAGACCATGGAGCCTTGTGATGACAAGTCTCATGGACCATACTGATGAAAAGAGGCATGGAGCATTGTGTTTACAGGGGTCTTGGAACATTGTGATGACAAGGGCATGGAGCATTGTGATGAGAAGGCCAAGGAGCATTCTGATGACATGCGTCATGGATCTTTGTGATGACAAGGGCATGGAGCATTGTGAATACAGGGGACTTGGAGCACTGTGATGACAAGGGCATGGAACATTGTGATGAGAAGGCCATGGAGCATTCTGATGGCATGTGTAAATGAGGTTTTTGATGAAAAGGGCATGGAGCATTGTAATTACAGTGGTCTTGGAGTATTGTGATGACAAGAGCCATGGAGCCTTGTGATTAAAAGGCCGTGGATCATTGTGATAGCAGGGGTCATGGAGCATTCTTATGACAGGTGTAATGGAGCACTGTGATGACTAGGGCATGGAGCATTGGTCTGAAAAGTTTCATGGATTATTGTGATGAGAGTGGGCATGGAGCATTCTGATGACAAGGGCAAGGAACACTGTGATACATGGGTCATGAAGGATTATAATGACAAGGACATGGAGCATTGTGATGAGAAGGGCATCGAGCATTGTGATGGCAAGCATCATGGAGCCTTGTGATGACAAGGGCATGGAACAATGTGATGAGAGCGTTCATGGAGCCTTGTGATCACAATGACATGGAGCATTGTGATGCCAATTGTCATGGAGATGTGTGACGACAAATGTCATGGAGCATTTTGATGACAAGTTCGTGGTGCATTGTGTTGTGAAGGGAAGGGAGCATTGTGATGACAGGGTCATGGAGCAATTTGATGAAACATGTCATGGAAGTTTTTGATGACAGGGGTTATGGAACATTGTGATGTCAGGGGTCATCGAACATTGTGATGATAAGTGCATGTAGCAATGTGATGACAGGGGTCATGGAACATTGTGATGACAGGGGTGAGGGAGTATTGTGATGACTTGTGATGGAACATAGTGATATCAGTTGTGAGAGAGCATTTTGTTGAGAAGTGCCTGGAGCATATTGATGACAAGGTTTATGGAGCATTGTGATGACAATATTGGGGAGCACAGTGATGACACCCGCATGGCACATTTTGATAACATGGGTCATGGAGCAATGTGCTGAGAAGCACATGGAGCATTGTGATGACAAGGGTCATGGAGCATTGTGCTGAGAAAGGCATAGAGCATTGTGATGACAATGGTCAGAGAGCATTGTGATGAAAAGTTCATGGAGCATTGTGGTGACAAAGGTCACAGAGAATTGTGATGATGAGGGCATGGACCATTGTGATGACAAAGTTCATGAAGCACTGTGATGACTGGAGTCACGGAGCATTGTGATGACAGGGGTCATGGAGAATTGTGATGACAAGGGTCATGCAACATAATGGTGACAAGCTTGTGGAGTATTGTGATGACAATGGCATGGATCATTGTGATGAACAGGGCATGGAGCATTGTGATGAAAAATGCATGGTGCCTTTTTATGACAGGGTTCAAGGAGCATTCTGACAACAAGTGTCAGGGAGCACTGTGATGACAAGTGTATTGAACATTGTGATGACAAAGCTCATGGAGCATTGTGATGACACGGGGATGGAGTATTGTGATGACAGGCATCATGGAGCGTTGTGATGACAAGTGTTGTGGAACAATGTGATCACAAGGTTTTGGAGCATTGTGATGACAGAGGTCATGGATCATTTTGATTTCAAGGAGCATGGAGCATTGTGATGAAAGGGGTCATGGAGCATTGTGATGACGTGTCATGGAGCATTGTGAAGACAAGTGCATGGAGCATTGTGAAGACAGGGGCATGGGACATTGGTCTTACAAGTTTCATGGATTACTGCAATGACAGTGGGAATGGTGCATTGTGATGACAAGGGCATGGAGCATGGTGATGACAAGGTAATGCAGTATTGTGAAGACAGGTGTCTGGGAGCATTGTGAAGACATAAGTCGTGGCCCATTGTGATGACAATGCCATGGAGTATTGTGATGCCAATTGTCATGGAGGTTTGTGATGACAAAGGTAATGGAGCATTGTGATGACAAGGGTCACGGAGCACTATGCTGACAGGGGCCTGGAGCATTGCGATGAAACCTGTCATGGAGCATTGTGCTGACAAAGGCATGGAGCATTGTGATGAAAATGTAATGTAGTATTTTGCTGACAAATGCATGGAGCATTTTGATGACAAGTGTCATGGAGCACTGTGATGACATGCGTCATGGAGCATTGTGATTACAGGGGTCATGAAGCATTGGGATGGCAAGGGCATGGATCATTCTGATGACAAGTGTCATGGAGCATTTTGATTACAAGGGTCCCGGATCATTGTGTTGTCTGGTGTCATGGAGCGTTGTGATGACTGTGGTCATGGAACATTGTGATGACAGGGGTCATGGAGCATTGTGATCAGAATTTCATGGAGCATTGGGCTGAAAATATTCATTGAGTATTATGATGGCAGGGGTCATGGAGCATTGTGGTGACAGTGGAAAGGAGCATTGTGATGACAAGGTCCTGGAGCATTGTGAGGAGAAGACCATGTAGCCTTGTGATGACAAGTATCATGGAACATTCTGATGAAAAGGGGTATGGAGCATTGTGATTACATGGGTCTTGGAGCATTGTGATGAATAGGGCATGGATGATTGTGATGGAAAAGCAAGGAGCCTTGTCATGAGAGGGTTCAAGGAGCATACTGACCATAAGTGTCAGGGAGCACTGTAATGACAAGTGTATTGAGCATTGTGATGACGATGGTCATGGAGCATTGTGATGAAAATGGCATGGAGTATTGTGAAGACAGGCATCATGGATCATTGTGATGTCAAGGGTTATGGAACATTGTGATTACAAGATTTTGGAGCATTGTGATGACAGGTCATGGATCATTTTGATTTCAAGGAGCATGGTGCATTGTGATGACAAGGGCATGAGGCAATGTGATCCAAAGTTTCATGGAGGATTTTGATGACAAGCGCATGGGGCATTGTGATGACAATGTCATGTAGCATTTTGCTGACAAAGGCATGGAGCATCGTGATGACAAGTTTCATGGAGCACTGTGAAGACAAGCATCACGGAGCATTGTGATTAGAGCGGGCATGGAGAATTGGGATGGCAAGGGCACGGATCATTGTGATGACAAGGGTCAGTGAGCATTTTGATGATAAAAGTCCCGGATTATTGTGTTGTAAGGGGTCATGGAGCATTGTGATGAAAGTGGTCATGGAGCATTGTGATGACAAGGGTCATGGAGATTTGTGATGAGAAGTTCATGGAGCATTGGGCTGAAAATGTTCATGGAGTATTGTGATGACAGGGGTCATGGAGCATTGTGGTGACAAGGGAATGGAGCATCGTGATGACAAGATCCTGGACCATTGTGATGAGAAGACTATGGAGCTTTGTGATGACAAGTCTCATGGAGCATTCTGATGAAATGGGGCATGGAGCATTGTGATTAAAGGAGCCTTGGAGCATTGTGATGACAAGGGCATGGAGCATTGTGATGAGAAGGCCATGGAGCATTCTGATGACATGCGTCATGAAGCACTGTGATGACCAGGGCATGGAGCATTGTGATTACAGGGGTCTTGGAGCATTGTGATGAAAACGGCATGGATCATTGTGATGAAAAAGCATGTAGCCTTGTCATGACAGGGTTCAAGGAGTATACTGATGACAATTGTCAGGGAGCATTGTGATGACCAGTGTATTGAGCATTGTGATGACAAAGGTCATGAGTATTGTGATGAGAAGACCGTGGATAATTGTGATGACGCGAATCATCGGGCGTTGTGAAGACAAGTGTTATGAACATTGTGATCACAACGGTTTGGAGCATTGTGATGACAGATGTCATGGAGCATTTTGATTTCATTGTGATGACAATAGCATGAAGCATTATGATGATGGGCATGGTGCATTGTGATGACAGGGTTCATGGAAAATTGAGATGAAAAGGGGCATGGAGAACTGTGATTACAGGGGTCTTGGAGCATTGTGATGACAAGGGCATGGAGCATTGTGATGAGAAGGCCATGGAGCATTCTGATGACCCGCATCATGGAGCTTTGTGATGACAAGGGCATGGAACATTGTGATTACAGGGTCTTGGAGCATTGTGATGACAAGTGTCATGGAGCATTGTGATGACAAGGCTGGGAAACACTGTGATGGCAGGGGTCATGGAGCATTGTTGTGACAGGGGTAATGGAGCATTGTTATTACAAGCGTATGGAGCATTGGTCTGAAAAGTTTCATGGATTATCGTGATGAGAGTGGGCATGGCACATTGTGATGACAAGGTCACACAACACTGTGTTACATGGGTCTTGGAGGATTGTAATGACAAGGGCATGGAGCATTGTGATGAGAAGGGCATCTAGCATTTTGATGACAAGCATCGTGGAGCTTTGTGATGACAAGGACATGGAAGCAATGTGATGAGAGGCTTCAGGAAGCACTGTGATGACAATGGCATGGAGCATTGTGATGCCAAGGATCATGAAGCTTTGTGATGACAAAGGTCATGGAGCATTTTGTTGACAAGTGCGTGGTGCATTATGTTGAGAAGGGCAGGGTGCATTGTGATGACAGGGTCATGGAGCAATTTGATGAAAAGTGTCATCGAACATTTTGATAAGAGGGGTTATGGAACATTGTGATGTCAGGGGTCATGGGGCATTGTGATGAAAAGCGTCATGGAGCATTTAGATGACAGGGATTATGGAACGTTGTGATATCAGGGGTCATCGAACATTGTGGTGATAAAGGCATGTAGCATTGTGATTACAGGGGTCATGGAACATTGTGATGACAGGGCTGAGGGAGTATTGTGATGACTAGTGATGGAACACTGTGATATCAGTGGTGAGAGAGCATTTTGATGAGAAGAGTATGGAGCATTGTGATGACAAAGTTTATGGAGCGTTGTGATGACAAGGTTGTGGAGCATTGTAATGACAAGCGCGTGGTGCATTGTTATGACATGTGTTATGAAGCACTGTGCTGACTAGCGCATGGAGCATTGTGATGAAAAGGGTCATGGAGCATTGTGCTGAGAAAGGCATGGAGCATTGTGATGACAAGGGTCACGGAGCATTGTGATCAAAAGTTCATGGAGCATCGTGTTGACAAAGGTCACAGAGACTTGTGATGACGAGGGCATGGAGCGTTTTGATGACAAAGGTCATGAATCATTGTTATGACTGGAGTCACGGAGCATTGTGATGACAGGGGACATGGAGCATTGTGATGACAGGTGTCATGGATCATTGTTATGACAAAGGTCATGGATCATTCTGATGACAAGCTTGTGGAGTAATGTAATGACAATGGCATGGATCATTGTGATGAAAAGGGCATGGAACATTGTGATGAAAAAGGCATGGAGCCTTTTCATGACAGTGTTCAAGGAGCATTCTGACGACAAGTGTCAGGGAGCATTGTGATGACAAGTGTATTGAGCATTGTGATGACAAAGGTCATGGAGCATTGTGATGACAGGCATCATGCAGCATTGTGATGACAATTGTTATGGAACATTGTGATGACAGAAGTCATGTATCATTTTCATTTCAAGGAGCATGGAGCATTGTGATGACAAGGGCATGAACCAATGTGAACCCAAGGTTAATGGAGGATTTTGATGACAATGGGAACGGAGTATTGTGATGACAAGCGCATGGAGCATTGTGATGACAAGGTTATGTAGCATTTTGCTGACAAATGCATGGAGCATTTTGATGACAATGGTCATGGAGCATTGTTTTTACAGGGGTCATGGAGCATTGGGATGGCAAAGACATGGATCATTGTGATGACAAGGGTCATGGAGCATTTTGATGACAAGAGTCCCGCATCTTTGTGTTGTCTGGTGTCATGGAGCGTTGTGATGACAGTGATCATGGAACATTGTGATGCCAGGGGTCATGGAGCATTGTGATGAGAAGTTCATGGAGTATTGGGTTGACAATATTCATTGAGTATTGTGGTGGCAGGGGTCTTGGAGCATTGTGATGACAAGGGAATATAGCATTGTGATGACAAGTCTCATGGAACATTCTGATGAAAAAGGGCATGGAGCATTTTGATTACAGGGTTCTTGGAGCATTGGGATGACAAGGGCATGGAGCATGGTGATGACAATGCCAGGAGCATTCTGATGACATGTGTCATGGAGCTTTGTGATGAAAAATGCACGGAGCATTGTGATTACAGGGGTCTTGGTGCATTGTGATGAAAAGTCCATGGATCATTGTGAGGAAAAGGCATGGAGCCTTGTCATGACAGGCTTCAAGGAGAATACTGATGACAAGTGTCAGGGAGCACTGTGATGACGAAGGTCATGGAGCATTGTGATGAGAAGACCATGGATAACTGTGATGACCAGCGTCATGGGGCATTGTGATGACAAGTGTTATGGAACATTGTGATCACAAGGGATTGGACCATTGTGATGACAGAGGTCATGGAGCATTTTGATTTCATTGTGATGACAATAGCATGAAGCTTTATGATGATGGGCATGGTGCATTGTGATGACAGTGTTCACGGAGAATTGAGATGAAAAGGGACATGGAGCCTTGGGATTACAGGGGTCTTGGAGCATTGTTATGACAAGGGTCATGGAGCCTTGTCATGACAACACCGTGGTACATTGTGATGGCACGGCTCATGGAGCATTGTTATGACAGGGGTAATGGAGCTTTGTGATGACAAGGACATGGAGCATTGGTTTGAAAAGTTTCATGGATTATTGTGACGAGAGTGGTCATGGAGCATTGTGATGACAAGGGCACAGAACACGGTGATACACGGGTTATGGAGGATTGAAATGACAAGGGCATGGATCATTGTGATGAGAATGGCACCGAGCATTGTGATGACAAGGGCCCAGAACACGGTGATACATGGGTTATGGAGTATTGTAATGACAAGGGGATGGATCATTGTAATGAGAAAGGCATCGAGCATTGTGATGACAAGCGTCATGGAGCTTTGTGATGACAAGGGCAAGGAGCAATGTGATGATAGGGTTCATGGAACAATTTGATGACAATGGCATGGAGCATTGTGATGCCAAGGGTCATGGAGATTTGTGAGGACAAAAGTCAATGAGCATTTTTATGACAAGAGCATTGTGCATTGTGATGAGAAGGGCAGGGAGCATTGTGATGACAGGTTCATGGAGCAATTTGATGAAAAGGGTCAGGGAACATTTTGATGATAGGGGTTATGGAACAGTGTGACGTCAATGGTCATGGAGCATTGTGATGATAAGCACATGTAGTATTTTGATGACACGGGTCCTGGAACATTGTGATGAAAGGGGTGAGGGAGAATTATGATCACTAGTGATGGAACATTGTGATATCAGTGGTGAGAGAGCATTTAGATGAGAAGTGCATGGAGAATTGTGATGACAAGGTTTATGGAGCATTTTGATGATAAGGTTGTGGAGCATTTAGATGACAAGTGCATGGCATATTATGATGACTTGTGTCTTGGAGCATTGTGCTGACAAGCGCATGGAGCCTTGTGATGACAATGACCATGGAGCATTGTGCTGACAAAGGCATGGAGCATTGTGATGACACGTGTTACAGAGCATTGTGATGATGAGGGAATTAACCATTGAGATGACAAAAATCATAAATCATTGTGATGACTGGATTCATGGAGCATTATGATGTGAGGGGTCATGGAGCATAGTGATTACAAGGGCATGGAGCACTGGAATGACAGGGGCATGGAGCATTGGTCTGACAAGTTTCATAGATTATTGCTATGACAGTGGGCGTGTCGCATTGTGATGACAAGGGAATGGAGCATTGTTATGACAAGGTCATGTAATATTGTGAAGACAGGTGTCAGGGAACATTGTGATGACATATGTCATGGTGCATTGTGAAGACAATGGCATGAAGCATTGTGATGCCAAGTGTCATGGAGGGTTGTGATGACAAATGTAATGGAGCATTGTGATGAGAAGACCATAAAGCCTTGTGATGACAAGTCTCATGGAACATTCTGATGAAAAGGGGCATGGAGCATTGTGATTACAGGGGTCTTGGAGCATTGTGAAGACAAGGGCATGGAGCATTGTTATGAGAAGGCCATGGAGCATTCCGATGACATTCATCATGGAGTTTTGTGAAGACAAGGGCATGGAGCATTGTGAATACGGGTGACTTGGAGCTTTGTGATGAAAAGGGCATGGATCATTGTGATGAAAAAGGCATGGAGCCTTGTCATGACAGGGTTCAAGGAGCATACTGACGACAAGGGTCAGGGACCATTATGATGGCATGAGTATTGAGAATTGTGATGACAAAGGTCATGGAGCATTGTGATGAGAAGACCATGGATAATTGTGATGACGAGCATCATGGGGCATTGTGATGACAAGTGTTATGGAATATCGTGATCACAAGTGTTTGGAGCACTGTGATGACACAGGTCATGGAGTATTTTGATTTCACTGTGTTGAAAATAGCATGAAGCATTATGATGATGGGCATGGTGCATTGTGATGACAAGGGTCATGGATCCTTGTGATGACAAGGTCATGGAGTATTGTGAAGACAGGTGTCAGGGAGCATTGTGATGACAATGGCATGGAGCATTGTGATGACAAGGTCATGCAGTATTTGAAGACAGGTGTCTGGGAGCATTTTGAAGACATAAGTCATGGCCCATTGTGATGACAATGCCATGGAGCGTTGTGATGCTAAGTGTCATGGAGGATTGTGATGACAAAGGTAATGGAGCATTTTGATGACAACGGTAATGGAGCATTTTGATGACAAGGGCTTGGAACATTGTGATGACAAGGGTCATGGAGAATTGTGATGACAAGGGCATGGAGCATTGTGATGAAAATGGCATGGAGCATTGTGGTGACAATGGTCACAGAGCCTTGTGTGACGAGGACATGGACCATTGTGAGGACAAATGTCATGAAGCATTGTGATGACTGGAGACACAGAGCATTGTGATGACAGGGGTCATGGAGCATTGTGCTGACAAAGGCATGGAGCTTTGTGATGACAAGGGTCACATAGCATTGTGATGAAAATTTCATGGAGCACTGTGGTGACAAGGATTACAGAGCCTTGTGTGACGAGGGCATGGACCATTGTGATGACAAAGGCCATGAAGCATTGTGATGACTGGAGTCATGGAGCATTGTGATGACAGGGCTCATGGAGCATTGTGATGGCAAGGGCATGGATCATTGTGATTACAAGTGTCATGGAGCATTTTGATGACAAGTGTCCCGGATCATTGTGTTGTCTGGTGTCATGGAGCGTTGTGATGACAGGGGTCATGGAGCATTGTGATCAGAAGTTCATGGAGCATTGGACTGACAGTATTCATTGAGTATTGTGATGGCATGGGTCATGGAGCATTGTGATGACAATGGAATGGAGCACTGTGATGACAAGGTCCTGGAGCATTGTGAGGAGAAGACCATGGAGCATTGTGATGACAAGTATCATGGAGCATTCTGATGAAAAGGGGCATGGAACATTGTGATTACATGGGTCTTGGAGCATTGTGAAGAATAGGGCATGGATGATTGTGATGAAAGATCATGGAGCCTTGTCATGAGAGGTTTCAAGGAGCATACTAACGACAAGTGTCAGGGAGCATTGTGATGACAAGTTTATTGAGCATTGTGATGACAAAGGTCATGGAGCATTGTGATGAGAGGACCATGGATAATTGTGATGATGAGCGTCATGGGGAGTTGTGATGACAAGTGTTATGGAACATTGTGAACACAATGGTTTGGAGCATTGTGATGACAGAGGTTATGGTGCATTTTGATTTCATTGTGATGACAATAGCATGAAGCATTATGATGATGGGCATGGTTCATTTTGATGACAGAGTTCATGGAGCATTGTGATGAAAAGTGCATGGAGCATTGTGATGAGAAGGCCATGGAGCTGTCTGATGACATGCGTCATAGTGCTTTGTGATAACAAGAGCATGGAGCAGTGTGATTACAGGGGTCTTGGAGCATTGTGATGACAAGGGTCATGGAGCCTTGTGATGACAAGGCCGTGGAACATTGTCATGACAGGGGTGTGGGAGTATTGTAATGACTAGTGACGAAACATTTTGATATCTGTGGTGAAAGAGCATTTTAATGAGAAGTGCAGGGAGCTTTGTGATGACAAGGTTTATGGAGCATTGGGATGACAAAGATGTGGAACACTGTGATGACAAGCGTATGGCATATTGTGATGACATGGGTCATGGAGCATTGTGCTGACAAGCGCATGGAGCATTGTGATGACAAGGGACATGGAGCACTCTGCTGACAAAGGCATGGAGCATTGTGATGACAAGGGTCACAGAGCATTGTGATGATAAGTTCATGGAGCATTATGGTGACAAAGTTCACAGAGCCCTGTGATTACGAGGGCATGGACCATTGTGATGACAAAGGTCAAGAAGGAGTGTGATGACTGGAGTCACGGAGCATTGTGATGACAAGGGCATGGAGAATTGTGATGACAGGGGCATGGAGCATTGGTCTGAGAAGTATCATGGATTATTGTGAGGAAAGTGTGCATGTCGCATTGTGATGACAAGGGCATGGAGCATTTTTATGACCAGGTCATGGATTATTGTGAAGACAGGTATCAGGGAGTATTGTGATGACATATGTCCTGGTGCATTGTGATGACAAATGTAATGGAGCATTGTGATGACAAAGACTTGGAGCATTTTGGTGACAATTGCCAATGAGAATTCTGATGACAAGGTCATGAAGCATAGTTATGACAAGCGCATGGAGCTTGCTATGACATGGGTCATGGAGCATTGCGATGACAAGTGCATGGAGCATGGTGATTAGAGGGGTCTTGGAGCATTGTGATGACAAGGGCAAGGAGCATGGTGATGACAATGCCATGGAGCATTCTGATGACATGCGTCCTGGAGATTTGTGATGACAAGGACATGGAGCATTGTGATTACAGGGGTCTTGGAGCATTGTGATGAAAAGTGCATGGATCATTGTGAGGAAAAGGCAAAGAGCCTTGTCATGATAGGTTTCAAGTAGCATACTGAAGACAAGTGTCAGGGAGCATTGTGATGACAAGTGTATTGAGCATTGTGTTGACAAAGGTCATGGAGCATTTTGATGAGGAGACCATGGATAATTGTGATGACGAGCGTCATGGCGCATTGTGATGACAAGTGTTATGGAACATTGTGATCAGAAGGATTTGGAACATTGTGATGACAGATGTCTTGGAGCATTTTGATTTCTTTGTGATGACAATAGCATGAAGAATTATGATGAAGGGCATGCTGCATTTTGATGACAGTGTTCATGGGGAATTGAAATGAAAAGTGGTATGGAGCATTGTGATTACAGGGGTCTTGGAGCATTGTGATGACAATGTTCATGGAGCCTTGTGATGACAACGCCGTGGAACATTGTGATGGCAGGGGTAATGGAGCATTGTTATGACAGGGGTAATGGAGCATTGTGATGACAAGGGCATGGAGCATTGGTTTGAAAAGTTTCATGTATTATTGTGATGAGTGTGGTCATGGAGCTTTGTGATGACAAGGGCAGGGAACACGGTGATACATGGGTCATGGAGGATTGTAATGACAAGGCATGGATCATTGTGATGAGAAAGGCATCGAGCATTGTGATGACAAGCGTCATGGAGATTTGGGAGGACAAGTGCATGGAGTAATGTGATGAGATGTTTCATGGAGCATTGTGATGACAATGGAATGGAGCATTGTGATGCCAAGGGTCATGGAGGTTTGTGATGACAAATGTAATGGAGCATTTTGATGACAAGGGCGTGGTGCATTGTGATGAGTAGGGCAGGGAGCATTCTGATGACAGGTTCATGGAACAATTTGATGGAAAGGGTCAGGGAATATTTTGATGACAGGGGTTATGGAACATTGTGATGTCAGTGGTCATGGAGCATTGTGATGATAAGGGCATGTAGCATTTTGATGACAGGAGTCATGGAACATTGTGATGACAGTGTTGAGGGAGTATTGTGATAACTGATGATGGAACATTGTGATATCAGTGGTGAGAGAGCATTTAGATGAGAAGTGCATGGAGCATTGTGATGACAAGGTTGTGGAGCATTGTGATGACAAGTGCATGGCACATTGTGATGACATGTGTCTTGGAACATTGTGCTGACAAGCGCATGGAGCATTGTGATGACACGTGTTACAGAGCATTGTGATAACGAGGGAATTAACCATTGTGATGAAAATGTTCATAAAGCATTGTGATGGCTGGAGTCAGGGAGCTTTATGATTTGAGGGGTCATGGAGCATTGTGATTACAAGGGCATGGAGCA
The DNA here is from genome assembly GCF_949752795.1 of Hyperoodon ampullatus. Lineage (NCBI taxonomy): Eukaryota > Metazoa > Chordata > Mammalia > Artiodactyla > Ziphiidae > Hyperoodon > Hyperoodon ampullatus. The sequence goes on along the minus strand of NC_136913.1, from coordinate 146,778,541 downwards.
TTGGTCTGACAATTTTCATGAATTATTGCTATGAGAGTGGACAGGGCACATTGTGATGAAAAGGGCCTGGAACATAGTTATGACAAGGTCATGTAGTATTGTGAAGACAGGTGTCAGGGAGCACTGTGATGACATATGTCATGGAGCATTGTGATGCCAAGTGTCATGGAGGATTGTGATTACAAATGTAATGGAGCCTTGTGATGCCAATTGTCATGGAGGATTGTGATGACAAAGGTAATGGAGCATTGTGATGACAATTTCATTTAGAATTGTGAAGAAATGGGTCATGGAGCATTGTGATGACAAGGACATGGAGCATTGTGATGACAAGGGCCATTGAGAATTTTGATGCAAACGTCGTGAAGCATTGTGATGACAAGCGCACGGAGCTTGGTATGACAGGGGACATGGAGCATTGCTTTGAAAAGTGCATGGAGAACTGTGATGACAACACCACGTAACATTGTGATGAGAAGTGTCATGGAGTATTGTGATGACAAGGACGTGGAGAATTGTGATGACAAGGGACATGGAGCATTGTGAAGACTAGGGCATGGAGCCTAGTGATGGCAAGACCGTGGAGCAGTGTGATGAGAAGGCCATGGATAATTGTGATGACGAAAGTCATGGAGCACTATAATGACAAGGGGCATGGAGCATTGTGATGACAGGTGTCATGGAGCACTGTAATGACAGGGGTCAAGGAGCATTGTGATGACATGGGTCATGGAGCATTCTGATGACAAGTTTGTGGAGTTTTGTGATGACAATGGCCTGGAGCATAGTGATGAAAAGGGCATGGAACATTGTGATGAAAAAGGCATGGAGCCTTTTCATGACAGGTTTCAAGGAGCATTCTGAAGACAAATGTCAGGGAGCATTGTGATGACAAGGGCATGGAGCATGGTGATGAGAAGGCCATGGAGCATTCTGATGATATGGGTCATGGAGCTTTGTGATGACAAGGGCATGGAGCATTGTGATTACAGGGGTCTTGGAGAATGGTGATGAAAAGTGCATGGATCATTGTGATGAAAAAGGCATGGAGCCTTGTCATGACAGGGTTCAAGGAGAATACTGATGACAAATGTCAGGAAGCATTGTGATGATAAGTGTATTGAGCATTGTGATGACAAAGGCCATGGAGCATTGTGATGAGAAGGCCATGGATAATTGTGATGAGGAGCGTCATGGGGCATTGTGATGACAAGTGTTATGGAACATTGTGATCAGAAGGGTTTGGTGCATTGTGATGACAGAGGTCATTGAGCATTTTGATTTCATTGTGATGAAAATAGCATGAAATATTATGGTGATGGGCACGGTGCATTGTGATGACAGGGTTCATGGAGCATTGAGATGAAAAGGGGCATGGAGCATTGTGATTACAGGGTTGTTGGAGCTTTGTGATGACAAGGGCATGGAGCATTGTGATGAGAAGGACATGGAGCATTCTGATGACATGTGTCATGGAGCTTTGTGATGACAAGTGCATGGAGCATTGCGATTACAGGGTTCTTGGAGAATTGTGATGACAAGGGTCATGGAGCCTTGTGATGATGAGGCCGTGGAACATTGTAATGGCAGGGGTCATGGAGCATTGTTATGACACGGGTAATGGAGCGTTTTGATGACAAGTGCATGGAGAACTGATGTGAAAAGTTTTATGGATTACTGTGATGAGAGTGGGCATGGAGCATTGTGATGACAAGGGCACGGAACACGGTGATACATGGACCATGGAACATTGTAATGACAAGGGCCTGCAGCATTGTGATGAGATTGGAATCGAGCAGTGTGATGACAAGCATCATGGAGCTTTGTGATGACAAGTGCATGGAGCATTGTGATTACAGGGTTGTTGGAGCTTTGTGATGACAAGGGCATGGAGCATTGTGATGAGAAGACCATGGATAATTGTGATGATCAGAGTCATGGGCCATTGTGATGACAAGTGTTATGGAACATTGAGATCAGAAGGGTTTGGAGCACTGTGATGACAGAGGTCATGGAGCATTTTAATTTCATTGTGATGACAATAGTATGAAGCATTTTGATGATGAGCATGGTGCATTGTTATGACAGGGTTCATGGAGCATTGAGATGAAAAGGGGCAGGGAGCATTGTCATTACAGGAGTCTTGGAGCATTTTGATGACAAGGGTATGGAGCATCGTGAATGAGAAGGCCATGGAGCATTCTGATTACATGTGTCATGGATCTTTGTGATGACATTGGTATGGAGAATTGTGATTACATTGTCTTGGAGCATTGTGATGAAAAGTGTCATGGAGTCTTGTGATGACAAGGTCGTGGAACCTTGTGTGGGCAGGTGTCATGGAGCAGTGTTATGACAGTGGTAATGGTGCGTTGTGATGACAAGGGCATGGAGAATTGGTCTGAAAAGTTTCATGGATTATTGTGATAACAAGGGCACGGAACACTTTGATACATGGGTCATGGTGGATTTTAATGACAAGGGCATGTAGCATTGTGATGAGAAGGGCATCAAGCATTGGGATCACAAGCGTCATGGAGCTTTGTGATGACAAGGGCATGGAGCATTGTGATGCTAAGGGTCATGGAGCTTTGTGATGACAAAGGTCATGGAGCATTTTTATGACAAGGTCGAGGTGCGTTTTGATGAGAAGGGCAGGGAGCATTGTGATAACAGGGTCATAGAGCAATTTGATGAAAAAGGTCATGGGACATTTTGATGAGAGTGGTTATGGAAAATTGTGGTGTCAAGGGTCATGGAGCATTGTGAGGATAAGGGTATTGGAGTATTTTGATGACAGGGTTTATGGAACATTGTGATGTCATGGGTAATGGAGCATTTAATGATAAGTGCATGTAGCATTGTGATGATAGGGGTCATGGAACATTGTGATGACAGGCGTGATGGAGTATTGTGAAGACTAGTGATGGAACATTGTGATATCAGTGGTGAGAGAGCATTTTGATGAGAAGTGCATGGAGCATTGTGATGACAAGGTTTATGGAGCATTGTTGTGACACGGGCATGGAGCAATGTGATGACAGGGGCATGGAACATTGGTTTGACAAGTTTCATGGATTACTGTGATGACAGTGAGCTTGGAGCATTGTGATGAAAAGAGCATGGAGCATTGTGGAGACAAAGGTCACAGAGCCTTGTGTGACGAGGTCATGCACCATTGTGATGACAAAGGTCATGAAGCATTCTGATAACTGGAGTCACGGAGCATTGTGATGACAGGGGTCATGGAGCATTGTGATGACAAGAGCATGGATCATTCTAATGAGATGTGTCATCGAACACTGTGATGACAAAGAGGTGGATAATTGTGATAACAAGGGACATGGAGCATTGTGATGACCAGGGCATGGAGTAATGTGATGGCAAGACGGTGGAGCATTGTGATGAGAAGACCATGGAAAATTGTGATGACGAGCATCATGGAGCATTATGTTGACAAGATCCGTGGAGCATTCTGACATAAAATATCACTTATGAAGGAAATGTAAACATGGCGACACATGAACTGAATTAGGAAAGAGAACAGAGTCTCACATTTAGAAAACATACTTATGCCTGCTTAAGGGGAAAGGAGAGGTGGGGAGATGCAGAAAACCAGAGATTGATATTAGCACAGGTACCGTTGCATAATCCAAATAGAGAATAGACAAGAGCTACTCCTACCTCAGTGAACGGGACTCAACAGCCCTATTCCCGCAGAGGAATATATCTGACTAGTAAGAATCTTAAAACCTATATATTGATAAGTCTCTGTAAGGGAATCAAGTGTGTCTAGACCGTCATAAACACGTCAGTGAAAATCAGCTCAACCTCATTATATAAATGAATTTCAAAAACAAAAAAATAAAACAGCAAAATTCTAACACAATTCCTTCCGGTGTTCTCATGAAACCTGGAATGACCCTATCTAAAATGACAGCTGGATGAGACATAAGGCTGGACACTTGGGACTGAGAGGATTGGTGAGATTGGACGAGAAAATGCAGACCGTTTAAAGCAATAAAGCATGCCACCAATTCCATGGGTCCCAACTCGCCAGGTAAAAGGGAATATCACTACAGTTATAACATGTATGGGAAACGTAGAGAATGCACACACTGTGAATACGAAAGGATTCTAAAACTCAACTAATAGTCCCTTTCCTGGTGTTCCGGTTTGACTTTCCAACTGCTTTACTATCAATCTCCCAACTTGGAGAGACAGCACCTTTAACCTCCTAGTTCGCACAGATTGCCAATTTGGGAGAGGATGAAAGGGAAGAGGGAGAAGAAATGAGAGAGTAGCTGTTAGGCATTTGGACGGGCACAGGTCAATCTAATTTCCCGGCAGGAAGAAGAATTAACCAAAGTCTCAGCCACCCACCTGGAACCAGTATAGGTCCTGAACCAAAATTTTGGACTTGACCTCAGCTCACAAAAAACGAGTTGAAAAATGAAGGTCAGGGCACAGCAAATCACAAAATGGCAGAGTAATAAAGGACAACAATCGTCCAAAAATCTGTTGAGGGAAGCCTACGGGGCAGACTTGAAATGGAGCCAGAATAGCAGGAATCAGATTTCAAGAGGTACATTGGAATCGCCTTTAAAGCACAGGAAGAGGGGCACAACTTCGACAATGATGCACTTGGCCAAAAAGGGCGTAAGCGTTTTCTCCTGAATATATTCAGGAAAAAACGAAAATGCCCTTTTTGTCCACGCAAGCAAGTGGGCAATGCAAATCTGCACTACAAAGAAGTGTCACTTCCCACCGGTCAAAAGGGACATCCGCAAAATGTGTAAAACCAGAAAGGCAAGACAGGCCCTGGAGAACAGGGAGCCTAGTTATGCTGATGGACAGGATGTAAATTGCCAACTGCCTCTCTGGAGGAGTGCATTGTGTTCCCTAAAACAAGTAATCAACAGAGCTACAGAGCCAAGTGCACTTCCAGTCTAGGGAATATACCGTGGGAAAACTGAAAATCAATAAGACAGAGCCACCCCAAAATTTAGGGCTGCACTGCTTACAAGAACCTCAACTTGGGTACACCTTAAATATCCCAGGAAAGACAAAAATGGTTCAAGAAATTGTGTTACTTACGTATGATGGAATATCCCTCAGCCATGAAATCAATGTCATAGGGACAGTAGCAGCAAAATGAGTGGATTCAGGTACAATGATTTTAAGTGAAATAAGTCACAGAGAAAAAGAAACTTATCATAAGATATCACTTATGAAGGTCCTGTAAACATGGCTACACATGAACTGAGTTAGGGAAGAGAACAGCGTTTCACAGTTAGAAAACACTCTTATGCCTGCTTAAGGGGGAAGGAGAGGTGGGGTGATGCATAAAACCAGAGTTTGATATGAGTACACGTACCGTTCCAAAAACCAACTACGGAAGAGACAAGCCCTACACATTCCTCAGTGAAAGAGTCTCAAAACCCCATATTTCCCGCAGAGGAATATATCTGACTAGTAAGAACCTTAAAACCTATGTATTGATATGTCTCCATCAGGGAATCAAGTGTGCCTACACTGGCAGAATCATGGCTGTGAGAATCAGCTCAAACCCAGTATAAAAAGGAATTTCAATAACAAAACAAAAAAACATGGAAATTCTTTCCAATTCCTTCAGGGGCTCTGATGAAACCTGGAATGACCCTATCTACAACGACAGCTGGATGTGGCATAAGGCAGGACACTTGGGACTGAGAGGATTGTTGATATTCGGTGAGCAAATGCAGACCATTTAAAGCAATAAGGCGTGGCACACATTCCAAGTGTCCCAAATCTCTAGGTTGAAGTGAATATTACTACAGATATAACATGTACGGGAAACCTAGAGAATGGACACACTCTGAATACGAAAGGTTTCTAAAACTCAACTAATAGTCCCTCTCCTGGTGCTCTGGTTTGACTGTCCAACTGCTTTACTATCAATCTCCCAACTTGGAGAGACAGCCCCTTTAAACTCCTGGCACGCACAGGTTGCCAATTTGGCAGAGGATGAAAGGGAAGAGGGAGAACCAATGAGAGATTAGATGTTAGGCATATGGACGGGCACAGGTCTCTCTAATTTCCCGTCAGGAAGAAGAATTAACCAAAGTCTCAGCCACCCGCCGGGAGCCAGTATAGGTCCTGTACCAAAATTTTGGACTTGTGGTCAGCTCACTAAAAACGAGTTGAAAAATGGAGCTCAGGGGCACAGCAATTCACAAACTGGCAGAATAATAAAGGACAATTATCGTCCAAAAACCTGTTGAGGGAAGGATTGCAGGCGGACTTGAATTTGGGACAGAATAGCAGGAAAGAGATTTCAAGAGGTACATTGGAATCGCCTTTAAAGCACAGGACAAGGGGAACAACTTTGACAATGATGCAATGGGCCAAAAATGGCGTATGCGTTATCTCCTGAATATATTCAGGAGAAAACGCATACGCCCTTTTTGGTCGAGCAAGCAAGCAGGCAATGCAAATCTGCAGTACAAAGCAGTATCACTTCCCACCGGACAAAAGGGACATCCGCAAAATGTGTAAAAGCTAGAGAGGCAACACAGGCCCTGGAGAACAGGGAGCCTAGTTATGCTGATAGGCTGGATGTAAATTGCCAACTGCCTTTCTGGTGGAGTGCATTGTGTTCCCTCAAACAAGTAAACAACCGAGCTACAGAGACAAGGGCACTTCCAGTCTAGGGAATATACCTTGGGGAAACTGAAAATCAATAAGACAGAGCCACCCCAAAATTTAGGGCTGCGCTGTTTACAAGAAGCTCAACTTGGGTACACCTTAAATATCCCAGGAAAGACAAAATTGGTTCAAGAAATTTTGGTACTTACGTACGATGGATTATCCCTCAGCCATGAAATCAATGTCATAGGCCAGTAGCAGCAAAAGGAGTGGATTCAGGTACGATGATTCTAAGTGAAATAAGTCACAGAGAAAATGAAACTTATCATAAGATATCACTTATGAAGGTCCTGTAAACATGGCTACACATCAACAGAGTTAGGAAGCAGAAAAGAGCCTCTCATTTAGAAAACACTCTTATGACTGCTTAAGGGGAAAGGAGAGGAGGGGTGATGCATAAAACCAAAGTTTGATACTCGTACAGGTACCATTCCAAAAACCAAATATGGAATAGACAAGACCTACACCTTCCTCAGTGAAAGGGACTCAAAAACCCATATTTCCTGCAGAGGAATATATCTGACTAGTAATAATCTTAAAACCTATATATTGATATGTCTCCATAAGGGAATCAAGTGTGTCTAGAATGGCATTAACATGGCAGTGAGAATCAGCTCAAACCCACTATAAAAAGGAATTTCAAAAACAAACAAACAAAAAAAAACAGGGAAATTCTTTACAATTCCCTCAGGGCCTCTGATGAACCCTAGAATGACGCTATCTACAATGACAGCTAGATGTGGCATAAGGCTGGAGACTTGGGACTGAGAGGATTGGTGAGATTGGGTGAGCAAATGCAGACCTTTTAAAGCAATAATGCGTGGCACACATTCCAAGGGTCCTAACTCTCCAGATTGAAGGGAATATTACTACAGCTATAACATGTTCGGGAAACCAAGAGAATTGACACACTGTGAATACGAAAGGTTTCTAGAACTCAACTAATAGTCCCTCTCCTGGTTCTCCAGCTAGAATTTCCAACTGCTTTACTATCAATCTCCCAACTTGGAGAAACAGCCACTTTAACCTCCTGGTTCGCACAGGTTGCCAATTTGGCAGAGGATGAAAAGGAAGAGGGAGAACCAATGAGATAGTATCTGTTAGGCATTTGGACGGGCACATGTCACTCGAATTTCCCAACAGGAAGAAGAATTAACCAAAGTCTCAACCACCCGCCAGGAACCAGTATAGGTCCTGAACCAAAATTTTGGAGTTGCGGTCAGCTCACAAAAAAGAAGTTGAAAAACGGAGCTCAAGGGCACAGCAATTCACAAACTGGCAGAGTAATAAAGGAAAACTATAGTCCAAAAACCTGTTGAGGGAGGGCAACCAGGAGGACTTGAAAGCGAGCCAGTATATCAGGAAACAGATTTCAAGAGGTACATAGCAATCACATTTAAAGCACAGGAAGAGGAGCACAACTTTGAAAATGATGCACTTGGCCGAAAAGGGTGTATGCGTTTTCTCCTGAGTATATTTAGGAGAAAACGCATACACCCATTTAGGCCAAGCAAGCAAGCGGACAATGCAAATCTGCACTACAAAGGAGTATCACTTCCCACGGTTCAAAAGGGACATCCGCAAAATGTGTAAAAACTAGAAAGGCAAGACAGGCCCTGGAGAACAGGGAGCCTAGTTATGCTGATGGGCGGGATGTAAATTTCCAACTGCCTCTATGGGGGAGTGCATTGTGTTCCCTAAAACAAGTAAACAACACAGCTACAGTGCCAAAGGCACTTACAGTCTAGGGAATATACCTTGGGAAAACTGAAAATCAATAAGACACAGCCCCGCAAAATTTAGGGCTGCACTGCTTACAAGAACCTCAACTTGGGTACACCTTAAAGATCCCAGGAAAGACAAAATTGGTTCAAGAAATTGTACTTACGTACGATGGAATATCCCATAGCCGTGAAATCAATGTCATAAGGCCAGTAGCAGCAAAATGAGTGGATATAGGTACGATGATTCTAAGTGAAATAAGTCACAGAGAAAAAGAAACTTATCATAAGATATCACTTATGAAGGTCCTGTAAACATGGCTACACATGAACTGAGTTAGGAAAGACAACAGAGTCTCACGTTTAGAAAACACTGTTATGCCTGCTTAAGGGGAAATGAGCGGAGGGGTGATGCATAAAACCAGAGTTTGATATTCATACAGCTACCGTTCCAAAAACCAAATATGGAATAGGAAAGACCTACACCTTCCTCAGTGAAAGGGACTCAAAACACCATATTTCCCTCAGAGGAATATATCTGACTAGTAAGAATCTTAAAAGCTATGTATTGATATTTCTCTGTAAGGGAATCAATTGGGTCTAGACTGGCATAAACATGGCAGTGAGAATCAGCTAAAACCCACTATACAAAGGAATATCAAATACAAAACAAGGAAATTCTTTACAATTCCTACAGGGGTTCTGATGAAACCTGGAATGACCCTCTCTACAAGGACAGCTGGATGTGGCATAAGCCTGGACACTTGGGACTCAGAGGTTTGGTGAGATTCAGTGAGCAAATGCAGACCATTTAAAGCAATAATGCGTGGCACACATTCCAAGGGTCCTAACTCTCCAGGTTGAAGGGAATATTACTACAGCTATAACATGTACGGGAAACCTAGAGAATGGACACACTGTGAATACAAAATGTTTCTAAAACTCAACTTAGAGTCCGTCTTATGGTGCTCCGGTTTGAATTTCCAACTGCTTTATTATCAATCTCCCAACTTGGAGAGACATCCCCTTTAACCTCCTTGTTCTCACATGTTGCCAAATTGGCAGAGAATGAAAGGGAAGAGGGAGAACCAAAGAGAGAATAGCTGTTAGTCATTTGGACGGGCACATGTCACTCTAATTTCGCGGCAGGAAGAAGAATTAATCAAATTCTCAGCCACCCACTGGGAACCTCTATAGGTCCTGAACCAAAATTTTAGACTTGTGGTCAGCTCACAAAAAAATTTGTTGAAAAATGGAGCTCAGGGGCACAGCAATTCACAAACTGGCAGAGAACTAAAGGGCAAATATCGTCCAAAAATCTGTAGGGGGAAGGCAACGAGGTGGACCTGAATGCGAGCCGGAATAGCAGGAAACAGATTTCAAGAGGTACATAGGAATCACCTTCAAAGCACAGGAAGAGGGGCCCAACTTCAAAAATGATGCACTTGGCCAAAAAGGGCGTATGCGTTTTCTCCTGAATATATTAAGGAGAAAAGGCATACGCTCTTTTTGGCCAAGCAAGCAAGCGGGCAATGCAAATCAGCACTACAAAGAAGTATCACTTCCCACCGGTCAAAAGGGACATCCGCAAATGGGTAAAAAACAGAAAGGCAAGACAGGCCCTGGAGAACAGGGAGCCTAGTTATGCTGATGGGCAGGATGTAAATTGCTAACTGCCTTTCTGGTGGAGTGCACTGTGTTCCCTCAATCAAGTAAACAACCGAGCTACAGAGCCAAGGGCACTTCCAGTCTAGGGAATATACCTTGGGAATGCTGAAAATCAATAAGACAGAACCACCCCAAAATTTAGGGCTGCACTGCTTACAAGAACCTCAACTTGGGTACACCTTAAATATCCCAGGAAAGACAAAAATGGTTCAAGAAACTGTGTTACTTACATACGATGGAATATCCCTCAGCCATGAAATCAATGTCATAAGGCCAGTAGCAGCAGAATGAGTGGATTCAGGTACGATGGTTCTAAGTGAAATAAGTCACAAACATAAAGAAACTTATCATAAGATATCACTTATGAAGGTCCTGGAAACGTGGCTACACATCAACTCAGTTAGGAAAGAGAACAGAATAATGAAACTTATCATAAGCTATCATTCACAGCGGGAATGTACCCATGGCTACACATGAACTGAATTACAAACACAACAGAGTCACACATTTAGAAAACAAACTTCTGCCTGATTAAGGGGAAAGGCGAGGTGGGGTGATACATAAATCTACAGTCCAAAATTAGCACAGATACCGTCCCATAAATCAAGTATATAATAGACAGCACCTACTCCCGGCACAATGAACTGGACTCAACAACCCCTATTCATTGCAGAGGAATATATCTGACTAGTAAGAATTTTAAAACAGATGTATTCTCATGTCTCCATATAGGAATCATGTGTGTGTATAATGGCATGAACACCGCACTGAAATTCAGCTAAACCCCCTTATAAAAATAAATTTCAAAAGCAAAATGCAAAAACAGCGAAACAGAGAGAATGTCTTAGAAATTACGTTCAGGGCATGTAATGCAACCTGGATTGATCACCTTTACACCCACAGCTGGATGAGACATAAGACTGGACACTTGGAGCTGACAAGATTGCTGAGGTTGTGTGAGCAAAAGAACACCACTTAGAGCAATACTATGTGCTACCCATTCTGTGGCCCCAACTCTCCATGTTTAAGGGAATCTTCCTACAGTTAAAACATGCATGGGAAACCCAGTGGATGGTACACTGTGTAATCGGGAAAGTTTTCTAAAAGGTACCTCATTATTCCTTTCCTCGTGCTCGGCTTCGCCAATCCATCTGCATTACTAAAAATCTCCCCCTTTGGAGTGTCACTGCATTTACCCTCCTGTTGTGCACAGTTTGCAAATTGTGCAGAGGATGAACAGGAAGAGGGGAAACAAATGAGACATTAGCTGTAGGTGTTTGGATGGGCACATATCTCTCTAGTTTCCAATCAGGAAAAAGAATTAAAAACAGGCTCAGCCTGCAACCGCGGAACCAGACTAGCGCCTAAAGCCATCCTGCGGTATTGCAGCCAGCTCACAAATAAGCGAGTTGAAAAATGGAAATCAGGGGCACAGCAATTCACAAACTTTTATTGTTATAAAGGACAACTATCATCCAGAAATATATTGAGGTAAGGCAGTGAAGAGGATTTGAAAGCAAGTCAGAATTTAAGGAATAAGATTTCAAGAGGTAGATTGGAGTCGTCTTTAAAGCACATGAAAAACGACAGATCTTCGACAATGTTGCCCTTGGCTGAAAAGGGAGTATGTGTATTTTCTTGAATATATTCGGGAAAAAAATGCATACGCCCTTTTTGGCCAAGCAAGCCATCAGGCATTGCAAATCCACACTACATAGAAGTGTCACTTACCTCCGGTCAAAAGGGTCATCTGCAAATAGTGTAAAAACCACAAATACAGGACAGGCCATGGAGAAAAGGGAGCCTGGTTATGCAGATGGACAGGATGTAAATTGCCAACAGCCTCTCTGGAGAACTGTATGTTGTTTTCTAAAACAGAGCTACAGAGCATAGCACACTTCCACTCATGGGCGTGTATTTTGGGAAAACTAAAAATCCACAACACACAGCCAGCCCAAAGTGTAGGGCTGCTCTCTTTACAAGAACCTCGACTTCGGTACACTTTAAATATCCCAGGAAAGTGAAAAAAAAATGGATAAATATATTGTGGTACTTATATACAATGGAATGTCACTCAGACATAAAATCAATGTCATAAGGCCAATAGCAGCATAATGAGTGGCATTAGGTACGATGATGCTAAGTGAAATGAGCCACAAAGAAAAAGAAACTTATTGTAATATATCACTTATAGAGGGAATGTAAACATGGATACACATGAACTGAATTTCAAAAGAGAACAGAGTTACACATTTAGAAAACACACTTATGCCTCCTTAAGGGGAAAGGTGATGTGGGGTGATGTGTAAAAGCAGAGTTTGAAATTAGCACAGATACCATTCCATATACCAAATATGTAATAGACAAGACCTACTCATTTCTCAATGAACTGGACACAAAACACCCTATTCAATGAGGAGGAATATATCTGACTGGTAATAATCTTGAAACCTATGTATTTATATGTCTCCATAATGGAATCAAGTGTATTCAGATTGGCATAAACACAGATCAATGGAACAGGACAGAAAGCCCAGAGATAAACCTCCATACCTATGGCTATCTCATCTATGACAAAGGAGCTAAGGATATACAATGGAGAAAAGACAGTCTCTTCAGTAATTGGCGCTGGGAAAACTGGACCCCTACACATAAAAGAATGAAATTAGAACACTCCATAACACCATACACAAAAATAAACTCTAAATTGATCAGAGATCTAAATATAAGACCAGACACTATAAAACACTTAGAGGAAACCATAGGCAGAACACTCTATGACATAAATCACAGCAAGATCCTTTTTGACCCACCTCCTAGAGAAATGGAAATAAAAACAGAAATCAACAAATGGGACCTAATGAAACTTAAAAGCTTTTACACAGTACAGGAAAACATAAACAAGATGCAAAAACAACCCTCAGAATGGGAGAAAATATTTTCAAATGAAGCAATTGAAAAGGATTAATCTCCAAACTTTACAAGCACCACATGTAGCTCAATATCACAAAAGCAAACAACCCAATCCAAAAACGGGCAGAAGACCTAAATAGACATTTCTCCACAGGAGATATACAGATTACCAAGAAACACATGAAAGGATGCTGAACATCACTAATCATTAGAGAAATGCAAATCAAAAGTACCGTGAGGTATCACCTCACAGCAGTCAGAGTGGCAATCAACAAAAAAATCTACAAAACAATAAATGCTGGAGAGGCCTTTATTGGAGAAAAGGGAGCACACTTGCACTGTGGGTGGGAATGTAAATTGATATGGGCACTAGGGAGAACAGTAAGGATGTTCCTTTAAATAACTAACAATAGAAGTACCATACGACACAACAATCCAACTACTGGTCATTTGCCTTGTGAAAACCATAATTCAAAAAGAGTTATGTACAAAAATGTTCATTGCAACTCTATTTACAATAGCCAGGACATGGAAGCAACCTAAGTGTCCATCGACAGATGAATGGATAAAGAAGATATGGCACATATATACAATGGAATGTCACTCAGCCATAAAAAGAAGCAAAACTGCGTTATTTGCACTGAGGTGGATGGACTTAGAATCTGTCCTACACAGTGAAGTAAGTCAGAAAGGGAAAATCAAATAATGTATGTTAACAGAGATATACGGAATCTAATGAGGAAAAGAAAAAGATTTTGAAGACCCTAGTGGCAGGACAGGATTAAGGACACAGACATAGGCAAAGGACGTGAGGACACCGGAAGGAGGATGGGTAAGATGGGACGAAGTGAGAGAGTGGCATGGACATAAATACATTACCACATGTAATACTGATAGCTACTGGGAAGCAGCCACAAAGATCAGGGAGATCAGCTCGGTGCTTTGTGACCACCTAAAGGGGTGGGATATGGAGTGTGGGAGGGAGATTCAAGAGGGAGGGGATCTGGTGATATTTGCATATGTATAGCTGATTCACTTTGTTATACAGCAGAAACTAACACTCCATTTTAAAGCAATTATACTCCAATAAAGGTGGAAAAGGAAAAAAAAAAAGAAAGCCCAGGGATAAACCTACACACCTATGCTCAACTAATCTATGACAAAGGAGGCAAGACTTTACAATGGAGAAAAGAGAGTTTCTTCAGTCAGTGGTGCTGGAAAATATGGACAGCTATATGTAAAAGAATGAAATTAGAAAACTCCGCAACACCATACATAAAAATATATTCAAAATCGATTAGAGACCTTAATGTAAGACCGGACAGTATAAAACTCTGAGAGGAAAACTTACGAAGAATACTCTGACGTAAATCACAGCAAGATCTTTTTTTGATCCATCTCCTATAGTAATGAAATAAAAAAAGAAGCTAAACAGATGGGACCTAATGAAACGTAAAAGCTTTTGCAATGCAAAGGAAACTACAAACAAGATGAAAAGACAACCCTCAGAATGGCAGAATATATTTGCTAACGAATCAATGGACAAATGATTAATCTCCAATATATATAAACAGCTCATGCAGCTCAACATTAATAAGACAAAAAACCCAATACAAAAATGGAAGCAGATCTAAATAGACATTTCTTCCAAGAAGACATAGAGATGGCCAAGACGCACATGAAAATCTGCCCAACATCAATAATTATTAGAGAAATGGAAATCGAAACTACAATGAGGTATCACGTCACACCTGTTAGAATGGGCATCATCAGAAAATCTACAAACAACAAATGCTGGAGAGGGTGTGGAGAAAAGGAACATTCCTCCACTATTGTTGGGAATGTAAATCGATACAGTCTCTATGGAGAACAGAATGGAGGTTCCTTAAAAAACTAAAAATAGAATTACCATATAATCCAGCAATCCCACTACTGTGCATATACCGAGAGAAAACCATAAATCAAAAAGACACATTCACCACAATGTTCATTGCAGCACTATTTACAATAGCCAGGTAATGAAAGCAACCTAAGTGCCCACAGACAGACGAATGGATAAAGATGTGGTACATATATACAATGGAATATTACTCAGCCATACATATGAATGAAATTGGGTCATTTGTAGAGACCTTGATGGATCTAGAGACTGTCATACAGAGTGAAGTAAGTCAGAAAGAGAAAAACAAATATTGTATATTAATGCATATATGTGGAACCTAGAAAAATGGTACAGATGAACCGGTTTGCAGGGCAGAGATAGAGACACAGATGTAGAGAACAAACATATGGACACCAAGGGGGGAACACCATGGGAGGGTGGTAGTGGGATGAATTGGGAGACTGGGATTCACATGTTCACACTTATATGTATAACATAGATATCCAATAAGAACCTGCTGTATAAAAGAAATAAATAAATTTTAAAAAATTAAAATTGAATAAATAACATTTAATAAAATAAAACAGAAAATAAGTTTTTCCCTTCATATAGACGTCTTTATATAAATGCATTATTTCCATGTTTATATCTCTAAATTGAAGAAAAAGAGGAATAAATAAAACCTACCTTGAACCAAAAAGAAAAAAAGAAAAAAAAAAAAAAAAACAGAACCCACCATTTATACAGAGGAAAATTGTATCAGGGCACTTGTTCCAGTGGTAAAAAATTCTTAAGTTGGTCAGAAGTGGGAAATCATCTCCCATGCAGTCAGCAGCGCTCCCACCCACAAGGAGCATCCTCATTGCAAAGCTGGGGGACTATGTCGAGGCCTCTGTGAGTAAATGTGAGCTGTACCCCAGTCCTGCTGCAGCTGAAATCTTCCCACACTTTCCAGGTAAAACACCTGAATATGTACAAGAACTTGCAAGCCTAGAGGAAGGGCTGTGGAGCCACACCAGCGACAACATGCAGGCCGACTTGGTGCCAGCAGGCCAGCCAGGATGGTCCTGGCCCCAGATGCTCTTCTGGAAGCTTTCCATTTCCCTGCCTGAGATACCCCTCCTGCCACGGACCCCACTGCTTTTTTACTTCCTCACCTCTGCCTGGGGAGAAATTCCAGCGGCAGGTATGGGTGACACCTCCTCTTCTTTAGCAGGTGGCAGCCTGGCAACTCCTGCAGAAAGGCCAGCAGAGCCCCACTCACACTGGTCCACCCACAAAGCCACGGCCCCTCACTCCCTCCCACCACCACAGCCCCGACACTGCTGACGGGGCAGAGAATATGGCGTCAGGCACAGCTACAGGAGCTCTTGCTGACTGGAGAGGTGCTTATATTGATCTCAACCCAGGCACACGTGGGGAGGGCTGGCAGGCAGTGTCAGGCTGCCCAAATCAGCCAATCCTCACCCCTCAGGGGCTCACAGTTTCAGAAAATGAAACTTGCTAAACGGGCCAGGCACAAGGAACAGATGTGGGCTCTTGAGAGTCAGGATAGACAAGGGGCTGCAGCTGCTGCTTGGTTTCTTATCATTTTATGTAGTCCATGAGTGGAAAACAACTTCAAGAAGACACTATCCTAATGAGAGGAACCCAGGAGTCAGAGAGAGGAGTGATGGTCAGTGGAGATAGAGGCCTGGTGCCCTGGCTGCAGTGGAAGTGTCTGGAAGACCAGGCAGAGAGAGGCTGCACAGAGTGATACCTGGGGTAACAGACCTGTCAGAGCTGCTGTTTGATAGTTCAAGTCCTGCTCTGAGGTGTTCTGTGTCAGCTGTGAGCGACAGGTGAGCTGGGGTTTCTCTGCAAGGTGGGCTATGTGCACAGTTCCTGTGTGTCCAGCCCTTCTGGGGTACCTGCCCAAAGGGAACTCCATATCCTGGGAAGGGCCTGACTATGAGAGCCCCATGGGCTGCTGGGTAGCTGCACAGGTGAGCTCCATACCCTGGGAGGGACTTGACCACGAGAGCCCCGTGGGCTGTGGTGGTGGAGGTGCAGCCCAGGTGAGCTCCATATCCTGGGATTGGCCTGACCACGAGAGCCCCATGGGCTGCTGGAGACCTGGCAAAGGATATCAGGACAGTCAGTGAAGCCACCGAGGTTATACATCAAGTAGCTCCTATTTCCTACACCCTGCTGGTCAGTCTACCATCCACCAGGCCATGGCATTCTGTATTAGACTTCAATGATGCCTTCTTCTGTATTCCACTCATCTCAGAATCACAAGAATTTTTGGCTTGTGAGTGGCAGGACAAAGCATGCAACAAAAGCAATAATGCTGGTCCGTCCTGCCCCAATGGTTCAAAAATCCCCACACCATCAATGGGGAAATGTCCTCTAAAGACCTAAAAGTTCTACCTCTGTAAAAGGGAACCCTCCTTCAATATGCAGATGACATTCTGATCGCCAGGCCTACTAAAGACGCCTCTGAACTACCTAGCCAAGAAAGGATAGAAGGTGTCCAAGGAAAAGGCTCAAATATCCCAGGCTAAAGTGACATTCCTGGGCTTCATTCTCACAGATATTCGGAGAAACGCATCCCAGGATAGGGAAGAAGCCATTTGCAGCCTTACCTCTTCTAAAACTAGAAGACAGCTTAGGGGTTCCTGGGGAGGCCAAGGTTTCCTTCATCTGGATCCCTAACTACAGTCTAATAGCTGGGCCTCTACATGAAACACTGACACGAAAAGATGATGATCCTTTTTAATAGAATCCAGAAGCAGCCTTTCAAGAATGGAAAGAGCAGTCAATTCAGGCCCTTGCCCAGGAACTCCCTAATTTAGCTAAACCCTTTGACCTTTACATACCCGGTCAAAGGTTAATCGCCCTTGGAGCCTTAATGCAAAAACTGGGACCACTTGAAATGGAGCAACACAAGAATGCCCTTGAGGTATGATAAACTATGGTCACCAAGGGCTTTGCCCACCGCTCCATCAGGCTAGGATACTGGGGTATCTAAAAAGCTGGAAATCAGCAGCCCGCAAGGCCAGCTCCCTCCTAAGGGAAAAGGACCCCACGTGGTGATCCTAACCACCCATCATACCCTGAAGTTACAGGGGTCGCTCTGTGGACACACTGACCTCGAGTGAGGAGGCCCTCCAACTCCAAACTCCAGAGAGACAAACGGGGGCAATGGGCCCCCAAGATGACTCGTGTGACCATCACTTGACCTGGAGTTTCTCTCAGAAAACAAGTCTGTGCCCCAAAAGAGCAGACTACTGCTTGCCGGACATACTGCACCCAGACGGGAGCTAATAAGCTTGGCGGGGAAACATATATCATGCTTTCACCATAGAAAACCCTACAGAAACAACGGTGATGGTGGCCAATATGACCGGCTGGACTGCTGACTACTTCAAAAGACCATTGACTCAGTGGACGTCATGGTCCTGGATCACCACTGACCCTGGACTGTCTGGGAGTTGAGCAGGCAGGGCTCTGACACATGGTGCTGTTTATACATTAATTCAGGGACCTAATTAAAGAAAGCACAGACTACTGGTCAGAGCATCTAGGCTGGCAAAAACCGTCAGCCTAAGGTCGCTGAACAAATGTGGGGTGGGGTGAAACCTGCCACCGCAGCATCTCTTTGCCTCTCTTTCCTGGACCATTAAAGGTCATTAGAATCTATAACACTTCCAATGCTGGTGTTCAGGTGGACGAGCAGTGAGGCAGGAAACCTTGGGACAATCAACCTCACCTGGAGGCTGCTGGGGAGAAGTTTTGCCCCGCCCCCCGTGTATGAGGGCTCCCACCTCAGCATGAAGCAGTTACAAAAGAGGGTTCTGCACCCTCAGCACCCCAAGAATGAGGAACGGGACAAAAAGCAGAGGAGGTGTTCATCACCGGCAACGTTCATTAAAAATTCCTGGGAGATAAAAAGAGAATCTGGGCAATAAAATAAAGTCTAACCTGTTTTTCCTTTGTGCTTTGTCTAATTTCACGTGCTCCTAGGGTTCCACATGCAGAGGTCCCACACCCGGCACTTCAGACCCGATTTCCTAGTGCAGAATGGCTGGGCTGACACCTCAGCTAGTGGGGTCCCATGCAGACTCCGCGACATAGAGCCTGAGCTGCAGGCAACCCAGCCCTCGAGAGCTCCATCCCCTCCCTCCTGCTGACGCTGCCGGGATCCCTACACAGCAGCCCAGCCCACAGCCCGCGGGGGAGTGCACGGTCTCACCTCTCCATTCTGTTTTCAAAATATAAAGTTTCCTTTGCTTCTGTACCAAACTCAGTCTTGATCTGTTGGCTCCAATGACACTGGGCACGGGGACTACTGTTGGGGTCCACTCTGGAGGATCAGTAACAGAAATTGAGAACATTGTAACTTCAATGAACAGATGTGTGAGCCAAACTGTAGTTAACATAGAGCAGTGTATAAGGCTCTGGTAAAATAAGATGTTTCTAAGACTTACATTTGATATTTCCATCACTTTATTATAAGCAAGTTCAGTGAAGAAGTCTGTCTTATTTGTCAGGTCAACATTAAAGAAATGAAGTGATTTATTCCCAAGGATGTACATCGAATACTCTTGGCTGAAGCTTCAATCTTGTTTTGAATGCTTTTCCATTGAAAATGATACCTCTCTTTCAGCTTCCCCATTTCTGAGAAGTATAAAATCTTATAATTTATTATTACCAAAGGGGAAAGGTAGGAGAAGGGATAAATTAACAGTTTTGGATTAACACATACACACTGCTATGTATAAAACAGATCATCAACAAGGAACTACTGTATAGCAAAGGGAACTACACTGAATATTTTGCAATAACCTATAAGGGGAAATAATCTGAAAAAGAATAGATATTTTTATTGACATCATCTATCAATGACAGATAAAATGTAAACTAAGCAAGGCCAATGGTGAACACTTCTGATCCTGAAGATTTCAATCATCTAAGGTTTGGACTCTGCCTATTTCCCAAGGCCATTAATGGACATATGTGTAGCCGTAGCTTAAAAATTCCCCAGTTTGGGGTTCGGTGAGGCACTGACTTGGAAAAATTCCTGGTGTTCTCCTTACATGCACGGGACCATTCCTACGGCTAAAACATGCCTGTCACACCTAGAGGATGGTACACCATTTGATCGGAAACAGTTTGGAAAAGGCACCTCATCTCCTTATCGCCTGGTGCTCGGGTTCACCCCTCCAGCATCTTTCCTAACAATTTCCTCACTTGGGGATATCAGCACCGTCAACATCCTGTTGCACACAGTTTTGAGTTTGTCCGGAGGATGAAGCGGAAGGATGAGAAAAATTTAGAGACAAGTCCTAGGTGTTCGGACAGGCACATGCCACTCTAATTTCCAATCCGGAAGACAAATTCATCAAAGGCTAGAATTTCCATCGGAAACAGAATAGGGCTAGAGGAAATCCCGCTAGTTTGTGTCCAGTTTCCAAAAACACAAGTTGAAAAATGGAACTCAGGGGCACTAAAATTCATGAAACTGCAGAGTTGAAAATATCTATCGTCAAAAAATGTCTTGAGGTATGTCACAGAAAAGGACTTGCAAGCAAGGGAGAGTGGCAGGAAACAGATTTGAAGAGGTAGAAAGGACTGCCATTAAAGCACAAGAAAAGGGGCTGAACATCACCAATGATGCAGTTGGCCAAAAAGGGCGTATGCATTTTTTTTCTGAATATATTCAAGTAAAGGCCATACACACATTTTATCCAACCAAACAGGTGGGCACTGGAAATCTATACTACAAAATGTATCACTTCACATCAGTCAGAAGGGCCATCCACATAAAGTGTAAACACCAGAAATGTAGGACAGGGTGAGGAGAAAATGGAGCCCTGTGAGGCTGATAGTGGAAATGTAATTTGCCAACGGCCACTCTGGAGAAGTGTACTGTGTTTGCTAAAACATCGAAAAAATGAGCTACAGAGCATAGGGCACTTGCACTCATGGGCGTATACCTTGGGGAAAACAAAAATCGACAGAAAACAGGCACCCCAACGTTTACCACCTCTCTGTTAAAAAGGGCCTCAACTTGGATATAACCTAAATGTCCCTGGAAGGATAAAATGGATAAAAGAGTTGGGGTACTTATGTAGAGTGGAATATTACTCATCCAGAAATCAATGAAATAAGGCCAGTTGTAACAACTCTGGAGGAGTTACATACGATCATTCTAAGTGACATATGACAGAAAGAAAAAGACACATATCATAAGATGTCACTTAAAGGTGGAATCAAAAATGGCTACACATGAAATAAATTACAAAACCGAAACATAGTCAAATATGTGGAAAATAGACATAAGGCTGCTAAATGGAAAAGGTGGTGAAGGGTGAGGTATTATCCAGTAGGTTGAAATTAGCAAAGACACCATTCCAAGTACCAAATTGAATAACTGACAAGGCCTACATGATACCTCAAAGAACTGCACTCAGCGCACTCAAGTCACTGGAAAATAATATATATGACTGGTAAGCATCTAAAAAAGAATTTATTGTTTTCTCACAGTACATGAATCAAGTGGATGTACAGCAGCAAAAAACAGAGCTTTGAAAATCAGCTGTAACCCATATAAAAATAAATTTAAAAATATTTATAAAAACAGTGAGACAGCCAAAACTTCTTACAACTTTTGTTGAAGGGCTACGATGTAACATGGATTGAACACATGTAGACCAACAGCAGGATGATATATAAGGCAGGAAGCTATGCACGCTAAGAGATGTTAGAGAGGCTGTGTGAGTAAAGGCAGACCTTTTAAAATAATACTGCCTGATTCCCATTCCTTGGGTCCCAAATCTGCAGGTTCAAGGGAATCTTCTGACAGCGAAAACATGCCTGGGAAACCGAGACGAATGTACACCGTGTGACCAGGAAAGGTGTCTAAAATACACCTCATTTTTGATCTCCTGGTGCTGGGGTTCGCCATTCCAGCCAAATTACTAACAATCTCCCCACTTGGAGAATCAGCACCTTTAACCTCCTGTTTCACACAGTTTGCAATTTGCGCAGAGGATAAACGGGAAGAGAGGGAACCAATGAGAGAATAGCTGTAGGAGTTTTGACAGGCACATGCCACTCTAATTTCCCATTAGGAAGAAGAATTAACCAAAGGCTCAGCCTTCCTCCACAGAACCAGAATAGGGCCGGAAGCAATACAATGGTTTGGCGGCCAGCTCACAAAAAATGCGAGTTGAAAAATGGAGCTCAGGAGCAGACAATTCAAAGACCTGCAAAGATATAAATGATAACCAACGTCCAAAAATATATTCAGGTAAGGCAACAAATAGGATCTGAATGAGAGGCAGAATTGCAGGAAACAGATTTCAAAACATAGACTGGACTCACATTTAAAGCATATGAAAAGCAGCAGAATTTCTAAAATGATGCAGTTTGGCAAAAGGGTGTATGCGTTTTTTTCGTGAATATCTTCAGGAAAAAAACACATACAGAGTTTTTGGCCAACCAAGCAAGCGGGAAATGCAAATCCGCACAACAAAGAAGTCTCAATTTCCACTGCTCAGAAAGGCCATCCAAAAAATGTGTACAAACCAGAAATGCAGGAGAGGCCATGGAGAACAGGGAGCTAGTCACGCTAATTGGTGTGGTATAAATATCCAAGACCCACTCTCAAGAAGTGTATGCTGTTTCATAAAACATCTAAAATACAAAGCTACCAAGCATAGGGCATTTCCACTCATGGGCATATAACTTGGGAACATTAAATATCAACAAGACACAGGCACCCCAAAATTTAAGGCTGCTCTGCATACAAGAACCTCAACTTCAGTACAACTTAAGTATTCCAGGAAAGAGAAAATTGCATAAAGGACTTGTGGTAATTTTGAACAACGGAATATCACTCAGACATGAAATAAATGTCATAACGCCAGTAAAAGCATTATGAGTGGATTTAGGTACGATGATTCTAAGTGAAATAAGTCACACAGAAAAAGAAACTTATCATAAGATATCACTTATGAAGTTCCTGTAAACATGGCTACACATGAACTGAGTTAGGAAAGAGAACAGAGTCTCACATTGAGAAAACACTCTTATGCCTGATAAGGGGAAAGGAGAGGTGGGGTGATGCATAAAACCAGACAATGATATTAGCACTGGTACCATTCCATGAAGCAAATACACAATAGACAAATCCTACACCTTCCTCTGTGAACGGGACTCAACACCCCTATTCCACACAGAGGAATATATCTGACTACTAAGAATCTTAAAACCTATATATTGATATGTCTCCATAAGGGAATCAAGTGTGTCTAGACAGGCATAAACACGTCGGTGAAAATCAGCTCAACCCCATTATAAAAATGAATTTCAAAAACAAACAACCAAAAAAAACAGCGAAATTCTTACACAATTCCTTCAGTGGTTCTGATGAAACCTGGAATGACCCTATCTGCAAAGACAGCCAGATGAGACATAAGGCTGGACACTTGGGGCTGAGAGGACTTGTGAGATTTGGTTAGAAAATGCAGATCCTTTAAAGCAGTAATGCATGCCACCCATTCCATGGGTCCCAACTCTCCAGGTAGAAGGGAATATCAATAGAGTTATAACATGTATGGGAAACCTAGAGAATGGACACCCTGTGATGGCAAAAGATTTCTAAAAGGCTCCTAATTTTTCCTCTCCTTGTGCTCCAGTTTGGCATTCCAACTGCTTTACTATCAATCTCCCAACTTGGAGAGTCAGCCCCTATAATCTACTGGTTCGCACAGTTTGCAAATTGTGCAGTGGATGAAAGGAAAGAGGGAGAACAAATCAGAGAGTAGCTGTAGGCATTTGGACGGACACATTTCACTCTAATTTCCCGTCCGGAAGAAAGAATTAACCAAAGCGTCAGCCTGCACCCCCGTAACCAGTATAGGTCCTGTAGCAAAATTGTAGATTTGCGGTCAGCTCACAAAAACACGAGTTGAAAATTGGAGCTCAGGGGCACAGCAATTCACAAACCTGCAGAGTTATAAAGGACAACTCTCTTCCAAAAATCTGTTGAGGGAAGGCAGCGAAGCAGACTTGAAAATGAGGCTGAATTGCAGAAAACATATTTCAAGAGTTAAACTGGAATCGCCTTTAAAGCACAGGAAAAGCGTAACAACTTCGACAATGATGCACTTGGCCAAAAAGGGCGTATGCATTTTCTGCTGAACATATTCAGGAGAAAAGGCATACGCCCTTTCTGGCCAATCAAGCAACCCCGCAATACAAATCCACACTACAAAGAACTGTCACTTCCCACCGGTCAAAAGGAACATCCGAAAATCTGTAAAAACCAGAAAATAAAGAGAGAGATGACAAGAGCATGTTGCAATGTGATCCCAGGGGTCATGGAGGATTGTGATGACAAGGCCATGTAGCATTGTGCTGACAAATGCATGGAGCATTGTGATGACAAGAGTCACGGAGCTCTGTGATAACAATCCTCACGGAGCATTGTGATTACATGGATCATGGAGCATTGGGATGAAAATGGCATGGATCATTGTGATGGAAAAGGCATGGAGCCTTGTCATGACAGGGTTCAAGCAGCATACTGACGACAAGTGTCAGAGAGCATTGTGATGACAAGTGTATTGAGCATTGTGATGACAAAGGTCATGGAGCATTGTGATGAGAAACCCCTGTAAAACTGTGATGACGAGCGTCATGGGGCTTTGTGTTGACAAGTGTTATGGAACATTGTGATAACAACGGTTTGGAGCATTGTGATGACAGAGGTCATGGAGCATTTTGATTTCATTGTGATGACAATAGCAAGAAGCATTATGATGATGGGCATGGTGCATTGTGATGACAGGGTTCATGGAGCATTGAGATGAAAATTGGCATGGAGCATTGTGATTAAAGTGGTCTTGGAGCATTTTGATGACAAGGGCATGGAGCATTGTGATGAGAAGGCAATGGATCATTCTGATGATATGCGTCATGGAGCTTTGTGATGACAAGGGCATGGAGAATTGTGATGACAGTGGCATGGAAAGTTAGTCTAACAAGTTTCATGGATTATTGTGATGACAGTGGGCATGGCACATTGTGATGACAAGGGCATGGAGCATTGTGATTACAAGGTCATGGATTATTGTGAAGACAGTTGACAGGGAGCTTTGTGATGACATATGTCACGGTCCATTGAGATGACAATGGCATGGAGCATTGTGATGCCAAGTGTCATGGAGGATTGTGATGACAATGGTAATGGAGCATTGTGATGACAAGGGCTTGGAGCATTGTGATGAGGGGTGTCATGGAGCATTGTGATGACAGGGGCTTGGAGCATTGTGATGACAACGGATATTGGGAATTTTGATGACAAGGTATGAAGCATTTTGATGACAAAGGCATGGAGCTTGCTATGACAGGTGTCATGGGGCATTGCGATGACAGATGTATGGAGAATTGTGATGACAAGAGCATGTAACATTTTGATGAGAAGTGTCATGGAACATTGTGATGAGAGTGGGCCTGGAGCATTGTGAAGACAAGGGCACGGAACACTGTGATACATGGGTCATTGAGGATTGTAATGACAAGGGCATGGAGCATTGTGATGAGAAGGGCATCGAGCATTGTAACAAGCATCATGGAACTTTGTTATGACAAGGGCATGGAGCAATGTGATGAGAGGCTTCATGGAGCATTGTGATGAGAAGACCATGGAGCCTTGTGATGACAAGTCTCATGGAGCATTCTGATGAAAAGGGTCATGGAGCATTGTGATAACAGGTGTCTTGTAGCATTCGGATGGCAAGGGCATGGAGTATTGTGATGGCAATTGTCATGGAACATTTTCATGACAAGAGTCCCGGATCATTGTGTTGGCAAGGGTCATGGAGCATTGTGATGACAGGGGCATGGAACATTGGTCTGACAAGTTTCATGGATTATTGTGATGACAGTGGGCATGGTGCCATGTGATGACAAGGGACTGGCGCATTGTGATGACAAGGTCATGGAGTATTGTGAAGACAGGTGTCAGGGAGCATTGTGATGACATATGTCAAGGTGCATTGTGATGACAATGGGATGGAGCATTGTGATGCCAAGTGTCATGGAGGATTGTGATGACAAATGTAATGGAGCATTTTGATGACAAGGGCTTGGAGCATTGTGATGAGAAGTGTCATGGAGCATTGTGATGACAAGGGAATGGAGCATTGTGATGACAATGGCCATTGAGAATTTTGATGACAACGTCGTGAAGCATTGCGATGACAAGCACATGGAGATTGCTATGACAGGGGTCATTGAGCATTGCGATGACAAGTGCATGGATAATTGTGATGACAAGAGCATGTAACATTGTGATGAGAAGTGTCATGGTGCATTGTGATGAGAGGGACGTGGAGAATTGTGATTACAAGGGACATGGAGCATTGTGATGACCAGGGCATTCAGCGTTGTGATGGCAAGACTGTGGAACATTGTGATGAGAAGATCATGGGTAATTGTGATGACGAGCGTCATGGAGCACTGTAGTGACAAGGGGAATGGAGCATTGTGATGAGAGGTGTCATGGATCATTTTGATGAGAGGGGTCATGGAGCCTTCTTATGACCAGCTTGTGGAGTATTGTGATGACACTGGCAAGGAGCATTGTGATGAAAAGGGCATGGAGCATTGTGATGAAAAAGGCATGGAGTCTTTTCATGACAGGTTTCAAGGAGCATTCTGACGACAAGTGTCAGGGAGCATTGTGATGACAAGTGTATTGAGCATTGTGATGACAAAGTTCATGCAGCATTGTGATGACAGGCATCATGGAGCGTTGTGATGACAAGGGTTATGGAACATTGTGATCACAAGGGTTTGGAGCACTGTGATGAGAGAGGGCATGGAACATTTTCATTTCAACGACCAAGGAGCATTGTGATGACAAGGGCATGAAGCAATGTGAACCCAAGTTTTATTGAGGATTTTGATGACAATCGTAATGGAGTACTGTGATGACAAGCACATGGAGCATTGTGATGACAAGGTCATGTAGCATTTTGCTGACAAATGCACGGAACAGTTTGATGACAAGTGTCATGGAGCACTGTGATGACAAGCGTCACGGAGCATGGTGATTACAGGGGTCATGGAGCATTGGGATGGCAAGGGCATGCATCATTTTGATGACAAGGGTAATGGAGCATTCACATGACAAGTGTCCCGGATCACTGTGTTCTCACGGGTCATGGAGCGTTGTGATGACAGTGGTCATGGAGAATTTTGATGACAAGGGATTGGTACATTGTGACGATAAGGGCATGTAGCATTGTGATGACTGGGGTTATGGAACATTGTGATGAGAGGGTTGAGGGAGTATTGTGATGAATAGTGATGGAACATTGTGAAATCAATGGTGAGAGAGCATTTTGATGAGAAGTGCATTGAGCATTGTGATTACAAGTTTTATGGATCATTGTGATGACTAGGATGTGGAGCATTGTGATGACAAGTTCATGGCACATTGTGATGACATGGGTCAAGGAGCATTGTGCTGAAAAGCGCATGGAGCATTGTGATGACATGGGTCAAGGAGCATTGTGCTGAAAAGCGCATGGAGCATTGTGTTGACATGTGTCATGGATCATTGTGCTGACAAAGGCATGGTGCATTGTGATGACAAGGGTCACAGAGCACTGTGATGAAAAGTTCATGGAGCATTGTGGTGACTAAGGTCACAGAGCCTTGTGTGACAGGGGCATGGACCATTGTGATGAGAAAGGTCATGAATCATTTTGATGACTGGAGTCACAGAGCATTTTGATGACAGGGGACATGGAGCATTGAGATGAAAAGGGGCATGGAGCATTGTGATTACAGGGGTCTTGGACCTTTGTGATGACAAGATCATGGAGCCTTGGATGAAAAGGCCGGGGAACATTGTGATGGCAGGTGTCATGGAGCATTGTTATGACAAGGGTCATGGAGCATTTTGATAACAAGTGCATGGAGAATTGTATTGACAAGAGCATGTAACATTTTGATGAGAAGTGTCATGGAGCACTGTGATGACAAGGACATGTAGAATTGTGATGACCAGGGCATGGAGCATTGTGATGGCAAGACCGTGGAGCATTGTGATGAGAAGACCATGGATAATTGTGACGATGAGCGTCATGGAGCACTGTAATGACAAGGGGCATGGAGCATTGTGATGACAGGTGTCATGGATCATTGTGATGACAAGGGTCATGGACCATTCTGATGACAAGCTTGAGGAGTAATGTGATGACAATGCCATGGAGCATTGTGATGAAATGGGCATGGAGCATTGTGATGAAAAAGGCATGGAGCCTTTTCATGACAGTGTTCAAGGAGCATTCTGATGACAAGTGTCAGGGAGCATTGTGATGACAAGTGTATTGAGCATTGTGATGACAATGGTAAAGGAGCATTGAGATGAGAAGGGCATCGAGCATTGTGATGACAAGTGTTATGGAGCTTTGTGATGACAAGGGCATGGAGCAATGTGATGAAAGGTTTCATGGAGCATTGTGATGACAATGGCATGGAGAATTGTGATGCCAAGGGTCATGGAGCACTGAGATGAAAAGCTTCACGGAGCATTCTGATTACAGGGGTCATGGAGCATTGGGATGACAAGCGCATGGATCACTGTGATTTCAAGTGTCATGGAGCATTTTGATGACAATAGTCCCGGATCATTGTGTTGTCAGGGGTCATGGAGCGCTGTGACGTCAGTGGTCATGGATCATTGTGATGACAGTGGTAATGGAGCATTGTAATGGCAAGGTCATGGAGCATTGTGATGAGAAGGACATGGAGCATTCTGATGACATGCATCATGGAGCTTTGTGATGACAAGGGCATGGAGCATTGTGATTACTGGGGTCATGGAACATTGTGATGACAGGGGTGATGGAGTATTGTGATGACTAGTGATGCAACATTGTGATATTAGTGGTGAGAGAGCATTTTGATGAGAAGTGCATGGAGCATTGTGATGACAAGGTTTATGGAGCATTGTGATGACAAAGTTGTGGAGCATTGTGATGACAAGCGCATGGCACATTATGATGACATGGGTCATGGAGCATTGTGCTGAGAATTGCATGGAGCATTGTGATGACAAGCGTCATGGAGCACTGTTCTGACAAAGGCATGGAGCATTGTGATGACAAGGGTCACGGAGCATTGTGATGAAAATTTCATGGAGCATTGTGGTGACAAAAGTCACAGAGACTTGTGATGATGAGGGCATGGACCATTGTGATGACAAAGGTCATGAAGCATTGTGATGACTGGAGTCATGGAGCATCGTGATGACAGAGTTCATGGTGCATTGTGACGACAATGGCATGGAGCATTTTGATGACAAGGGCATGGAGCATTGTTATGACATGTTCATGGCTTATTGTGAAGAGAGGTGTCAGGGAGCATTGTGATGGCATGTCATGGTCCATTGTGATTACAATGTCATGGAGCATTGTGATGCCAAGTGTCATGGAGGATTGTGATGACAAGAGCATGTATCATGGTGATCAGAAGTGTCATGGATCATTGTGATGACAAGGGACATGGAGCATTGTGATGTCCAGGGCATGGAGCATTGTGATGGCAAGTCCGTGGAGCATTGTGATGGCAAGACCATGGAGCATTTTGATGACGAGTGTCATCGAGCACTGTAATGACACGGGGCATGGAGAATAGTGATGACAAGTGTCATGGATCATTGTGATAACAAGGGTCATGGAGCATTCGGATGACAATTTTCTGGAGTATTGTGATGACAATAGCATGGAGCATTATGATGAAAAAGGCATGGTGCATTGTGATGAAATAGGCATGGAACCTTTTCATGACAGGTTTCAAGGAGCATTCTGACGTCAAGTGTCAGGGAGCATTGTCATGACAAGTTTAATGAGCATTGTGATGACAATGGTCATGGAGCATTGTGATGACAGGCATCATGGAACGTTGTGATGACAAGTGTTATGGAAAATTGTGATCACAAGGTTTTGGAGCATGTGATGGCAGAGGTCATGTATCATTTTTATTTCAAGTAGCATAGAGCATTGTCATGACATGGCATGAAGCAATGTGAACCCAAGGTTCATGGAGGATTTTGATGACAATGGGAAGAGAGTATTTTGATGACAAGCGCATGGAGCATTGTGATGACAAGGTCATGTAGCATTTTGCTGACAAATGCATGGAGCATTTTGATGACAAGGGTAATGGAGCACTGTGATGACAAGCGTCACGGAGCATTGTGATTACAGGTGTCATGGAGCATTGGGATGGCAAGGGAAAGGATCATTGTGATGACAAGGGTCATGGAGCAGTTTGATGAAAAGAGTCCAGGATCATTGTGTTGTCAGTGGCCATGGAGCGTTGTGATGACAGTGGTCATGGAACATTGTGATGAGAAGGTCATAGATCATTGGGCTGAAAATGTTCATGGAGTTTTGTGATGGCAGGGGTCATGGAGCATTGTGTTGACAAGGGAATGGAACATTGTGATGACAAGGTCCTGGAGCATTGTGATGAGAAGGTCCTGGAGCATTGTGATGAGAAGCCCACTGAGCCTTGTGATGAGAAGTCTCATGGAGCATTCTGATGAAAAGGTGCATGCAGCATTGTGATCACAGGGGTCTTAGAGCATTGTGAAGAAAAGGACATGGATCATTGTGATGAAAAAGGCATGGAGCCTTGTCATGACAGGGTTCAAGGAGCATACGGACGACAAGTGTCAGGGAGCATTGTGATGACAAGTGTATTGAACATTGTGATGACAAAGGTCATGGAACATTGTGATGAGAAGTGCATGGATAATTGTGATGTCGAGAGTCATGGGGCGTTGTGATGACAAGTGTTATGGAGCATTGTGATCACAAGGGTTTGGAGCATTGTGATGACAGAGGTCATGTAGCATTTTGATTTCATTGTGATGACAATAGCGTGAAGCATTATGCTGATGGGCATGGTTCGTTGTGATGACAAGGTTCATGGAGCATTGAGATGAAAATTGGCATGGAGCATTATGATTACTCGGGTCATGTAGCCTTGTGATGACAATGCCGTGAAACATTGTGATGACAGGAGAGAGGGAATACTGTGATGACTAGTGTTGGAAAATTATGATATTAGTGGTGAGACAGCATTTAGATGTGAAGTGCATGTAGCTCTGTGATGACAAGTTTTACGGAGCATTGTGATGACAAGATTGGGGAGCACTGTGATGATAATCGCATGGCACACTGTGATGACATGGGTCATGGAGCATTGTGCTGACAAGGGCATGTAGCACTGTGATGACAAATGTCATGGAGCATTGTGCTGACAAAGGCATGGAGAATTGTGATGACATGGCTCACAGAGCATTGGGATCAAAAGTTCATGGAGCATAGTGGTGAAAATGTTCACAGAGTCTTGTGATGATGAGGGCATGGACCATTGTGATGACAAAGGTCATGAAGCATTGTGATGACTGGAGTCACGGAGCATTGTGATGACAAGGTTGGGGAGCATTTTGATGACAGGGGCGTGGAGCAATGTGATGACAGGGGCATGGAACATTGGGCTGAAAAGTTTCATGGATTATTGTGATGACAGTGGGCATGGAGCATTGTGATGACAAGGGCATGGAGCATTGTGGTGACAAAGGTCACAGAGCCTTGTGTGACGAGGGCATAGACCACTGTGATGACAAGGGTCATGAAGCATTGTGATGACTGGAGTCATGGAGCATTGTGATGACAGGGGTCATGGAGCATTGTGATGACAAGGGCATGGAACTTTGTGATGACAGGGGCATGGAACATTGGGCTGACAATTTTCATGGATTATAGTGATGACAGTGGGCATGGCGCATTGTGATGACAAGGGCATGGAACATTGTGATAACAAGCTCATGGAGTATTGTGAAGAAAGGTGTCAGGGAGCATTGTGATGACATATGTCATTGTCCATTGTGATGACAATGGCATGGAGCATTGTGATACCAAGTGTCATGGAGGATTGTGATGACAAAGGTAATGGATCATTTTGCTGACAAGGGCTTGGAACATTGTGATGTCAAGGGTAAAGGGGCATTGTGATGAACAGGGCATGGGGAATTGTGATAGCAAGACCGTGGAGCATTGTGATGAAAAGACCATGGGTAATTATGATGAAGAGCGTCATGGATCACTGTAATGACAAGGGGCATGGAGCATTGTGATGACAGGTGTCATGGAGCATTGTGATGAGAGGGGTCATGGAGCATTGTGATGCCAAGGGTAATGGAGCATTGTGATGAGAAGGTCATAGAGCATTGGCCTGAAAATGTTCATGGAGTATTGTGATTACAGTGGTCAAGGAGCATTGTGATAAAAAGGGAATTGAGCATTTTGATGACAAGGTCCTAGAGCAGTATGATGAGAAGGCCATGGATCCTTGTGATGACAAGTCTAATGGAGCACTCTGATGAATAGGGGCACGGAGCATTGTGATGCCAAGGGTCATGGAGCTTTGTGATGACAAATGTCATGGGGCATTTTGATGACAAGGGCGTGGTGCATTGTGATGAGAAGGGCAGGGAGCATTGTGATGACAGGGTCATGGAGCAATTTGAATAAAAGGGTCATGGAATATTTTGATGACAGGGGTTATGGAACATTGTGATGTCAGTGGTCTTGAAGCATTCGGATGAAATGGGTCATGGAGCATTTTGTGACAGGGATTATGGAACATTGTGATGTCAGGGGTCATGGAGCATTGTGATGAAAAAGGCATGGCACATTGTGATGACATGAGTCATGGAGCATTGTGCTGACAAGCGCATGGAGCATTTTGATGACAAGTGTCATGGAGCATTGTGCTGACAAAGGCATGGATCGTTGTGATGAAAAGGGACACAGAGAATTGTGATGAAAAATTCATGGAGCATTATGGTGAAAAGATCACAGAGCCTTGTGTGACGAGGGCATGGATCATTGTGATGAGAATGGTCATGAATCATTGTGATGACTAGAGTCACGGAGCATTGTGATGACAGGGGTCATGGAGCATTTGCATGACAAGGGCATGGAGCATTGTGATGACAGGCACATGGAACATTGGTCTGACATGTTTCATGGATTATTGTGATGAGAGTGGGCATGGCGCATTGTGATGAGAAGGGCATGGAACATTGTGAGCACAAGGTCATGGAATATTGTGAAGACAGGTGTCAGGGAGCATTGTGATGACATATGTCATTGTCCATTGTGATGACAATGACACGGAGCATTGTGATACCAAGTGTCATGGAGGATTGTGATGACAAAGGTAATGGAGCATTTTGATGACAAGGGCTTGGAACATTGTGATGACAAGGGACATGGATCATTGTGCTGACAAGGGCATGGAGCATACTGATGAAAAAGTGCATAAGCATTGAGATTACAGGGGTTTTGAAGCAATGTGATTACAAGGGCATGGAGCATTGTGATGAGACGGCAAGGGAGCCTTCTGATGACATGTGTCATGGAGCCTTGTGATTACAAAGGCCATGGAACATTGTGATGGCAGGGGTCATGGAGCATTTTTATGACAGGTGTAATGGAGCATTGTGATGACAAGGGCATGGAGCAATGTGATGAGAGATTTCACTGAGCATTGTGAAGACAATGGCATGGAGCATTGTGATGCCAAGGGTCATGGATCTTTGTGATGACAAATGTCATGGGGCATTTTGATGACAAGGGCGTGGTCCACTGTGATGAGAAGGGCAGGGAGCATTGTGATGACAGGGTCATGGAGCAATTTGAATAAAAGGGTCACGGAATATTTTGATGACAGTGGTTATGGAACATTGCGATGTCAGGGGTCATGAAGCATTGTGATGAAATGGCTCATGGGGCATTTTGTGACAGGGGTTATGGAACATTGTGATGTCATGGTCATGGAGCATTGTGATGATAAGGGCATGTAGCATTGTTACGACAGCGGTCATGGAACATTGTGATGACAGGGTTGAGCGAGTATTGTGATGACTAGTGATTGAACATTGTGATATATGTTGTGAGAGAGCATTTTGATGAGAAGTGCATGGAGCATTGTGATGAGAAGTTTTATGGAGCATAGCGATGAAAAGGTTATGGAGCATTGTGATGAAAAATGTCATGGAGCATTTTGATGACAAGGCCGTTGAACACTGTGATGGCAGGGGTCATGGAGCATTGTTATGACAGGTGTAATGGAGCATTGTGATGACAATGGCATGGAGCATTGTGATGCAAGTGTCATGGAGCTTTGTGATGACAAATGTCATGGGGCATTTTGATGACAAGGGCGTGGTGCATTGTGGTGAGAAGGGCAGGGCGCATTGTGATTACAGGGTCATGGAGAAATTTGAAAAAAGTGTCATGGAATATTTTGATGACAGGGGTTATGGAACATTGCGATGTCAAGTGTCATGAAGCATTGTGATGAAATGGGTCATGGGGCATTTTGTGACAGGGGTTATGGAACATTGTGATGTCAGGGGTCATGGAGCATTGTGAGGATAAGGGCATGTAGCACTGTGATGACAGTGGTCATGGAACATTGTGATGACAGGGGTGAGCGAGTATTGTGATCACTAGTGATGGAACATTGTGATATGTGTGGTGAGAGAGCATTTTGATGAGAAGTGCATGGAGCATTGTGATGACAAGTTTTATGGAACATAGCGATGAATAGAATGTGGAGCATTGTGATGAAAAGAGCATGGCACATTGTGATGACATGTGTCATGGAGCATTGTGCTGACATGTGCATGGTGCATTTTGATGACAAGTGTCATGGAGCATTGTGCTGACAAAGGCATGGAGCATTGTGATGACAAGGGACACAGAGCATTGTGGTCAAAATTTCATGGAGCATTGTGGTGACAAAGATCACAGAGCCTTGTGTGACGAGGGCATGGACCATTGTGATGACAAAGTCATGAATCATTGTGATGACTGGAGTCACGGAGCATTGTGATGACAGGGGTCATGGAGCATTGTGATGACGAGGGCATGGAGCAATGTGATGACAGGGGCATGGAACATTGGTCTGACAAGTTTCATGGATTATTGTGATGACAGTGGGCATGGAGCATTCAGATGACAAGGGCATGGAGCATTGTGGTGACAAAGGTCACAGAGCCTTGTGTGACGAGGGCATGGAACATTGTGAGGACAAAGGTCATGAAGCATTGTGATGACTGGAGTCACAGAGCATTGTGATGACAGGGGTCATGGAGCATTGTGATGACAAGGGCATGGAGCATTGAGATGACAGGGGAATGGAACATTGGTGTGGCATGTTTCATGGATTATTGTGATGACAGCGTGCATGGCGCATTGTGATGACAAGGTCATGGAACATTGTGATGACAAGGTCATGGAATATTGTGAAGACAATTGTCAGGGAGCATTGTGATGACATATGTCATTGTCCATTGTGATGACAATGGCATGGAGCATTGTGATACCAAGTGTCATGGAGGATTGTGATGACAAAGGTAATGGAGCATTTTGATGACAAGGGCTTGGAACATTGCGATGACAAGGGTCATGGAGCATTGTGATGACAAGGGCATGGAGCATTCTGATGAAAAGGTGCATGGAGCATTGAGATTACAGGGGTTTTGAAGCAATGTGATGACAAGGGCATGGAGCATTGTGATGAGAAGGCAATGCAGCATTCTGATGACATGCATCTTCGAGCTTTGTGATGACAAGGACATGGAGCATTGTGATTACAGGGGTCTTGGTGCATTGTGATGAAAAGGGAATGGATCATTGTGATGAAAAATGCATGGAACCTTGTCATGACAGGGTTCAAGGAGCATACTGATGACAAATGTCAGGAAGCATTGTGATGATAAGTGTATTGAGCATTGTGATGACAAAGATCATGAAGCATTGTGATGAGAAGACCATGGATAATTGTGATGACCAGCGTCATGGGGCATTGTGATGACAAGTGTTATGGAACATTGTGATCAGAAGGGTTTGGTGCATTGTGATGACAGAGGTCATTGAGCATTTTGATTTCACTGTGATGACAATAGCATGAAATATTATGGTGATGGGCACGGTGCATTGTGATGACAGGGTTCATGGAGCATTGAGATGAAAAGGGGCATGGAGCATTGTGATTACAGGGGTGTTGGAGCATTGTGATGACAAGGGCATGGAGCATTGTGATGAGAAGGCCATGGAGCATTCTGATGACATTCGTCATGGAGCTTTGTGATGACAAGGGCATGGAGAATTGTGATTACAGGCTTCATGGAATATTGTGATGACAGGGGTGAGGGAGTATTGTAATGACTAGTGATGGAACATTGTGATAACAGTGGTGAGAAGCCATTTTGAGGAGAAGTGCATGGAGCATTGTGATGACAAGGTATATGGCGCATTTTGATGACAAGGATGTGGAGCATTGTGATGACAAGTGCATGGTGCATTGTGATGACATGGGTTATGGAGCAATGTGCTGACACGCGCATCGACCATTGTGATGAGAAGGGTCATGGAGCATTGTGTTGACAAAGGCATGGAGCTTTGTGATGATAGGGTCACAGAGCATTGTGATAAAAATTTCATGGAGCATTGTGGTGACAAAGGTCACAAAGCTTTGTGTGACCAGGTCATGGACCATTGTGAGGACAAATGTCATGAAGCATTGTGATGACTGGAGTCACGGAGCATTGTGATAACAGGTGTCTTGGAGCATTGTGATGAAAAGGTAATGGATCACTGTGATGAAAAATGCATGGAGCCCTGTCATGACAGTGTTCAAGGAGCATACTGATGACAAGTGTCAGCGAGCATTGTGATGCCAAGTGTATTGAGCATTGTGGTGACAAAGGACATGGAGCATTGTGATGAGAAGACCTTGCATAATTGTGATGACGAGCGTAATGGGGCATGTGATGACAAGTATTATGGAACATTGTGATCAGATGAGTTTGGAGCATTGTGATGACAGAGGACATGGAACATTTTGATTTCATTTTGATGACAATAGCATGAATCATTATGATGATGGGCATGGTGCATTGTGATGACAGTGTTCATGGAGCATTGAGATGAAAAGTGGCATGGAGAATTGTGATTACAGAGGTCTTGGAGCATTGTGATGACAAGGGTCATGGAGCCTGTGATGACAAGGCCGTGGAACATTGTGATGGCAGGGGTCATGGAGCATTGCTATGACAGGGGTAATGGAGCATTGTGATGACAAGGGCATGGAGCAATGTGATGAGAGATTTCTTTGAGCATTGTGAAGACAATGGCATGGAGCATTGTGATGCCAAGGGTCATGGAGCTTTGTGATGACATATGTCATGGAGCATTTTGATGACAAGGGTGTGGTGAATTGTGATGAGAAGGGCAGGGAGCATTGTGTTGACAGGGTTATGGAGCAATTTGAATAAAAGTGTCATGGTTTATTTTGATGACAAGGGTTATGGAACATTGCGATGTCAGGGGTCATGAAGCATTGTGATGAAATGGGTCATGGGGCATTTTGTTACAGGGGTTATGGAACATTGTGATGTCAGTGGTCATGGAGCATTGTGATGATAAGGGGATGTAGCACTGTGATGACAGTGGTCATGGAACATTGTGATGACAGGGGTGAGCGAGTATTGTGATGACTAGTGATGGAACATTGTGATATATGTGGTGAGAGAGCATTTTGATGAGAAATGCATGGAGCATTGTGATGACAAGTTTTATGGAGCATAGCGATGAAAAGGATGTGGAGCATTGTGATGAAAAGAGCATGACACATTGGGATGACATGTGTCAAGGAGCATTGTGCTGACAAGTGCATGGAGCATTTTGATGACAAGTGTCATGGAGCATTGTGATGACAAAGATCATGGAGCATTGTGATGACAAGGGCATTGAGAATTTTGATGACAGGGGCATGGAACATTGGTCTGACATGTTTCATTGATTATTGTGATGACTCTGGGCATGGCGCATTGTGATGACAAGGTCATGGAATTTTGTGATGACAAGGTCATGGAGTATTGTGAAGACAGTTGTCAGGGAGTATTGTTATGACATATGTCATTGTCCATTGTAATGACAATGACATGGAACATTGTGATACCAAGTGTCATGGAGGATTGTGATGACAAAGGTAATGGAGCATTTTGATGACAAGGGCTTGGAACATTGCGATGACAAGGGTCATGGAGCATTGTGCTGACAAAGGCATGGAGCATTGTGATGACAAGGGACACAGAGCATTGTGATGAAAATTTCATGGAGCATTGTGGTGACAATGATCACAGAGCCTTGTGTGACGAGGACATGGACCATTGTGATGAGAAATGTCATGAATCATTGTGATGACTGGAGTCACGGAGCATTGTGAGGACAGGGGTCAAGGAGCATTGTGATGACAAGGGCATGGAGCAATGTGATGACGGGCATGGAACATTGGTCTGACAAGTTTCATGGATTATTGTGATGACAGTGGGCATGGCGCATTGTGATGAGAAGGGCATGGAACTTTGTGATGACAAGGTCATGGAATATTGTGAAGACACGGGTCAGGGAGGATTGTGATGACATATGTCATTGTCCATTGTGATGACAATGGCATGGAGCATTGTGATACCAAGTGTCATGGAGGATTGTGATGACAAAGGTAATGGAGCATTTTGATGACAAGGGCTTGGAACATTGCGATGACAAGGGTCATGGAGCATTGTGATGACAAAGGCATGGAGCATTCTGATGAAAAGGTGCATGGAGCACTGAGATTACAGGGGTTTTGAAGCAATGTGATTAGAAGTGCATGGAGCATTGTGATGAGAAGGCAATGGAGCATTCTGATGGCATGCGTCATGGAGGTTTGTGATGACAAGGACATGGAGCATTGTGATTACAGGGGTCTTGGACCATTGTGATGAAAAGGGAATGGATCATTGTGATGAAAAATGCATGGAGCCTTATCATGACAGGGTTGAAGGAGCATACTAATGACAACTGTCAGGGAGCATTGTGATGATAAGTGTATTGAGCATTGTGATGACAAAGATCATGGAGCATTGTGTTGAGAAGACCATGGATAATTGTGATGACCAGCGTCATTGGGCATTGTGATGATAAGTGTTATGGAACATTGTGATCAGAAGGATTTGGTGCATTGTGATGACAGAGGTCATTGAGCATTTTGATTTCACTGTGATGACAATAGCATGAAATATTATGGTGATGGGCACGGTGCATTGTGATGACAGGGTTAATGGAGCATTGAGATGAAAAGGGGCATGGAGCATTGTGATGAAAAGGGAATGGATCATTGTGATGAAAAATGCATGGAGCCTTGTCATGACAGGGTTCAAGGAGCATACTGATGACAACTGTCAGGGAGCATTGTGATGATAAGTGTATTGAGCATTGTGATGACAAAGATCATGGAGTATTGTGATGAGAAGACCATGGATAATTTTTATGACCAGCGTCATGGGGCATTGTGATGACAAGTGTTGTGGAACACTGTGATCAGAAGGGTTTGGTGCATTGTGATGACAGAAGTCATTGAGCATTTTGATTTCATTGTGATGACAATAGCATGAAATATTATGGTGATGGGCAAGGTGCATTGTGATGACAGTGTTCATGGAGCATAGAGATGAAAAGTGGCATGGAGAATTGTGATTACAGAGGTCTTGGAGCATTGTGATGACAAGGATCATGGAGCATTGTGATGACCAGACCGTGGAACATTGTGATGGCAGTGGTCATTGAACATTGTTATGACAGGTGTAATGGAGCATTGTGATGACATAGGCATCGAGCATTGTGATGCCAAGGGTCATGGAGCTTTGTGATGACATATGTCATGGAGCATTTTGATGACAAGGGTGTGGTGAATTGTGATGAGAAGGGCAGGGAGCATTGTGTTGACAGGGTCATGGAGCAATTTGAATAAAAGTGTCATGGTTTATTTTGATGACAAGGGTTATGGAACATTGCGATGTCAGGGGTCATGAAGCATTGTGATGAAATGGGTCATGGGGCATTTTGTTACAGGGGTTATGGAACATTGTGATGTCAGTGGTCATGGAGCATTGTGATGATAAGGGGATGTAGCACTGTGATGACAGTGGTCATGGAACATTGTGATGACAGGGGTGAGCGAGTATTGTGATGACTAGTGATGGAACATTGTGATATATGTGGTGAGAGAGCATTTTGATGAGAAATGCATGGAGCATTGTGATGACAAGTTTTATGGAGCATAGCGATGAAAAGGATGTGGAGCATTGTGATGAAAAGAGCATGACACATTGGGATGACATGTGTCAAGGAGCATTGTGCTGACAAGTGCATGGAGCATTTTGATGACAAGTGTCATGGAGCATTGTGATGACAAAGATCATGGAGCATTGTGATGACAAGGGCATTGAGAATTTTGATGACAGGGGCATGGAACATTGGTCTGACATGTTTCATTGATTATTGTGATGACTCTGGGCATGGCGCATTGTGATGACAAGGTCATGGAATTTTGTGATGACAAGGTCATGGAGTATTGTTATGACATATGTCATTGTCCATTGTAATGACAATGGCATGGAACATTGTGATACCAAGTGTCATGGAGGATTGTGATGACAAAGGTAATGGAGCATTTTGATGACAAGGGCTTGGAACATTGCGATGACAAGGTTCATGGAGCATTGTTTTGAATAGGGCATGGAGCATTCTGATGAAAAGGTGCATGGAGCATTGAGATTACAGGGGTTTTGAAGCAATGTGATTACAAGGGCATGGAGCATTGTGATGAGAAGGCAATGCAGCATTATGATGACATGCGTCATGGAGCTTTGTGATGACAAGGACATGGAGCATTGTGATTAGAGGGGTCTCGGAGCATTGTGATGAAAAGGGAATGGATCATTGTGATGAAAAATGCATGGAGCCTTGTCATGACAGGTTTCAAGGAGCATACTGATGACAACTGTCAGGGAGCATTGTGATGATAAGTGTATTGAGCATTGTGATGACAAAGATCATGGAGCATTGTGTTGAGAAGACCATGGATAGTTGTGATGACCAGCATCATGTGGCATTGTGGTGACAAGTGTTATGGAACATTGTGATCAGAAGGGTTTGGTGCATTGTGATGACAGAGGTCATTGAGCATTTTGATTTCATTTTGATGACAATAGCATTAAATATTATGGTGATGGGCACGGTGCATTGTGATGACAGGGTTCATGGTGCATTGAGATGAAAAGGGGCATGGAGCATTGTGATAACAGGGGTGTTGGAGCATTGTGATGACAAGGGCATGGAGCATTGTGATGAGAAGGCCATGGAGCTTTCTGATGACATGCGTCATGGAGCTTTGTGATGACAACGGCATGGAAAATTGTGATTACAGGGGTCATGGAATATTGTGATGACAGGGGTGAGGGAGTATTGTGATGACTAGTGATGGAACATTGTGATATCAGTGGTGAGAAGGCATTTTGAGGAGAAGTGCATGGAGCATTGTGATGACAAGGTTTATGGAGCATTTTGATGATATGGATGTGGAGCATTGTGATGACAAGTGCATGGTGCATTGTGATGACATGGTTTATGGAGCATTGTGCTGAGAAAGGCATGGAGCTTTGTGATGAAAAGGGTCACAGAGCATTGTGATAAAAATTTCCTGGAGCACTGTGCTGACAAAGGCATGGAGCTTTGTGATGACAAGTGTCACAGTACATTGTGATAAAAATTTCATGGAGCATTGTGGTGACAAAGGTCACAGAGTTTTGTGTGACCAGGTCATGTACCATTGTGATGACAAATGTCATGAAGCATTGTGATGACTGGAGTCACGGAGCATTGTGATAACAGTGGTCTTGGAGCATTGTGATGAAAAGGGCATGGATCATTGTGATGAAAATTGCATGGAGCCTTGTCATGACAGTGTTCAACGAGCATACTGATGACAAGTGTCAGCGAGGACTGTGATGCCAAGTGTATTGAGCATTGTGGTGACAAAGGTCATGGAGCATTGTGATGAGAAATCCTTTCATAATTGTGATGACGAGCATCATGGGGCATTGTGATGACAAGTGTTATGGAACATTTTGATCAGAAGGGTTTGGTGCATTGTGATGACAGAGGTCATTGAGCATTTTGATTTCATTGTGATGACAATAGCATGAAATATTATGGTGATGGGCATGGTGCATTGTGATGAGAGGGTTCATGGAGCATGGAGATGAAAAGGGGCATGGAGCATTGTGATTACAGTGGTGTTGGAGGATTGTGATGACAAAGGTAATGCAGCATTTTGATGAAAAGGGCTTGGAACATTGCAAAGACAATTTTCATGGATCATTTAGATGACAAGGGCATGGAGCATTCTGATGAAAAGGTGCATGGAGCATTGAGATTACAGGGGTTTTGAAGCAATGTGATTACAAGGGCATGGAGCATTGTGATGAGAAGGCAATGCAGCATTATGATGACATGCGTCATGGAGCTTTGTGATGACAAGGACATGGAGCATTGTGATTACAGGGGTCTTGGAGCATTGTGATGAAAAGGGAATGGATCATTGTGCTGAAAAATGCATGGAGCCTTGTCATGACAGGGTTCAAGGAGCATACTGATGACAACTGTCAGGGAGCATTGTGATGATAAGTGTATTGAGCATTGTGATGACAAAGATCATGGAGCATTGTGATGAGAAGACCATGGATAATTGTGATGACCAGCGTCATGGGGCATTGTGATGACAAGTGTTATGGAACATTGTGATCAGAAGGGTTTGGTGCATTGTGATGACAGAGGTCATTGAGCATTTTGATTTCGTTGTGATGACAATAGCATGAAATATTATGGTGATGGGCACGGTGAATTGTGATGACAGGGTTCATGGAGCATTGAGATGAAAATTGGCATGGAGAATTGTGATTACAGAGGTCTTGGAGCATTGTGATGACAAGGGTATGGAGCATTGTGATGAGAAGTCCATGGAGCATTCTGATGACATGCGTCATGGAGCTTTGTGATGACAGGGGTGTTTGAGCATTGTGATGACAAGGGCATGGAACATTGTGATGAGAAGGCCATGGAGCATTCCGATGACATGCGTCATGGAGCTTTGTGATGACAAGGGCATGGAGAATTGTGATTACAGGGTTCATGGAATATTGTGATGACAAGGGTGAGGGAGTATTGTGATGACTAGTGATGGAACATTGTGATATCAGTGGTGAGAAGGCATTTTGAGGAGAAGTGCATGGAGCATTGTGATGACAAGGTTTATGGAGCATTTTGATGACAAGTATGTGGAGAATTGTGATGACAAGTGCATGGTGCATTGTGATGACATGGGTAATGGAGCAATGTGCTGACAAAGGCATGGAGCTTTGTGATGAGAAGGGTCACAGAGCATTGTGATAAAAATTTCATGGAGCATTGTGCTGACAAAGGCATGGAGCTTTGTGATGACAAGTGTCACAGAGCATTGTGATAAAAATTTCATGGAGCATTATGGTGACAAAGGTCACAGAGCTTTGTGTGACGAGGTCATGGATCATTGTGATGACAAATATCATGAAGCATTGTGATGACTGGAGTCACGGAGCTTTGTGATAACAGGGGTCTTGGAGCATTGTGAGGAAATGGGAATGGATCATTGTGATGAAAAAGGCATTGAGCCTTGTCATGACATTGCTCAAGGAGCATACTGATGACAAGTGTCAGCGAGCATTGTGATGCCAAGTGTATTGAGCATTGTGGTGACAAAGGTCATGGCGCATTGTGATGAGAAGACCTTGCATAATTGTGATGACGAGTGTCATGGGGCATTGTGATGACAAGTGTTATGGAACATTGTGATCAGAAGGTTTAGGTGCATTGTGATGACAGTGGTCATTGATTATTTTGATTTCATTGTGATGACAATAGCATGAAATATTATGGTGATGGACACGGTGCCTGTGATGACAGGTTTCATGGAGCATTGAGATGAAAAGGGGCATGGAGCATTATGATTACAGGGGTGTTGGAGCATTGTGAT
Source organism: Hyperoodon ampullatus (assembly GCF_949752795.1). Classification (NCBI taxonomy): domain Eukaryota; kingdom Metazoa; phylum Chordata; class Mammalia; order Artiodactyla; family Ziphiidae; genus Hyperoodon; species Hyperoodon ampullatus. Next base: position 146,734,621 of record NC_136913.1, on the reverse strand, counting down.
GACAAGGGCATGGAGCATTGTGATGAGAAGGCCATGGAGCATTATGATGACATGCGTCATGGAGCTTTTTGATGACAAGGGCATGGAGAATTGTGATTACAGGTGTCATGGAATATTGTGATGACAGGGGTGAGGGAGTATTGTGATGACTAGTGATGGAACATTGTGATATCAGTGGTGAGAAGGCATTTTGTGGAGAAGTGCATGGAGCATTGTGATGACAAGGTTTATGGAGCATTTTGATGACAAGGATGTGGAGCATTGTGATGACAATTGCATGGTTCATTGTGATGACATGGGTTATGGAGCATTGTGCTGACACGTGCATCGAGCATTGTGATGACAAGGGTCACGTAGCATTGTGATAAAAATTTCATGGAGCATTGTGGTGACAAAGATCACAGAGCTTTGTGTGACCAGGTCATGGACCATTGTGATGAAAAATGTCATGAAGCATTGTGATGACTGGAGTCACGGAGCATTGTGATAACATGGGTCTTGGAGCATTGTGATGAAAACGGAATGGATCATTGTGATGAAAAAGGCATGGAGCCTTGTCATGACAGTGTTCAAGGAACATACTGATGACAAGTGTGAGTGAGCATTGTGATGCCAAGTGTATTGAGCATTGTGGTGACAAATGTCATGGAGCACTGTGATGAGAAGACCCTGCATAATTGTGATGACGAGCGTCATGGGGCATGTGATGACAAGTGTTATGGAACATTGTGATCAGAAGTGTTTGTAGCATTGTGAGGACAGAGGTCATGGAGCATTTTGATTTCATTGTGATGACAATAGCATGAAATATTATGGTGATGGGCATGGTGCATTGTGTTGACAGTGTTCATGGAGCATTGAGATGAAAAGTGGCATGGAGAATTGTGATTACAGAGGTCTTGGAGCATTGTGATGACAAGGGTCATGGAGCCTTGTGATGACAAGGCCGTGCAACATTGTGATGGAAGGGGTCATGGAGCATTGTTATGATAGGTGTAATGGAGCATTGTGATGACAAGGGCATGGAGCAATGTGATGAGAGATTTCATTGAGCATTGTGACGACAATGGCATGGAGCACTGTGATGCCAAGGGTCATGAAGCATTGTGATGACTGGAGTGACGGATCATCGTGATGACAGGTGTCATGGAGCATTGTGATGAGAAGGGCAGGGAGCATTGTGATGACAGGGTCATGGAGCAATTTGAATAAAAGGGTCATGAAATATTTTGATGACAGTTGTTATGGGACATTGTGATGTCAGGGGTCATGAAGCATTGTGAAGAAACGGGTCATGGAGCATTTTGTGACAGGGGTTATGGAACATTGTTATGTCAGGGGTCATGGAGCATTGTGATGATAAGGGCATGTAGCAGTGTGATGAGAGTGGTCCTGGAACATTGTGATGATAAGGGCATGTAGCAGTGTGATGACAGTAGTCATGGAACATTGTGATGACAGGGGTGAGCGAGTATTGTGATGACTAGTGATGGAACATTGTGATATATGTGGTGAGAGTGCATTTGGTGAGAAGTGCATGGAGCATTGTGGTGACAATTTTTATGGAGCATAGCGATGAAAAGGATGTGGAGTGTTGTGATGAAAAGAGCATGGCACATTGTGATGACATGGGTCATGGAGCATTGTGATGAAAATTTCATGGAGCATTATGGTGACAAAGATCACAGAGCCTTGTGTGACGAGGGCATGGACCACTGTGATGAGAAAGGTCATTAATCATTGTGATGACTGGAGTCACGGAGCACTGTGATGACAGGTGTCATGGAGCATTGTGAGGACAAGGGTATGGAGCAATATGATGATAGTGTCATGGAACATTGGTCTGACAAATTTTATGGATTATTGTGATGACAGTGGGCATGGAGCATTGAGATGACAAGGGCATGGAGCATTGTGGTGACAAAGGTCACAGATCCTTGTGTGACGAGGGCATGGACCATTGTGAGGACAAAAGTCATGAAGCATTGTGATGACTGGAGTCACGGAGCATTGTGATGATAGGGGTCATGGAGCATTGTGATGACAAGGGCATGGAGCATTGTGATGACAAGGGTCATGGAGAATTTTGATGACAAGATTCCCAGATCATTGTGTTTTCGGGGGTCATGGAGCGCTGTGATGACAGTGGTCATGGAGCATTGTTATGACAGGGTCAAGGAGCATTGTGATAAGAAGGTCATGGAACATTGGGCTGAAAATAATCATGGAGTATTGTGATGACAGGGGTAATTGGGCATTGTGATGACAAGGGAATGGAGTATTTTGATGACAAGGTCCTGGGGCATTGTGATGAGAAAACCATGGAGCCTTGTGATGACAAGTCTCATGGAGCATTCTGATGAAAAGGTGCATGGAGCATTGTGATTACAGGGGTCATGGAGCATTGTGATGAAAATGGCATGGAGCATTGTGATGCCAAGGGTCATGGAGCTTTGTGATGACAAAGTTCATGGAGCATTTTGATGACAAGGTCGTGGTGCATTGTGATGAGAAGGGCAGGGAGAATTTTGATGACAGGGTCATGGAGCAATTTGATGAAAAGTATCATGGAATATTTTGATGACAGTGGTTATGGAACACTGTTATGTCAGGGGTCATGGAGCATTGTGATGAAAAGGGTCATGGAGGATTTTGATGACAGGGGTTATGGAACATTGTGATGTCAGTGTTCATGGAGCATTGTGACGATAAGGTCATGTAGCATTGTAATGACAGGGATCATGGAACATTGTGATGACGGGGGGAGAGAGCATTTTGATGAGAAGTGCATGGAGCATTGTGATGACAAGGTTTTTGGAGCACTGTAATGACAAGTATGTGGAGCATTGTGATGACAAGCACATGGCGCATTGTGATGACATGGGTTATGGAGCATTGTGCTCACAAGCGCATGGAGCATTGTGATGACAAGGCTCATGGAGAATTGTGCTGACAAAGTCATGGAGCATGGTGATGACAAGGATCACAGAGCATTGTGATGAAAAGTTCATGGAGCATTGTGGTGCGAAAGGTTACAGAGCCTTGTGTGACGAGGACATGGACCAATTGTGATGACAAATGTCATGAAGCCTTGTGATGACAGGAGTCACACAGCATTGAGATGACTGGGGTCTTGGAGCACTGTGATGACAAGGACATGGAGCATTGTGATGAGAAGGCAATGGAGCATTCTGATGACATGCGTCATGGAGTTTTGTGATTAAAAGTCATGGAGCATTGTGATTACAGGGGTCTTGGAGCATTGTGATGAAAATGGTATGGATCACTGTGATGAAAAAGGCATGGAGCCTTGTCATGACAGGGTTCAATGAGCATACTGATGACAAGTGTCAGGGAGCATGGTGATGACAAGTGTATTGAGCATTGTGATGACAAAGATCATGGAGCACTGTGATGACAAGACCATGTATAATTGTGATGATGAGCGTCATGGTGCATTGTGATGACAATGGTTATGGAACATTGTGATCACAAGGGTTTGGAGCATTTTGATGACAGAGGTCATGGAGCATACTGATTTCATTGTAATGACTATAGCATGAAGCATTATGATGATGGACATGGTGCATTGTGATGACAGGGTCATGGAGCAATTTGATGAAAAGTGTCATGGAACATTTTAATGACAGTGGTTATGGAACATTGTGATGTCAGGGGTCTTGGAGCCTTCCGATGAAAAGGGTGATGGAGCATTCTGATGACAGAGGATATGGAACATTTTGATGTCAGGGGTCATGGAGAATTGTGATGATGAGGCATGTACCATTGTGATGACAAAGGTCATGGAAAATTGTGATGACAGTGGTGAGGGAATATTGTGATGACTAGTGATGGAACATTGTGATATCAGTGGTGAGAAAGCATTTTGATGAGAAGTGCATGGAGCATTCTGATGACAAGGTTTATGAAGCATTGTGATGACAAGGTTTATGGAGCATTGTGATGACAAGGCTGTGGAGCATTGTGATGACAATTGCATGGCGCATTTTGATGACATGGGTCATGGAGCATTGTGCTGAGAAGCGCATGGAGCATTGTGATGACAAGGGTCATGGAGCATTGTGCTGACAAAGGCATGGAACATTGTGATGACAAAGGTCACAGAGCACTGTGATGAAAAGTTCATGGAGCATTGTGACAGTGGTCACAGAGCCTTGTGATGAGGAGTTCAAGGACCATTGTGATGACAAAGGTCATGAAGCATTGTGATGACTGGAGTCACGGAACACTGTGATGACAAGGGTTTGGAGCATTCTGATGACAGGGGCATGGTGCATTGGTCTGACAAGTTTCATGGTTTATTGTGATGACAGTGGGCAAGGCGCATTCTGATGAGAAGAGCATGGAGCATTGTGATGAGAAGGTCATGGAATACTGTGAAGACAGCGGTCTGGGAGCATTGTGATGACATATGTCATGGTCCATTGTGATGACAATGGCACGGAGCATTGTGATGCCAAGTGTCATGGAGGAATGTGATGACAAAGTTAATGGAGCATTGTGGTGACAGGGGTTTGGAGCATTGTGATGACAATGGTCATGGAGCATTTTGATGACAAGGGCATGGATGATTTTGATGACAAGGGCCATTAAGAATTTTGATGACAAGTTCGTGAAGCATTCGGAGGAAAAGCACATGGAGCTTACTATGACAGGGGTCATGGAGCAATTCGATGACAAGTTCATGGAGAACTGTGATGACAAGAGCATGTAACACTGTGATGAGAAGTGTCATGGAGCATTGTGATGGCAAGACCGTGGAGCATTGTGATGAGAAGACCATGGATAATTTTGATGATGAGTGTCATGGAGCACTAATGACAAGGTGCATGGAGCACTGGGATGACAGGTGTCATGGAGCATTGTGATGACAGGGGTCATGGAGCATTGGGATGACAAGGGTCATGGAGCATTCTGATGACAAGCTTGTGGAGTAATGTGATGACAATGGCATGGAGCATTGTGATGAAAAGGGCATGGAGCATTGTGATGAAAAAGGCTTGGAGCCTTTTCATGACAGGGTTCAAGGAGCATTCTTGAGACAAGTGTCAGGGAGCATTGTGATGACAAGTGTATTGAGCATTGTGATGACAAAGATCATGGAGCATTGTGATGACAGGCATCATGGAGCGTTGTGATGACAAATGTTATGGAACATTGTGATCACAAGGGTTTTGAGCATTGTGATCACAGAAGTCATGTATCATTTTCATTTCAAGGTGCATGGAGCATTGTGATGACAAGGGCATGAAGCATTGTGAACCCAAGGTTCATGGAGGGTTTTGATGACAATGGGAATGGAGTATTGTGATGACAAGTGCATGGAGCATTGTGATGACAAGGTCATGTAGCATTTTGCTGACAAATGCATGGAGCATTTTGATGACAACTGTCATGGAACTCTGTGATGACAAGCGTCATGGAGCATTGTGATTAGAGGGGTCACTGAGAATTGGGATGGCAAGGGCATGGATCATTGATGACAAGGGTCATTGATCATTTTGATGACAAGAGTCCCGGATCATTGTGTTGTCCGGTGTCATGGAGCACTGTGATGACAGTGGTCATGGAGCATTGTGATGACAGGGGTCATGGAGCACTGTGTTGAGAAGTTCATGGAGCATTGGGCTGACAATATTCATTGAGTATTGCGATTGCACTGGTCATGGAGCATTGCGATGACAATGGAATGGAGCATTGTGATGACAAGGTCCTGGAGCATTGTGAGGAGAAGACCATGGAGCCTTGTGATGACAAGTGTCATGGAGCATTCTGATGAAAAGGGGTGTGGAGCATTGTGATTACATGGGTCTTGGAGCATTGTGATGAAAATGGCATGGGTGATTGTGATGCAAAAGGCATGGAGCCTTGTCATGACAGGGTTCAAGGAGCATACTGACGACAAGTTTCAGGGAGCATTGTAATGACAAGTTTATTGAGCATTGTGATGACAAAGGACATGGAGAATTGTGATGAGAAGACCATGGATAATTGTGATGATGAGCATCATGGGGCGTTGTGATGACAAGTGTTATGAAACATTGTGATCACAAGGGTTTCGAGCATTGTGTTGACAGAGGTTATGGAGAATTTTGATTTCATTTTGATGACAACAGCATGAAGCATTTTGATGATGGGTATTGTTCATTGTGATTACAGAGTTCATGGATCATTGAGATGAAAAGTGGCATGGAGCATTTTGATTACAGGTGTCTTGGAGCATTGTTATGACAATAGCATGGAGCATTGTGACTACAGGGGTCTTGGAGCATTGTGATGAAAAGGGTCATGGAGCCTTGTGATGACAAGGCCGTGGAACATTGTCATGACAGGGGTGAGGGAGTATTGTGATGACTAGTGATGGAACATTTTGTTATCAGTGGTGAGAGAGCATTTTGATGAGAAGTACATGGAGCATTGTGATGACAAGTTTTATGGAGCATTTTGATGACAAGTTTGTGGAAAATTTTGATAACAAGCGCATGGAGCATTGTGATAACAAGGGTCATGGAGCACTCTGCTGACAAAGGCATGGAGCATTGTGATGGCAAGGGTCACAGAGCATTGTGAATGGAAACTTCATGGAGCATTATGGTGACAAATTTCACAGAGCCCTGTGATGATGAGGGCATGGACCATTTTGATGCCAAAGGTCATGAAGCATTGTGATGACTGGAATCACGGAGCATTGTGATGACAAGGGCATGGAGCATTGTGATGACAGGGGCATGGAACATTGGTCTGAAAAGTTTCATAGATTATTGAGATGACAGTGGGCATGGTACATTGTGATGACAAGGGCATGGAACATTGTTATGAGAAGGTCATGAATTATTGTGCAGACAGGTGTCAGGGAGCATTGTGATGACATATGTCTTGGTGCATTGTGATGACAATGGCATGGAGCATTGTGAAGCCAAGTGTCATGGAGGACTGTGATGACAAAAGTAATGGAGCATTGTGATGACAAGGGCTTGGAGCTTTTTGATGACAATGGTCATGGAGCACTGTGATTACAAGGGCATGGAGCACTGTGATGACAACGGCCTTTGAGAATGTTGATGACAATATCGTGAAGCACTGTGATTAAAAGCACTTGGAGCTTGCTATGAGAGGGGTCATGGAGCATTGCGATGACAAGTGCATGGAGAATTGTGAATACAAGATAATATAACATTGTGATGAGAAGTTTCATGGAGCCTTGTGATGGCAAGACCGTGGAGCACTGTGATGAGAAGACCATGGATAATTGTGATGTCGAGCGTCATGGAGCACTGTAATGACAAGGGGCATGGAGCATTGTGATGACAGGGGTCATGGAGCATTGTGATGACAGGGGTCATGGAGCATTGTGATGACAAGGGTCATGGAGCATTCTGATGACAACCTTGTGGAGTAATGTGATGACAATGGCATGGAGCATTGTGATGAAAAGGGCATGGAGCATTGTGATGTAAAAGGCATGGAGGCTTTTCATGACAGCATTCAAGGAGCATTCTGACGACAAGTGTCAGGGAGCATTGTGATGACAAGTGTATTGAGAATTGTGATGACAAAGGTCATGGAGCATTGTGATGACAAGGGCATGGAGTATTGTGATGACAGGCATCATGGAGCGTTGTGATGACAAGTGTTGTGGAACAATGTGATCACAAGGGTTTGGAGCATTCTGAAGACAGAGGTCATGGATCATTTTGATTTCAAGGAGCATGGAGCGTTGTGATGACAGGGATCATGGAGCATTGTGATGAGAAGATCATGGAGCATTGGGCTGAAAATATTCATGGAGTATGGTGATGACAGGGGTCTTGGAGCACTGTGATAACAAGGGCATGGAGCATTGAGATGAGAAGGCCATGGAGCATTCTGATGACATGTGTCATGGATGTTTGTGATGAAAAGGGGAATGGAGCTTTGTGATTACAGGGGACTTTGAGCATTATGATGAAAAGGGCGTGGATCATTGTGATGAAAAAGGCATGGAGCCTTGTCATGGCAGGGTTCAAGGAGCATACTCTCGACAAATGTCAGGGAGCATTGTGACGACAAGTGTATTGAGCACTGTGATGACAAAGTTCATGGAGCATTGTGATGAGAAGACCATGGTTAACTGTGATGAGGAGCGTCATGGGGCATTGTGATGACAAGTGTTATGGAACATTGTGATCACAAGTGTTTGGAGCATTGTGATGACAGAAGTCATGGAGCATATTGATTTCATTGTGATGACAATAGCATGAAGCATTATGATGATGGGCATGGTGCATGGGATGACAGGGTTCTTGGAGCATTGAGATTTAAAGGGCTATGGAGCATTGTGATTACAGGGGTCTTGGAGCATTGTGATGACAAGGGCATGGAGCATAGTGAATGAGAAGTCCATGGAGCATTCTGATGACATGCGTCATGGAGCTTTCTGATGACAATTGCATGATGGATTGTGATTACAGGTTCTTGGAGCATTGTGATGAAAAGGGTCATGGAGTCTTGTGATGACAGGGCTGTGGAACCTTGTGATGGCAGGTGTCATGGAGCATTGTTATGACAGGGGGAATGGAGCATTGTGATGACAAGTTCACGCAACACTGTGATACATGGGTCATGGAGTATTGTAATGACAAGGGCATGGAGCATTGTGATGAGAAATGCATCGAGCATTGTGATGACAAGCGTCATGGAGCTTTGTGATGACAAGGGCTTGGAGCAATGTGATGAGAGGGTTCATGGAGCATTGTGATGACAATGGCATGGAGTATTGTAATGCCAAGGGTTATGGATCTTTGTGATGACAAATGTCATGGAGCATTCTGATGACAAGGGTGACGTGCATTGTGATGAGAAGGACAGGGAGCATTGTGATCACAGGGTAATTGAGCAATTTGGTGAAAAAGGTCATGGACCATTTTGATTAGAGTGGTTATGAAATATTGTGATGTCAGGGTTCATGGAGCTTTGTGATGAAATGTGTCATGGAGCATTTTGATCACAGGGGTTATGGAATATTGTGATGTCAGGGGTCATCGAACATTTTGATGATAAGTGCATGTAGCATTTTAATGACAGGGGTCATGGAACATTGTGATGACAGGGGTGATGGAGTATTGGAATGAATAGTGATGGTACATTGTGATATCAGTGGTGAGAGAGCATTTTGATGAGAAGTGCACGGAACACTGTAATGACAAGGTTTAAGCAGCATTGTGATGAAAAGGATGTGGAGCATTGTGATGACAAGCACAGGGCACATTGTGATGACATGGGTCATGGATTATTGTGCTGAGAAGCGCATGGAGCATTGTGATGACAAGGGTCATGGAGCATTGTGCTGAGAAAGGCATAGAGCATTGTGATGACAAGGGTCACAGAGCATTGTGATGAAAAGTTCATGGAGCACTGTGGTGACAAAGGTCACAGAGACTTGTGATGACGAGGGCAGGGACCATTTTTATGAGAAAGGTCATGAAGCATTGTGATGATTAGAGTCACAGAGCATTGTGATGACAGGGGTCATGGAGCATTGTGATGACAAGGGCATGGAACACTGTGATGACAGGGGCATGGAACATTGGTCAGAAAATTTTCATGGATTATTGTGATGACAGTGGGAATGGCGCATTGTGATGACAAGGGCACAGAGCATTGTGATGGCAAGGTCATGCAGTTTTGTGAAGACAGGTGTCAGGGAGCATTGTGAACACCTATGTCATGGCCCATTGTGATGACAATGGCATGGAGCATTGTGATGCCAAGTGTCATGGAGTATTGTGATGACAAAGGTAAAGGAGCATTGTGATGACAAGGGCTTTGAGCATTGTGATGACAAAGGTCATGGAACACTGTTCTGACAAGGGCATGGAGCATTGTGATGACAAGGTTCATGGAGCATTGTGCTGAGAAAGGCATGGAGCATTGTGATGACAAGTGTCACAAAGCATTTTGATGAAAAGTTCATGGAGCATTGTGGTGACAAATGTCACAGAGCCTTGTGATGACGAGGGCATGGACCATTGTGATGACCAAGGTCACGAAGCATTTTGATGACTGGAGTCACGGATCACTGTGATGACAATGGCATGGAGCATTGTGATGACAGGGGAATGGAACATTGGTCTGACATGTTTCATGGATTATTGTGATGGCAATGGGCATGGCTCCTTGTGATGACCAGGGCATTGAGCATTGTGATGACAACGTCATGCAGAATTGTGAAGACAGGTGTCAGGGAGCATTGTGATGACCTATGCCATGGACAATTGTGATGACAATGGCATGGAGCATTGTGATGCCAAGTTTCATGGAGGATTGTGATGACAAAGGTAATGGAGCATTGTGATGACAAGGGCTTGGAGCATTGTGATGATAAGGGTCATTGAGAATTTTGATGACTAGTTCGTGAAGCATTGTGATGACATGCGCATGAAGCTTGCTATGACAGGGGTCATGGAGCATTGCGATGACAAGTGCATGGAGAATATTGATGAAAACAGCATGTAAAATTGTGATGAGATGTGTCAAAGAGCATTGTGATGACAAGGACGTGGAGAATACTGATGAGCAGGGAATGGAGCATTGTGATGGCAAGACCGGGGAGCATTGTGATGAGTAGACCATGGATAATTGTGATGACGGGCGTCATGGAGCACTGTAGTGACAAGGGGCATGGAGCATTGTGATAACTGGTGTCATGGAGCATTGTGATGACAGGGGTCATGGAGCATTGTGATGACAAGGTTCATGGAGCATTCGGACTACAAGCTTGAGGAGTATGATGATGACAATTGCATGGAGCATTGTGATGAAAAGGCCATTGAGCATTGTGATGACAAGGCCAAGGAGCAATGTGATGAGAGTGTTCATGGAGCATTGTGATGACAATGGCATGGAGTATTGTGATGCCAAGGGTCATGGAGCTTTGTGATGACAAAGGTCATGGAGCATTTTGATGACAAGTGCGTGGTGCATTGTGATGAGAAGGGCAGGGAGCATTGTGATGACAGGGTCATGGAGCAATTTGATGATAAGGGTCAGGGAACATTTTGATGACATGGGTCATGGAACATTGTGATGTCAGTGGTCATGGAGCATTGTGATAACAAGGGAATGGATCATTGTGATGACAAGGGCATGGAACATTGTGATGACAGGGGCATGGAGCATTGGTCTTACAAGTTTCATGGATTATTGTGATGACAGTGGGCATGGAGCATTGAGATGACAAGGGCACGGAACATTGTTATGACAAGGTCATGGAGTATTGTGAAGACAGGTGTCAGGGAGCATTGTGATGACAAGGGACACAGAGCATTGTGATGAAAATTTCATGGAGCATTATGGTGACAATGATCACAGAGCCTTGTGTGACGAGGGCATGGACCACTGTGATGAGAAAGGTCATGAATCATTGTGATGATTGGAGTCACGGAGCACTGTGATGACAGGGGTCATGGAGCATTGTGAGGACAAGGGCATGGAGCAATATGATGACAGTGTCATGAACATTGGTCTGACAAGTTTCATGGATTATTGTGATGACAGTGGTAATGGCGCATTGAGATGACTAGGGCATGGAGCATTGTGGTGACAAAGGTCACAGAGCCTTGTGTGACGAGGGCATGGACCATTGTGAGGACAAAGGTCATGAAGCATTGTGATGACTGGAGTCACGGAGCATTGTGATGACAGGGGTCATGGAGCATTGTGATGACAGGGCAATGGAACATTGGTCTGACATGTTTCATGGATTATTGTGATGAGAGTGGGCATGGCGCATAGTGATGACAAGGGCATGGAACATTGTGATGACAAGGTCAAGGAGTATTGTGAAGACAGGTGTCAGGGTGCATTGTGATGACATATGTCATTGTCCATTGTGATGAAATGGCATGGAGCATTGTGATACCAAGTGTCATGGAGGATTGTGATGACAAAGGTAATGGAACATTTTGATGACAAGGGCTTGGAATATTGCGATGACAAGGGTCATGGAACATTGTGATGAAAAGGGCATGGAGAATTCTGATGAAAAGGTGCATGGAGCATTGAGATTAAAGGAGTTTCGAAGCAATGTGATTACAAGGGCATGGAGCATTGTGATGAGAAAGCAATGGAGCATTCTTATGACATGTGTCATGGAGCTTTGTGATGACAAGGACATGGAGCATTGTGATTACAGGGGATTTGGAGCATTGTGATGAAAAGGGAATGGATCATTGTGATGAAAAATGCATGGAGCCTTGTCATGACAGTGTTCAAATAGCATACTGATGAGAAGTGTCAGCGAGCATTGTGATGCCAAGTGTATTGAGCATTGTGGTGACAAAGGTCATGGAGCATTGTGATGAGAAGACCTAGCATCATTGTGATGACGAGCGTCATGGGGCATGTGATGACAAGTGTTATGGAACATTGTGATCAGAAGGGTTTGGAGCATTGTGATGACAGAGGACATGGAACATTTTGATTTCATTGTGATGACAATAGCATGAATCATTATGATGATGGGCATGGTGCATTGTGATGACAGTGTTCATGGAGCATTGAGATGAAAATTGGCATGGAGAATTGTGATTACAGAGGTCTTGGAGCATTGTGATGACAAGGGTCATGGAGCCTTGTGATGACAAGCCCGTGGAACATTGTGATGGCAGGGGTCATGGAGCAATGTTATGACAGGAGTAATGGAGCATTGTGATGACAAGGGCATGGAGCAATATGATGAGAGATTTCATTGAGCATTGTGATGCCAATGGCATGGAGCATTGTGATGCCAAGGGTCATGGAGCTTTGTGAAGACAAATGTCATGGGGCATTTTGATGACAAGGGCGTGGTGCATTGTGTTGAGAAGGGCAGGGAGCATTGTGATGACAGGTTCATGGAGCAATTTGATGAAAAGGGTCATGGAATATTTTGATGACAGTGGTTATGGAACATTGTTATGTCAGGGGTCATGAAGCATTGTGATGAAATGGGTCATGGAGCATTTTGTGACGGGGTTATGGAGCATTGTGATGTCAGGGGTCATGGAGAATTGTGATGATAAGGGCATGTAGCACTGTCATGACAGTGGTCATGGAACATTGTGATGACAGGGCTGAGCGAGTATTGTGATAACTAGTGATGGAACATTGGGATATATGTGGTGAGAGAGCATTTTGATGAGAAGTGCAAGGAGCATTGTGATGAGAAGTTTTATGGAGCATAGCGATGAAAAGAATGTAGAACATTGTGATGAAAAGAGCATGGCACATTTTGATGACAAGTGTCATGGAGCATTGTGCTGACAAAGGCATGGAGCATTGTGATGACAAGGTCATGGAGTATTGTGAAGACAGGTGTCACGGAGCATTGTGATGACATATGTCATTGCCCAATGTGATGACAATGTCATGGACCATTGTGATACCAAGTGTCATGGAGGATTGTGATGACAAAGGTAATGGAGAATTTTGATGACAAGGGTTTTGAACATTGTGATGACAAGGGTCATGGAGCATAATGATGACAAAGGCATGGCGCTTTGTGATGACAAGTGTCACAGAGTATTGTGATAAAAATTTCATGGAGCATTGTGGTGACAAAGGTCACAGAGGTTTCTGTGACGAGGTCATGGACCATTGTGATGACAAATGTCATGAAGCATTGTGATTAATGGTGTCACGGAGCATTGTGATAATACGGGTCTTGGAGCATTGTGATGAAAAGGGAATGGATCATTGTGATGAAAAAGGTATGGAGCCTAGTAATGACAGTTTTCAAGGAGCACACTGATGACAAGTGTCAGGGAGCATTGTGATGCCAAGTCTATTGAGCATTGAGGTGACAAATGTCATGGAGCATTGTGATGAGAAGACCTTGCATAATTGTGAGGACGAGCGTCATGGGGCATGTGATGACAAGTGTTATGGAACATTGGTATCAGAAGGGTTTGAAGCACTGTGATTACAGAGGACATGGAGCATTTTGATTTCATTGTGATTACAATAGCATGAATCATTATGATGATGGGCATGGTGCATTGTGACGACAGTGTTCATGGAGAATTGAGATGAAAATTGGAATGGAGAATTGTGATTACAGATGTCTTGGAGCATTGTGATGACAAGGGCATGGAGCATTGTGATGCTAAGGGTCATGGAGGTTTGTGATGACAAATGTCATGGGGCATTTTGACGACAAGGGCGTGGTGCATAGTGATGATAAGGGCAGGGAGCATTGTGATGACAGGATCATGGAGCAATTTGAATAAAAGGGTCATGGAATATTTTGATGAGAGTGGTTATAGAACATTGTGATGTCAGGGGTCATGAAGCATTGTGATGAAATGGGTCATGGGCATTTTGTGAGAGGGGTTATGGAACATTGTGATGTCAGGGTTCATGGAGCATTATGATGATAACGGCATGTAGCACTGTGATGACAGTGGTCATGGAACATTGTGATGACAGGGGTGAGCGAGTATTGTGATGACTAGTGATGGAACATTGTGATATATGTGGTGAGAAAGCATTTTGATGCGGAGTGCATGGAGCATTGTGATGACAAATTTTATGGAGCATAGCGATGAAAAGGATGTGGAGCATTGTGATGAAATGGGCATGGCACATTGTGATGACATGTGTCATGGGGCATTGTGCCGACAGAGACATGGAGCATTGTGGTGACAAAAATCACAGAGCCTTGTGTGACGAGGGCATGGACCATTGTGATGAGAAAGGTCATGAATCATTGTGATGACTGGAGTCACGGAGCATTGTGATGACAGGGGTCATGGAGCATTGTGATGACAAAGGCATGGAGCAATGTGATGACAGAGGCATGGAATATTGGTCTGACAAATTTCATGGATTATTGTGATGACAGTGGGCATGGAGCACTGAGATGACAAGGGCATGGAGCATTGTGGTGACAAAGGTCACAGAGCCTTGAGTGACGAGGGCATGGACCATTGTGAGGACAAAGGTCATGAAGCATTGTGATGACTGGAGTCACAGAGCATTGTGATGACAGGGGTCATGGAGCATTGTGACGACAGGGGCATGGAACATTGGTCTGACATGTTTCATGGATTATTGTGATGGCAGTGGGCATGGCGCATTGTGATGAAAAGGGCAGGGAACATTGTGATGACAAGGTAATGGTGTATTTTGAAGACAGGTGTCAGGGAGCATTGTGATGACATATGTCATTGTCCATTGTGATGACAATGGCATGGCACATTGTGATACCAAGTGTCATGGAGGATTGTGATGACAAAGGTAATGGAGCGTTTTGATGACAAGGGCTTGGAACATTGCGATGACAAGGGTCATGGAGCATTGTGATGACAAGGGACAAAGAGGATAGTGATGAAAATTTCATGGAGCATTGTGGTGACAAAGATCACAGAGCCTTGTGTGACGAGGACATGGACCATTGTGAGGACAATTGTCATGAAGAATTGTGATGACTGGAGTCATGGAACATTTTGATGACAGGGGTCATGGAGCATTGTGATGACAAGGGCATGGAGCATTTTGATGACAGGGGCATGGAACATTTTTCTGACATGTTTCATGGTTTATTGTGATGACAGTGGGCATGGCGCATTGTGATGACAATGAAATGGAACATTGTGATGACAAGGTCATGGAGTATTGTGAAGACAGGTGTCAGGGAGCATTGTGATGACATATGTCATTGTCGATTGTAATGACAATGGCATGGAGCATTGTGATACCAAGTGTCATGGAGGATTGTGATGACAAAGGTAATGGAGCATTTTGATGACCAGGGCTTGGATCATTGCGATGACAAGGGTCATGGAGCATTGTGATGACAAGGGCATGGAGCATTCTGTTGAAAATGTGCATGGAGCATTGAGATTACAGGGGTTTTGAATCAATGTGATTACAAGGGCATGGAGCATTGTGATGAGAAGGCAACGGAGCATTCTGATGACATGCCTCATGGAGCTTTGTGATGACAAGGACATGGAGCATTGTGATTACAGGGGTCTTGGATCATTGTGATGAAAAGTGAATGGATCATATTTATGAAAAATGCATGGAGCCTTGTCATGACAGGGTTGAAGGAGCATACTGATGACAACCGTCAGGGAGCATTGTGATGATAAGTGTATTGAGCATTGTGATGACAAAGGTCATGGAGCATTGTGATGAGGAGACCATGGATAATTGTGATGACCAGCGTCATGGGGCATTGTGATGACAAGTGTTATGGAACATTGTGATCAGAAGGGTTTGGTGCATTGTGATGACAGAGGTCATTGAGCATTTTGATTTCATTGTGATGACAATAGCATGAATTATTATGGTTATGGGCACGGTGCATTGTGATGACAGGGTTCATGGAGCATTGAGATGAAAAGGGGCATGGAGCATTGTGATTACAGTGGTGTTGGAGCATTGTGATGACAAGGGCATGGAACATTTTGATGAGAAGGCCATGGAGCATTCTGATGACATGCGTCATGGAGCTTTGTGATGAGAAGGGCATGGAGAATTGTGATTACAGGGGTCATGGAATATTGTGATGACAGGGGTGATGGAGTATTGTGATGAGTAGTGATGGAACTTTGTGATATCAATGGTGAGAAGGCATTTTGAGGAGAAGTGCATGGAGAATTGTGATGACAATGTTTATGGAGCATTTTGATGACAATGATGTGGAGCATTGTGATGACAAGTGCATGGTGCATTTTGATGACATGGGTTATGGAGCATTGTGCTGACAAAGGCAAGGAGCTTTGTGATGACAATGGTCACAGAGCATTGTGATAAAAATTTCATGGAGCATTGTGCTGACAACGGCATGGAGTTTTGTGATGACTAGTGTCACAGAGCATTGTGATAAAAATTTCATGGATCATTGTAGTGACAAAGGTCACAGAGCTTGGTGAGATGAGGTCATGGACCATTGTGATGAGAAATGTCATGAAGTATCGTGATGACTGGAGTCACGGAGCATTGTGATAACAGGGGTCTTGGAGCATTGTGATGAAATGGGAATGGATAATTGTGATGAAAATGGCATGGAGCCTTGTCAGGACAGTGTTCAAGGAGCATACTGATGACAAATGTCAGAGAGCATTGTGATGCCAAGTGTATTGAGCATTGTGGTCACAATGGTCATGGAGCATTGTGATGAGAAGACCTTGCATAATTGTGATGACGAGCGTCATGGGGCATGTGATGACAAGTGTTATGGAACATTGTGATCAGAAGGGTTTGGATCATTGTGATGACAGAAGACATGGAGCATTTTGATTTCATTGTGATGACAATAGCATGACTCATTATGATGATGGGCATGATGCATTGCGATGACAGTGTTCATGGAGCATTGAGATGAAAAGTGGCATGGAGAATTGTGATTACAGAGTTCTTGGAGCATTGTGATGACAAGGGTCATGGAGCCTTGTGATGACAAGGCCGTGGAACATTGTGATGGCAGGGGTCATGGAGCATTGTTATGACAGGTGTAATGGAGCACTGTGATGAAAAGGGCATGGAGCAATGTGATTAGAGATTTCATTGAGCATTGTGATGACAATGGCATGGAGCATTGTGATGCCAAGTGTCATAGCTTTGTGATGACAAATGTCATGGGGCATTTTGATGACAAGGGCGTGGTGCATTGTGATGAGAAGGGCAGGGAGCATTGTGATGACAGTGTCATGGAGCAATTTGAATTAAAGGGTCATGGAATATTTTGATGACAGGGGTTATGGAACATTGTGATGTCAGGGTTCATGAAGCCTTTTGATGAAATGGGTCATGGAGCATTTTGTGACAGGGGTTATGGTACATTGTGATGTCAGGGGTCATGGAGCATTGTGATGAAAAGGGAATGTAGCACTGTGATGACAGTGGTCATGGAACATTGTGAAGACAGGGGTGAGCGAGTATTGTGATGACTAGTGATGGAACATTGTGATATATGTGGTGAGAGAGCATTTTGAGGAGAAGTGCATGGAGAAATGTGATGCAAATTTTTATGGAACATAGCGATGAAAAGGATGTGGAGCATTGTGATGAGAAGAGTATGGCACATTGTGATGGCATGGGTCATGGAGCATGGTGATGACAAGCGCATGGAGCATTTTGATGACAAGGGTCATGGAGCATTGTGCTGACAAAGGCATGGAGCATTCTGATGACAAGGGACACAGAGCATTGTGATGAAAATTTCATGGAGCATTATGGTGACAAAGATTACAGAGCCGTGTGTGACGAGGGCATGGACCACTGTGATGAGAAAGGTCATGAATCATTGTGATGACTGGAGTCACGGAGCACTGTGATGACAGGGGTCATGGAGCATTGTGAGGACAAGGGCATGGAGCAATATGATGACAGTGTCATGGAACATTGGTCTGACAAGTTTCATGGATTATTGTGATGACAGTGGGCATGGAGCACTGAGATAACAAGGGCATGGAGCATTGTGGTGACAAAGGTCACAGAGCCTTGTGTGACGAGGGCATGGACCATTGTGAGGACAAATGTCATGAAGCATTGTGATGACTGGAGTCACGGAGCATTGTGATGACAGGGGTCATGGAGCATTGTGATGACAAGGGCATGGAGCATTGTGATGACAGGACCATGGAACATTGGTCTCACATGTTTCATGGATTATTGTGATGACAGTGGGCATGGCACATTGTAATGACAAGGGCATGGAACATTGTGATGACAAGGTCATGGAATATTGTGAAGACAGGTGTCAGGGTGCATTGTGATGAAATATGTCATTGTCCATTGTGAGGAAAATGGCATGGAGCATTGTGATACCAAGTGTCATGGAGGATTGTGATGACAATGGTAATGGAGCATTTTGATGACAAGGGCTTGGAACATTGTAATGACAAGGGTCATGGAACATTGTGATGAAAAGGGCTGGAGAATTCTGATGAAAATGTGAATGGAGCATTGAGATTACAGGGGTTTTGAAGCAATGTGATTACAAGGGCATGGAGCATTGTGATGAGAAAGCAATACAGCATTATGATGACATGCGTCATGGAGATTTGTGATGACAAGCACATGGAGCATTGTGATTACAGGGGATTTGGAGCATTGTGATGAAAAGGGAATGGATCATTGTGATGAAAAAGGCATGGAGCCTTGTCATGACAGGGTTCAAGGAGCACACTGATGACAACTGTCTGGGAGCATAGTGATGATAAGTGTATTGAGCCTTGTGATGACAAAGTTCATGGAGCATTGTGATGAGAAGACCATGGATAATTGTGATGACCAGCATCATGGGGCATTGTGATGACAAGTGTTATGGAACATTGTGATCAGAAGGGTTTGGTGCATTGTGATGACAGAGGTCATGGAGAATTTTGATTTCACTGTGATGACAATAGCATGAAATATTATGGTGACGGGCACGGTGCATTTAGATGACAGGGTTCATGGAGCATTGAGATGAAAAGGGGCATGGAGCATTGTGATTACAGGGGTGTTGGAGCATTGTGATGACAAGCGCATGGATCATTGTGATGAGAAGGCCATGGAGCATTCTGATGACATGCGTCATGGAGCTTTGTAATGACAAGGGCATGGAGAATTGTGATGACATGGGTTATGGAGCATTGTGCTGACAGGCGCATCGAGCATTGTGATGACAAGGGACATGGAGCATTGTGCTGACAAAGGCATCGAGCTTTGTGATGACAAAGGTCACAGAGCATTGTGATAAAAATTTCATGGAGCATTGTGGTGACAAAGGTCACAGAGCTTTGTGTGACAAGGTCATGGACCATTGTGATGACAAATGTCATGAAGCATTGTGATGACTGGAGTCACGAAGCATTGTGATAACAGGGGTCTTCGAGCATTTTGATGAAAAGGGAATGGATCATTGTGATGAAAAAGGCATGGGGCCTTGTCATGACAGTTTTCAAGGAGCATACTGATGACAAGTGTCAGCGAGCATTGTGATGCCAAGTGTATTGAGCATTGTGGTGACAATGGTCATGGTGTATTGTGATGAGAAGACCTTGCATAATTGTGATGACGAGCGTCATGGGGCATGTGATGACAAGTGTTATGGAACATTGTGATCACAAGGGTTTGGAGCATTGTGATGACAGAGGACATGGAGCATTTTGATTTCATTGTGATGACAATAGCATGAATCATTATGATGATGGGCATGGTGCATTGTGATGACAGTGTTCATGGAGCATTGAGATGAAAAGTGGCATGGAGAATTGTGATTACAGAGGTCTTGGAGCATTGTGATGACAAGGGTCATGGAGCCTTGTGATGACAAGGCCGAGGAACATTGTGATGGCAGGGGACATGGAGCATTGTTATGACAGGTGTAATGGAGCATTGTGATGACAAGGGCATGGAGCAATGTGATGAGAGATTTCATTGAGCATTGTGATGACAATGGCATGGAGCATTGTGATGCCAAGGGTCATGGAGCTTTGTAATGACAAATGTCATGGGTCATTTTGATGACAAGGGCGTGGTGCATTGTGATGAGAAGGGCAGGGAGCATTGTGATGACAGGGTCATGGAGCAATTTGAATAAAAGTGTCATGGAATATTTTGAGGTCAGGGGTTATGGAACATTTTGATGTCAGGGGTCATGAAGCATTCTGATGAAATGGGTCATGGAGCAGTTTGTGATAGGGGTTTTGGAACATTGTGATGCCAGGTGTCATGGAGCATTGTGATAATAAGGGCATGTAGCACTGTGATGACAGTGGTCATGGAACATTGTGATGACAGGAGTGAGCGAGTATTGTGATGACTAGTGATGGAATATTGTGATATATGTGGTGAGAGAGCATTTTGATGAGAAGTGCATGGAGCATTGTGATGCCAAGTTTTATGGAGCATAGCGATGAAAAGGATGTGGAGCATTGTGATGAAAAGAGCATGGCACATCGTGATGACAAGTGTCATGGATCATTGTGCTGACAAAGGCATGGAGCATTTTGATGACAAAGGCATGGAGCATTGTGATGACAGGGCCATGGAACATTGGTCTGATATGTTTCATGGATTATTGTAATGACAGTGGGCATGGCGCATTGTGATGACAAGGGCATGGAACATTGTGATGACAAGGTTATGGAGTATTGTGAAGACAGGTGTCAGTGTGCATTGTGATGACATATGTCATTGTCCATTGTGATGACAATGGCATGGAGCATTGTGATACCAAGTGTCAAGGAGGATTGTGATGACAAATGTAATGGAGCCTTTTGATGACAAGGGCTTGGAACATTGAGATGACAAGGGTCATGGAACAGTGTGATGAAAAGGGCATGGAGCATTCTGATGAAAAGGTGCATGGATAATTGAGATTACAGGGGTTTTGAAGCAATGTGATTACAAGGGCATGGAGCATTGTGATGAGAAGGCAATGCAGCATTATGATGACATGCGTCATGGAGCTTTGTGATGACAAGGACAGGGAGCATTGTGATTACAGGGGATTTGGAGCATTGTGATGAAAAGGGAATGGATCATTGTGATGAAAAATGCATGGAGCCTTGTCATGACAGGGTTCAAGGAGCATACTGATGACAACTGTCAGGGAGCATTGTGATGATAAGTGTATGGAGCATTGTGATAACAAAGATCATGGAGCATTGTGATGAGAAGAGCATGGATAATTGTGATGACCAGCGTCATGGGGCATTGTGATTACAAGTGTTATGGAACATTGTGATCAGAAGGGTTTGGTGCATTGTGATGACAGAGGTCATTGAGCATTTTGATTTCACTGTGATGACAATAGCATGAAATATTATGGTGATGTGCACGGTGCATTGTGATGACAGGTTTCATGGAGCATTGAGATGAAAAGGGTCATGGAGCATTGTGATTACAGGGGTGTTGGAGCTTTGTGATGACAAGGGCATGGAGAATTGTGATTACAGGGGTCATGGAATATTGTGATGACAGGGGTGAGGGAGTATTGTGATGACTAGTGATGGAGCATTGTTATGTCAGTAGTGAGAAGACATTTTGAGGAGAAGTGCTTGGAGCATTGTGATGACAAGGTTTATGGAGCATTTTGATGACAAGGATGTGGAGCATTGTGATGACAAGTGCATGGTGCATTGTGATGACATGTGTTATGGAGCATTGTGCTGACACGCGCATCGAGCATTGTGATGACAAGGCTCATCGAGAATTGTGCTGACAAAGGCATGGAGCTTTGTGATGACAAGGATCAAAGAGCATTGTGATAAAAATTTCATGGAGCATTGTGGTGACACAGGTCACAGAGCTTTGTGTGAGGAGGTCATGGACCATTGTGATGACACATGTCATGAAGCATTGTGATGACTGGAGTCACGGAGCATTGTGATAACAGGGGTCTTGGAGCATTGTGATGAAAAGGGAATGGATCATTGTGATGAAAAAGGCATGGAGCCTTGTCATGACAGTGTTCAAGGAGCATACTAATGACAAGTGTCATCTAGCATTTTGATGCCAAGTGTATTGAGCATTGTGGTCACAATGGTCATGGATCATTTTGATGAGAAGACCTTGATAATTGTGATGACGAGCGTCATGGGGCATGTGATGACAAGTGTTATGGAACATTGTGATCAGAAGGGTTTGGAGCATTGTGATGACAGAGGACATGGAGCATTTTGATTTCATTGTGATGACAATAGCATGAATCATTATGATGATGTGCATGGTGCATTGTGATGACAGTGTTCATGGAGCATTGAGATGAAAAGTGGCATGCAGAATTGTGATTACAGAGGTCTTGGAGCATTGTGATGACAAGGGTCATGGAGCCTTGTGATGACAAGGCCGTGGAACATTGTGATCGCAGGGGTCATGGAGCATTGTTATGACAGGTGTAATGGAGCATTGTGATGACAAGGGCATGGAGCAATGTGAAGAGATATTTCATTGAGCATTGTGATGACAATGGCATGGAGCATTGTGATGCCAAGGGTCATGGAGCTTTGTGATGACAAATGTCATGGGGCATTTTGATGACAAGGGCGTGGTGCATTGTGATGAGAAGGGCAAGGAGCATTGTGATGACAGGGTCATGGAGCAATTTGATGAAAAGTGTCATGGAATATTTTGATGACAGGGGTTATGGAACATTGTGATATCAGGGGTCATGAAGCATTGTGATGAAATGGGTCATGGAGCATTTTGTGACAGGGTTTACGGAACATTGTGATGTCAGGGGTCATGGAGCATTGTGATTATAAGGGCATTTTGCACTGTGATGACAGTGGTCATGGAACATTGTGATGACAGGGGTGAGCGAGTATTGTGATGACTAGTGATGGAACATTGTGATATATGTGGTGAGAGAGCATTTTGATGAGAAGTGCATGGAGCATTGTGATGACAAGTTTTATGGAGCATAGCGATGAAAAGGATGTGGAGGATTGTGATGAAAAGGGCATGGCACATTGTGATGACAAGTGTCATGGAGCATTGTGCTGACAAAGCATGGAGCATTGTGAGGACAAGGTCATGGAGTATTGTGAAGACAGGTGTCACGGAGCATTGTGATGACATATGTCATTGTCCATTGTGATGACAATGGCATGGAGCATTGTGATACCAAGTGTCATGGAGGATTGTGATGACAAAGGTAATGGGGCATTTTGATGACAAGGGCTTGGAACATTGCGATGACAAGGGTCATGGAGCATTGTGATGACAAATGCATGGATCTTTGTGATGACAAGGGTAACAGAGCATTGTGATAAAAATTTCATGGAGCATTGTGGTGACAAAGGTCACAGAGCTTTGTGTGACGAGTTCATGGACCATTGTGATGACATATGTCATGAAGCATTGTGATGACTGGTGTCACGGAGCATTGTGGTAACAGGGGTCTTTTAGCATTGTGAAAAAAGGGAATGGATCATTGTGATGAAAAAGGCATTGAGCCTTGTCATGACAGTGTTGAAGGAGCACACTGATGACAAGTGTCAGGGAGCATTGTGTTGCAAAGTCTATTGAGCATTGTGGTGACAATGGTTATGGAGCATTGTGATGAGAAGACCTTTCATAATTGTGATGATGAGCGTCATGGGGCATGTGATGACTAGTATTATGGGACATTGTGATCAGAATGGTTTGAAGCATTGTGATGACATAGGACATGGAGAATTTTGATTTCATTGTGATGACAATACCATGAATCATTATGATGATGGGCATGGTGCATTGTGATGACAGTGTTCATGGAGCATTGAGATGAAAAGTGGCATGGAGAATTGTGATTACAGTTGTCTTGGAGCATTGTGATGACAAGGGTCATTGAGCCTTGTGATGACAAGGCCGTGGAACATTGTGATGGCAGGGATCATGAAGCATTGTTATGACAGGTGTAATGGAGCTTTGTGATGACAAGGGCATGGAGCATTGTGATGCCAAGGGTCATGGAGCTTTTTGATGACAAATGTCATGCCGCATTTTGATGACAAGTGCATGGTGCATTGTGATGAGAAGGGCAGGGAGCATTGTGATGACAGGGTCATGGAGCAATTTGAATAAAGGGTCATGGAATATTTTGATGACAGTGGTTATGGAACATTGTGATGTCAGGGGTCATGAAGCATTGTGATGAAATGGTTCATGGAGCATTTTGTGACAGGGTTTATGGAACATTGTGATGTCAGGGGTCATGGAGCATTGTGGTGACAGGGGTGAGCGAGTATTGTGATGACTAGTGATGGAACATTGTGATATATGTGGTGAGAGAGCATTTTCATGAGGAGTGCATGGAGCATTGTGATGACAAGATTTATGGAGCATAGCTATGAAAAGGATGTGGAGCATTGTGATGAGAAGTGCATGGCACATTGTGATGACATGTGTCATGGAGCATTGTGCTGACAAGCGCATGGAGCATTGTGATGACAAGGGACACAGAGCATTGTGATGAAAATTTCATGGAGCATTGTGGTGCCAAAGATCACAGAGCCTTGTGTGACGAGGGCATGGACCATTGTGATGAGAAATGTCATGAATCATTGTGATGACTGGAGTCACGGAGCATTGTGATGACAGGGGTCATGGAGCATTGTGATGACAAGGGCATGGAGCAATGTGATGACAGGGGCAAGGAACATTGGTCTGACAATTTTCATAGATTATTTTGATGACAGTGTGCTTGGAGCACTGAGATGACAAGGTCATGGAGCATTGTGGTGACAAAGGTCACAGATCCTTGTGTGACGAGGGCATGGACCATTGTGAGGACAAAGGTCATGAAGCATTGTGATGACTGGAGTCACGGAGCATTGTGATGACAGGAGTCATGGAGCATTCTGATGAAAAGGGCATGGAGCATTGTGATGACAGGGGCATGGATCATTTGTCTGACATGTTTTATGGATTATTGTGATGACAGTGGGCATGGCACATTGAGATGACAAGGGCATGGAGCATTGTGGTGACAAAGGTCACAGAGCCTTGTGTGACGAGGGCATGGACCATTGTGAGGACAAAGATCATGAAGCATTGTGATGACTGGAGTCACGGAGCATTGTGATGACAGGGGTCATGGAGCATTTTGACGACAAGGGCATGTAGCATTGTGATGACAGGGGCATGGAACATTGTTTTGACATGTTTCATGGATTATTGTGATTACAGTGGGCATGTCACACTGTGATGAAAAGGGCAGTGAACATTGTGATGACAAGGTAATGGAGTATTTTGAAGGCAGGGGTCAGGGAGCATTGTGTTGACATATGTCATTTTCCATTGTGATGACAATGGCATGGCACATTGTGATACCAAGTGTCATGGAGGATTGTGATGACAAAGGTAATGGAGCGTTTTGATGACAAGGGCTTGGAACATTGCGATGACAAGGGTCATGTAGAATTGTGATGACAAGGGCATGAAGCACTGTGATGACAAGCGCCATTGAGAATTTGATGACAAGTTCGTGAAGCATTGTGATGAAGAGCACATGGAGCTTGCTATGACGGGTCATGGAGCATTGCGATGACACGTGCATGGAGAATTTTGATGATAAGATCATGTAACATTGTGATGAGAAGTGTCATGGAGCATTGTGATGAGAAAACCATGGATAATTGTGATGACGTGCCTCATGGAGCACTGTAATGACATGGGCGTGGAGCATTGTGATGACAAGTGTCATGGAGCATTGTGATGACAGGGGTCATGGAGGATACTGATGACAAGCTTGTGAAGTGGTGTGATGACAGTGGCATGGAGCATTGTGATGAAAAGTGCATGGAGCCTTTTCATGACACGGTTCAAGGAGCATTCTGATGAGAAATGACAATGAGCATTGTGATGATAAGTGTATTGAGCATTGTGACGACAAAGTTCATGGAGCATTGTCATGAGAAGTCCATGGATAATTGTGATGACAGGCATCAAAGTGTGTTGTGATGACAAGTGTTATGGAACATTGTGATCACAAGTGTTTGGAGCATTGTGATGACAGAGGTCATAGATCATTTTGATTTCAAGGAACATTGAGCATTTTGATGACAAGGGCTTGAAGCAATGTGATGACAAGGGTCACGGAGCAATGTGATGACAAGCGTCACAGAGCATTGTGATTACAGGGGCCATGGAACACTGGGATGACAAGGGCATGGATCAATGTGATGACAATGGTCATGGAGCATTTTGATGACAGTGGTCATGGAGCATTTTGATGACATGGGTCATGAAGCATTGTGATGAGAAGGTCATGGAACATTGGGTTGAAAATCTTCATGGATTATTGTGATGACAGTTGTCATAGAACATTGTGATGACAAGGGAATGGAGCATTGTGATGACATGGTGCTGGAGCATTATGATGAGAAGACCATGGAGCCTTGTGATGACAAGTTTCATGGAGCATTCTGATGAAAAGGGGCATAAAGCATTGTGATTACAGGGTTCTTGGAGCATTGTGATGAAAAGGGCATGGAGCATTGTGATGACAGGGGCATGGAGCATTGGTCTGACAATTTCATGGATTATTGTGATGACAGTGGGCATGGTGCATTGTTATGACAAGGGCATGGATCATTGTGATGACAAAGTCATGGATTATTGTGAAGACCGGTGTCAGGGAGCATTGTGATGATATATGTCATGGTCCCTTGTGATGACAATGCCATGGAGCATTGTGATACCAAGTGTCATGGAGGATTGTGATGACAAAGGTAATGGAGCATTGTGATGACAAGGGCTTGGAGCACTGTGTTGACAAGGGCATAGAGCATTGTGATAACAAGGGCCATTGATAATTCTGATGACAATTCATGAAGCATTGTGATGACAACCACATGGAGATTGCTATGACAGGGTTCATGGATCATTGCGATGAAAAGTGCATAGAGAATTGTGATGACAAAGCATTTAACACTGTGAGGAGAAGTGTCATGGAGCATAGTGATTCCAAGGACGTGGAGAACTGTGATCACCAAAGACATGGAGCATTGTGATGACCAGGGCATGCAGCATTGTGATGGCAAGACCGTGGAGCATTGTGATGACAAGGGCTTGGAGCACTGTGATGACAAGTGTCATGAAGCACTGTGATGACAATGGCAGGGAGCATTGTGATGACAAGGGACATTGAGAATTTTTATAACAATGTCATGAAGCATTGTGATGACAAGGATATGGAGCTTGCTATGACAGGGTTCATGGAGCATTGCGATGACAAGTGCATGGAGAATTGTGATGACAAGAGCATGTAACATTGTGATGAGAAGTGTCATGGAACATTGTGATGACAAAGAGGAGGAGAATTGTGATGACAAGGGACAAGGAGCATTGTGGTGACCAGGGCATGGAGCAATGTGATGGCAAGACCGTGGAGTATTGTGATGATAAGGTCATGGATAATCGTGGTGACAAGCATTATGGCGCATTATGATGACAAGAGCCATGGAGCATTCTGACATAAGATATCACTTATGAAGGAAATGTAAACATGGGTACAGATGAACTGAATTAGTAAAGAGAACAGTGTCTCACATAGAGAAAACATACTTATGCCTGCTTAAGGGGAAAGGAGAGGTGGGGAGATGCATAAAACCAGAGTTTGATATTAGCACAGGTACATTCCATAATCCAAATAAAGAATAGACAAGACCTACTCCTTCCTCAGTGAACGGGACTCAACACCCCTATTCTCCGCAGAGGAATATATCTGACTAGTAAGAATCTTAAAACCTATGTATTGATATGTCTCCATAAGGGAATCAAGTGTGTCCAGACTGGCATAAACATGACAGTGAAAATCAGCTGAAACCCACGATAAAAAGGAATTTAAAAACAAAACCAAAAAACAGGGAAATTCTTTACAATTCCTTCAGGGGCTCTGATGAAACCTGGAATGACCCTATCTACGATAGCTGGATGTGGCATAAGGCTGGACACTTGGGACTGAGAGGATTTGTTAGATTCGGTGAGCAAATGCAGACTCTTTAAAGCAATAATGCGTGGCACCCATTCCTTGGGTCCCAACTCTATAGGTAGAAGGGAATATTACTACAGCTATAACATGTACGGGAAACCTAGAGAATGGACACACTGTGAAGAAACGAAAGGTTTCTAAAACTCAACTAATAGTCCCTCTCCTCGTGCTCCGGTTTGACTTTCCAACTGCTTTACTATCAATCTCCCAACTTGGAGAGGCAGCCCCTTTAACTCCTGGTTCGCACAGGTTGCCAAATTGGCAGAGGATGAAATGGAAGAGGGAGTACCAATGAGAGAGTAGCTGTTAGGCATTTGGACGGGCACATGTCACTCTAAATTCCCAGCATGAAGAAGAAGTAACCAAAGTCTCAGCCAACCGACGGGAACCAGTACAGGTCCTGAACCAACATTTGGGACTAGCGGTCAGCTCACAAAAAAACGAGATGAAAAATGGAGCTCAGAGGCACAGCAATTCACAAACCGGCAGAGTAATAAAGGACAACAATCTTCCAAAAATCTGTTGAGGGAAGGCAATGAGGCAGACTTGAAAGCGAGCCAGAATTGCAGGAAACAGATTTCAAGAGGTACATTGGAATTGCCTTTAAAGCACAGGAAGAGGGGCACAACTTAGACAATGATGCACTTGGCCAATAAGTGTGTATGTGTTTTCTCCAGATTATATTCAGGAGAAAATTCATACGCCCTTTCTGGCCAAGCAAGCAAGCGGGCAATGCAAATCTGCACTAAAAAGAAGTATCACTTCCAACCGGTTAAAAAGGACATCCACAAAATGTGTAAAACCAGAATGGCAAGACCTGCCCTGGAGAACAGGGAGCCTAGTTATGCTGATGGGTGGGATGTAAATTGCCAACTGCCTCTCTGGAGGAGTGCATTGTGTTCCCTAAAACAAGTAAACAACAGAGCTACAGAGCCAAGGGCACTTCCAGTCTAGAGAATATACCTTGGGAAAACTGAAAATCAATAAGACAGAGCCACCCCAAAACTTAGTGCTGCACTGCTTACAAGAATCTCAACTTCGGTACACCTTAAATATCCCAGGAAAGACAAAAATGGTTCAAGAAATTCTGTTACTTACGTACGATGGAATATCCCTCAGCCATTAAATCAATGTCTTAAGGCCAGTAGCAGCAAAATGAGTGGATTCAGGTACGATGATTCTAAGTGAAATAAGTCACAGAGAAAAAGAAACTTATCATAAGATATCACTTATGAAGGTCCTGTAAACATGGCTACACATGAACTGAGTTAGGAAAGAGATCAGAGTCTCACAGTTAGAAAACACACTTATGCCTGCTTAAGGGGGAAGGAGAGGTGGGGTGATGCATAAAACCAGATTTTGATATTAGTACGTGTACCATTCCAAAAACCAACTATGGAATAGACAAGAACTACACCTTCCTCAGTTAAAGGGACTGAAAATCCCATATTTCCCGCAGAGGAATATATCTGACTAGTAAGAATCTTAAAACCAATGTATTGATAAGTCTCCATAAGGGAAACAAGTGTGTCTAGACTGGCATAAACATGGCAGTGAGAATCAGCTCAAACCCACTATAAAAAGGAATTTCAAAAACAAAAAAAAAAAAAGGAAATTCTTTACAATTCCTACAGGGACTCTGATGAAAACTGGAATGACCCTATCTACAATGACACCTGGATGTGGCATAAGGCTGGACACTTGGGACTGAGAGGATTGGTGAGATTCGGTGAGGAAATGCAGACCATTTAAAGCAATAATGTGTGGCACACATTCTAAGGGTCCCAACTCTCCGGGTTGAAGGGAATATTACTACAGCTATAACATGTACAGGAAACCTAGAGAATGGACACACTGTGAATACGAAAGGTTTCTAAAACTCTACTAATAGTCCCTCTCCTGGTGGTCCTGTTTGAATTTCTAACTGCTTTACTATCAATCTCCCAACTTGGAGAGACAGCCTCTTTAACCTCCTGGTTCGCACAGGTTGCCAATTTGGCAGAGGCTGAAAGGGAAGATGGAGAACCAATGAGAGAGTAGCTGTTAGGCCTTTGGAAGGACACTTGTCACACTAATTTCCCGGCAGGTAGAAGAATTAGACAAAGTCTCAGCCACCCGCCGGGAACCAGAATAGATCCTGAACCAAAGATTTGGACATGCCATCAGCTCACAAAAAACGAGTTGAAAAATGGAGCTCAGGTGCACAGCAATTCACAAACTTGCAGAGTAATAAAGGACAACTATCGTCCAAAAATCCGTTGAGGGAAGACATCGAGGCGGACTTGAAAGTGAGCCAGAATAGCAGGAAACAGATTTCAAGAGATACATTGGAATCACATTTAAAGCACAGAAAGAGGGGCACAACTTCAACAATGATGCACTTGGCCAAAAAGGGCGTATGCGTTTTCTCCTGCATATATTCAGGAGAAAAAGCATACACACTTTTCTGCCAAGCAAGAAAGCTGGCAATGCAAATCTGCACTACAAAGAAGTATCACTTCCCACCGGTAAAAAGGGACATCCGCAAAATGTGTTAAAACCAGAATGGCAAGAAAGGCCCTGGAGAACAGGGAGCCTAGTTATGCTGATGGGCAGGATGTAAATTGCCAACTGCCTCTCTGGAGGAGTGCATTGTGTTCCCTAAAACAAGTAAACAACAGAGCTACAGAGCCAAGGGCACTTCCAGTCTAGGGAAGATACCTTGGGAAAAATGAAAATCAATAAGACAGAGCAAACACAAAATTGAGGGCTGCACTGCTTACAAGAACCTCAACTTGGGTACACCTCAAATATCCCAGTAAAGACAAAAATGGTTCAAGAAATTGTGTTACTTATGTACAATGGAATACCCCTCAGCCATGAAATCAATGTCATGAGGCCAGTAGCAGCATAATGAGTGGATTAAGATACGATGATTCTAAGTGAAATAAGTCACAGAGAAGAAGAAACTTATCATAAGATATCACTTATGAAGGTCCTGTAAACATGGCTACACATGAACTGAGTTATGAAAGAGAACAGAGTCTCACATTTAGAAAACACTCTTATGCCTGCTTAAGGGGGAAGGAGAGGTGGGGTGATGCATAAAACCAGAGTGGGATATTAGTACAGGTACCGTTCCAAAAACCAACTATGGAAAAGACAAGACCTACACCTTCCTCAGTGAAAGGGACTCAAAACAGCATATTTCCCGCAGAGGAATATAACTGACTAGTAAGAATCTTACAACCTATGCATTGATATGTCTCCTTAAGGGAATCAAGTGTGTCTAGACTGGCATAATATGTCAGTGAGAATCAGCTCAAAATCACTATACAGAGGAATTTCAAAAACAAAACAAAAAAAACAGGGAAATTCTTTACAATTCCTTCAGGGGCTCTGATGAAACCTGGAATGACCCTATCTTCAACGACACACCTGGATGTGGCATAAGGCTGGACACTTAGGACTGAGAGGATTGGTGATATTCAGTGAGCAAATGCAGACCATTTAAAGCAATAATGCGTGGCACACATTCCAAGGGTCCCAACTCTCCAGGTTCAAGGGAATATTACTACAGCTATAACATGTATGGGAAACCAAGAAAATGGACACACTGTGAATACGAAAGGTTTCTAAAACTCAACTAATAGTCCCTCTCCTGGTGTACGGTTTGACTTTCCAACTGCTTTACTATCAATTTCCCAACTTCTAAAGACAACCCCTTTAACCTCCTGGTTCACACAGGTTGCCAATTTGGCAGAAGATGAAAGGGAAGAGGGAGCACCAATGAGAGAGTACCTGTTAGGCATTAGGATGGGCACATGTCACTCTAATTTCCTGGCAGGTAGAATAATTAGCCAAAGTCTCAGCAAACCGCCGGGAACCACTATAGTTCCTGAACCAAAGATTTGTATATGCCGTCAGCTCACAAAAAACGAGTTGAAAAATGGAGCTCAGGGGCACAGCAATTCACAAACTGGCATAGTAATAAAAGACAACTATCTTCAAAAAATCTGTTGAGGGAAGGCAACGAGGGGGATTTGAAAGCGAGCCAGAATAACAGGAATCAGATTTCAAGAGGTACATTGGAATCACTTTTAAAGCACAGGAAGAGGGGCACAACTTCGACAATGATGCACTTGGCCAAAAAGTGCGTATGCGTTTTCTCCTGAATATATTCAGGAGAAAACGCATACGCCCTTTTTGGGCAAGCAAGCAAGCCGGCAATGCCAATCTTCACTACAAAGAAGTATCACTTTCCACTGCTCAAAAGGGACATCCGCAAAATGTATAAAAAGAAGAATGGCAAGAAAGGCCCTGGTGAACAGGGAGCCTAGTTATGCTGATGGGGAGGATGTAAATTGTCAACTGCCTCTCTGGAGGAGTGCATTGTTTTCCATAAAACAAGTAAACAACAGAGCTACAGAGCCAAGGGCATTTCCAGTCGAGGGAAGATACCTTGGGAAAACTGAAAATCAATAAGACAGAGCAAACACAAAATTGATGGCTGCACTGCTTACAATAACCGCAAATTGGGTACACCTAAAATAACACAGGAAAGACAAAAATGCTTCAAGAAATTGTGGTACTTACGTACAATGGAATAACCCAAAGCCATGAAATCAATGTCATAAGGCCAGTAGCTTCAAAATGAGTGGATTCAGATACGATGATTGTAAGTGAAATAAGTCACAGAGAAGAAGAAACTTATCATAAGATATCACTTATGAAGGTCCTGTAAACATGGCTACACATGAACTGAGTTAGGAAAGAGAACAGTGTCTCACATTTAGAAAACACTCTTATGCCTGCTTAAGGGGGAAGGAGAGATGGGGTGATGCATAAAACCAGAGTTTGATAGTAGTACAGGTACCGTTCCAAAATCCAGATACAGAATAGACAAGACCTACACTTTCCTCAGTGAAAGGGACTCAAAACACCATATTTCCCGCAGAGGAATATATCTGACTAGTAAGAATCTTAAAATCTATGTATTAATATGTCTCCATAAGGGAATCAAGTCTGTCTAGACTGGCATAAACATGGCAGTGAGAATCAGCTCAAACCCACTATTAAAAGGAATTTCAAAAACAAAACAAAAAAACAGGGAAATTCTTTACAATTCCTTCTGGGTCTCTGATGAAACCTGGAATGAACCTATCTACAATGACAGCTGGATGAGACATAAGGCTGGACACTTGGGACTTAGAGGATTCGTGAGATTCGGTGAGCAAATGCAGACCATTGAAAACAATAATGTGTGGCGCACATTCTAAGGGTCCCAACTCTCCAGGTTGAAGGGAATATTACTACAGCTATAACATGTACGGGAAACCTAGAAAATGGACACACATTGAATATGAAAGGTTTCTAAAACGCAACTAATAATCCCTCTCCTGGTGCTCCAGTTTGACTTTCCAACTGCTTTACTATCAATCTCCCAACTTGGAGAGACAGCCCCTTTAAACTCCTGGTTCGCACAGGTTGCCAATTTGACAGAGGATGAAAGGGAAGAGGTAGAACCAATGAGAGATAGCTGTTAGGGATTTGGACGGGCACATGTCACTCTAATTCCTGTCAGGAAGAAGAATTAACCAAAGTCACAGCCACCCGCCGGGAACCAGTATAGATCCTGAACCAAAATTTTGGACTTGCGGTCAGCTCACAAAAAACGAGTTGAAAAATGGAGCTCAGGGTCACAGCAATTCACAAACTGGCAGAGTATAAAAGGACAACAATCGTCCAAATATCTGTTGAGGGAAGGCAATGAGGTGGACTTGAATACGAGCCAGAATAGCAGGAAACAGATTTCAAGAGGTACATTGGAATTGCCTTTAAAGCACAGGAAGAGGGGCACAATTTCGACAATGATGTACTTTGCCAAAAATGGGCTTATGCGTTTTCTCCTGAATATTTTCAGGAGAAAACGCATACGCACATTTTGGCCAATCAAGCAAGCGGGCAATGCAAATCTGCACTACAAAGAAGTATCACTTCCCAGAGGTCAAAAGGGACATCGCAAAATGTGTAAAAACGACAAAGGCAAGACAGGCGCTGGAGAACAGGAAGCCTAGTTATGCTGAAAGGCAGGATGTAAATTGCCAACTGCCTCTCTGGAGGAGTGCATTGTGTTCCCTAAAACAAGTAAACAACAGAGCTACAGAGCCAAGGGCACTTCCAGTCTAGGGAAGATACCTTGGGAAAACTGAAAATCAATAAGTCAGAACCACCCCGAAATTTAGGGCTGCACTGATTACAAGAACCTCAACTTGGGTGCACGTTAAATATCCCAGGAAAGACAAAAATGCTTCAAGAAATTGTGGTACTTACGTACGATGGAATATCCCTCAGCCATGAAATCAATCTCATAAGGGCAATAGCAGCAAAATGAGTGGATTCAGGTACGATGATTCTAAGTGAAATAAGTCACAGAGAAAAAGAAACTTATAAGAAGATATCACTTATGAAGGTCCTGTAAACATGGCTACACATGATCTGAGTTAGGAAAGACAACAGAACAATGAAACTTATCATAAGATATCACTCATAGCGGGAATGTACACATGGCTACCCATGAACTGAATTACAAACACAACATAGTCACACATTTAGAAAACAAACTTCTGCCTGATTAAGGGGAAAGGCAAGGTGGGGTGATGCATAAATCCACAGTCCTTAATTAGCACAGATATCGTTCCATAAACCAAGTATGTAATAGACAGCACCTACTCCTGGCAAAATGAACTGGACTCAACAACCACTATTCATTGAAGAAGAATATATCTGACTAGTAAGAATTTTAAAACATATGTATTCTCATGTCTCCATAAATGAATCATGTGTGTGTATAATGTCATGAACACAGCACTGAAATTCAGCTAAACCCCCTTATAAAAATAAATTTCAAAAGCAAAATGCAAAAACAGCGAAACAGGGAGAAAGTCTTAAAAATTACGTTCAGGGCCTATGATGCAACCTGGATGGTCCACCTTTACATCCACATCTGGATGAGACATAAGACTGGACCCTTAGTTCTGACAAGATTGCTGAGATTGTGTGAGCAAAAGAACACCACTTACAGCAATACTGTGTGCTACCCATTCTAGTGGCCCCAACTCTCCAAGTTTAAGGGAATCTTCCTACAGTTAAGACATGCTTGGGGAACCCAGTGGATGGTACACTGTGTAATCGGGAAAGTTTTCTAAAAGGTACCTCATTTTTCCTTTCCTCGTGCTCGGCTTTGCCATTCAATCTGCATTACTAAAAATCTCCCCACTTGGAGTGTCAGCACCTTTACCCTCCTGTTATGCACAGTTTGAAAATTGTGCAGAGGATGAACAGGAAGAGGGGAAACAAATGATAGATTAGCTGTAGGTGTTTGGATGGGCACATGTCACTCTAGTTTCCCATCAGGAAAAAGAATTAAACACAGGCTCAGCCTGCAACCCCGGGACCAGACTAGGGCCTAAAGCCATTCTGCGGTATTGCAGCCAGCTCACAAATAAGCAAGTTGAAAAATGGAAATCAGGGGCACAGCAATTCACAAACTTGCAGAGTTATAAAGGACAACTATCATCCAGAAATATATTGAGGTAAGGCAGTGAAGAAGATTTGAAAGCAAGGCAGAATTGAAGGAAACAGATTTCAAGAGGTAGATTGGAGTCGTCTTTAAAGCACATGAAAAGCGACAGAACTTCGACAATGTTGCCCTTGGCCGAAAAGGGAGTATGTGTATTTTCTTGAATAACTTCAGGAAAAAAATGCATACGCCGTTTTTGGCCAAGCAAGCCATCAGGCATTGCAAATCCACCCTACATAGAAGTGTCACTTACCTCTGGTCAAAAGGGCCATCCGCAAATAGTGTAAAAACCACAAATAAAGGACAGGCCATGGAGAAAAGGGAGCCTGGTTACGCCGATGGACAGGATGTAAATTGCCAACAGCCTCTCTGGAGAACTGAATGTTGTTTTCTAAAAAAGAGCTACAGAGCATAGCACACTTCCACTCATGGGCGTGTATTTTGGGAAAATTAAAAATCCACAAAACACAGCCAGCCCAAGTTTAGAGCTGCTCTGTTTACAAGAACCTCGACTTTGGTACACTTTAAATATCCCAGGAAAGGGAAAATAATGGATAAAGATGTTGTGGTACTTATATACAATGGAATGTAACTCAGACATAAAATATATGTCATAAGGCCAATAGCAGCATAATGAGTGGCTTTAGGTATGATGATGCTAAGGGAAATGAGCCACAAAGAAAAAGAAAATTATTGTAATATATCACTTATAGAGGGAATGTAAACATGGATACACATGAACTGAATTTCAAAAGAGAACAGAGTTACACATTTAGAAAACACTTATGCCTCCTTAAGGGGAAAGGTGATGTGGGGTGATGTGTAAAAGCAGAGTTTGAAATTAGCACAGATACCATTCCATATACCAAATATGTAATAGACAAGACCTACTCCTTTCTCAATGAACTGGACACAAAACACCCTATTCACTGAAGAGGAATATATCTGACTGGTAATAATCTTGAAACCTATGTATTTATACGTCTCCATAATGGAATCAAGTGTATGTAGATTAGCATAAACACAGATCAATGGAACAGGACAGAAAGCTCAGAGATAAACCTACATACCTATGGCTATCTCATCTATGACAAAGGAGCTAAGGATATACAATGGAGAAAAGACAGTCTCTTCAGTAATTGGTGCTGGGAAAACTGGACCCCTACACATAAAAGAATGAAATTAGAACACTCCATAACACCATACACAAAAATAAACTCTAAATTGATTAGAGATCTAAATATAAGACCAGACACTATAAAACACTTAGAGGAAACCATAGGCAGAACACTCTATGACATAAATCACAGCAAGATCCTTTTTGACCCACCTCCTAGAGAAATGGAAATAAAAACAGAAATCAACAAATGGGACCTAATGAAACTTAAAAGCTTTTACACAGTACAAGAAAACATAAAAAAGATGCAAAAACAACCCTCAGAATGGGAGAAAATATTTTCAAACGAAGCAATTGATAAAGGATTAATCTCCAAACTTTACAAGCACCACATGTAGCTCAGTATCACAAAAACGAACAACCCAATCCAAAAACGGGCAGAAGACCTAAATAGACATTTCTCCAAAGAAGATATACAGATTACCAAGAAAGACATGAAAGGATGCTGAACATCACTAATCATTATAGAAATGCAAATCAAAACTACCGTGAGGTATCACCTCACAGCAGTCAGAGTGGCAATCATCAAAAAATTCTACAAAACAATAAATGATGGAGAGGCCTTTATTGGAGAAAAGGGAACACACTTGTACTGTGGGTGGGAATGTAAATTGATATAGGCACTAGGGAGAATAGTACGGAGGTTCCTTTAAATAACTAACAATAGAAATACCATACGACACAACAATCCAGCTACTGGGCATTTGCCTTACGAAAACCATAATTCAAAAAGAGTTATGTACAAAAATATTCATTGCAGCTCTATTTACAATAGCCAGGACATGGAAGCAACCTAAGTGTCCATCGACAGATGAATGGATAAAGAAGATCTGGCACATATATACAATGGAATATTACTCAGCCATAAAAAGAAGCAAAACTGAGTTATTTGTACTGGGGTGGATGGATTAGAATCTGTCCTACACAGTGAAGTAAGTCAGAAAGGGAAAAACAAATACTGTATGTTAACAGAGATATACGGAATCTAATGAAGAAAAAAAAACAAGATTATGAAGAACCTAGTGGCAGGACAGGATTAAGGACACAGATGTGGAGAAAGGACTTGAGGAGACCGGAAAGGGTATGGGTAAGCTGGGACGAAGTGAGAGAGTGGCATGGACATAAATACATTACCACATGTAACACCGATAGCTACTGGGAAGCAGCCACATAGAACAGGGAGATCAGCTCGGTGCTTTGTGACCACATAAAGAGGTGGGATATGGAGTGTGGGAGGGAGATGAAAGAGGGAGGGGATCTGGTGATATTTGTATATGTATAGCTGATTCACTTTGTTATACAGCAGAAACTAACACTCCACTGTAAAGCAATTATACTCCAATAAACGTGTAAAAGGAAAAAAAAAAAAAAAGAAAGCCCAGGGATAAACCTACACACCTATGGTCAACTAATCTATGACAAAGGAGGCAAGACTATACAATGGAGATAAGACAGTCTCTTCAATCAGTGTTGCTGGGAAATATGGAAAGCTACATTTAAAAAATGAAATTAGAACACTCCCCAACACCATAAATAAAAATATATTCAAAATGGATTAGAGACCTTAATGTAAGACCGGACAGTATAAAACTTTGAGAGGAAAACTTATGAAGAATAGTCTGACGTAAATCACAGCAAGATCTTTTTTGATCCACCTCCTATAGTAATGAAATAAAAAAAAGAAGCTAAACAGATGGGACCTAATGAAACGTAAAAGCTTTTGCAAAGCAAAGGAAACTACAAACAAGACAAAAAGACAACCCTCAGAATGGCAGAATATATTTGCAAACGAATCAATGGACAAATGATTAATCTCCAATATATATAAACAGCTCATGCAGCTCAACAATAATAAGACAAAAAACCCAATACAAAAATGGAAGCAGATCTAAATAGACATTTCTTCCAAGAAGACATAGAGATGGCCAAGACGCACATGAAAATCTGCTACATCAATAATTATTAGAGAAATGGAAATCGAAGCTACAATGAGGTATCACGTCACACATGTTAGAATGGGCATCATCAGAAAATCTACAAACAACAAATGCTGGAGAGGGTGTGGAGAAAAGGAACCTTCTTCCACTATTGTTGGGAATGTAAATCGATACAGTCTCTATGGAGAACAGAATGGAGGTTCCTTAAAAAACTAAAAATAGAATTACCATATAATCCAGCAATCCCACTGCTGGGCATATACCCAGAGAAAAGCATAAATCAAAAAGACACATTCACCACAATGTTCATTGCAGCACTATTTACAATAGCCAGGTAATGAAAGCAACCTAAGTGCCCACAGACAGACGAATGGATAAAGATGTGGTACATATATACAATGGAATATTACTCAGCCATACATAAGAATGAAATTGGGTCATTTGTAGAGACCTTGATGGATCTAGAGACTGTCACACAGAGTGAAGTAAGTCAGAAAGAGAAAAACAAATATTGTATATTAATGCATATATGTGGAACCTAGACAATTGGTACAGATGAACGGGTTTGCAGGGCAGAGATAGAGACACAGATGTATTGAACAAACATATGGACACCAAGGGGGGAACGCCATGTGAGGGTGGTGGTGGGATGAATTGGGAGACTGGGATTCACATGTGCACACTTATATGTATAAAATAGATATCCAATAAGAACCTGCTGTATAAAAGAAATAAATAAATTTTAAAAAATTAAAAATAAATAAATAACATTTAATAAAATAAAACAGAAAAAAAGTTTTTCCCTTCATATAGACGTCTTTATATTAATGCATTATTTCCATGTTTATATCTCTAAATTTAAAAAAAAGAGGAATAAATAAAACCTACCTTGAACCAAAAAGAAAAAAAGGCAAAAAAAAAAAAAAAAAAAAAAAAAAACTGAACCCACCAGTTATACAGAGGAAAATCGTATCAGGGCACTTGCTCCAGTGGTAAAAAATTCTTAAGTTGGTCAGAAGTGGGAAATCATCTCCCATGCAGTCAGCAGCGCTCCCCACCACAAGGAGCATCCTCATTGAAAAGCTGGGGGACTATGTCGAGGCGTCTGTGAGTCAATGTGAGCTGAGCCCCAGTCCTGCTGCAGCTGAACTCTTCCCACCCTTTCCAGGTAAAACACCTGAATATGTACAAGAACTTGCAAGCCTAGAGGAAGGGCTGTGGAGCCACACCAGCGACAGCATGAAGGCCGACGTGGTGCCTGCAGGAAATCCAGGATGGTCCTGGCACCAGATGCTCTTCTGGAAGCTTTCCATTTCCCTGCCTGAGATACCCTCCTGCCACGGCCCCCACTGCTTTTTTACTTCCTCACCTCTGCCTGGGGAGAAATTCCAGCGGCTGGTATGGGTGACACATCCTCTTCTTTAGCATGTGGCAGCCTGGCCACTCCTGCAGAAAGTCCAGCAGAGCCCCACTCACACTGGACCACCCACAAAGCCATGGCCCCTCATTCCCTCCCACCACCCCAGCCCCGACAGTGCTGACGGGGAAGAGAATATGGCGTCAGGCACAGCTACAGGAGATCCTGCTGACTGGAGAGGTGTTTATATTGACCTCAACCCAGGCACACCTGGGGGGGGGCTGTCAGGCGGTGTCAGGCTGCCCAAATCAGCCAATCCTCACCCCTCTGGGGCTCACAGTTGCAGAAAATGAGCCTTGCTAAACGGGCCAGGACAAGGAACAGGTGTGGGCTCTTGAGAGTCAGGATAGACAAGGGGCTGCAGCTGCGGCTTCTTTTCTTATCATTTTATGTGGTCCATGAGTGGAAAACAACTTCAAGAAGACCCTATCCTAACGAGAGGAACCCAGGAGTCAGGGAGAGGAGTGATGGTGGTTGGAGACAGAGGCCTGTTGCCCTGGCTGCAGTGGAAGTGTCTGGAAGACCAGGAAGAGAGAGGCCACACAGAGTGATACCCAGGGTCACAGACCTGTCAGAGCTGCTGTTTGTTAGTTCAAGTCCTGCTCTGAGTTGTTCTGTGTCAGCTGTGATCGACAGGTGAGCTGGGGGTTCTCTGCAAGGTGGGCTATGTGCACGGTTCCTGTGTGTCCAGCCCTGCTGGGGTACATGCCCAGGGGAGCTCCGTATCCTGGTAAGGGCCTGACTATGAGAGCCCCATGGGCTGCTGGGTAGATGCACAGGTGAGCTCCATACCCTGGGAGGGACTTGACCACGAGAGCCCCGTGGGCTGTGCGGTGGGGTGTGCAGCCCTGGTGAGCTCCATATCCTGGGATTGGCCTGACCACGAGAGCCCCATGGGCTCCTGGAGACCTGGTAAAGTATATCAGGACAGTCTGTGAAGCCACCGAGGTTATACATCAAGTAGCTCCTATTTCCTACACCTGCTGGTCATTCTAACATCCACCAGGCCATGGCATTCTGTATTAGACTTCAATGATGCCTTCTTCTGTATTCCATTCATCTCAGAGTCACAAGAATTTTTGGCTTGTGAGTGGCAGGACACAACACGCAACAAAAGCAATAATGCTGGGCCGTCCTGCCCCAATGGTTCAAAAATCCCCACACCATCATTGGGGAAATGTCCTCTAAAGACCTAAAAGTTCTACCTCTGTAAAAGGGAACCCTCCTTCAATATGCAGATGACATTCTGATCGCCAGGCTTACTAAAGACGCCTCTGAACTACCTAGCCAAGGAAGGATAGAAGGTGTCAAAGAAAAAGGCTCAAATATCCCAGGCTAAGGCGATATGCCTGGGCTTAATTCTCACAGATATTCGGAGAAACGCATCCCAGGATAGGGAAGAAGCCATTTGCAGCCTTACCTCTTCTAAAACTAGAAGACAGCTTAGGGGTTCCTGGGGAGGCCAAGGTTTTCTGCATCTGGATCACTAACTACAGTCTAATAGCTGGGCCTCTACATGAAACACTGACACGAAAA
Source organism: Hyperoodon ampullatus (assembly GCF_949752795.1). NCBI lineage: Eukaryota > Metazoa > Chordata > Mammalia > Artiodactyla > Ziphiidae > Hyperoodon > Hyperoodon ampullatus. The sequence goes on along the minus strand of NC_136913.1, from coordinate 146,692,537 downwards.
GATGATGATCCTTTTGAATAGAATCCAGAAGCAGCCTTTCAAGAATGGAAAGAGCAGTCAATTCAGACCCTTGCCCAGGAACTCCCTAATTTAGCTAAACCCTTTGATCTTTACATACCCAGTCAAAGGTTAAATGCCCTTGGAGCCTTAGTGCTAAAACTGGGACCACTTGAAATGGGGCAACACAATAATGCCCTTCAGGTATGATAAACTATGGTCACCAAGGGCTTTGCCCCCCGCCCCATCAGGCCAGGATACTGGGGTATCTAAAAAGCTTGAAATCAGCAGCCTACAAGGCCAGCTCCCTCCTAAGGGCAAAGGACCCCACGTGGTGATCCTAACCACCCATCATGCCCTGAAGTTGCAGGGGTCGCTCTGTGGACACAATGACCTCGAGTGAGGAGGCCCTCCAACTCCAACCTCCAGAGAGCCAAACGGGGGCAATGGGCCCCCAAGAAGACACGTGTGACCATCACTTGACCTGGAGTTTCTCTCAGAAAACAAGTCTGTACCCCGAAAGAGCAGACTACTGCTTGGAGGACTTACTGCACACAGACGGGAGCTAACAAGTTTGGCGGAGGAAACGTATATCACGATTTCACCATAGAAAACCCTACAGACACCGCGGTGATGGTGGCCAATATGACCGGCTGGACTGCTGGCTACTTCAAAAGGCCGTTGACTCAGTGGACGTCATGGTCCTGGATCACCACTGAACCTGGAGTGTCTCGGAGTTGAGCGGGCAGGGCTCTGACACATGGTGCTGTTTGTACATTAATTCAGGGACCTAATTAAAGAAAGCACAGACTACTGGTCAGTGCATCTAGGCTGGCAAAAACCGTCAGCCTAAGGTCGTCGAACAAATGTGGGATGGGGTGAAACCTGCCACCGCAGCATAACTGTGCATCTCTTTCCTGGACCCTTAAAGGTCATTAGAATCTATAACACTTCCAATGCTGGTGCTTAGGTGGAAGACCAGTGAGGGAGGAGTCCTGGGGACAGTTAACCTCACCTGGAGGCCGCTGGGGAGAAGTTTTGCCCCTCCCCCGTGTATGAGGGCTCCCACCTCAGCATGAAGCAGTTACAAAAGAGGGTTCTGCACCCTCAGCACCCCAAGAATGAGGAACGGGACAAAAAGCAGAGGAGGTGTTCGTCTCCGGCAATGTTCATTAAAAATTCCTGGGAGATAAAAAGAGAATCTGGGCAATAAAATAAAGTCTAACCTGTTTTTCCTTTGTGCTTTGTCTAATTTCACGTGCTCCTAGGGTTCCACATGCAGAGGTCCCACACCCGGCACTACAGACCCGATTTCCTAGTGCAGAATGGCTGGGTCGACACCTCAGCTAGCGGGGTCCAATGCAGACTCCGCGACATGCAGACTCTGCGACATAGAGCATGAGCTGCATCCAAGCCAGCCTTCGAGAGCTCCATCCCCTCCCTCCTTCTGACGCTGCCAGGATACCTACACAGCAGCCCCGCCCACAGCCCACGCAGGAGTGCAAGCACTCACCTCTCCATTCTGTTTTCAAAATATAAAGTTTCCTTTGCTTCTGAACCAAACTCAGTCTTGATCTGTTGGCTCCAATGACACTGGGCACGGGGACTCCTATTGGGGTCCACTCTGGAGGATCAGTAAAGAAATTGAGAACATTGTAATTTCAATGAACAGATGTGTGAGCCAAACTGTAGTCAACCTAGAGCAGTGTATAAGGCTCGGGTAAAATAAGATGTTTCTAAGACTTACATTTAATATTTCCATCACGTTATTATAAGCAAGTTCAGTGAAGACGTCTGTCTTATTTGTCAGGTCAACATTAGAGAAATGAAGTGATTTATTCCAAAGGATGTACATTGAATACTCTTGGCTGAAGCTTCAATCTTGTTTTGAATGCTTTTCTATTGAAAATGATACCTCTCTTTCTGCTTCCCCATTTCTGACAAGTATAAAATCTTATAATTTATTATTACCAAAGGGGAAAGTTAGGAGAAGGGGTAAGTTAACAGTTTGGGATTAACACATACACACTGCTATGTATAAAACAGATCATCAACAAGGAACTATTGTATAGCACAGGGAACTACACTGAATATTTTGCAATAACCTATAAGGGGAAATAACCTGAAAAAGAATAGATATATTTTTTTGACATCATCTATCAATGACAGATAAAATGTAACCTAAGCAAGGCTGATGGTGAGCACTTCTGACTCTGAAGATTTCAATCATCTAAAGTTTGGACTCTGCGTATTTCCCAAGGCCCTTAATGGACATATGTGTAGCCGTAGCTTAAAAATTCCCCAGTTTGGGGTTCGGGGAGGCACTGACTTGGAAAAATCCCTGATGTTCTCCTTACATGCACGGGACCATTCCTACGGCTCAAACATGCCTGTCACACCTAGAGGATGGTACACCGTTTGATTGGAAACAGTTTGGAAAAGGCACCTCATCTCCTCATCGCCTGGTGCTCGGGTTCACCCCTCCAGCATCTTTCCTAACAATCTCCTCACTTGGGGATATCAGCACCGTCAACATCCTGTTGCACACAGTTTGGAATTTGTCCAGAGGATGAAGCGGAAGGATGAGAAAAAATTAGAGACAAGTCCTAGGTGTTTGGACAGGCACATGCCACTCTAATTTCCAATCCGGAAGACAAATTCATCAAAAGCTAGAATTGCCCATGGAAACAGAATAGGACTAGAGGAAATCCCACTGTTTTGTGTCCAGTTTCCAAAAACACAAGTTGAAATATGGAACTCAGGGGCACTAAAATTCATGAAACTGCAGAGTTGAAAATATCTATCGTCAAAAAATGTCTTGAGGTAAGTCACAGAAAAGGACTTGTAAGCACGGGAGAGTGGCAGGAAACAGATTTGAAGAGGTAGAAAGGATTCCCCATTAAAGCACAAGAAAAGGGGCTGAACATCGCCTATGATGCAGTTGGCCAAAAAGGGCGTATGCATTTTTTCTGAATATATTCATGTAAAGGCCATACACACATTTTATCCAGCCAAGCAGGTGGGCACTGGAAATCAATACTACAAAATGTATCACTTCACATCAGTCAGAAGGGCCATCCACATAAAATGTAAACACACGAAATGCAGGACAGGGTGAGGAGAAAAGGGAGCCCTGTGAGGCTGATAGTGCAAATGTAATTTGCCAACGGCCACTCTGGAGAAGTGTATTGTGTTTGCTAAAACATCTAAAACATGAGCTACAGAGCATAGGGCACTTGCACTCATGGGTGTATACCTTGGGAAAAACAAAAATCGACAGAAAACAGGCACCACAACGTTTACCACCTCTCTGTTAAAAAGGGCCTCAACTTGGATATAACCTAAATGTCCCTGGAAAGATAAAATGGATAAAAGAGATGGGGTACTTATGTAGAGTGGAATATTACTCATCCAGAAATCAATGAAATAAGGCCAGTTGTAACAACTCTCGTGGATTTACATACGATCATTCTAAGTGACGTATGTCAGAAAGAAAAAGACACATATCATAAGATGTCACTTAAAGGTGGAATCAAAAATGGCTACACATGAAATAAATTACAAAACAGAAACATAGTCAAATATGTAGAAAATAGACATAAGGCTGCTAAATGGGAAAGGTGGGGAAGTGTGAGGTATTATCCAGGAGGTTGAAATTAGCAAAGATACCGTTCCAAGCACCATATTGAATAACTGACAAGGCCTACACGGAACCTCAAGGAACTGCACTCAGCCCACTCAAGTCACTGGAAAATAATACATATGAATGGTAAGCATCTGAAAAAGAATTTATTGTTGTCTCACAGTACATGAATCAAGTGGATGTACAGCAGCAAAAAACAGAGCTTTGAAAATCAGCTGTAACCAATATAAAAATAAATTTAATAATATATAAAAAACAGTGAGACAGACAAAATTTCTTACAACTTTTGTTGAAGGGCTATGATGTAACATGGATTGAACACATGTAGACCCACAGCAGGATGATATATAAGGCAGGAAGCTATGCATGCTAAGAGATGTTAGAGAGGCTGGGTGAGGAAATGCAGACCTTTAAAAGAAATACTGCCTGATTCCCATTCCATGGGTTCCAAATCTGCAGGTTCAAGGGAATCTTCTGACAGCAAAAACATGCCTGGGAAACCGAGACGAATGTACACCGTGTGATCAGGAAAGGGGTCTTAAATGCACCTCATTTTTGATCTCCTGGTGCTGGGGTTCGCCATTCCAGCCAAATTACTAACAATCTCCCCACTTGGAGAATCAGCACCTTTAACCTCCTGTTTCACACAGTTTGCAATTTGTGCAGAGGATAATCGGGAAGAGGGGGAACCAATGAGAGACTAGCTGTAGGAGTTTTGACAGGCACATGCCACTCTAATTTCCCATTAGGAAGAAGAATTAACCAAAGGCTCAGCCTTCCTCCCCAGAACCAGAATAGGGCCGGAAGCAATACAATGGTTTGGCGGCCAGCTCACAAAAAAGCGAGTTGCAAAATGGAGCACAGGAGCAGACAATTCAAAGACCTGCAAAGATAAAAATGATAACCAACGTCCAAAAATATATTCAGGTAAGGCAACGAAGAGGATCTGAATGAGAGGCAGAATTGCACGAAACAGATTTCAAAAGGTAGATTGGACTCACATTTAAAGCATATGAAAAGAAGCAGAATTTCTAAAATGATGCAGTTGGGCAAAAGGGTGTATGCTTTTTTTTCATGAATAACTTCAGGAAAAAAAACACATACATAATTTTTGGCCAACCAAGCAAGCGGGAAATGCAAATCTGCACAACAAAGAAGTCGCAATTTCAACTGCTCAGAAAGGCCATCCAAAAAATGTGTACAAACCAGAAATGCAGGAGAGGCCATGGAGAACAGGGAGCTAGTCACGCTGATGGGTGGGATATAAATATCCAAGAGCCACTCTGAAGAAGTGTATGCTGTTTCCTACAACATCTAAAATACAAAGCTACCGAGCATAGGACACTTCCACTCATGGGCATATAACTTGGGAAGACTAAATATCAACAAGACACGGCCACCCCAAAGTTTAGGGCTGCTCTGCATACAAGAACCTCAACTTCGGTACAACTTAATATTCCAGGAAAGAGAAATTTGCGTAAAGAACTTGTGGTAATTTTGTACAATGGAATATCACTCAGACATGAAATCAATGTCATAAGGCCAGTAGCAGCATAATGAGTGGATTTAGGTACGATGATTCTAAGTGAAATAAGTCACACAGAAAAAGAAACTTATCATAAGATATCACTTATCAAGGTCCTGTAAACATTGCTACACATGAACTGAGGAAAGAGAACAGAGTCTCACATTGAGGAAACACTCTTATGCCTGCTTAAGGGGAAGGAGAGGTGGGGTGATGCATAAAACCAGAGTGTGATATTAGCACATGTAGCATTCCATGAAGCAAATACAGAATAGACAAAACCTACACCTTCCTCAGTGAACGGGACTCAAAACCCCAATTCCCAGCACAGGAATATATCTGACTAGTAAGAATCTTAAAACCTATATATTGATATGTCTCCATAAGGGAATCAAGTGTGTCTAGAACGGCATAAACATGTCGGTGAAAATCAGCTCAACCCCATTATAAAAATGAATTTCAAAAACAAAAACAAAAAAAAAACAGCGAAATTCTTACACAATTCTTTCAGGGGATCTGATGAAACCTGGAATGACCCTATCTGCGAAGACAGCTAGATGAGACATAAGGCTGGACACTTGGGGCTGAGAGGACTGGTGAGATTGGGTGAGAAAATGCAGACCCTTTAAAGCAGTAATGCATGCCACCCATTCCATGGGTCCCAACTCTCCAGGTAGGAGGGAATATCACTACAGTTATAACATGTATGGGAAACCTAGAGAATGGACACCCTGTGATGGCAAAAGATTTCTAAAAGGCTCCTAATTTTTTCCTCTCCTTGTGCTCCAGTTTGGCATTCCAACTGCTTTACTATCAATCTCCCAACTTGGAGAGTCAGCCCCTGTAAGCTCCTGCTTCGCACAGTTTGCAAATTGTGCAGTGGATGAAAGGGAAGAGGGAGAACCAATCAGAGAGTAGCTGTAGGCATTTGGAAGGACACATGTCACTCTAATATCCCGTCTGGAAGGAAGAATTATCCAAAGTGTCAGCCTGCACCCCCGGAACCAGTATAGGTCCTGTAGCAAAATTGTGGATTTGCGGTCAGCTCACAAAAACACGAGTTGAAAATTGGAGCTCAGGGGCACAGCAATTCACAAACCTGCAGAGTTATAAAGGACAACTCTCTTCCAAAAATCTGTTGAGGGAAGGCAGCGAAGCAGACTTGAAAATGAGGCAGAATTGCACAAAACATATTTCAAGTGGTAAATTGGAATCACCTTTAAAGCACAGGAAAAGCGTAACAACTTCGACAATGATGCACTTGGCCAAAAAGGGCGTATGTATTTTCTGCTGAATATATTCAGGAGAAAATGCATACGCCCTTTTTGGCCAATCAAGCAAGCCCGCAATGCAAATCCACACTACAAAGTATTGTCACTTCCCACCACTCAAAAGGGACATGCGAAAATCTGTAAAAACCAGAAAATAAAGACAGAGATAAAAAAAGCATGTTGCAATGTGATCCCAAGGGTCATGGAGGACTGTGATGACAAGGTCATGGAGCATTTTGCTGATGAAGGCATGGAGCATTGTGATGACAAGCGTCACGGAGCATTGTGATTACAGGGGTCATGGAGAATTGGGATGACAAGGGCATGGATCATTGTGATGACAAGGGTTATGGAGCATTTTGATGACAAGAGTCCCGGATCAATGTGTTGTCAGGGGTCATGGAGGGTTGTGATGACAGTGGTCATGGAGCATTGTGATGACAAGGGTCATGGAGAAGTGAGATGAGAAGGTCATGGAGCTTTGGGCTTAAAATGTTCATGGAGTATTGTGATGACATGGGTCATGGAGCATTGTGATGACAAGGTCCTGGAGCATTGTAATGAGAAGACCATGGAGCATTGTGATGCCAAGTCTCATGGAGCATTCTGATGAAAAGGGGAATGGAGAATTGTGATTACAGGGGTCTTGGAGCATTGTGATGACAAGGGCATGGAGCATTGGGATGAGAAGACCATGGAACTTTCTGATGACATGCGTCATGGAGATTTGTGATGACAAGGGCATGGAGCATTGTGATTACAGGGGTCTTGGAGCATTGTGCTGAAAAGGGCATGTGTCATTGTGATGGAAAAGGCATGGAGCCTTGTCTTGAAAGGGTTCAAGGAGCATACTGACGACAAGTGTCAGGGAGCATTGTGATGACAAGTGTATTGAGCATTGTGATGACAAATATCATGGAGCATTGTGATGAGAAAACCATGGATAATTGTGATGACGAGCGTCATGTTGCGTTGTGATGACAAGTGTTATGGAACATTGTGATCACAAGGGTTTGGAACATTGTGATGGCAGAGGTCATGGAGCATTTTGATTTCATTGTGATGACAATATCATGAAGCATTATGATGATGGGCATGGTGCATTGTGATGACAGGGTTCATGGAGCATTGAGATGAAAAGGGGCATGGAGCATTGTGATTAAAATGGTCTTGGAGCACTGTGATGACAAGGTCATGGAGTATTGTGATGAGAAGGCAACGGAGCATTCTGATGACATGCATAATGGAGCTTTGTGATGATAAGTGCATGGAGCATTGTGATGACAGTGGCATTCAAAATTGGTCTAACAAGTTTCATGGACTATTGTTATGATGGTGGACATCGTGCATTTTGATGACAAGGGCATGGGGCATTGTGATTTCAAGGTCATAGATTATTGTGAAGACAGGTGACAGGGAGCGTTGTGATGACATATGTCATGGTCCATGGAGATGACAATGTCATGGAGCATTGTGATGCCAAGTGTCATGGAGGATTGTGATGACAAAGGTAATGGAGCACTGTGATGTCAGCGGCTTGGAGCATTGTGATCACAAGGGACATGGTGCATTGTGATGACAAGGGCATGGAGCACTGTGATGACAACGGACACTGAGAATTTTGATGAAAATGTATGAAGCATTTTGATGACAAATGCATGGAGCTTGCTATGACAGGTGTCATGGGGCATTGCCATGACAGGTGCATGGAGAATTGTGATGACAAGAGCATGTAACATTGTGATGAGAAGTGTCATGGAGCATTGTGATGACAAGGGTGTTGTGCATTGTGATGAGAAGGGCAGTGAGCATTGTGATGAAAGGGTCATGGAGCAATTTGATGAAAAGTATCATGGGACATTTTGTTGACAGGGGTTATGGAAAATTGTGATGTCAGGGGTCAGGGAGCATTGTGATGAAAACTGTCATTGAGCATTGTGATGACAGGAGTCATGGAACATTGTGTTGACAGGGGTGAGGGAGTATTGTGATGACTAGTGATGGAACATTATGATATCAGTGATGGGAGAGCCTTTTGATGGGAAGTGCATGGAGAATTGTGACAACAAGGTTTATGGAGCACTGTGATGACAAGGTTGTGGAGCATTGTGATGACAAGCGCATGTCGCATTGTGATGACACAGGTAATGGGGCATTGTGCGGACAAGCACATGGAGCATTGTGATGACAAGTGTCATGGAGCATTGATATGACCAGGGAATGGAGCATTGTGATGGCAAGACCGTGGAGCACTGTGATGAGAAGACCATGGATAACTGTGATGACGAGCGTCATGGAGCACTGTAATGACAAGGGGCAAGGAGCATTCTGATGACAGGCCTCATGGAGCATTGTGATAACATGGGTCATGGAACATTGTGAAGACGGGTCATGGAGCATTGTGATGACAAGGGTCATGGAGCATTCTGATGATAAGCTTGTGGAGTACTGTGATGAAAATGGCATGGATCATTGTGATGAAAAGGGCATGGATCATTGTGATGAAAAATGCATTGAGCCTTTTAATGATAGGTTTCAAGGAGCATTCTGACAACAAGTGTCAGGGAGCATTGTGATGACAAGTGTATTGAGCATTGTGATGACAATGATCATGGAGCATTGTGATGACAACAGTCCCGGATTATTGTGTTGTAAGGGGTCATAGAGCATTGTGATGACAGTGGTCATGGAGCATTGTGATGAAAAGGGTCATGGAGCTTTGTGATGACAAAGGTCATGGAGCATTTTGATTACAAGGGCGTTGTGCATTGTGATGAGAAGGGCAGGGAGCATTGTGATGTCAGGGTCATAGAGCAATTTGATGAAAACTGTCATGGAACATTTTGATGACAGGGGATACGGAACATTGTGATGTCAGGGGTCATGGAGCTTTGTGATGAAAAGGGTCATGGAGCTTTTTGATGCTGGGGTTATGGAACATTGTGATATCAGGCGTCATGGAGCATTGTGATGAGAATTGCATGTAGCATTGTGATGGCAAAGGTCACGGAACATTGTGATGATGTGGGCATGGACCATTTTGATGACAAAGTCAGGAAGTATTGTGGTTGCTGGAGTCACGGAGCATTGTGATGACAGGGGTCATGGAGCATTGTGATGACAAGGGCATGGAGCATTGTGATGACAGGGGCATAGAGCATTGCTCTAACAGTTTTTATGGATTATTTTGATGACAGTGGGCATGGCGCATTGTGATGACAGGCGCATGGAGCATTGTGACGACAAGGTCAAGGAATATTGTGAAGACAGGTTTCAAGGAGCATTGTGATGACATATGTCATGCTCCATTATGATGACAATGGCATGGAGCATTGTGATGCCAAGTGTCATGGAGGATTGTGATGACAAAGTAATGGAGCATTGTGATGACAAGGGCTTGGAGCATCGTGATGACAAAGGTCATGGAACACTGTGATGAAAAGATCTTGGAGCATTGTGAGGAGAAGGGCCATTGAGAATTTTGATGAGAAGGTCGTGAAGCATTGTAATGAAAAGTGGACCTAGCTTGTGATGACAGGGGTCATGGAGCATTGTGATGTACAGTGCATGGAGAATTGTATTGACAAGATCATGTAACATTGTGATGAGAAGTGTCATGGAGCATTTTGATGATAAGGACATGTAGAATTGTGATGACCAGTGCATGGAGCATTGTGATGAAAAGACCGTGGAGCACTGTGACGAGAAGACCATGGGTAATTGTGATGATGAGCGTCATGGAGCACTGTAATGACAAGGGGCATAGAGCATTGTGATGACAGGTGTCATGGATCATTGTGATGACAAGGGTCATGGACCATTCTGATGACAAGCTTGTGGAGTAATGTTAAGACAATGGCATGGAGCATTGTGATGAAAAAGGCATGGAGCATTGTGATGAAAAAGGCTTGGAGCCTTTTCATGACAGGGTTCAAGGAGCATTCTTACGACAAGTGTCAGGGAGCATTGTGATGACAAGTGTATTGAGCATTGTGATGACAAATATCATGGAGCATTGTGATGACAGGCATCATGGAGCGTTGTGATGACAAATGTTATGGAACATTGTGATCACAAGTGTTTTGAGCATTGTGATGACAGAAGTCATGTATCATTTTCATTTCAAGGTGCATGGAGCATTGTGATGACAAGGGCATGAAGCATTGTGAACCCAAGGTTCATGGAGGGTTTTGATGACAATGGGAATGGAGTATTGTGATGACAAGCGCATGGAGCATTGTGATGACAAGGTCATGTAGCATTTTGCTGACAAATGCATGGAGCATTTTGATGACAAGTGTCATGGAACACTGTGATGAAAAGCGTCATGGAGCATTGTGATTACAGGGGTCACAGAGCATTGGGATGGCAAGGGCATGGATCATTGTGATGACAAGGGTCATGGAGCATTTTGATGACAAGAGTCCCGGATCATTGTGTTGTCCGGTGTCATGGAGCACTGTGATGACAGTGGTCATGGAGCATTGTGATGACAGGGGTCATGGAGCACTGTGATGAGAAGTTCATGGAGCATTGGGCTGACAATATTCATTGAGTATTGCGATGGCAGTGGTCGTGGAGCATTGCAATGACAATGGAAAGGAGCATTGTGATGACAAGGTCCTGGAGCATTGTGAGGAGAAGACCATGGAGCCTTGTGATGACAAGTGTCATGGAGCATTCTGATGAAAAGTGGTGTGGAGAATTGTGATTACATGGGTCTTGGAGCATTGTGATGAAAATGGCATGGGTGATTGTGATGCAAAAGGCATGGAGCCTTGTCATGACAGGGTTCAAGGAGCATACTGACGACTAGTGTCAGGGAGCATTGTAATGACAAGTGTATTGAGCATTGTGATGACAAAGGACATGGAGAATTGTGATGAGAAGACCATTTATAATTGTGATGATGAGCATCATGGGGCGTTGTGATGACAAGTGTTATGGAACATTGTTATCACAAGGGTTTGGAGCATTGTGTTGACAGAGGTTATGGAGCATTTTGATTTCATTTTGATGACAAAAGCATGAAGCATTTTGATGATGGGCATTGTTCATTGTGATTACAGAGTTCATGGATCATTGAGATGAAAAGTGGCACGGAGCATTTTGATTACAGGTGTCTTGGAGCATTGTGATGACAAGGGCATGGAGCATTGTGATGAGAAGGCCATGGAGCAGATTGATGACATGCGTCATGGAGCTTTGTGATGACAATAGCATGGAGCATTGTGACTACAGGTGTCTTGGAGCATTGTGATGACAAGGGTCATGGAGCCTTGTGATGACTAGGCCGTGGAACATTGTCATGACAGGGGTGAGGGAGTATTGGGATGACTAGTGATGGAACATATTGATATCAGTGGTGAGAGAGCATTTTGATGAGAAGTACATGGAGCATTGTGATGACAAGTTTTATGGAGCATTTTGATGACAAGTTTGTGGAAAATTTTGATAACAAGCGCATGGAGCATTGTGATAACAAGGGTCATGGAGCACTCTGCTGACAAAGGCATGGAGCATTGTGATGGCAAGGGTCACAGAGCATTGTGAATGAAAAGTTCATGGAGCATTATGGTGACTAATTTCACAGAGCCCTGTGATGACGAGGGCATGGACCATTTTGATGGCAAAGGTCATGAATAATTGTGATGACTGGAATCACGGAGCATTGTGATGACAAGGGCATGGAGCATTTTGATGACAGGGGCATGGAACATTGGTCTGACAAGTTTCATGGATTATTGAGATGACAGTGGGCATGGCGCATTGTGATGACAAGGGCATGCAGCATTGATATGAGAAGGTCATGGAGTACTGTGCAGACAGGTGTCAGGGAGCATTGTGATGACATATGTCTTGGTGCATTGTGATGACAATGGCATGGAGCATTGTGAAGCCAAGTGTCATGGTGGATTGTGATGGCAAAGGTAATGGAGCATTGTGATGACAAGGGCTTGGAGCTTTTTGATGACAATGGTCATGGAGCACTGTGATGACAAGGGCATGGAGCACTGTGATGACAACGGACATTGAGAAATTTGATGACAATGTCGTGAAGCACTGTGATGAAAAGCACTTGGAGCTTGCTATGACAGGGGTCATGGAGCATTGTGATGACAAGTGCATGGAGAATTGTGATGACAAGATCATGTAACATTGTGATGAGAAGTGTCATGGAGCATTGTGATGGCAAGACCGTGGAGCACTGTGATGAGAAGACCATGGATAATTGTGATGTCGAGCGTCATGCAGCACTGTAATGACAAGGGGCATGGAGCATTGTGATGACAGGGGTCATGGAGCATTGTGATGACAGGGGTCATGGAGCATTGTGATGACAAGGGTCATGGAGCATTCTGATGACAACCTTGTGGAGTAATGTGATGACAATGGCATGGAGCATTGTGATGAAAAGGGCGTGGAACATTGTGATGTAAAAGGCATGGAGGCTTTTCATGACAGCGTTCAAGGAGCATTCTGACGACAAGTGTCAGGGAGCATTGTGATGACAAGTGTATTGAGCATTGTGATGACAAAGGTCATGGAGCATTGTGATGACAAGGGCATGGAGTATTGTGATGACAGGCATCATGGAGCGTTGTGATGACAAGTGTTGTGGAACAATGTGATCACAAGTGTTTGGAGCATTGTGATGACAGAGGTCATGGATCATTTTGATTTCAAGGAGCACGGAGCGTTGTGATGACAGGGATCATGGAGCATTGTGATGAGAAGATCATGGAGCATTGGGCTGAAAATATTCATGGAGCATTGTGATGACAGGGTTCTTGGAGCACTGTGATAACAAGGGCATGCAGCATTGTGATGAGAAGTCCATGGAGCATTCTGATGACATGTGTCATGGATGTTTGTGATGAAAAGGGGAATGGAGCATTGTGATTACAGGGGACTTTGAGCATTGTGATGAAAAGGGCATGGATCATTGTGATGAAAAAGGCATGGAGCCTTGTCATGACAGGGTTCAAGGAGCATACTCTCGACAAATGTCAGGGAGCATTTTGATGACAAGTGTATTGAGCATTGTGATGACAAAGTTCATGGAGCATTGTGATGAGAAGACCATGGTTAACTGTGATGAGGAGCGTCATGGGGCATTGTAATGACAAGTGTTATGGAACATTGTGATCACAAGTGTTTGGAGCATTGTGATGACAGAAGTCATGGAGCATATTGATTTCATTGTGATGACAATAGCATGAAGCATTATGATGATGGGCATGGTGCATGGGATGACAGGGTTCTTGGAGCATTGAGATTAAAACTGGCATGGAGCATTGTGATTACAGGGGTCTTGGAGCATTGTGATGACAAGGGCATGGAGCATAGTGAATGAGAAGTCCATGGAACATTCTGATGACATGCGTCATGGAGATTTCTGATGACAATTGCATGGAGCATTGTGATTACAGGTTCTTGGAGCATTGTGATGAAAAGGGTCATGGAGTCTTGTGATGACAAGGCTGTGGAACCTTGTGATGGCAGGTGTCATGGAGCATTGTTATGACGGGGGAATGGAGTATTGTGATGACAAGTTCACGCAACACTGTGATACATGGGTCATGGAGGATTGTAATGACAAGGGCATGGAGCATTGTGATGAGAAATGCATCGAGCATTGTGATGACAAGCGTCATGGAGCTTTGTGATGACAAGGGCATGGAGCAATGTGATGAGAGGGTTCATGGAGCATTGTGATGACAATGGCATGGATTATTGTAATGCCAAGGGTTATGGATCTTTGTGATGACAAATGTCATGGAGCATTCTGATGACAAGGGTGACGTGCATTGTGATGAGAAGGACAGGGAGCATTGTGATCACAGGGTCATTGAGCAATTTGGTGAAAAGGGTCATGGAACATTTTGAATACAGTGGTTATGGAATATTGTGATGTCAGGGGTCATGGAGCTTTGTGATGAAATGTGTCATGGAGCATTTTGATGACAGGGGTTATGGAATATTGTGATGTCAGGGCTCTTCGAACATTGTGATGATAAGTGCATGTAGCATTTTAATGACAGGGGTCATGGAACATTGTGATGACAGAGGTGATTGATTATTGGAATGAATAGTGATGGAACATTGTGATATCAGTTGTGAGAGAGCATTTTGATGAGAAGTGCATGGAGCACTGTAATGACAAGGTTTAAGCAGCATTGTGATGAAAAGGATGTGGAGCATTGTGATGACAAGCACATGGCACGTTTTGATTACATGGGTCATGGAGTATTGTGCTGAGGAAGGCATAGAGCTTTGTGATGACAAGGGTCACAGAGCATTGTGATGAAAAGTTCATGGAGCATTGTGGTGACAAATGTCACAGAGACTTGTGATGACGAGGGCATGGACCATTTTAATGAGAAAGGTCATGAAGCATTGTGATGACTGGAGTCACAGAGCATTGTGATGACAGGGATCATGGAGCATTGTGATGACAAGTGCATGGAGCATTGAGATGACAGGGGCATGGAGCATTGGTCTGACAAGTTTCATGGATTATTTTGATGACAGTGGGAATGGCGCATTGTGATGACAAGGGCACAGAGTATTGTGATGACAAGCTCATGAAGTTTTGTGAAGACAGGTGTCAGGGAGCATTGTGAACACCTAAGTCATGGCCCATTGTGATGACAATGGCATGGAGCATTGTGATGCCAAGTGTCATGGAGTATTGTGATGACAAATGTAATGGAGCATTTTGATGACAAGGGCTTGGAACATTGTGATGACAAAGGTCATGGAGCACTGTACTGACAAGGGCATGGAGAATTGTGATGACAAGGTTCATGGAGCATTGTGCTGAGAAAGGCATGGAGCATTGTGATGACAAGTGTCACAAAGCATTTTGATGAAAAGTTCTTGGTGCATTGTGGTGACAAATGTCACAGAGCCTTGTGATGACGAGGGCGTGGACCATTGTGATGACCAAGGTCATGAAGCATTTTGATGACTGGAGTCACGCATCATTTTGATGACAATGGCATGGAGCATTGTGATGACAGGGGCATGGAACATTGGTCTGACATGTTTCATGGATTATTGTGATGGCAATGGGCATGGCTCCTTGTGATGACAAGGACATTGAGAATTGTGATGACAACGTCATGCAGAATTGTGAAGACAGGTGTCAGGGAGCATTGTGATGACCTATGCCATGGACAATTGTGATGACAATGGCATGGAGCATTGTGATGCCAAGTGTCATGGAGGATTGTGATGACAATGGTAATGGAGCATTGTGATGACAAGGGCTTGGAGCATTGTGATGACAAGGGCCACTGAGAATTTTGATGACAAATTCGTGAAGCATTGTGATGACATGCGCATGAAGCTTGCTATGACAGGGGTCATGGAGCATTGTGATGACAAGTGCATGGAGAATTTTGATGAAAAGAGCATGTAAAATTGTGATGAGATGTGTCAAAGAGCATTGTGATGACAAGGACTTGGAGAATACTGATGACCAGGGCATGGAGCATTGTGATGGCAAGACCGGGGAGCACTGTGATGAGTAGACCATGGATAATTGTGATGACAGGCGTCATGGAGCACTGTAGTGACAAGTGGCATGGAGCATTGTGATAACTGGTGTCATGGAGCATTGTGATGACAGGTGTCATGGAGCATTGTGATGACAAGGTTCATGGAGCATTTGGATGACAAGCTTGAGGAGTATGATGATGACAATAGCATGGAGCATTGTGATGAACAGGCCATTGATCATTGTGATGACAAGGGCAGGGAGCAATGTTATGAGAGTGTTCATGGAGCATTGTGATGACAATGGCATTGAGTATTTTGATGCCAAGGGTCATGGAGCTTTGTGATGACAAAGGTCATGGAGCATTTTGATGACAAGTGCGTGGTGCATTGTGATGAGAAGGGCAGGGAGCATTGTGATGACAGGGTCATGGAGCAATTTGATGAAAAGGGTCAGGGAACATTTTGATGACAGGGGTCATGGAACATTGTGATGTCAGGTGTCATGGAGCATTGTGATGATAAGGACATGTAGCATTTTGATGACAGGGGTCATGGAACATTGTGATGACAGGGGTGAGGGAGTATGGTGATGACTAGTGATGGAACATTGTGATATCAGTGGTGAGAGAGCATTTAGATGAGAAGTGCATGGAGCATTGTGATAAAAAGGTTTATGGAGCATTGTGATGACAAGTGCATCAAGCAATGTGAACCCAAGTTTCATCGAGGATTTTGATGACAATGGGAATGGAGCATTGTGATGACAAGTTCATGAAGCATTTTGCTGACAAATGCATGGAACATTTTGATGACAAGGGTCATGGAGCACTGTGATGACAAGCGTCACTGAACATTGTGATTACAGGGGTCATGGAGCATTGAGATAACAAGGGAATGGATCATTGTGATGACAAGGGCATGGAACATTGTGATGACAGGGGCATGGAGCATTGTGATAACAAGGTCGTAGATTATTGTGAAGACAGTTGTCAGGGAGCATTGTGGTGACATATGTCATGGTCCATTGTGATGACAATGGCATGGAGCATTGTGATGCCAAGTGTCATGGAGAAATGTGATGACAAATATAATGGAGCATTGTGATGACAAGGGCTTGGAACCTTGTGATGACAAGGATTATGGAGCATTGTGATGACAAGGGAATGGATCATTTTGATGACAAGGGTCATGGAGCATTTTGATGACAAGAGTCCAGGATCATTGTGTTGTCAGGGGTCATGGATCGTTGTGAGGACAGTGGTCATGGAGCATAGTGATGACAGGGTTCATGGGGCATTGTGAAGTGAAGGTCATGGAGCCTTGGGCTGTAAATATTCATAGAGTATTGGGATGACAGGGGTCATGGAGCATTTTGATGACAAGGGAATGGAGCATTGTGATGAAAAGGGCATGGAGCATGGTGATGAGAAGGCCATGGAGCATTTTGAAGACATGCTTCATGAAGCTTTGTGATGACAAGGGCATGGAGCATTGTGATTACAGGAGTCTTGGAGTATTGTGAAGAAAAGTGCATGGCTCATTGTGATGAAAAATGCATGGAGCCTTGTCATGACAGGTTTCAAGGAGCATATTCACGACCATTGTCAGGGAGCATTGTGATGACAAGTTTATTGAGAATTGTGATGAAAAAGGTCGTGGAGTATTGTGAATAGAAGACCATGGATAATTGTGATGATGAGCGTCATGGGGCGTTGTGATGACAAGTGTTATGGAACATTGTGATCACAAGGGTTTGGAGCATTGTGATGACAGAGGTCATGGAGCATTTTAATTTCATTGTGATGACAATAGCATGAAGCATTATGATGATGGGCATGGTGCATTGTGATGGCAGGGTTTATGGAACATTGAGATGAAAAGCGGCATGGAGCATTGTGATTACAGGGTTCTTGGAGCATTGCGATGACCAGGTCATGGAGCATTGTGATGAGAAGGCGCAGGCACGTTCTGATGACATGCGTCATGGAGCTTTGTGATGACAAGGCCATGGAGCATTGTGATTACAGGTGTCTTGGAGCATTGTGATGACAAGGGTCCTGGAGCCTTGTGATGAGAAGGCCGTGGAACATTGTAATGGCAGTTTTTATGGAGCATTGTTATAACAGTGGTAATGGAGCATTTTCATGACAAGGGCATGGAGCATTGGTCTGAAAATTTTCATGGATTATTGTGATGAGAGGGGGCATGGAGCATTGTGATGACAAGGGCACGGAACACTGTGATACATGGGTCATGGAGGATTGTAATGACAAGCCTTGGAGCTTTGTGTTAAGAAGATCATCGAGCATTGTGATGAAAAGCATCATGGAGCCTGTGATGACAATGACATGTAACAATGTGTTGAGAGTGTTCATGGAGCATTTTGATGACAATGGCATGGAGCATTGTGATGCCAAGGGTCACGGAGCTTTGTGATAACAAAGTGCATGGAGGGTTTTGATGACAAGGACGTGGTGCACTGTGATGAGAAGGGCAGTGAGCACTGTGATGAAATGGTCATGGAGCAATTTGATGAAAAGTGTCATGGGACATTTTGATGACAGGGGTTATGGAACATTGTGATGTCAGGGGTCAGGGAGCATTGTGATGAAAAGTGTCATTGAGCATTGTGATGACAGGGGTCATGGAACATTGTGATGACAGGGGTGAGGGAGTATTGTGATGACTAGTGATGGAACATTATGATATCAATGATGGGAGAGCATTTTGATGGGAAGTGCATGGAGCATTGTGACGACAAGGTTTATGGAGCACTGTGATGACAAGGTTGTGGAGCATTGTGATGACAAGCGCATGTCGCACTGTGATGACACAGGTCATGGGGCATTGTGCGGACAAGCACATGGAGCATTGTGATGACAAGGGTCATGGATCATTGTGCTGACAAAGGCATGGAGCATAGTGATGACATGAGTAAGAGAACATTGTCATGAAAATTTCATGGAGCATTGTGGTGACAAATGTCACAGAGCCTTTTGATGACGAGGGCATGCATCGTTGTGATGACAGGGGTCATGGAGCATTTTGATGACTGTGGTCATGGTTCATGGTGATGACATGGGTCATGGAGCATTGTGATGACATGGGTCATGGAGCATTGTAATGAGATGGTCATTGAGCATTGGGCTGAATATGTACACAGAGTATTGTGATGACAGGGGTCATGGATCATTGTGATGACAAGGGAATGGAGGACTGTGATGACAAGGTCCTGGAGCATTGTGATGAGAGGACCATGGAGCCTTGTGATGACAAGTGTCATGGAGCATTCTGATGAAAAGGTGCATGGAGCATTGTGATTACAGGGGTTTTGTAGCATTGTGATGACAAGGGCATGGAGCATTGTGATGTGAAGGCCATGGAGCATTCTGATGACATGCATCATGGAGCTTTGTGATGACAAGGACATGGATCATTGTGATGAAAATTGCATGGAGCCTTGTCATGACAGGGTTCAAGTAGCATACTGATGAGAAGATTCAAGGGGCATTGTGATGATAAGTGTATTGAGCATTTTGATGACAAAGATCATGGAGCATTGTGATGAGAAGACCACTGATAATTGTGATGAGCAGCCTCATGGGGCATTGTGATGACAAGAGTTATGGAACATCGGGATCAGAAGGGTTTGGAGCATTGTGATGACAGAGGTCATTGAGCATTTTGATTTCATTGTGATGAAAACAGCAAGAAATATTATGGTGATGGGCATGGTGCATTGTGATGACAGAGTTCATGGAGCATTGAGATGAAAAGGGGCATGGAGCACTGTGATTACAGGGGTCTTGCAGCATTGTGATGACAAGGGCATGGAGCATTGTGATGAGAAGGCCATGGAGCATTCTGATGACTTGCGTCATGAGCTTTGTGATGACAAGGGCATGGAGCATTGTGATTAGAGTGGTCTTGGAGCATTGTGATGACAAGGGTCATGGAGCCTTGGATAACAAGGCCGTGGAACATTGTGATGGCAGGGATCATGGATTATTGTGATGACAGTGGGCATGGCACATTGTGATGACAAGGGCATGGAGCATTTTGATGACAAGGTCATGGAGTATTGTGAAGACAGGTGACTGGGAGCATAGTGATGACATATGGCATGTTCCATTGTGATGACAATAGCATGGAGCATTGTGATGCCAAGTGTCATGGAGGATAGTGATGACAAAGGTAATGGAGCATTTTGATTACAAGGGTTTGGAGCATCGTGATGACAAGGGTCATGGAGCATTGTGATGACAAGGGTATGGAGCATTGTGATGACAACGGCACGGAACACTGTGATACATAGATCATGCAGGATTGTAATGACAAAGGTATGGAGCATTGTGATGAGAAGTGCATCGATCGTTGTGATGACAAGCCTCATGGAGATTTGTGATGACAAGCGCATGGCGCATTGTGATGACATGGGTCATGGAGCACTGTGCTGACAAAGGCATGGTGCATTTTTATGATAAGGGTCACAGAGTATTGTGATGAAAATTTCATGGAGCATTGTGGTGACAAAGGTCAAGAGCCTTGTGTGACAATGGCATGGACCATTGAGATGACAAATGTCATGAAGTTTTGTGATGACTGGAGTCACGGAGCATTGTGATGACAGGGGTCATGGAGCATTGTGATGACAGGTTTCATGGGGCATTGTGATTAGATGGTCATTGAGCATTGGGCTGAAAATGTTCATGGAGTATTGTGATGACAGGGGTGATGGGGCATTTTGATGACATGGGAATGGAGCATTGTGATTAAAAGGGCATGGAACATGGTGATGAGAAGGCCATGGAGCATTCTGAAGACATGAGTCATGAAGCTTTGTGATGACAATGGCATGGAGCATTGTGATTCCAGGGTTCTTGGAGCATTGTGAGGAAAAGGGCATGGATCATTGTGTTGAAAAATGCATGGAGCTTTGTCATGACAGGGTTCAAGGAGCATACTGACGCAAGTGTCATGGAGCATTGTGATGACAAGTGTATTGAGCATTGTGATGACAAAGTTAATGGAGTACTGTGAATAGAAGCCCATGGATAACTGTGATGATGAGCGTCATTGGGCGTTGTGATGACAAGTGTTATGGAACATTGTGATCACAAGTGTTTGGAGCATTGTGATGACAGAGGTCATGGAGCATATTGATTTCATTTCGATGACAATAGCATGAAACATTATGATGATGTGCATGGTGCATTGTGATGACACGGTTCATGGAGCATTGAGATTAAAAGTGGCATGGAGCATTGTGATTACAGGTGTTTTGGACCATTGTGATGACAAGGGCATGGATCATCGTGAATGAGAAGGCCATGGAGCATTCTGATGACATGCGTCATGGAGCTTTGTGATGACAAGTGTATGCAGAATTGTGATTACAGTGTTTGGAGCATTGTGATGACAAGTGTCATGGAGCCTTGTGATGACAAGGCCGTGGAAACTTGTGAAGGCAGGTGTCATGGAGCATTGTTATGACAGGGGTAATGGAGCATTGTGATGAAAAGGGCATGGAACATTGTTCTGAAATGTTTCATCGATTATTGTGATGAGAGTGGGCATGGAGCATTGTGATGACAAGGGCACAGAACACTTTGATACATGGGTCATGGAGGATTGTAAGGACAAGGACATGGAGCATTGTAATGAGAAGGGCATCGAGCATTGTGATGACAAGCGACATGGAGGTTTGTGATGACAAGGGCATGGAGCAATGTGATGAGAGGCCTCATGGAGCATTGTGATGACAATGGCATGGAGCATTGTGATGCCAAGTGTCATGGAGTTTTGTGATGACAAAGGTCATGGAGCATTTTGATGACAAGGTCGTGGTGTGTTGTGATGAGAAGGGCAGGGAACATTGTGCTAACAGGGTCATGGAGCAATTTGGTGAAAAATTCATGGAATATTTTGATGAGAGTGGTTATGGAAAATTGTGATGTCAGGGGTCATGGAGCATTGTGATGAAAATGGTAATGGAGCATTTTGATGACAGGGATTATGGAGCATTGTGATGTCATTGGTCATGGAGCATTTTGATGATAAGTGCATGTAGCATAGTGATGATAGGGCTCATGGAACATTGTGATGACAGGGTCGATGGAGTATTGTGAAGACTAGTGATGGAACATTGTGATATCAGTGGTGAGAGAGCATTTTGATGAGAAGTGCATGGAAAATTGTGATGACAAGGTTTATGGAGCATTGTGATGACAAGGATGTGGAGCATTGTGATGACAAGCGCATGGTGCATTTTGATGACATGTTTCAAGGAGCATTGTGCTGAAAAGTACATGGAGCATTGTGATGACAAGTGTCATGGATCATTGTGCTGACAAAGGCATGGTGCATTGTGATGACAAGGGTCACAGGGCATTGTGATGAAAAGGACATTGATCATTGTGATGCAAAATTCATGGAGCCTTGTCATGACAGGGTTCAAGGAGCATACTGATGACAAGTGTCAGCGAGCACTGTGATGACAAGTGTATTGAGCATTGTGATGACAAAGTTCATGGAGTATTGTGAATAGAAGGCCATGGATAATTGTGATGATGAGCATCATGGGGCGTTGTTATGACAAGTGTTATGGAACATTGTGATCACAAGGGTTTGGAGCATTGTGATGACAGAGGTCATGGAGCATTTTGATTTCATTTTGATGACCATAGCATGAAGCATTATGATGATGGGCATGGTGCATTGTGATGACACGGTTCATGGAGATTTGAGATGAAAAGGGGCATTGAGCATTGTGATTACAGAGGTCTAGGAGAATTGTGATGACAAGGGCATGGAGCACCGTGAATGAGAAGGCCATGGAGCCTTCTGATGACATGCGTCATGGAGCTTTTTTGACAAGGACATGGAACATTGTAAAGACAAGGGTTATGCAGCCTTGTGATGACAAGGCCGTGGAATATTGTAATGGCAGGTGTCATGGAGCATTGTTATAACAGGGGTAATGGAGTATTTTGATGACAAGGGCATGGAGCATTGGTCTGAAAAGCTTCATGGATTATTGTGATGAGAGGGGGCATGGAGCATTGTGATGACAAGGGCACGGAACACTGTGATACATGGGTCATGGCGGATTGTAATGATAAGGGCATGGAGCATTGTGTTAAGAAGAGCATCGAGCATTGTGATGAAAAGCATCACGGAGCCTGTGATGACAAGGGCATGGAACAATGTGATGACAGTGTTCATGGAGCATTTTGATGACAATGGCATGGAGCATTGTGATGCCAAGGGTCATGTAGCTTTGTGATGACAAAGGTCATGGAACATTTTGATGACAAGCACGTGGTGAACTGTGTTGAGAATGACAGGGATCATTGTGATGAATGGGTCATGGAGCAATTTGATGAAAATTGTCATGGGACATTTTGATGACAGGGGTTATGGAACATTGTGACGTCAGGGGTCATGGAGGATTATGATGAAAAGGGTCATGGAACATTTTGATGACAGGTGTCCTGGATCATTGTGATGACAGGGGTGAGGGATTATTGTGATGACTACTGATGGAACATTATGATATCAGTGGGGGGAGAGCATTTTGATGTGAAGTGCATGGAGCATTGTGATGACAAGGTTTATGGAGCACTGTGATGACAAGGTTGTGGAGCATTGTGATGACAAGCACATGGCGCATTGTGATGACACAGGTCATGGGGCATTGTGTGGACAAACGCATGGAGCATTGTGATGAAAATTGTCATGGAGAATTGTGCTGACAAAGGCATGGAGCATAGTTATGACATGGGTAAAAGAGCATTGTGATGAAAATTTCATGGAGCATTGTGGTGACAAATTTCACAGAGCCTTTTGATGACGTGGGCATGGACCATTTTGATGACAAGGTCCTGGAGCATTGTGATGAGAGGACCATGGAGCCTTGTGATGACAATTCTCATGGAGCATTCTGATGAAAAGGGTCATGGAGCATTGTGATTACAGTGGTATTGGATCCTTGTGATGACAAGGCCGTAGAACATTGTGATGGCAGCGGTCATGGAGCATGGTTATGACATGGGAAATGGAGCATTGTGATGACAAGGGCATCGAGCATTGGTCTGAAAAGTTTCATGGATTATTGTGATGAGAGTTGGCAAGGAGCATTGTGATGACAAGGGCACGGAACACTGTGATACATGGGTCATGTAGGATTGTAATGACAAGGGCATGGAGCAATGTGATGAGAGGCTTCATGGAGCAATGTGATGACAAGGGCATGGAGCATTGTGATGAAAAGGGTCATGGAGCATTTTGATGACAAGATTCCCAGACCATTGTGTTGTCAGGGGTCATGGAGCGCTGTGATGACAGTGATCATGGAGCATTGTGATGACAGTGTCAAGGAGCATTTTGATAAGATGGTAATGGAGCATTGGGCTGAAAATATTCATGGAGTATTGTGATGACTGCGGTAATGGGGTATTGTGATGACAAGGGAATGTAGTATTGTGATGACAAGGTCCTGGGGCATTGTGATGAGAAAACCATGAAGCCTTGTGATGACAATTCTCATGGAGCATTCTGATGAAAAGGTGCATGGAGCATTGTGATTACAGGGGTCATGGAGCATTGTGATGAAAATGGCATGGAGCATTGTGATGCCAAGTGTCATTGAGCTTTGTGATGACAAAGTTCATGGAGCATTTTGATGACAAGATTGTGGTGCATTGTGATGAGAAGGGCAGGGAGCATTTTGATGACAGTGTCATGGAGCAATTTGATGAAAAGTATCATGGAATATTTTGATGACAGTGGTTATGGAACACTGTTATGTCAGGGGTCATGGAGCATTGTGATGAAAAGGGTCATGGAGGATTTTGATGACAGGGGTTATGGAACATTGGATGTCAGGGTTCATGGAGCATTGTGATGATAAGGTCATGTAGCATTGTAATGACAGGGATCATGGAACATTGTGATGACGGGGGGAGAGAGCATTTTGATGAGAAGTGCATGGAGCATTGTGATGACAAGGTTTTGGAGCATTGTAATGACAAGAATGTGGAGCATTGTGATTTCTAGCGCATGGCGCATTGTGATGACATGGGTTATGGAGCATTGTGCTCACAAGCGCATGGAGCATTGTGATGACAAGGGTCATGGAGCATTGTGCTGACAAAGGCATGCAGCATGGTGATGACAAGGATCACAGAGCATTGTGATGAAAAGTTCAAGGAGCATTGTGGTGTGAAAGGTTACAGAGCCTTATGTGACGAGGACATGGACCATTGTGATGACAAATGTCATGAAGCCTTGTGATGACAGGAGTCACAGAGCATTGAGATGACTGGGGTCTTGGAGGATTGTGATGACAAGGACATGGAGCATTGTGATGAGAAAGCCATGGAGCATTCTGATGACATGCATCATGGAGCTTTGTGATTAAAGATCATGGAGCATTGTGATTACAGGGGTCTTGGAGCATTGTGATGAAAATGGTATGGATCGAGGAGCCGGAGGAAGATGGCGGAAGAGTAAGACGCGGAGATCACCTTCCTCCCCACAGATACATCAGAAATTCATCTACACGTGGAACAACTCCAACAGAACACCTACTGAACGCTGACAGAAGACCTCAGACCCCCCAAAAGGCAAGAAACTCCCCACATACCTGGGTAGGTCAAAAGAAAAAAAGAATAAACAGAGACAATAGGATATGGACGGGACCTGCACCAGTGGGAGGGAGCCGTGAAGGAGGGAAGGTTTCTACACACTACAAGCCCCTTCGCGGGCGGAGACTGAATGTGGCGGAGGGGGAAAGCTTCGGAGTAGCGGAGGAGAGCACAGCAACAGGGGTGCGGAGGGCAAAGCGGAGAGATTTTGGCACAGAGGATTGGTGCCCTCAGGCACACACCAGCCCGAGAGGCTTGACTGCTCTCCGCCGGGGCGGGCGGGGCTGGGAGCTGAGGCTCGGGTATGGGCTTTCAGTCGGAGCACAGGGAGAGGTCTGGGGCTGGCGGCAGGAAGAGAGCCTGAAGGGGTTAGTGCTAGCCCGGAGGGAGTCCGGGGAAAGGGTCTGGAGCTACCGGAGAGGCAAGAGACTTTTTTCCTTTTGTTGCCTGGTGCGCGAGGAGAGGGCATTCCCCTCCCTCCCCTCTGCCTGAGTGAGCCAGAGCCCCTGAATCAGCGGCTCCTTTAAACCCGTCCTGTCTGAGCGAAGAACGGACGCCCTCCGGCGACCTACGCGCAGAGGCGGGGCCAGGTCCAAGGCTGAGACCCGGGAGCTGTGAGAGCAGAGACAGGGAAATCTCACTGTGCAGCCTCCGAGGCAGCGGATTAAAGCTCCACGGTCCATTTGATGTGCCCTGCGTCTGTGGAGTGCATGAATGGACAGCGAATCATCCCAAATTGAGGAAGTGTACCTTGAGGACAAGATTTAAGACTTTCCCCCCCTTTTTTTTCCTCTTTTTACAACGAATTATCTCAAATTAAGGAGGTGGACTTAGCAAGATTTCAGACTTTTCGCCCTTTTCCTCTTTTTACAACGAATTATCCCAAATCGAGGAGGTGGACTTGGAGAGCAAGATTTTTGATTTTTCCCCCTGCTCTCTTTTTGTGAATGTGTATGTGTAATCTTCTGTGTAAGATTCTCTCTGTATAGCTTTGCTTCCACCATATGTCCCAGGGTTCTTTCGGTCCGTGTTTTTTTTCAATAATTACTTTTTAATTTTAATAATGCTACTATATTTCATACTTTATTCTATTTTACTTTACCTGCTCTTTCTATTTTTCCTCCCTTCCCTTCCTCCCTCCCTCCCTCCGCTCCTCCTTTCCTTCTTTCTTTTTCTTTCCTCCATCCCTCCCTCCCTCCCACCCTTCTTCTTTCCACTTTCTTTTTCTTTCCTTCCTCCCTCCCTCCCTCGCTTCTGTCTTTCTTTCTTTCTTTCCTTCCTCCCTCCCTCCCTCTCTTCTTCCATTCACTCTTCCTTTTGCTTTCATTCCTCCCTCCCTCCCTCCTTTCTTTCCTTTCTTTCCATCCTTACTCCCTCCCTCCTTTCTTTCTTTCTTCCTTCCTTCCTTCCTTACTTCCCTTCTTCCTTTCTTTCAATCTCTCTTTCTTTCTTCTACTAATTATTTCCTTCTACTTTTTCTCACTGTTATTCTGAGCCGGGTGGATGAAAGGCTCTTGGTGCTGCAGCCAGGAGTTAGTGCTGTGCCTCTGAAGTGGGAGAGCCAACTTCAGGACACGGGTCCACAAGAGACCTCCCAGCTCCACATAATATCAAGCAGCAAAAATCTCCCAGGGATCTCCATCTCAACACCAGCACCCAGCTTCACTCAACAACCAGCAAGCTACAGTGCTGGTCAACCTATGCCAAGCAACTAGCAAGGCAGGAACACAACCCCACCCATTAGCAGAGAGGATACCTAAAAACATAATAAGGCCACAGGCACCCCAAAACACACCACCAGACGTGGACCTGTCCACCAGAAAGACAAGATCGAGCTTCAACCACCAGAACACAGGCATTAGTCCCCCCCACCAGGAAGCCTACACAACCTACTGAAACAACCTTAGCCACGGGGGACAGACACCAAAAACAACGGGAACTACGAATCTGCAGCCTGCAAAAAGGAGACCCCAAACACAGTAACATAAGCAAAATTAGAAAGCAGAAAAACACACAGCAGGTGAAGGAGCAAGATAAAAACCTACCAGACCTAACAAATGAAGAGGTAATAGGCAGTCTACCTGAAAAAGAATTCAGAATAATGATAGTAAAGCTGATCCAAGATTCTATTTCCCAGATCCAAAATCTTGGAAATATAATAGACAATATGCAAGAAACAGTTAACAAGGACCCAGAAGAACTAAAGATGAATCAAGCATCAATTAAAAACACAATAAATGAAATGAAAAATACTCTAGATGGGATCAATAGCAGAATAACTGAGGCAGAAGAACGGATAAGTGAGGTGGAAGATAAAATAGTGGAAATAACTGATGCAGAGAAAAATAAAGAAAAAAGAATGAAAAGAACAGAGGACAGTCTCAGAGACTTCTGGGACAACATTAAACGCACCAACATTCGAATTATAGGGGTTCCAGAAGAAGAAGAGAAAAAGAAAGGGACTGAGAAAATATTTGAAGAGATTATAGTTGAAAACTTCCCTAATATGGGAAAGGAAATAGTTAATCAAGTCCAGGAGGCACAGAGAGTCCCATACAGAATAAATCCAAGAAGAAATACGCCAAGACACATATTAATCAAACTGTCAAAAATTAAACACAAAGAAATCATATTAAAAGCAGCAAGGGAAAAACAACAAATGACACACAAGGGAATCCCCATCAGGTTAACAGCTGATCTCTCAGCAGAAACTCTACAAGCCAGAAGGGAGTGGCAGGACATAATTAAAGTGATGAAGGAGAGAAACCTGCAACCAAGATTACTCTACCCAGCAAGGATCTCATTCAGATTTGATGGAGAAATTAAAACCTTTACAGACAAGCAAAAGCTGAGAGAGTTCAGCACCACCAAACCAGCTTTACAACAAATGCTAAAGGAACTTCTCTAGGCAAGAAACACAACAGAAGGACTATACCAACAATAACGAACCCAAAGCCATTAAGGAAATGGGAATAGGAACATACATATCAATAATTACCTTAAATGTAAATGGACTAAATGCTCCCACCAAAAGACACAGAGTGGCTGAATGGATACAAAAACAAGACCCATATATATGCTGTCTACAAGAGACCCACTTCAGACCTAGAGACACATACAGATTGAAAGTAAGGGGATGGAAAAAGATATTCCATGCAAATGGAAATCAAAAGAAAGCTGGAGTAGCAATTCTTATATCAGACAAAATAGACTTTAAAATAAAGACTATTAGAAGAGACAAAGAAGGACACTACATAACGATAAAGGGATCGATCCAAGAAGAAGATATAACAATTGTAAATATTTATGCACCCAACATAGGAGCACCTCAATACATAAGGCAAATACTAACAGCCATAAAAGGGGAAATCGACAGTAACACAATCATAGTAGGGGACTTTAACACCCCACTTTCACCAATGGACAGATCATCCAAAATGAAAATAAATAAGGAAACACAAGCTTTAAATGATACATTAAACAAGATGGACTTAATTGATATTTATAGGACATTCCACCCAAAAACAACAGAATACACATTTTTCTCATGTGCTCATGGAACATTCTCCAGGATAGATCATATCTTGGGTCACAAATCAAGCCTTGGTAAATTTAAGAAAATTGAAATTGTATCAAGTATCTTTTCTGACCACAATGCTATGAGACTAGACATCAATTACAGGAAAAGATCTGTAAAAAATACAAACACATGGAGGCTAAACAATACACTACTCAATAATGAAGTGATCACTGAAGAAATCAAAGAGGAAATTAAGAAATACTTAGAAACAAATGACAATGGAGACACGACGACCCAAAACCTATGGGACACAGCAAAAGCAGTTCTAAGGGGGAAGTTTATAGCAATACAATCCCACCTTAAGAAACAGGAAACATTTCGAGTAAACAACCTGACCCTGCACCTAAAGCAATTAGAGAAAGAAGAACAAAAAACCCCCAAAGTTAGCAGAAGGAAAGAAATCATAAAGATCAGATCAGAAATAAATGAAAAAGAAATGAAGGAAACGATAGCAAATATCAACCAAACTAAAAGCTGGTTCTTTGAGAAGATAAACAAAATTGACAAACCATTAGCCAGACTCATCAAGAAAAGAAGGGAGAAGACTCATATCAGTAGAATTAGAAATGAAAAAGGAGAAGTAACAACTGACACTGCAGAAATACAAAAGATCATGAGAGATTACTATAAGCAACTCTATGCCAATAAAATGGACAACCTGGAAGAAATGGACAAATTCTTAGAAATGCACAACCTACCAAGACTGACTCAGGAAGAAATAGAAAATATGAATAGACCAATCACAAGCACTGAAATTGAAACTGTGATTAAAAATCTTCCATCAAACAAAAGCCCAGGACCAGATGGCTTGACAGGCGAATTCTATCAAACATTTAGAGAAGAGCTAACACCCATCCTTCTCAAACTCTTCCAAACAATATCAGAGGAAGGAACACTCCCAAACTCATTCTACGAGGCCACCATCACCTTGATACCAAAACCAGGCAAGGATGTCACAAAGAAAGAAAACTACAGGCCAATATCACTGATGAACATAGATGCAAAAATCCTCAACAAAATACTAGCAAACAGAATCCAACAGCACATTAAAAGGATCATACACCATGATCAAGTGGGGTTTATTCCAGGAATGCAAGGATTCTTCAATATACGCAAATCAATCAATGTGATACACCATATTAACAAGTTGAAGGAGAAAAACCATATGATCATCTCAATAGATGCAGAGAAAGCTTTCGACAAAATTCAACACCCATTTATGATAAAAACCCTGCAGAAAGTAGGCATAGAGGGAACTTTCCTCAACATAATAAAGGCCATATATGACAAACCCACAGCCAACATTGTCCTCAACGGTGAAAAACTGAAACCATTTCCACTAAGATCAGTAACAAGACAAGGCTGCCCACTCTCACCACTCTTATTCAACATAGTTTTGGAAGTTTTAGCCACAGCAATCAGAGAAGAAAAGGAAATAAAAGGAATCCAAATTGGAAAAGAAGAAGTAAAGCTGTCACTGTTTGCAGATGACATGATACTATACATAGAGAATCCTAAAGATGCTACCGAAAAACTACTAGAGCTAATCAATGAATTTGGTAAAGTAGCAGGATACAAAATTAATGCACAGAAATCTCTGGCATTCCTGTACACTTATGATGAAAAATCTGAAAATGAAATCAAGAAAACACTCCCATTTACCATTGCAACAAAAAGAATAAAATATCTAGGAATAAACCTACCTAAGGAGACAAAAGACCTGTATGCAGAAAATTATAAGACACTGATGAAAGAAATTAAAGATGATATAAATAGATGGAGAGATATACCATGCTCCTGGATTGGAAGAATCAATATTGTGAAAATGACTCTACTACCCAAAGCAATCTACAGATTCAATGCAATCCCTATCAAACTACCACTGGCATTTTTCACAGAAGTAGAACAAAAAATTTCAAAATTTGTTTGGAAAAACAAAAGACCCCGAATAGCCAAAGCAATCTTGAGAACGAAAAACGGAGCTGGAGGAATCAGGCTGCCTGACTTCCGACTATACTACAAAGCTACAGTAATTAAGACAGTGTGGTACTGGCATAAAAACAGAAAGATAGATCAGTGGATCAGGATAGAAAGCCCAGAGATAAACCCACGCACATATGGCCAACTTATCTTTGATAAAGGAGGCAGGAATGTACAGTGGAGAAAGGACAGCCTCTTCAATAAGTGGTGCTGGGAAAACTGGACAAGGACATGTAAAAGTATGAGATTAGATCATTCCCTAACACCATACACAAAAATAAGCTCAAAATAGATTAAAGACCTAAATGTAAGGCCAGAAACTATCAAACTCTTAGAGGAAAACATAGGTAGAACACTCTATGACATAAATCACAGCAAGATCCTTTTGGACCCACCTCCTAGAGAAATGGAAATAAAAACAAAGTTAAACAAATGGGACCTAATGAAACTTCAAAGCTTTTGCACAGCAAAGGAAACCATAAACAAGACCAAAAGACAACCCTCAGAATGGGAGAAAATATTTGCAAATGAAGCAACTGACAAAGGATTAATCTCCAAAATTTATAAACAGCTCATGCAGCTCAATAGCAAAAAAACAAACAACCCAATCCAAAAATGGGCAGAAGACTTAAATAGGCATTTCTCCAAAGAAGATATACAGACTGCCAACAAACACATGAAAGAATGCTCAACATCATTAATCATTAGAGAAATGCAAATCAAAACTACAATGAGATATCATCTCACACCAGTCAGAATGGCCATCATCAAGAAATCTAGAAACAATAAATGCTGGAGAGGGTGTGGAGAAAAGGGAACACTCTTGCACTGCTGGTGGGAATGTGAATTGGTACAGCCACTATGGAGAACAGTATGGAGGTTCCTTAAAAAACTAAAAATAGAACTACCATATGACCCAGCAATCCCACTACTAGGCATATACCCTGAGAAAACCATAATTCAAAAAGAGACATGTACCAAAATGTTCATTGCAGCTCTATTCACAATAGCCCGGAGCTGGAAACAAACTAAGTGTCCATCATCGGATGAATGGATAAAGAAGATGTGGCACATATATACAATGGAATATTACTCAGCCATAAAAAGAAACGAAACTGAGTTATTTGTAATGAGGTGGATAGACCTAGAGTCTGTCATACAGAGTGAAGTAAGTCAGAAAGAGAAAGACAAATACCGTACGCTAACACATATATATGGAATTAAAAAAAAAAATGCCATGAAGAACCTAGGGGTAAAACGGGAATAAAGACACAGACCTACTTGAGAATGGACTTGAGGATATGGGGAAGGGGAAGGGTAAGCTGTGACAAAGGGAAAGAGAGGCATGGGCATATATACACTACCAAACGTAAGGTAGATAGATAGTGGGAAGCAGCCGCAGAGCACAGGGAGATCAGCTCGGTGCTTTGTGACCGCCTGGAGGGGTGGGATGGGGAGGGTGGGAGGGAGGGAGATGCATGAGGGAGAGGATGTGGGAACAGATGTATATGTATGACTGATTCACTTTGTTATAAAGCAGAAACTAATAAAAAAAATATGTTAAAAAAAAAAGGCCCTTTTGCTATGTAAGGTAACAGCGTCGCAGATACCAGGGATTAGGATGTGGACAATTTGCGGGGGCTGTTATTCTATCTATCGGTAGTTACTAAGGTCACTCATACGGAAAGAAAATATTCAGATACTTTGTAACTATTTGTGTAAATATTAACCAGGAGTGCTTGCTTAAAAAATCCACTCATACGATTATTAAAATAAAAATGATGAAAGATTCAAAAAAAAAAAAAAAAGAAAATGGTATGGATCATTGTGATGAAAAAGGCATGGAGCCTTGTCATGACAGGGTTCAATGAGCATACTGATGACAAGTGTCAGGGAGCATGGTGATGACAAGTGTATTGAGCATTGTGATGACAAATGTCATGGATCACTGTGATGAGAAGACCATGGATAATTGTGATGATGAGCGTCATGGTGCATTGTGATGACAATGGTTATGGAACATTGTCATCACAAGGGTTTGGAGCATTTTGATGACAGAGGTCATGGAGCATATTGATTTCATTGTGATGACAATAGCATGAAGCATTATGATGATGGACATGGTGCATTGTGATGACAGGGTCATGGAGCAATTTGATTAAAAGTGTCATGGAACATTTTGATGACAGTGGTTATGGAACATTGTGATGTCAGAGGTCTTGGAGACTTGTGATGAAAAGGGTGATGGAGCATTCTGATGACAGAGGATATGGAACATTTTGATGTCAGGGGTCATGGAGCATTGTGATGATAAGGCATGTAGCATTGTGATGACAGAAGTCATGGAAAATTGTGATGACAGTGGTGAGGGAGTATTGTGATGACTAGTGATGGAACATTGTGATATCAGTGGTGAGAAAGCATTTTGATGAGAAGTGCATGGAGCATTGTGATGACAAGGTTTATGGAGCATTGTGATGACAAGGCTGTGGAGCATTGTGATGACAAGTGCATGGCGCATTTTGATGACATGGGTCATGGAGCATTGTGCTGAGAAGCGCATGGAGCATTGTGATGACAAGGGTCATGGAGCATTCTGTTGACAAAGGCATGGAACATTGTGATGACAACGGTCACAGAGCATTGTGATGAAAAGTTCAGGGAGCATTGTGAAAATGGTCACAGAGCCTTGTGATGAGGAGTTCAAGGACCATTGTGCTGCCAAAGGTCGTGAAGGATTGTGATGACTGGAGTAACAGAACACTGTGATGACAAGGGTATGGAGCATTCTGATGACAGGGGCATGGTGCATTGGTCTGACAAGTTTCATTGTTTATTGTGATGTCAGTGGGCAAGGCGCATTCTGATGAGAAGAGCATGGAGCATTGTGATGAGAAGGTCAGGGAGTACTGTGAAGAGAGCGGTCTGGGAGCATTGTGATGACATATGTCATGGTCCATTGTGATGACAATGGCACGGAGCATTGTGATGCCAAGTTTCATGGAGGAATTTGATGACAAAGTTAATGGAGCATTGTGATGACAGGGGTTTGGAACATTGTGATGACAAGGGTCATGGAGCATTTTGATGACAAGGGCATGGAGGATTGTGATGACAAGGGCCATTGAGAATTTTGATGACAAGTTCGTGAAGCATTCTGAGGAAAAGCACATGGAGCTTACTATGACAGGTGTCATGGAGCATTTCGATGACAAGTGCATGGAGAATTGTGATGACAAGAGCATGTAACACTGTGATGAGAAGTGTCATGGAGCATTGTGATGGCAAGACCGTGGAGCATTGTGATGAGAAGACCATGGATAATTTTGATGATGAGCGTCATGTAGAACTGTAATGACAAGTGGCATGGAGCATTGTGATGACAGGTGTCATGCAGCATTGTGATGACAGGGGTCATGGAGCATTGTGATGACAAGGGTTATGGAGCATTCTGATGACAAGCTTGTGGAGTATTGTGATGACAATGGCATGGAGCATTGTGAGGAAAAGGGCATGGAGAATTGTGATGAAAAAGGCATGGAGCCTTTTCATGAAAGGGTTCAAGGAGCATTCTGACGAAAAGTGTCAGGGAGCATTGTGATGACAAGTGTATTGAGCATTGTGATGACAAAGATCATGGAGCATTGTGATGAGAAGTCCATGGATAATTGTGATGACCAGCGTCATGGGGCATTGTGATGACAAGTGTTATGGAACACTGTGTTCAGAATGGTTTGGTGCATTATGATGACAGAGGTCATTGAGCATTTTGATTTCATTGTGACGACAATAGCGTGAAATATTATGGTGATGGGCACAGTGCATTGTGATGACAGGGTTCATGGAACATTGAGATGAAAAGGGGCATGGAGCATTGTGATTACAGGGCTGTTGGAGCATTGTGAAAACAAGGGCATGGAGTATTGTGATGACAGGCATCATGGAGCGTTGTGATGACAATTGTTATGGAACATTGTGATCACAAGTGTTTGGAGCACTGTGATGACACAGGTCATGGATCATTTTGATTTCAAGTATCATGGAACATTGTGATGACAAGGGCATGAAACAATGTGATCCCATGGTTCACGGAGGATTGTGATGACACTGGTAATGGAGAATTGTGATGACAAGTGCATGGAGCATTGTGATGACAAAGTCATGTAGCATTTTGCTGACAAAGGCATGGAGAATTGTGATGGCATGTGTCATGGAGCTCTGAGATGACAAGCGTCAAGAGCATTGTGATTACAGGGGTCATGGAGCATTGGGATGACAAACACAGGGAACATTGTGATGACAAGTGGCATGGATCATTTTGATGACTGTGGTCATGTAGCATTGTGATGACATGGGTCATGGAGCTTTTTGATGAGAAGGTCATGGAGCATTGGGCTGAAAATGTTCATGGAGTACTGTGATGACAGGGGTCATGGAGCATTGTGATGAGAAGTGAATGGAGCAATGCGATGAGAAGGTCCTGGAGCATTGTGATGAGAGGGCCATGGCGCCTTGTGATGACAAGTCTCATGGAGCATACTGATAAAAAGGTTCATGGAGCATTGTGATTACAGGGGTTTTGTAGCATTGTGAAGACCAGGGCATGGAGCATTGTGATGAGAAGGCCATGGAACATTCTGATGACATGCGTCATGGAGCTTTGTGATGACAGGGACATGGAGCATTGTGATTAGAGGGGTCTTGGAGGATTGTGATGAAAAGGGAATGGATCATTGTGATTAAAAATGCTTGGAGCCTTGTCATGACAGTGTTCAAGGAGCATACTGATGATAAGTGTCCGGGAGAATTGTGATGATAAGTGTATTGAGCATTGTGATGAAAAAGGTCATGGAGCATTGTGATGAGAAGACCATGGATAATTGTGATTACCAGCGTCAAGGGGCATTGTGATGACAAGTGTTATGGAACATTGTTATCTCAAGGGATTAGAACATTGTGATGACAGAGGTAATGGAGCATATTGATTTCATTGTGATGACAATAGCATGAAGCATTATGATGATGGGCATGGTGCATTGTGATTACAGTGTTCATGGAGCATTGAGATGAAAGTGGTATGGAGCACTGTGATTAGAGGGGTCTTGGAGCATTGTGATTCGAAGGCCATGGAGCATTCTGATGACATGCGTCATGGATCTTTGTGACGACAAGGGCATGGAGCATTGTGATTACAGGGGTCTTGGAGAATTGTGATTACAAGGGTCTTGGAGCCTTGGATGACAAATCCGTGGAACCTTGTGATGGCAGGGGTCATGGAGCATTGTTATGACAGTTGTAATGGAGCATTGTGATGACAAGGGCATGGATCATTGGTCTGAAAATTTCATGGATTATTGTGATGAGTTTCGTCATGGAGCATTGTGATGACTAGGGCATGGAACACTGTGATACATGTGTCATTGAGGATTGTAATGACAAGAGCATGGAGCATTGTGATGAGAAGTGTATCTAGCATTGTGATGACAAGCGTCATGGAGCATTGTGCTGACAAGGGCATGGAGCAATGTGATGAGAGGTTTCATGTAGCATTGTGATGAAATGGCATGGAGCATTGTGATTCCAAGGGTCATGGAGCTTTGTGATGACAAAGGTCATGGAGCATTTTGATGACAAGGTCGTGGTGCATTGTTATGAGAAGGGCAGGGAGCATTGTGATGACAGGGTCATGGAGCAAATTGATGAAAAGTGTCATGGAACATTTTGATGAGAGGGGTTATGGAACATTGTGATGTCAGGGGTCATGGAGCATTTTGATGAAAAGGGTCATGGAGCATTGTGATGAAAATGTGCATGGAGCATTGTGATTACAGGGGTTTTGAAACATTGTGATGGCAAGGGCATGGAGTATTGTGATGAGAAGGCAATGGAGCATTCTGATGACATGCGTCATGGAGCTTTGTGATGTCAAGGACATGGAGCATTTTGATTGCAGGGGTCTTGGAGCATTGTGATGAAATTGGAATGCATCATTGTGAGGAAAAATGCATGGAGCCTTGTCATGACAGGGTTCAAGGAGCATACAGATGAGAAGTGTCAGGGAGCATTGTGATGATAAGTGTATTGAGCATTGTGATGACAAATATCATGGAGCATTGTGATGAGAAGTCCATGGATAATTGTGATGACCAGCGTCATGGGGCATTGTGAAGACAAGTGTTATGGAACATTGTGATCAGAAGGGTTTGGTGCATTGTGATGGCAGAGGTCATTGAGCAGTTTGATTTCATTGTGATGACAATATCATGAAATATTATGGTGATGGACACGGTGAATTTTGATGACAGTGTTCATGGAGCATTGAGATAAAAAGGGGCATGGAGCATTGTGATTACAGGGCTGTTGGAGCATTGTGATGAAAAGGGCATGCAGCATTGTGATTACAGGTGTCTTGTAGCATTGTGATGACAAGGGTCATGGAGGCTTGTGATGACAAGGCCATGGAACCTTGTGATGGCAGGGGTCATGGATCATTGTTATGACAGGGATAATGGAGCTTTGTGATGACAAAGGTCATGGGGCATTTTGATGACAAGGGTGTTGTGCATTGTGATGAGAAGGGCAGGGAGCATTGTGATGACAGCGTCATGGAGCAATTTGATGAAAAGTGTCATGGAACATTTTGATGACAGGGATTATTGAACATTGCGATGTTCAGGAGTCATGAAGCATTGTGATGAAATGGCTTATGGAGAATTTTGTGACAGGGGTTATGGAACATTGTGATGTCAGTGGTCATGGAGCATTGTGATGTTAAGGGCATGTAGCACTGTGATGACTGGGGTCATGGAACATTGTGATGACAGGGATGAGGGAGTATTGTGATGACTAGTGATTGAACATTGTGATATATGTGGTGAGAGAGCATTTTAATGAGCAGTGCATGGAGCATTGTGATGACAAGTTTAATGGAGCATAGCATTGAAAAAGATGTGGAGCATTGTGATGAAAAGCGCATAGTGCATTGTGATGACATGGGTTATGGAGCATTGTGCTGAGAAGCACATGGAGCATTTTGATGACAAGTGTCCTGGAGCATTGTGCTGACAAAGGCTTGGAGCATTGTGATGACAAGGGACACAGAGCATTGTGATGAATATTTCATGGAGCATTGTGGTGACAAATATCACCGAGCCTTGTGTGAAGAGGGCATGGATCATTGGTCTGACAAGTTTCATGGATTATTGTGATGACAGTGGGCATGGAGCATTGTGATGACAAGGGCATGGACCATTGTGATGACAAATGTCATGAAGCAATGTGATGACTGGAGTCACGGAGCAGTGTGATGACAGGGGCATGGAACATTGGTCTGACATGTTTCATGGATTATTGTGATGACAGTGGGCATGGCGCATTGTGATGACAAGGACATGGAACATTGTGATGACAAGGTCATGGAGTATTGTGAAGACAGGTGTCAGGGAGCATTGTGATGACATATGTCATTGTCCATTGTGATGACAATAGCATGGAGCATTGTGATACCAAGTGTCATGGAGGATTGTGATGACAAGGGTAATGGAGAATTTTGATGACAAGGGCTTGGGACATTGTGATGACAAGGGTCATGGTGCATTGTGATGACAAGTGCCATTGAGAATTTTGATGACAACGTCGTGAAGCATTGTGATGACAAGCGCATGGAGCTTGCTATGACAGTGGCCATAGAGCATTGTGATGACAAGTGCATGGAGAATTGTGATGACAAGATCATGTAACATTGTGATGAGAAGTGTCATGGTGAGTTGTGATGACAAGGACGTGGAGAATTGTGATGACACGGGACGTGGAGCATTGTGATGACCAGGGCATGGAGCATTGTGATGGCAAGACCGTGGAGCATTGTGATGAGGAGATCACGGATAATTGTGATGAAGAGCGTCATGGAACACTGTGATGACAAGGGGCATGGAGCATTTTGATGAGAAGGCCACGGAGCATTCTGATGACATGCATCATGAATCTTTGTGATGACATGGGCATGGAGCATTGTGATTACAGTGGTCTTGGAGAACTGTGATGATAAGGGTCATGGGGCTTTGGATGACAAGGCCGTGGAACATTGTGATGGCAGGGGTCATGGAGCATTGTTATGACAGGGGTAATGGAGCATTGTGATGACAAGGGCATGGAACATTGGTCTGGAAATTTCATGGATTATTGTGATGAGATTCGGCATGGAGCATTGTGATGACTAGGGCATGGAACACTTGATACATGTGTCATGCGGGATTGTAATGACAAGGGCATGGAGCATTGTGATAAAAAGTGTATCGAGCATTGTGTTGACAAGCGTCATGGAACATTGTGCTGACAAAGGCATGGAGCATGGTGAAGACATGGGTAAAAGATCATTGTGATGAATATTTCATGGAGCATTGTGGTGACAAATTTCACAGAGCCTTTTGATGAAGTGGGCATGGACAAGTGTGATAACAAGGTACTGGAGCATTGTGAGGAGAGCACCATGGAGCCTTGTGGTGACAATTCTCATGGAGCATTCTGATGGAAAGGGGCATGGAGCATTGTGATTACAGGTGTATTGGATCCTTGTGATGACAAGGCCGTAGAATATTTTGATGGCAGGGTTCATGGAGCATGGTTATGACATGGGCAATGGAGCATTGTGATGACAAGGGCATCGAGCATTGGTCTGAAAAGTTTCATGGATTATTGTGATGAGAGTGGGCATAGAGCATTGTGATGACCAGGGCACGGAACACTGTGATACATGGATCATGGAGAACTGTAATTACAATGGCGTGGAGAAATGTGATGAGAGGCTTCATGGAGCATTGTGATGACAAGGGCATGGAGCATTGTGATGACAAGGGTCATGGAGCATTTTGATGACAAGATTCCCATATCTTCGTGTTGTCAGGGGTCATGGAGCTCTGTGTTGACAGTGGTCATGGAGCATTGTGATGACAGGGTCATGGAGCTTTGTGATAAGAAGGTCACGGAGCACTGGGCTGAAAATATTCATGGAGTATTGTGATGACAGGTGTAATGGGGCATTGTGATGAGAAGGGAATGGAGCATTGTGATGACAAGGTCCTGGGGCATTGTAATGAGAAAACCATGGAGCCTTGTGATGAAAAGTCTCATGGAGCATTCTGATGAAAAGGTGCATGGAGCATTGTGATTACAGGGGTCATGAAGCATTGTGATGAAAATGGCATGGAGCATTGTGATGCCAAGGGTCATGGAGCTTTGTGATGACAAAGTTCGTGGAGCATTTTGATGACAAGGTCGTGGTGCATTGTGATGAGAAGGGAAGGGATCATTTTGATGACAGGTTCATGGAGCAATTTGATGAAAAGTATCATGGAATATTTTGATGACAGTGGTTATGGAACACTGTTATGTCTGGGGTCATGGAGCATTGTGATGAATAGGGTCATGGATCATTTTGATGACAGGGGTTATGGAACATTGTGGTGTCAGGGTTCATGGAGCATTGTGATGATAAGGTCATGCAGCATTGTCATGACAGGGATCATGGGACATTGTGATGACAGGGGGGAGAGAGCATTTTGATGAGAAGTGCATGGAGCATTGTGATGATAAGCTTTTTGGAGCACTGTAATGACAAGGATGTGGAGCATTGTGATGACAAGCGCATGGCTCAATGTGATGACATGGGTTATGGAGCATTGTGCTCACAAGCACATGGAGCATTGTGATGACAAGGGTCATAGAGCATTGTGCTGACAAAGGCATGCAGCATGGTGATGACAAGGATCAGAGAGCATTGTGATGAAAAGTTCATGGAGCATTGTGGTGAGAAAGGTCACAGAGCCTTGTGTGACGAGGACATGGACCATTGTGATGACAAATATCATGAAGCCTTATGATGACTGGAGTAACAGAGCATTGAGATGACTGGGGTCTTGGAGCACTGTGATGACAAGGACATGGAGCATTGTGATAAGAAGGCCATGGAGCATTCTGATGACATGCATCATGGAGCTTTGTGATTAAAGTTCATGGAGTATTGTGATTACAGGGGTCTTGGAGCATTTTGATGAAAATGGTATGGATCATTGTGATGAAAAAGGAATGGAGCCTTGTCATGACAGGGTTCAAGGAGCATACTGATGACAAGTGTCAGGGAGCATTGTGATGATAAGTGTATTGAGCATTGTGATGACAAAGGTCATGGAGCACTGTGATGAGAAGACAATGGATAATTGTGAGGATGAACGTCATGGTGCATTGTGATGACAATGGTTATGGAACATTGTGAACACAAGGGTTTGGAGCATTTTGATGACAGAGGTCATGGAGCATATTGATTTAACTGTGATGACAATAGCATGAAGCATTATGATGATGGACATGGAGCATTGTGATGACAGGGTCATGGAGCAATTTGATGAAAAGTGTCATGGAACATTTTGATGACAGTGGTTATGGAACACTGTGATGTCAGGGGTCTTGGAGCATTGTGATGAAAAGGGTGATGGAGCATTCTGATGACAGAGGATATGGAATATTTTGATGTCAGGGGTCATGGAGCATTGTGATGATATGGCATGTGGCATTGTGATGACAGAGGTCATGGAAAATTGTGATGACAGTGGTGAGGGTGTATTGTGATGACTACTGATGGAACATTGTGATATCAGTGGTGAGAAAGCATTTTGATGAGAAGTGAATGGAGCATTGTGATGACAATGTTTATGGAGCATTGTGATGACAAGGTTTATGGAGCATTGTGATGACAAGGCTGTGGAGCATTGTGATGACAATTGCATGGCGCATTTTGATGACATGGGTCATGGAGCATTGTGCTGAGAAGCGCATGGAGCATTGTGATGACAAAGGCATGGAACACTGTGACGACAACGGTCACAGAGCACTGTGATGAAAAGTTCATTGAGCATTGTGGTGACAATGGTCACAGAGTCTTGTGATGACGAGGTCAAGGACCATTGTGATGACAAAGGTCATGAAGCATTGTGATGACTGGAGTCACGGAACATTGTGATGACAAGGGTATGGAGCATTTTGATGACAGGGGCATGGTGCATTGGTCTGAAAATTTTCATGGTTTATTGTGATGACAGTGGGCAAGGCGCATTCTGATGAGAAGAGCATGGAGCATTATGATGAGAAGGTCATGGAGTACTGTGAAGACAGGGGTCTGGGGTCATTGTGATGACATATGTCATGGTCCATTGTGATGACAATGGCCTGGTGTAATGTGATGCCAAGTGTCATGGAGGAATGTGATGACAAAGTTAATAGAGCATTGTGATGACAGGGGTTTGGAGCACTGTGATGAAAAGGGTCATGGAGCATTTTGATGACAAGGGCATGGAGGATTGTGATGACAAGGGCCATTGAGAATTTTGATGACAATTTCCTGAAGCATTGTGATGAAAAGCACATGGAGCTTGCTATGACAGGGGTCATGGAGCATTGCGATGACAAGTGCATGGAGAACTGTGATGACAAGAGCATGTAACATTGTGATGAGTAGTGTCATGGAGCATTGTGATGGCAAGACCGTGGAGCATTGTGATGAGAAGACCATGGATAATTTTGATGACGAGCGTCATGGAGCACTGTACTGACAAGGGGCATGGAGCATTGTGATGACAGGTGTCATGGAGCATTTTGATTACATGGGTCATGGAGCATTGTGATGACAAGGGCCATGGAGCATTCTGATGACAAACTTGTGGAGTATTGTGATGACAATGGCATGGAGCAATGTGATGAAAAGGGCATGGAGCGTTGTGATGAAAAAGTCATGGAGCCTTTTCATGACAGGGTTCAAAGAGCATTCTGACGAAAAGTGTCAGGGAGCATTGTGATGACAAGTGTATTGAGCATTGTGATGACAAAGTTCATGGAGCATTGTGATGACAAGGACATGGAGTATTGTGATGACAGGCATCATGGAGCGTTGTGATGACAACTGTTATGGAACATTGTGATCACAAGTGTTTGGAGCATTGTGATGACACAGGTCATGGAACATTTTGATTTCAAGAATCACGAAGCATTGTGATGAAAGGGCATGAAACAATGTGATCCCAAGGTTCACGGAGGATTGTGAAGACATTGGTAATGGAGAATTGTGATGACAATTCCATGGAGCATTGTGATGACAAGGTCATGTAGCATTTTGCTGACAAAGGCATGGAGAATTGTGATGACAAGTGTCATGGAGCTCTGAGACGACAAGCGTCAAGGAGCATAGTGATTACAGGGGTCATGAAGCATTGGGATGAGAAGCACATGGAACATTCTGATGACAAGTGGCATGGATCATTTTGATGACTGTGGTCATGTAGCATTGTGATGAGAAGGGAATGGACCAATGTGATGAGAATGTCCTGGAGCATTGTGATGAGAGGGCCATGGAGCCTTGTGATGACAAGGGTCATGGAGCATACTGATGAAAAGGTGCAAGGAGCATTGAGATTACAGGGGTTTTGAAGCATTGTGATGACAAGCGTCAAGGAGCATTGTGCTGACAAGGGCATGGAGCAATGTGATGAGAGGTTTCATGTAGCATTGTGATAAAATGGCATGGAGTATTGTGATGCAAAGGGTCAAAGAGCAATGTGATGAGTGGTTTCATGTAGCATTGTGATAAAATGGCATGGAGTATTGTGCTGCCAAGGTTCATGGAGCTTTGTGATTTCAAAGGTCATGGAGCATTTTGATGACAAGGTCGTGATGCATTGTGATGAGAAGTGCAGGGAGCATTGTGATGACAGGGTCATGGAGCAAACTGATGAAAAGTGTCATGGAACATTTTGATGAGAGGGGTTATGGAACATTGTGATGTCAGTGGTCATGGAGCATTTTGATGAAAAGGGTCATGGAGTATTCTGATGAAAAGGTGCTTGGAGCATTGTGATTACAGGGGTTTTGAAGCATTGTGATGACAAGGGCATGGAGTATTGTGATGAGAAGGCAACGGAGCATTCTGATGACATGCGTCATGGAGCTTTGTGATGACAAGTACATGGAGCATTGTGATTGCAGGGGTCTTGGAGCACTGTGATGAAAAGGGAATGGATCATTGTGATGAAAAATGCATGGAGCCTTGTCATGACAGGGTTCAAGGAGCATACTGATGACAACTGTCAGGGAACATTGTCATGATAAGTGTATTGAGCATTGTGATGACAAAGATCATGGAGCATTGTGATGAGAAGTCCTTGGAT
This sequence comes from Hyperoodon ampullatus, assembly GCF_949752795.1. Taxonomy (NCBI): domain Eukaryota; kingdom Metazoa; phylum Chordata; class Mammalia; order Artiodactyla; family Ziphiidae; genus Hyperoodon; species Hyperoodon ampullatus. The sequence goes on along the minus strand of NC_136913.1, from coordinate 146,648,176 downwards.
AATTGTGATGACCAGCCTCATGGTGCATTGTGATGACAAGTGTTATGGAACATTGTGATCAGAAGGGTTTGTTGCATTGTGATGACAGAGATCATTGAGCAGTTTGATTTCATTGTGATGACAATAGCATGAAATATTATGGTGATGGACACGGTGCATTGTGATGAAAGGGTTCATGGAGCATTGAGATAAAAAAGACATGGAGCATTGTTATTACAGGGCTGTTGGAGCATTGTGATGTCAAGGGCATGGAACATTGTGATGATAAGGCCATGGAGCATTTAGATGACATGCGTCATGGAGCTTTGTGATGACAAGGGCATGGAGCATTGTGATTACAGGTGTCTTGGAGCACTGTGATGACAAGGGTCATGGAGGCTTGTGATGACAAGGGCATGTAGCAATGTGATGATAGATTTCATGTAGCATTGTGATGAAATGGCATGGAGCATTGTAATGCCAAGGGTCATGGAGCTTTGTGATGACAAAGGTCATGGAGCACTTTGATGACAAGGTCGTGGTGCATTGTGATGAGAAGGGCAGGGAGCATTGTGATGATAGGGTCATGGAGCAAATTGATGAAAAGTGTCATGGAACATTTTGATGACAGGGGTTATGGAAAATTGTGATGTCAGGGGTCATGGAGCATTGTGATGAAAAGGGTCATGGAGCATTCTGATGAAAAGGTGCATGGAGCATTGTGATTACATGGGTTTTGAAGCATTGTGGTGACAAGAGCATGGAGCATTGTGATGAGAAGGCAATGCATCATTCTGATGACATGCGTCATGGAGCTTTGTGATGACAAGCACATGGACCATTGTGATTACAGGGTTCTTGGAGCATTGTGATGAAAAGGGGATGCATCATTGTGATGACCAGCCTCATGGGGCATTGTGATGAGAAGTGTTATGGAACATTTTGATCAGAAGGGTTTGGTGCATTGGGATGACACTGGTCATTGAGAATTTTGATTTCATTGTGATGACAACAGCATGAAATATTATGGTGATGGGCACGGTTCATTGTGATGACAGGTTTCATGGAGCATTGAGATGAAAAGGAACATGGAGCATTGTAATTACAGTGGTGTTGGAACATTGTGATTACAAGGGCAAGGACCATTGTGATGAGAAGGCCATGGAACATTCTGATGACATGCGTCATGGAGCTTTGTGATGACAAGGGAATGGAGCATTGTGATTACAGGGGTCTTGGAGCATTTTGATACCAAGGGTCATCGAGGCTTGTGATGACAAGGCTGTGGAACCTTGTGATGGCAGGGGTCATGGAGCATTGTTATGACAGGTGTAATGGAGCTTTGTGATGACAAGGGTACGGAACACTGTGATACATCGATCATGCAGGATTGTAATGACAAGGGCATGGAGCATTGTGATGAGAAGGGCATCGAGCATTGTGATTACAAGCGTCATTGAGATTTGGATGACAAGTGCATGGAGCAATGTGATGAGAGGGTTCATGGAACACTGTGATGACAATGGAATGGAGCATTGTGATGCCAAGGGTCATGGACCTTTGTGATGACAAAGGTCATGGAGCATTTTGATGACAAGGGCGTGGTGCATTGTGATGAGAAGGGCAGGGAGCATTGTGATGACAGGGTCATGGAACAATTTGATGAAAAGGGTCATGGAATATTTTGATGACAGAGGTTATAGAACATTGTGATGTCAGTGGTCATGGAGCTTTGTGATGAAAAGTGTCATGGAGCATTTTGTTTACATGGGTTATGGAACATTGTGATGACAGGTGTCATGGAGCATTTTGTTTACATGGGTTATGGAACATTGTGATGTCAGGTGTCATGGAGCATTGTGATGATAAGGGCATGTAGCATTGTGATGACAGGGGTCATGGAACATTTTGATGACAGGGGTGAGGAAGTATTGTGATGACTAGGGATGGAACATTGTGATATCAGTGGTGAGAGAGCATTTTGGGGAGAAGTGCATGGGGAATTGTGATGACAAGGTTTATGGAGCATTTTGATGGCAAGGATGTGGAGCATTGTGATGACAAGTGCATGACGCATTGTGATGACATGGGTTATGGAGCTTTGTGCTGACACACGCATCGAGCATTGTGATGACAAGTGTCATGGAGCATTGTGCTGACAAAGGCATGGAGCTGTGTGATGACAAGGATCACAGAGCATTGTGATTAAAAGTTCATGGAGCCATGTGGTGACAAAGGTCACAGAGCTTTGTGTGATGAGGTCATGGACCATTGTGATGACAAATGTCTTGAAGGACTGTGATGACTGAAGTCACAGAGCACTGTGATAACAGTGGTCTTGAAGCATTGTCATGAAATGGGAATGGATCATTGTGATGAAATAGGCATGGATCCTTGTCATGACAGTGTTCAAGGAGCATACTGATGACAAGTGTCACGGAGCATTGTGATGACATGTGTATTGAGCATTGTGTTGACAAAGGTCATGGAGCATTGTTATGAGAAGACCTTTCATAATTGTGATGATGAGCGTCATGTGGTATTGTGATGACAAGTGTTATTGGACATTGTGATCAGAAAGGTTTGGAGCATTGTGATGACAGAGGTCATGGAACATTTTAATTGCATTGTGATGACAATAGCATGAATCATTATGATGATGGGCATGGTGCGTTTTGATGACAGGATTCATGGAGCATTGAGATGAAAAGGGGCATGGAGAATTATGATTAAAGAGGTCTTGGTGCATTTTGATGACAAGGGTCATGGAGCCTTGTGATGACAAGGCCGTGGAACTTGTGATGGCAGGGGTCATGGAGCATTGTTATGACAGGTGTAATGGAGCATTGTGATGACAAGGGCATGGAGCAATGTGATGAGATATTTGATTGAGCATTGTGATGGCAATGAGAAGGAGCATTGCGATGCCAAGGGTCATGGAGCTTTGTGATGACAAAGGTCATGGGGCATTTTGAAGACAAGGGCGTGGTGCATTGTGATGAGAAGGGCAGCGAGCATTGTGATGACAGGGTCATGGAGCAATTTGAATAAAAGTGTCATGGAATATTTTGATGACAGGGGTTATGGAACATTGTGATGTCAGGGGTCATGAAGCATTGTGAAGAAATGGGTCATGGAGCATTTTGTGACAGGGGTTATGGAACATTGTGATGTCAGGGCCCATGGAGCATTGTGATGATAAGGGCATGTAGCAGTGTGAGGACAGGGGTCATGGAACACTGTGGTGACAGGGGTGAGGGAGTATTGTGATGAGTAATGATGTAGCATTGTGATATATGTGGTGAGAGAGCATTTTGATGAGAAGTGCATGGATCATTGTGATGGCAAATGTTAAGGAGCATAGCAATGATAAGGATATGGAGTATTGTGATGACAAGTGCTTGGCACATTGTGATGACATGTGTCATAGAGCATTGTACTGACAAGCGCATGGAGCATTTTGATGACAAGTGTCATGGAGCATTGTGCTGACAAAGGCATGCAGCATTGTGATGACAAGGTACACAGAGCATTGTGATGAAATATTCATGGAGCATTGTGGTGACAAATATCACAGAGCCTTGTGTGCCGAGGGCATGGACCATAGTGATGAGATAGGTCATGAAGCATTGTGATGACTGGAGTCACGGGGCATTGTGATGACAGGGGTCATGGAGCATTGTGCTGAAAAGCGCATGGAGCATTTTGATGACAAGTGTCATGGAGCATTGTGCTGACAAAGGCATGGAGCATTGTGATGACAAGGGACACAGAGCATTGTGATGAAAAGTTCATGGATCATTGTGGTGACAAAGATCACAGAGCCTTGTGTGACGAGGGCATTGGACATTGGTCTGACAAGTTTCATGGATTATTGTGATGACAGTGAGCATGGATCATTGTGATGACAAGGGCATGGAGCACTGTGTTGACAAAGGTCACAGAGCCTTGTGTGACGAGGGCATGGACCATTGTGTTGACAAAGGTCATGAAGCATTGTGATGACTGGAGTCACGGAGCATTGTGATAACAGGGGTGATGGAGCATTGTGATGACAAGGGCATGGAGCATTGTGATGACAGTGGCATGGAATATTTGTCTGACAAGTTTCCTGGTTTATTGTGATGACATTGGGCATGGCACATTGTGATGACAAGGGCATGGAACATTGTGATGACAAGGTCATGGAATATTGTGAAGACAGTTGTAAGGGAGCATTGTGATGACATATGTCATTGTCCATTGTGATGACAATGGCATGGAGCATTGTGATACCAAGTGTCATGGAGGATTGTGATGACAAAGGTAATGGAACATTTTGATGACATGGGTTATGGAACATTGTGATGACAGGGGTGAGCGAGTATTGTGAAGACTAGTGATGGAACATTGTAATATATGTGGTGAGAGAGCATTTTGATGAGAAGTGCATGGAGCATTGTGATGACAAGTGTTATGGAGCATAGCAATGATAAGGATGTGGAGTATTGTGATGACAGGCGCATGGTGCATTGCGATGACTAGGGCATGGAGCATTGTGGTTACAAAGGCCTGGAGCATTTTAATGACAAGGGACTCAGAGCATTGAGATGAAATATTCATGGAGCATTGTGGTGAAAAATATCACAGAGCCTTGCTTGAAGAGGGCATGGACCACTGTGATGACAAAAGTCATGAAGCATTGTGATGACTGGAGTCACGGAGCATTGTGATGACAGGGGTCATGGAGCATTGTGATGACAAGATTTATGGATTATTGTGATGAGAGTGGGTATGGCGCATTGTGATGACAAGGGCATGGAACATTGTGATGACAAGGTCATGGATTATTGTGAAGACAGGTGTCAGGGAGCATTGTGATGACATATGTCATTGTCCATTGTGATGACAATGGCATGGAGCATTGTGATACCAAGTGTCATGGAGGATTGTGATGACAAAGGTAATGGAGCATTTTGATGACAAGGGCTTGGAACATTGTGATGACAAAGGTCATGGAGCATTGTGATGACAAGGGCATGGAGCATTGTGATGACAAGGGCCATTGAGAATTTTGATAACAACGTCTTGAAGCATTGTGATGACAAGCCCATGGAGCTTGCTATGACAGGGGTCATAGAGCATTGTGATGACAAGTGCATGGAGAATTGTTATGACAAGATCATGTAACATTGTGATGAGAAGTGTCACGAAGCATTGTGATGACAAGGACGTGGAGAATTGTAATGACATGGGATATGGAGCATTGTGATGAACAGGGCATGGAGAATTGTTATAGCAAGACCGTGGAGCATTGTGATGAAAAGACCATGGATAATTATGATTAAGAGCGTCATGGATCACTGTAATGAAAAGGGGCATGGAGCATTGTGATGACAGGTGTCATGGAGCATTGTGATGAGAGTGGTCATGGAGCATTGTGATGACAAGTGTCATGGAGCATTGTGATGAGAAGGTCATGGAGTAATGTGAAGACAGGTGTCAGGGAGCACTGTGATCACATATGTCATTGTCCATTGTGATGACAATGGCATGGAGCATTGTGATACCAAGGGTCATGGAGGATTGTGATGACTAAGGAAATGGAGCATTTTGAAGACAAGGGCTTGGAACATTGTGATGACAAGGGTCATGGAGCCTTGGATGCCAAGGCGGTGGAACATTGTGATGGCAGGGGTTATGGAGCATTGTTATGACAGGGGTAATGGAGCATTGTGATGACAAGGGCATGGAACATTGGTCTGAAAATTTCATGGATTATTGTGATGAGATTTGGCATGGAACATTGTGATGACTAGGGCACGGAACACTGTGATCCATGTGTCATGGAGGATTGTAATGACACGGGCATGGAGCATTGTGATGAGAAGTGTATCGAGCATTGTGATGACAAGCGTCATGGAGCATTGTGGTGACAAGGGCATGGAGCAATGTGATGAGCGGTTTCATGTAGCATTGTGATGAAATGGCATGGAGTATTGTGATGCCAAGGGTCATGGAGCTTTGTGATGACAAATGTCATGGTGCATTTTGATGACAAGGGCATTGAGCATTCTGATGAAAAGGTGCACGGAGCATTGTGATTACAGGGTTTTTGAAGCATTGTGATTACAATGGCATGGAGCATTGTGATGAGAAGGCAATGGAGCATTCTGATGACATGCCTCATCGAGTTTTGTGATGACAAGGACATGGAGCACTGTGATTACAGAGGTCTTGGATCATTGTGATGAAAAACGAATGGATCATTGTGATGAAATATGCATGGAGCCTTGTCATGACAGGGTTCAAGGAGCATACTGATGACAACTGTCAGGGAGAATTGTGATGATAAGTGTATTGAGCATTATGATGACAAAGATCATGGAGCATTTTGATGAGAAGACCTTGCATAATTGTGATGACGAGCTTCTTGGGGTATTGTGATGACAAGTGTTATGGAACATTGTGATCAGAAGGGTTTGGTGCATTGTGATGACAGAGGTCATTGAGCATTTTGATTTCATTGTGATGACAATAGCATGAAATATTATGGTGATGGGCACGGTGCATTGTGATGACAGGGTTCATGGAGCATTGAGATAAAAAGGAAAATGGAGCATTGTGATTACAGGGGTTTTGGTGCATTGTGATGACAAGGGCATGGAGCATTGTGATTAGAAGGCCATGGAGCATTCTGATGACAAGAGACATGGAGCTTTGTGATGACAATGGAATGGAGCATTGTGATTACAGGGGTCATGGAATATTGTGATGACAGGGTTGAGAGAATACTGTGATTACTAGTGATGGAACATTGTGATATCAGTGGTGAGATGGCATTTTGAGGAGAAGTGCATGGAGCATTGTGATGACAAGGTTTATGGAGCATTTTGATGACAAGGATGTGGAGCTTTGTGATGACAAGTGCATGGTGCATTGTGATGACAAGGGTCATGGAGCATTGTGCTGACAAAGGCATGGAGCTTTGTGATGACAAGGGTCACAGAGCATTGTGATAAAAATTTCATGGAGCATTGTGGTGACAAATGTCACAGAGCTTTGTGTGACCAGGTCATGGACAATTGTGATGACAAATGTCATGAAGCATTGTGATGACTGAAGTCACAGAGCATTGTGATAACAGTGGTCTTGGAGCATTGTAATGAAAAGGGAATGGATCATTGTGATGAAATAGGCATGGATCGTTGTCATGACAGTGTTCAAGGAGCATACTGATGACAAGTGTCAAGGAGCATTGTGATAACAAGTGTATTGAGCACTCTGATGACAAAGGTCATGGAGCATTTTGATGAGAAGACCTTGCATAATTGTGATGATGAGCGTCTTGGGGTATTGTGATTACAAGTGTTATGGATCATTGTGATCAGAAGGGTTTGGAGCATTGTGATGACAGAGGACATGGAGCATTTTAATTTCATTGTGATGACAATAGCATGAATAATTATGATGATGGGCATGGTGCATTGTGATGACAGGTTTCATGGAGCATTGAGATGAAAAGTGGCATGGAGAATTGTGATTACAGATGTCTTGGTGCATTGTGATGACAAGGGTCATGGAGCCTTATGATGACAAGACCATGGATCATTTTTATGGCAGGGTTCTTGGAGCGTTGTTATGACATGTGTAATGGAGCATTGTGAGGACAAGGGCATGGAGCAATGTGATGAGAGATTTCATTGAGCACTGTGATGACAATGGCATGGAGCACTGTGATGCCAAGTGTCATGGAGCTTTGTGATGACAAAGGTCATGGGGCATTTTGACGACAAGGGCATGGTGCATTGAGATGAGAAGGACATTGAGCATTGTGATGACATGGTCATGGAGCAATTTGATGAAAAGGGTCATGGAATATTTTGATGACAGGGGTTATGGAACATTGTGATGTCAGGGGTCATGAAGCATTGTGATGAAATGGGTCATGGAGCATTTTGAGACAGGGGTTATGGAACATTGTGATGTCAGGGGTCATGGAGCATTGTGATGATAAGGGCATGTAGCACTGTGATGACAGTGGTCATGGAACACTGTGATGACAGGCGTTAGGGAGTATTGTGATGACTAGTGATGTAACATTGTGATATATGTGGTGAGAGAGCATTTTGATGAGAAGTGCATGGAGCATTGTGATGACAAGTGTTATGGAGCATAGCAATGATAAGGATGTGGATTATTGTGATGACAAGTGCATGGCACATTTTGATGACATGGGTCACGGAGCATTGTGCTGACAAGTGCATGGAGCATTTTGATGACAAGTGTCAGGGAGCATTGTGCTGACAAAGGCATGGAGCATTTTGATGACAAGGGACACAGAGCATTGTGATGAAATATTCATGGAGCATTGTGGTGAAAAAGATCACGGAGCCTTGGGTGACGAGGGCATGGACCATTTTGATGAGATAGGTCATGAAGCATTGTGATGACTGGAGTCACGGAGCATTGTGATTAAAGTGGTCATGGAGCATTGTGATGACAAGGTTATGGAGCAATGTGATGACAGGGGCATGGATCATTGGTCTGACAAGTTTCATGCATTATTGTGATGACAGTGGGCATGGAGCATTGTGATGACAAGAGCATGGAGCATTGTGGTGACAAAGGAATGGAGCATTTTGATGACAAGGGACAAAGAACATTGTGATGAAATATTCATGGAGCATTGTGGTGAAAAAGATCACAGAGCCTTGTATGAAGAGGGCATGGACCACTGTGATGACAAAGGTCATGAAGCATTGTGATGACTGGAGTCACGGAGCATTGTGATGACATGGGTCATGGAGCATTTCTCTGACAAGATTTATGGATTATTGTGATGAGAGTGGGCATGGCGCATTGTGATGACAGGGGCAAGGAGCATTGTTATGACAGGGGCATGGAACAATGTAATGAGAGATTTCATTGAGCATTGTGATGACAATGGCATGGAGCATTGAGATGAAAAGTGGCATGGAGAATTGTGATTCCAGAGGTCTTGGAGCATTGTGATGACAAGGCCGTGGAATATTGTGATGGCAGGGGTCATGGAGCATTGTTATGACAGGTGCATGGAACATTGGTCTGACAAGTTTCATGGATTATTGTGATGACAGTGGGCATGGAATATTGAGATGACAAGGGCATGGAGCATTGTGGGGACAAAGGTCACAGAGCCTTGTGTGACGAGGGCATGGACCATTGTGAGGACAAATGTCATGAAGCATTGTGATGACTGGAATCACGAAGCATTGTGATGACAGTGGTCATGGAGCATTGTGATGACAAGGGCATGGATCATTGTGATGACAGGGGCATGGAATATTGGTCTGACATGTTTTATGGATTATTGTGATGATAGGGGTCATGGAGCATTGTGATGACAAATGCATGGAGCATTGTGATAACAGGGGCATGGAACATTGGTCTGACATGTTTCATGGATTATTGTGATCACAGTGGGCATGGCACATTGTGATGACAATGGCATGGAACCTTGTGATGACAAGGCCATGGAGTATAGTGAAGACAGGTGTCAGGGAGCATTGTGATGACATATGTCATTGTCCATTGTGATGACAATGGCATGGAGCGTTGTGATACCAAGTGTCATGGAGGATTTTTATGACAAATGTAATGGAGCATTTTGATGACAAGGGCATGGAGCATTCTGATGAAAATATGCATGGAGCATTGAGATTACAGGGATTTTGAATCAATGTGATGACAAGGGCATGGAGCATTGTGATGAGAAGGCAATGGAGCATTCTGATGACATGCGTCATGGAGCTTTGTGATGACAAGGACATGGAGCATTGTGATTACAGGGGTCTTGGAGCATTGTGATGAAAAGGGAATGGATCATTGTTATGAAAAATGCATAGAGCCTTGTCATGTCAGGGTTCAAGGAGCATACTGATGACAACTGTCAGAGAGCATTGTGATGATAAGTGTATTGAGCATTGTGATGACAAAGATCATGGAGCATGGTGATGAGAAGACCATGGATAATTGTAATCACCACCGTCATGGGGCATTGTGATGACAAGTGTTATGGAACATTGTGATCAGAAGGGTTGGTGCATTGTGATGACAGAGGTCATTGAGCATTTTGATTTCATTGTGATGACAATAGCATGAAATATTATGGTGATGGGCATGGTGCATTGTGATGACAGGGTTAATGGAGCATTGAGATGAAAAGGGGCATGGAGCATTGTGATTACAGGTGTGTTGGGGCATTGTGATGGCAAGCGCATGGAGCATTGTGATGAGGAGGCCATGGATCATTCTGATGACATGCGTCATGGAGATTTGTGATGACAAGGTCATGGAGAATTGTGATTACAGGGGTCATGGAATATTGTGATGACAGGGGTGAGGGAGTATTGTGATGACTAGTGATGGAACATTGTGATATCAGTGGTGAGAAGGCATTTTGAGGAGAAGTGCATGGAGCATTGTGATGACAAGATTTATGGAGAATTTTGATGACAAGGATGTGGAGCATTGTGATGACAAGTGTATGGTGCATTGTGATGACATGGGTTATGCAGCATTGTGCTGACACGCGCATCGAGCATTGTGATGACAAGGGTCATGGAGCATTGTGATGAGAAGACCTTGCATAATTGTGATGACGAGCGTCATGGGGCATGTGATGAAATGTGTTATGGAACACTGTGATCAGAAGGCTTTGGAGCATTGTGATGACAGAGGACATGGAGCATTTTTATTTCATTGTGATGACAATAGCATGAATCATTATGATGATGGGCATGGTGCATTGTGATGACAGTGTTCATGGAGCATTGAGATGAAAAGTGGCATGGAGAATTGTGATTACAGAGGTCTTGGAGCATTGTGATGACAAGGCCGTGAAACATAGTGATGGCAGGGGTCATGGAGCATTGTTATGACAGGTGTAATGGAGCATTGTGATGACAAGGGCATGGAACAATGTAATGAGAGATTTCATTGAGCATTGTGATGACAATGGCATGGAGCATTGTGATGCCAATGGTCATGGAGCTTTGTGATGACAAATGTCATGGGGCATTTTGATGACAAGGGCGTGGTGCACTGTGATGAGAAGGGCAGGGAGCATTGTGATGACAAGTTGTATGGAGCATAGCGATGAAAATGATGTGGAGCATTGTGATTGAAAGAGCATGGCACATTGTGATGACATGTGTCATGGAGCATTGTGCTGACAAGCACATAGATCATTTTGATGACAAGTGTCATGGAGCATTGTGCTGACAAAGGCATGGAGCTCTGTTATGACAAGGACACAAGCATTGTGATTAAAATTTAATGGAGCATTGTGGTGACAAAGGTCACAGAGCCTTGTGTGACTAGGGCATTGACGATAGTGAGGACAAAGGTTATGAAGCATTGTGATGACTGGAGTCAAGGAACATTGTGATGACAGGGGTCATGGAGCATTGTGATGACAAGGGCATGGAGCACTGTGATGACAGGTGCATGGAATATTGGACTGAAATGTTTCATGGATTATTGTGATGACAGTGGGCATGGCGCATTGTGATGACAAACGCATGGAACATTGTGATGACAAGGTCATAGAGTATTGTGAAGACAGGTGTCAGGGAGCATTGTGATGACATATGTCATTTTTCATTGTGATGACAATGGCATGGAGCATTGTGATACCAAGTGTCATGGAGGATTTTGCTGACAAAGGTAATGGAGCATTTTGATGAAAAGGGCTTGGAACATTGCGATGACAAGGGTCATGGAGCATTGTGATGACAAGGGCATTGAGCATTCTGATGAAAAGGTGCATGGAGCATTTAGATTACAGGGGTTTTGAAGCAATGTGATTACAAGGGCATGGAGCATTGTGATGAGAAGGCAATGGAGCATTCTGATGACATGCGTCATGGAGCTTTGTGATGACAAGGACATGGAGCATTGTGATTAGAGGGGTCTTGGAGCATTGTGATGCAAAGGGAATGGATCATTGTGATGAAAAATGCATGGAGCCTTGTCATGACAGGGTTCAAGGAGCATACTGATGACAACTGTCAGGGAGCATTGTGATGATAAGTGTATTAAGCATTGTGATGACAAAGATCATGGAGCATTGTGATGAGAAGACCATGGATAATTGTGATGACCAGCGTCATGGGGCATTGTGATGACAAGTGTTTTGGAACATTGTGATCAGAAGGGTTTGGTGCATTGTGATGACAGAGGTCATTGAGCATTTTGATTTCATTGTGATGACAATAGCATGAAATATTATGGTGATGGGCACGGTGCATTGTGATGACAGGGTTCATGGAGCATTGAGATGAAAAGGAGCATGGAACATTGTGATTACAGGGGTGTTGGAGCATTGTGATGACAAGGGCATGGAGCATTGTGATGAGAAGGCCATGGAGCATTCTGATGACATGCGTCATGGAGCTTTGTGATGACAAGGGCATGGAGAATTGTGATTACAGGGGTCATGGAATATTGTGATGACAGGGGTGAGGGAGTATTGTGATGACTAGTGATGGAACATGGTGATATCAGTGGTGAGAAGGCATTTTGAGGAGAAGTGCATTGAGTATTGTGATGACAATATTTATGGAACATTTTGATGACAAGGATGTTGAGCATTGTGATGACAAGTGCATGGTGCATTGTGATGACATGGGTTATGGAGCATTGTGCTGACACGCGCATCGAGCTTTGTGATGACAAGGGTCACAGAGCATTGTGATAAAAATTTCATGGAGCATTGTGGTGACAAAGGTCACAGAGCTTTGTGTGACGAGGTCATGAGCCATTGTGATGACAAATGTCATGAAGCATTGTGATGACTGGAGTCACGGAGCATTGTGATAACAGGGGTCTTGGAGCATTGTGATGAAAAGGGCATGGATGACTGTGATGAAAAAGGCATGGAGCCTTGTCATGACAGTGTTAAAGTAGCATACTGATGACAAGTGTCAGCGAGCATTGTGATGCCAAGTGTATTGAGCATTGTGGTGAAAAAGGTCATGGAGCATTGTGATGAGAAGACCTTGCATAATTGTGATGACAAGCGTCATGGGGCATGTGATGACAAGTTTTATGTAACATTGTGATCAGAAGGGTTTGGAGCATTGTGATGACAGAGGACATGGAGCATTTTGATTTCATTGTGATTACAATAGCATGAATAATTATGATGATGGGCATGGTGCATTGTGATGACAGTGTTCATGGAGCATTGAGATGAAAAGTGGCATGGAGAATTGTGATTACAGAGGTCTTGGAGCATTGTGATGACAAGGGTCATGGAGCCTTGTGATGACAAGGCCGTGGAACATTGTGATTGCAGGGGTCATGGAGCATTTTTATGACAGGTGTAATGGAGCATTGTGATGACAAGGGCATGGAGCAATGTGATGAGAGGTTTCATTGAACATTGTGATGACAATGGCATGGAGCATTGTGATGCCAAGGGTCATGGAGCAATTTGATGAAAAGTGTCATGGAATATTTTGATGACAGGGGTTATGGAACATTGTGATGTCAGGGGTCATGAATCATTGTGATGAAATGGGTCATGGAGCATTTTGTGACAGTGGTTATGGAACATTTTGATGTCAAGGTTCATGGAGCACTGTGATGATAAGCTCATGTAGCACTGTGATGATAGGGGTCATGGAACAATGTGATGACAGGGGTGAGGGAGTATTGTGATGACTAGTGATGTAACATTGTGATATATGTGGTGAGAGAGCATTTTGTTGAGAAGTGCATGGAGCATTGTGATGACAAGTGTTATGGTGCATAGCAATGAAAAGGATGTGGAGTATTGTAATGACAAGCGCATGGAGCATTGTGATGACATGGGTCATGGAGCATTGTGCTGACAAGCACATGGAGCATTTTGTTGACAAGTATCATGGAGCATTGTGCTGACAAATGCATGGAGCATTTTGATGACAAGGGACACAGAGCATTGTGATGAAATATTCATGGAGCATTGTGGTGAAAAAGATCACAGAGCCTTGTGTGATGAGGGCATGGGTCATAGTGATGAGATAGTTCATGAAGCATTGTGATGACTGGAGTCACGGAGCATTGTGATGAAAGGGGTCATGGAGCCTTGTGATGACAAGGTCATGGAGCAATGTGATGACAGGGGCATGGAACAATGGTCTGACAAGTTTCATGGATTATTGTGATGACAGTGGGCATGGAGCATTGTGATGACAAGGGCATGGATCATTGTGGTGACAAAGGCAAGGAGCATTTTGATGACAAGGGACACAGAGCATTGTGATGAAATATTCATGGAGCATTGTTGTGTAAAAGATCACAGAGCCTTGTTTGAAGAGGACATGGACCACTGTGATGACAAAGTTCATGAATCATTGTGATGACTGGAGTCACGGAGCATTGTGATGACATGGGTCATGGAGCATTGCTCTGACAAGTTTCCTGGATTATTGTGATGAGAGTGGGCATGGCGCATTGTGATGACAAGGGCATTGAACATTGTGATGACAAGGTCATGGAGTATTGTGAAGACAGGTTTCAGGGAGCATTTTGATGACATATGTCATGGTGCTTTGTGATGACAATGGCATGGAGCATTGTGAAGCCAAGTGTCATGGAGGATTTTGATGACAAAGGTAATGGAGCATTGTGATGAGAAGGGCTTGGAGCATTGTAATGACAATGGTCATGGAGCATTGTGATGACAACGGCATGGAACATTGTTATGACAAGGGCCATTGAGAATTTTGATGACAAGGTCGTATAGCACTTTGATGAAAAGCACATGGAGCTTGCTATGTCAGGTGTCATGGAGCATTGCGATGACAGGTGCATGGAGAATTGTGATGACAAGAGCATGTAACATTGTGATGAGAAGTGTCATGGAGCATTGTGATGGCAAGTCGGTGGAGCATTGTGATGAGAAGACCATGGATAATTGTGATGACGATCGTCATGGAGCACTGTAATGACAAGGGGCATGGAGCATTGTGATGACAAGGGTCATGGAACATTCTGATGACAAGCTTGTGGAGTATTGCGATGACAATGGCATGGAGCATTGTGATGAAAAGGGCATGGAGCATTGTGATGAAAAAGGCATGGAGCCTTTTCATGACAGGGTTCAAGGAGCATTCTGACGACAAGTGTCAGGGAGCATTGTGATGACAAGTGTATTGAGCATTGTGATAACAAAATTCATGGAGCGTTGTGATGACACGGGCAAGGTCTATTGTCATGACAGGCATCATGGAGCTTTGTGATGACAAGTTTATTGAGCATTGTGCTGACAAAGGCATGGAGCATTTTGATGACAAGTGTTACAGAGCATTGTCATGACGAGGGAATGGACCATTGTGATGACAAAGGTCGTAAAGCATTGTGATGACTGGATTCACGGAGCATTATGATGTGAGGGGTCATGGAGCATTGTGATTACAAGGGCATGGAGCATTGTGATGACAGGGCCATGGAGAATTGGTCTGACAAGTTTCATGGATTATTGCTATGAGGGTGGGCATGGCACAATGTGATGACAAGGGAATGGAACATTGTTATGACAAGGTCAGGTAGTATTGTTAAGAGAGGTGTCAGGGAGCATTGTGATGACATATGTCATGGTGCATTGTGATGACAATGGCGTGGAGCATTGGGATGCCAAGTGTCATGGAGTACTGTGATGACAAATGTAATGGAGCATTGTGATGCCAAGTGACATGGCGGATTGTGATGACAAATGTAATGGAGCGTCGTGATGACAACTGCTTCGGGAATTGTGATGAAAAGGGTCATGGAGCATTGTGATGACAAAGACATTGAGCATTGTGATGACTAGGGCCATTGAGAATTTTGATGACAACGTCGCGAAGCATTGTGATGACAAGCGCACGGAGCTTACTTTAACAGGGGACATGGAGCATTGCGATGAAAAGTGCATGGAGAATTGTGATGACAAGAGCATGAAACATTGTGATGAGAAGTGTCATAGCGTATTGTGATGACAAGGACGTGGAAAATTGTGATGACAAGGGACAAGTTGCATAGTGATGACCAGGGCAGGGAGCATTGTGATGACATATGTCATGGTCCATTGAGATGAAAATGGCATGGAGCATTGTGATGACAGGTGTCATGGGGCATTGTGATGACACGGGTCATGGAGCATTGTGATGACATGTGTCATGGAGCATTCTGATGACAAGCTTGTGGAATATTGTGATTACAATGTCATGGAGCATAGTGATGAAAAAAGCAGGGAGCATTGTGATGAAAAATACATGGACCCTTTTCATGACAGGGTTCAAGGAGCATTCTGAAGACAAGTGTCTGGGAGCATTGTGATGACAAGGGCATGGAGAATGGTGATGAGAAGGCCTTGGAGCATTCTGATGATATGGGTCATGGATCTTTGTGATGACAAGGGCATGCAGCATTGTGATTACAGCGGTCTTGGAGCATTGCGATGAAAATCGCATGGATCATTGTGATGAAAAATGCATGGAGCCTTGTCATGACAGGATTCAAGGAAGATACTGACGACAAGTGTCAGGGAGCATTGAGATGACAAGTGTATTGAGCATTGTGATGACAAATGTCATGGAGCATTGTGATGAGAAGACCATGGATAATTGTGATGAGGAGCGTCATGGGGAATTGTGATGACAAGTGTTATGGAACATTGTGATCACAAGGGTTTGGAGGATTGTGATGACAGAGGTCATGGAACATTTTGATTTCATTGTTATGACAATAGCATGAAGCATTATGATGATGGGCATGGTGCATTGTGATGACAGTGTTCATGGAGCATTGAGATGAAAAGTGGCATGGAGAATTGTGATTACAGGGGTCTTAGAGCACTTTGATGACAAGGGCATGGAGCATTGTGATGAGAAGGCCATGGAGCATTCTGATGACATAAGTCATGGAGCTTCGTGATGACAAGGGCATGGAGCATTGTGATTACAGGGGTCTTGGAGAATTGTGATGACAGGGGTCATGGAGCCTTGTGATCACGAGGCCGTGGATCATTGTGATGGCAGGGGTCATGGAGCATTGTTATGACACGGGTAATGGAGCCTTTCGATGACAAGGGCATGGAGCATTGGTGTGAAAAGGTTCATGGATTATTGTGATGAGAAGGGCATTGAGAATTGTGATGACAAGCGTCAGGGAGCTTTGTGATGACAAGTGTATGCAGCAATGTGATGAGAGGGTTCATGGAGCATTGTGATGACAATGGCATGGAGCATTGTGATGTCAACGGTCATGGAGCACTGGGATGACAAGCGTCACAGACTATTCTGATTACACGTGTCATGGGGCAATGGGATGACAAGTGCATGGATCATTGTGATGACAAGTGTCATGGAGCATTTTGATGACAAGAGTCCCGGATCATTGTGTTGTCAGGGGTCATGGATCGCTGTGATGACAGTGGTCATGGAGCATTGTGATGTCAGGGGTAATGGAGCATTGTGATGGCAAGGGCATGTAGCATTCTGATGACATGCATCACGGAGCATTGTGATTACAAAGGCATGGAACATTTTGATGACAGGTGTCATGGAACATTGTGATGACAGGGGTGAGGGAGTATTGTGATGACAACTGATGGAACATTGTGATATCAGTGGTGAGAGACCATTTTGATGAGAAGTGCATGGAGCATTGTGATGACAAGTTTTAAGGAGCATTGTGATGACAAGGGCATGGAACTTTTTGATGACAGGGGTCATGGAACAATGTGATGACAAGGGTGAGGGAGTATTGTGATGACTAGTGATGCAACATTGTGATATCAGTGGTGAGAGAGCATTTTGATGAGAAGTGCATGGAGCATTGTGATGACAAGTTTTAAGGAGCATTGTGATGACAAGTTTGTGGAGCATTGTGATGACAAGCGCATGGCTCATTGTGATGACATGGGTCATGGAGCATTGTGCTGACAAAGGCATGGAGCATTATGATGACAAGGGTCACGGAGCATTGTGATGAAAAGTTCATGGAGCATTGTGGTGCCAAAGGTCACAGAGACGTGTGATGACGAGGTCATGGACCATTGTGATGACAAAGGTCATGAAGCATTGTGATGACTGGAGTCATGGAGCATTGTGATGACAGGGTTCATGGTGCATTGTGATGACAATGGCATGGAGCATTGTGATGATAGGTGCATGGAGAACTGGTTTGACAAATTTCAAGGATTATTGTGATGAGTGACGGCATGGCGCATTGTGAAGACAAGGGCATGGAGCATTGTTATGACAAGGGCATGGAGGATTGTGATGACAAGGTCATGGAGAATTGTGAAGACAGGTGTCAGGGAGCATTGTAATGACATATGTCATGGTCCATTTTGATGACAATGGCATGGAGCATTGTGATGCCATGTATCATGGAGGATTGTGATGACAAGAGCATGTAACATGGTGATGAGGTGTGTCATGGAGCATTGTGATGACAAGGGACAGGGAGCATTGTGATGTCCAGGGCATGGAGCATTATGATGGCAAGACCGTGGAGCATTGTGATCGCAAGACCAAGGAGCATTTTGTTGACGAGTGTCATCGAGCACTGTAGTGATATTGGGCATGGAGAATTGTGATTATAGGTGTCATAGATCATTGTGATGACAAGGGTCAGGGAGCATTCTGATGACAAGCTTGTGGAGTAATGTGATGACAAGTGCATGGAGCATTGTGATGAAAAAGGCATGGAGCATTGTGATGAAAAAGACATGGAACCTTTTCATGACAGGGATCGAGGAGCATTCTGACGTCAAGTGTCAGGGAACATTGTGATGACAAGTGTATTGAGCATTGTGATAACAATGGTCATGGAGCATTGTGATGACAGGCATCATGGAGCATTGTGATGAGAAGGCCATGGAGCATTCTGATGACATGCGTCATGGAGCTTTGTGATGACAAGTGCATGCAGCATTGTGATTTCAGGGGTCTTGGAGCATTGTGATGAAAAGGGCATGGATCATTGTGATGAAAAAGGCATGGAGCCTTGTCATGACAACGTTCAAGGAGCATACTGATGACAAGTGTCAGGGAGCATTGTGATGACAAGTGTATTGAGCATTGTGATGACAAAGGTCATGGAGCATTGTGATGAGAAGACCATGGATAATTGTGATGACGGGAGTCATGGGGCATTGTGATGACAAGTTTTATGAACATTGTGATCACAACGGTTTGGAGCATTGTGATGACAGAGGTCATGGAGCATTTTGATTTCATTGTGATGACAATAGCTTGAAGCATTATGATGATGTGCATGGTGCATTGTGATGACAGGGTTCACGGAGCATTGAGAAGAAAAGGGGCATGGAGCATTGTGATTACAGGTGTCTTGGAGCATTGTGATGACAAGTGCATGGAGCATTGTGATGGGAAAGCCATGGAGCATTCTGATGACATGCGTCATGGAGCTTTCTGATGACAAGTGTATGGAGCATTGTGATTACAGGTGTCTTGGAGCATTGTGATAACAAGGGCTTGGAGCATTGTGATGAAAATGGTCATGGAGCATTGAAATGACAAGGGCATGGAGCATTGTGATGACAAGGGCCATTGAGAATTTAGATGACAAGTTTGTGAAGCACTGTGATGAAAAGCACATGGAGCTTGCTATGACAGGTGTCATGGAGCATTGCGATGACAAGTGCATGGAGAATTGTGATGACAAGAGCATGTAACATTGTGATGATAAGTGCATGTAGCATTTTGATGACAGGTGTCATGCAACATTGTGATGACAGGGGTGATGGAGTATTGGGATGACTAGTGATGGAACATTGTGATATCAGTTGTGAGAGAGCATTTTGATGAGAAGTGCATGGAGCACTGTGATGACAAAGTTTATGCAGCATTGTGATGACAAGGATGTGGAGCATTGGGATGACAAGCACATGATGCATTGTGATGACATGGGTCATGGAGCATTGTGCTGAGAAACACATAGAGCATTGTGATGACAAGGGTCACAGAGCATTGTGATGAAAAGTTCATGGAGCATTGTGGTGACAAAAGTCACAGAGACTTGTGATGACGAGGGCATGGACCATTGTGATGAGTAAGGTCATGAAGCATTGTGATGACAGGAGTCACGGAGCATTGTGATGACAAGGGTCATGGAGCACTGTGCTGACAAGGGCATGGAGCATTGTGATGCCAAGTGTCATGGAGGACTGTGATGACAAGGGCCATTAAGAATTTTGATGCCAACGTCGTGAAGCATTGTGATGACAAGCGCACTGAGCTTGCTATGACAGGGGACATGGAGCCTTTTCATGACAGTGTTCATGGAGCATTCTGAAGACAAGTGTCAGGGAGCAGTGTGATGACAAGTGCATGGAGCATGGTGTTGAGAAGGCCATGGAGCATTCTGATGACATAAGTCATTGAGCTTCGTGATGACAAGTGCATGGAGCATTGTGATTACAGGGGTCTTGGAGAATTGTGATGACAAGGGTCATGGAGCCTTGTGATGGCGAGGCCGTGGAACATTGTGATGGCAGGGGTCATGGAGCATTGTTATGACACGGGTAAAGGAGCCTTTTGATGACAAGGGCATGGAGCATTTCTGTGAAAATTTTCATGGATTATTGTGATGAGAGTGGGCATGGAGCATTGTGATGTCAAGAGCAAGGAACACGGTGATACATGGATCATGGAGGATTGTAATGACATGGGCATGGAGCAGGGTGATGAGAAGGGCATCGAGCATTGTGATGACAAGCGTCATGGAGCTTTGTGATGACAAGGGCATGGAGCAATGTGATGAGAGGGTTCTTGGAGCACTGTGATGACAATGGCATGGAACACTGTGATGTCAAGGGTCATGGAGCACTGGGATGACAAGCGTCATGGAGCATTCTGATTACAGGTGTCATGGAGCATTGGGATGACAAGCGCATGGATCATTTTGATGACAAGTGTCATGGAGCATTTTGATGACAAGAGTCCCAGAACATTGTGTTGTCTGCGGTCATGGAGCGCTGTGATGACAGTGGTCATGGAGCATTGTGATGACAGGTGTAATGGAGCATTGTGATGGCAAGGGCATGAAGCATTGTGATGAGAAGGCCATGGAACATTCTGATGACATGCATCATGGAGCTTTGTGATGACAAGGGCATGGAGCATTGTGATTACAGGGGTCATGGAACATTGTGATGACAGGGGTGAGGGAGTATTCTGATGACTAGTGATGGAACATTGTGATATCAGTGGTGAGAGAGCATTTGGATGAGAAGTGCATGGTGCATTGTGATAAGAAAGTTTATGGAGCATTGTGATGACAAGGTTGAGGAGCATTGGAATGAGAAGCGCTTGGCACATTGCGATGTCATGGGTCATGGAGCATTGTGCTGAGAAGTGCATGGAGCATTGTGATGGCAAGGGACATGGAGCATTGTGATGTCCAGGTCATGGAGCACTGTGATGGCAAGACCATTGAGCATTTTGATGGCGATTGTCATCGAGAACTGTAATGACACGGGGCATGGAGAATTGTGATGACAAGTGTCATGGATCATTGTGATGACAAGGGTCAAGGAGCATTCTGATGACAAGCTTGTGGAGTATTGTGATGACAATGGCATGGAGCATTGTGATGAAAAAAGCATGGAGCATTGTGATGAAAAAGGCAAAGAACCTTTTCATGACAGGGATCAAGGAGCATTCTGACGTCAAGTGTCAGGGAGCATTGTGATGACAAGTGTATTGAGCATTGTGATGACAAAGTTCATGGAGCATTGTGCTGAGAGGACCATGGATAACTGTGATGAGGTGCGTCATGGGGCATTATGATGACAAGTGTTATGGAACATTGTGATCACAAGTGTTTGGAGCATTGTGATGACACAGTTCATGGAGCATTTTGATTTCATTGTGATGACAATAGCATGAAGCATTATGATGATGTGCATGGTTCGTTGGGATGACAGGGTTCATGGAGCATTGAGATGAAAAGGGGTATGGAGCACTGCGATTACTCGGGTCATGGAGCCTTGTGATGACAAAGCCCTGGAACATTGTGATGACAGGGGTGAGGGAGTATTGTGATGACTAGTGATGGAAAATTGTGATATCAGTGGTGAGAGAGCATTTTGATGCGAAATGCTTGGAGCTTTGTGATGACAATGTTTATGGAGCATTGAGATGACAAGTTTGGGGAGCACTGTTATGACAAGGGCATGGATCATTGTGAAAGAGAAGGCCATGGAGCATTCTGATGACATGCGTCATAGAGCTTTGTGATGACAATGGCATGGAGCATTTGTCTGAAAATTTTCATGGATTATTGTGATGAGAGTGGGCATGGAGCATTGTGATGACAAGGACACGGAAAACTGTGATACATGGGGCATGGAGGATTGTAATGACAAGGTCATGGAGCATTGTGATGAGAAGGGCATCGAGCATTGTGATGACAAGCGTCATGGAGCTTTGTGATGACAAGGGCATGGAGCAATGTGCTGAGAGGCTTCATGAACCATTGTGATGACAATGGCATGGAGCATTGTGATGCCAAGGGTCACGGAGCATTGTGATGAAAAGTTCATGGAGCATTGTGGTGACAAAGGTCACAGAGACTTGTGATGATGAGGGCACGGACCATTGTGATGACAAAGCCGTGAAGCACTGTGATGACTGGTGTCACGGAGCATTGTGATGACAGGTGTCATGGAGCATTGTGATGACAAGTGCATGGAGCATTGTGATGACAGGGGCAAGGAGCATCGGTCTGAAAAATTTCATGAATTATTGTGATGACAGTGGGCATTGCGTATTGTGATGACAAGGGCATGGAGAACTGTGAAGAAAAGATCATGGAGTATTGTGAAGTCAGGTGTCAGGGAGCATTGTGATGACAATGGCATGGAGCATTGTGATGACAAGTGTCATGGAGGATTTTGATGACAAAGGTAATGGAGCATTGTGATGACAAGGGCTAACAGCATTGTGATGAAAATGGTCATGGAGCATTGTGATGACAAGCACTTTTGAGAATTTTGATGACAAGTTCGTGAAGCACTGTGATGAAAAGCACATGGAGCTTGCTATGACAGGGGTCATGGAGCATTGCGATGACAAGTGCATGGAGAAAGTGATTACAAGAGCATGTAACATTGTGATTTGAAGTGTCATGGAGCATTCTGATGGCAAGACGTTGGAGCATTGTGATGAGAAGACCATGGATAATTGTGATGACGAGTGTCATGGAGAACTGTAATGACAAGGGGTATGGAACATTGTGATGACAGTTGTCATGGATCATTGTGATGACAGGGGTCATGGAGCATTGTGATGAAAAGGGTCATGGAGCATTCTGATGACAAGCTTGTGGAGTATTGTGATGACAATGGCATGGAGCATTGTGATGAAAAGGGCATGGAGCATTGTGATGAAAAAGGCATAGAGCCTTTTCATGACAGTGTTCGAGAAGCATTCTGACGACAAGTATCAGGGAACATTGTGATGACAAGTGTATTGAGCATTGTGATGACAAAGGTCATGGAGCATTGTGATGACAAGGGCATGGAGTTTTGTGATGACAGGCATCATGGAGTGTTGTGATGACAAGTGTGAGGGAGTATTGTGATGACAAGTGATGGAACATTGTGATATCATTGGTGAGAGATCATTTTCATGAGAAGTGCATGGAGAATTGTGATGACAAGTTTTATGGAGCATTGTGATGACCAGGATGTGGAGCATTGTGATGACAAGCACATGACGCCTTGTGATGACATGTGTCATGGAGCATTGTGCTGACAAGCTCATGGAGCATTGTGATGACAAGAGTCATGGAGCATTGTGCTGACAAAGTCATGGAGCATTGTGATGCCAAGGGTCACAGAGCATAGTGATGAAAATTTCATGGACCATTGTGATGAGAAAGGTCATGAAGCACTGTGATGACTGGAGTCATGGAGCATCGTGATGACAGGGGTCATGGAGCATTGTGATGATAAGGGCATGGAGCATTGTGATGACAGGGTCATGGAGCATTGGTCTGACAAGTTTCATGGATTATTGTGATGACATTGGGCATGGCGCCTTGTGATGACAAGGGAATGGAGCTTTGTGATGACAAGGTATAGATTATTGTGAAGACAGGTGTCAGGGAGCATTGTGATGACATGTATCATGGTGCATTGTGATGACAATGGCTTGCAGCATTGTGATGACAAGTGTCATGGAGGAATGTGATGACAAAGGTAATGGAGCATTGTGAAGACAACGGCTTGGAGCATCGTGATGACAACGGTCATGGAGCATTGTGATGAAAAGGGCATGGAACATTGTGATGACAAGGGCAAGAAGCATTGTGATGACAACGGCCATTGAGAATTTTGATGACAACGTCGTGAAGCATTGTGATGTCAAGCACATGGAGCTTGCTATGACAAGGGTCATGGAGCATTGCGATGACAAGTGCATTGATAATTGTGATGACAAGAGCATGTAACATTGTAATGAGAAGTATCATGGAGCATTGTGATCACAGGGACGAGGTGAATTGTGATGACAAGGGACCTGGAGCATTGTGATGACCAGGGCATTGAGCATTGTGATGGCAAGACGGTGGAGCATTGTCATGAGAAGACCATGGATAATTGTGATGACGAGTGTCAGGGAGAACTGTAATGACAAGGGGCCTGGAGCACTGTGATAACAGGTGTCATGGAGCTTTGTGATAACAAGGGTCATGGAGCATTGTGATGAAAAGATCATGGAGCATTGAGCTGAAAACGTTCATGGAGTATTCTGATGAAAGGGGTCATAGAGCATTGTGATGACAAGGTCCTGGAGCACTCTGATGAGAAGACCATGGAGCCTTGTGATGAGAAGTCTCATGGAGCATTCTGATGAAAACGGGCATGGAGCATTGTGATTACAGGGGTCTTGGAGCATTGTGATGAAAAGGGCATGGATCATTGTCATGAAAAGGCATGGAGCCTTGTCATGACAGGGTTCAAGGAGCAAACTGACGACAAGTGTCAGGTAGCATTGTGATGAAAAGTGTATTGAGCATTGTGATGACAAAGGTCATGGAACATTGTGATGAGAAGTGCATGGATAATTGTGATGATGAGCCTCATGGGGCGTTGTGATGACAAGTGTTATGGAGCATTGTGATCACAAGGGTTTGGAGCATTGTGATGACAGAGGTCTTGGAGCATTCTGATTTCATTGTAATGACAATAGCATGAAGCATTATGATGATGGGCATGGTTCGTTGTGATGACAGGGTTCATGGAGCATTGAGATGAAAAGGGGTATGGAGCATTGTGATTACTCGAGTCATGGAGCCTTGTGATGACAAGGCCGTGTAACATTGTGATGACAGGGGTGAGGGAGTATTGTGATGACTAGTGATGGAAAATTGAGATATCAGTGGTGAGAGAGCATTTTGATTCGAAGTGCATGGAGCTTTGTGATGACAATGTTTATGGATCATTGTGATGACAAGTTTGGGGAGCATTGTGATGACAAGTGCATGGCACACTGTGATGACATGGGTCATGGAGCATTGTTCTGACAAGCGCATGGAGCATTGTGATGACAAGGGTCATGGAGCATTGTGCTGACAAAGGCATAGAGCGTTGTTATGACAAGGCTCAGAGAGCATTGGGATGAAAAGATCATGGAGAATTGTGGTGACAAAGTTCACAGAGCCTTGTGATGACGAGGGCATGGACCATTGTGATGAAAAATGTCATGAAGTATTGTGATGACTGGAGTCAGAGAGCATTGTGATGACAAGGGAATGGAGCATTGTGATGACAGCGGCATGGAACATTGGTCTGGCAAATTTCATGGATTATTGTGATGACAGTCGGCATGGCACATTGTGATGACAAGGGCATGGAGCATAGTGATGACAAGGTCATGGAGTATTGTGAAGACACGTGTCAGTGTTCATTGTGATGGCATATGTCATATTCCATTGTGATGACAATGGCATGGAGAATTGTGATGCCAATTGTCATGGAGGATTGTGACGACAAAGGTAATGGAGCATTATGATGACAAGGGCTTTGAGCATTGTGATGACAATAGTCATGGAGCATTGTGATGAAAAGGGCATGGAGCATTGTGATGCAAGGGCTTTGGAGAATTTTGATGACAAGTTCGTGAAGCACTGTGATGAAAAGCACATGAGATTTGCTATGACAAGGGTCATGGAGCATTGCGATGACAAGTGCATGGAGAATGTGATTACAAGAGCATGTATCATTGTGATTTCAAGGGTCATGGAGCATTGTGATTGCAAGACGGTGGCACATTGTGATTAGAAGACCATGGATAATTGTGATGACGAGCGTCATGGAGAACTGTAATGACAAGGGGCATGGAGCATTGTGATGACAGGTGTCATGGAGCATTGTGATGACAGGGGTCATGGAGCATTGTGATGACAAGGGTCATGGAGCATTCTGATGACAAGCTTGTGGAGTATTGTGATGACAATGGCATGGAGCATTGTGATGAAAAGGGCATGGAGCATTGTGATGAAAAATGCATAGAGCCTTTCCATGACAGGGTTCGAGAAGCATTCTGACGACAAGTGTCAGGGAGCATTGTGATGACAAGTGTATTGAGCATTGTGATGACAAAGGTCATGGAGCATTGTGATGACAGGCATCATGGAGAGTTGTGATAACAAGTGTTATGGAACAATGTGATCACAAAGGTTTGGAGCACTGTGATGACAGAGGTCATGGATCATTTTGATATCAAGGAACATGGAGCATTGTGATGACAGGGGTCATGGAGCATTGTAATGAGAAGATCATGGAGCATTGAGCTGAAAATGTTCATGGAGTATTCTGATGAAATGTGTCATGGAGCATTGTGATGACAAGGTCCTGGAGCACTCTGATGAGAAGACCATGTAGCCTTGTGATGAGAAGTCTCATGGAGCATTCTGATGAAAAGGGGCATGGAGCATTGCGATTACAAGGTCTTGGAGCATTGTGATTACAAGGGCATGGAGCATTGTGAGAGATGTCCAAGGAGCATTCTGATGACATGTGTCATGGAGGTTTGTGATGACCATTGCAAGGAGCATTGTGATCACAGGGGTCTTGGAGCATTGTGATGAAAAAAGCATTGATCATTGTAATGAAAAAGGCATGGAGCCTTGTCATGACAGTGTTCATGGAGCATACTGATGGCAAGAGTCAGGGAGTATTGTGATGACAAGTGTATTGAGCATTGTGATGACAAAGGTCATGGAACATTGTGATGAGAAGACCATGGATAATTGTGAAGACGAGCGTCATGGGGCATTGTGATGACAAGTGTTATGGAACACTGTGATCACAAGGGTTTGGTGCATTGTGGTGACAGAAGTCATGGAGCATTTTCATTTCATTGTGATGACAATAGCATGAAGCATTATGATGATGGGCTTGGTGCAGTGTGATGACTGGGTTCATGGATCATTGAGATGAAAAGGGACATGGAGCATTGTGATTACAGGTTTCTTGGAGCATTGTGATGGCAAGGGCATGGAGCATTGTGAATGAGAAGGCCATGGGGCATTCGGATGTCATGCGTCATGGAGCTTTGTGAGGACAAGAGCATGGAGCATTTGTCTGAAAATTTTCATGGATTATTGTGATGAGAGTGGGCATGGAGCATTGTGATGAAAAGGACACGGAACACTGTGATACATGGATCATGGAGGATTGTAATGACAAGGTCATGGAGCATTGTGATGAGAAGGACATCGAGCATTGTGATGACAAGCGTCATGGACCTTTGCGATGACAAGGGCATGGAGCAATGTGATGAGAGGCTTCATGAAGCATTGTGATGACAATGGCATGGAGCATTATGATGCCAAGGGTCATGGAGCTTTGTGATTACAAAGGTCATGGAGCATTTTGATGACAAGTGAGTGGTGCATTGTGATGATAACGGCATGTAGCATTGTGATGATAGGGATCATGGAACATTGTGATGACAGGGGTGAAGGAGTATGGTGATGACTAGTGATGGAACATTGTGATATCAGTGGTGAGAGAGCATTTTCATGAGAAGTGCATGGAGCATTGTGATGCCAAGGGTCACAGAGCATTGTGATGAAATATTCATGGAGCATTGTGGTGACAAAGGTCACAGAGACTTGTGATGATGAGGTCATGGACCATCCTGATGACAAAGTCTTGAAGCATTGTGATGACAGGTGTCATGGAGCATTGTGATGACAAGTGCATGGATCATTGTGATGACAGGGGCATGGAGCATCGGTCTGAAAAATTTCATGGATTATTGTGATGACAGTGGGCATTGCACATTGTGATGACAAGGGCATGGAGAACTGTGAAGAAAAGGTCATGGAGTATTGTGAAGTCAGGTGTCAGGGAGCATTGTGATGACCTATGTCATGGTGCATTGTGATGACAACGGCATGGAGCATTGTGATGACAAGTGTCATGGAGGATTGTGATGACAAATGTAATGGAGCATTTTGATGACAATGGTCATGGATCATTGTGATGAAAAGGGCATGGAGAATTGTGATGACAAGTGCTTTTGAGAATTTTGAAGATAAGTTCGTGAAGCACTGTGATGAAAAGCACATCGAGCTTGCTATGGCAGGGGTCATGGAGCATTGCGATGACAAGTTCATGGAGAATGTGATTACAAGAGCATGTAACATTGTGATTTGAAGTGTCATGGAGCATTGTGATGGCAAGACGGTAGAGCATTGTGGTGAGAAAACCATGGATAATTTTGATGACGAGCGTCATGGAGAACTGTAATGACAAGGGGCGTGGAGCATTGTGATGACAGGGGTCATGGAGAATTGTGATGACAAGTGTCATGGAGCATTCTGATGACAAGCTTGTGGAGTATTGTGATGACAATGGCGTGGAGCATTGTGATGAAAAGGGCATGGAGCATTGTGATGAAAAAGGCATAGAGCCTTTTCATGACAGGGTTCGAGAAGCATTCGGATGACAAGTGTCAGGGAGCATTGTGATGACAAGTGTATTGAGCATTGTTATGACAAAGGTCATGGAGCATTGTGATGACAAGGGCATGGAGTATTGTGATGACAGGCATCATGGAGCATTGTGATGACAAGTGTTATGGAACAATGTGAACACAAGGGTTTGGAGCACTGTGATGACAGAGGTCATGGATCATTTTGATATTAAGTAGCATGGAGCATTGTGATGACAAGCGTCATGGAGCATTGTGATGACAAGGTACTGGAGCACTCTGATGAGAACACCATGGAGCCTTGTGATGAAAAGTCTCATGGAGCATTCTGATGAAAAGGGGCATGGAGCATTGTGATTACAGGGGTCTTGGATAATTGTGATTACAAGGGCATGGAGCATTGTGAGAGATTTCCAAGGAGCATTCTGATGACATGCGTCATGGAGATTTGTGATGACAAGGGCATGAATCACTGTGATTGATGGGGTCTTGGAGCATTATGATGAAATGGGCATGGATCATTGTGATGTAAAATGCATGGAGCCTTGTCATGACAGTGTTCAAGGAGCATACTGATGGCAAGAGTCAGGGAGCATTGCGATGACAAGTGTATTGAGCATTGTGATGACAAATGTTATGGAGCATTGTGATGAGAAGACCATGGATAATTGTGATGACGAGTGTCATGGGGAGTTGTGATGACAAGTGTTATGGAACATTGTGATCACAAGGGTTTGGAGCATTGTGATGACAGAGGTCATGGAGCATTTTGATTTCATTTTGATGACAATAGCATGAAGCATTATGATGATGAGCATGGTGCATTGTGATGACAGGGTTCATGGGTCATTGAGATGAAAAGGGACATGGAGCATTGTGATTACAGGTGTCTTGGAGCATTGTGATGAGAAGGGCATTGAACATTGTGAGTGAGAAGACCATGGAGCATTCTGATGACATGCGTCATAGAGCTTTGTGATGAAAAGTGCATGGAACATTTGTCTGAAAATTTTCTTGGATTATTGTGATAAGATTGGGCATGGAGTATTGTGATGACAAGGACACGGAACACTGTGATACATGGGTCATGGAGGATTGTAATGACAAGGTCATGGAGCATTGTGATGAGAAGGGCATCAAGCATTGTGATGACAAGCGTCATGAAGCATTGTGATGACAAGGGCATGGAGCAATGTGATGAGAGGCTTCATGAAGCATTGTGATGAAAATGGCATGGAGCATTGTGATGCCAAGTGTCATGGAGCTTTGTGATGACAAAGGTCATGGAGCATTTTGATGACAAGGGAGTGGTGCATTGTGATGATAACGGCATGTAGCATTGTGATGATAAGGGTCATGGAACATTGTGATGACAGGGGTGAGGGAGTATTGTGATGACTAGTGATGGATGATTGTGATATCAGTGGTGAGAGAGCATTTTCATGAGAAGTGCATGGAGCACTGTGATGACAATGTTTATGGAGCATTGTGATGACAACCGCATGGCCCATTGTGATCACATTGGTCATGGAGCATTGTGCTGAGAAGCTCATGGAGCATTGTGATGACAAGTGTCATGGAACATTGTGCTGACAAAGGCATTGAGCATTGTGATGCCAAGGGTCACAGAGCATTGTGATGAAAAGTTCATGGAGCATTGTGGTGACAAAGGTCACAGAGACTTGTGATGATGAGGTCATGGACCATTGTGATGACAAATGTCATGAAGCATTGTGATGACTGGAGTCACGGAGCATTGTGATGACAAGTGTCATGGAGCATTGTGATGACAAGTGCATGGAGCATTGTGATGACAGGGGCATGGATCGTTGTGATGACAAGGGTCAAGGAGAATTGTGATGACATGGGTCATGGAGCATTCTGATGACAAGCTTGTGGTGTATTGTGATGACAATGGCATGGAGCATTGTGATGACAAGTGCATGGAGCATTGTGATGACAGAGGTCATGGAGCATTTTGATTTCATTGTGATGACAATAGCATGAAGCATTATGATGATGGGCATGGTTCTTTGTGATGACAGGGTTCATGGTGCATTGAGATGAAAAGGGGTATGGAGCATTGTGATTACTCGGGTCATGGAGCCTTGTGATGACTAGGCCTTGGAACATTGTGATGACAGGGGTGAGGTAGTATTGTGATGACTAGTGATGGAAATAGAGATATCAGTGGTGAGAGAGCATTTTGATTCGAAGTGCATGGAGGTTTGTGATGACAATATTTATGGAGCATTGTGATGACAAGTTTGGGGAGCATTGTGATGACAAGTGCATGGCACACTGTGATGACATGGGTCATGGAGCATTGTTCTGACAAACGCATGGAGCATTGTGATGACAGGGGCATGGAACATCGGTCTGAAAAATTTCATGGATTATTGTGATGACAGTCGGCATTGCACATTGTGATGACAAGGGCATGGAGCACTGTGAAGAAAAGGTCATGGATTATTGTGAAGTCAGGTGTCAGGGAGCATTGTGATGACCTATGTCATGGTGCATTGTGATGACAACGGCATGGAGCATTGTGATGACAAGTGTCATGGAGGATTGTGATGACAAAGGTAATGGAGCATTGTGATGACGATGGTCATGGAGCATTGTGATGAAAAGGGCATGGAGCATTGTGATGACAAGGGCTTTTGAGAATTTTGATGACAAGTTCGTGAAGCACTGTGATGAAAAGCACATGGAGCTTGCTAATGCAGGGGTCATGGAGCATTGCGATGACAAGTGCATGTAGAATGTGATTACAAGAACATGTAACATTGTGATTTGTAGTGTCATGGAGCATTGTGATGGCAAGACGGTGGAGCATTGTGATGAGAAGACCATGGATAATTGTGATGACGAGCATCATGGAGAACTGTAATGACAAGGGGCCTGGAGCACTGTGATGACAAGTGTCATGGAGCATTGTGATGACAGGGGTCATGGAGAATTGTGATTACAAGGGTCATGGAGCCTTCTGATGACAAGCTTGTGGAGTATTGTGATAACAATGACATGGAGCATTGTGATGAAAAGGGCATAGAGCCTTTTAATGACAGGGTTCTAGAAGCATTCTGACGACAAGGGTCAGGGAACATTGTGATGACAAGTGTATTGAGCATTGTGATGACAAGTTCATGGAGCATTGTGATGACAAGGGCATGGAGTATTGTGATGACAGGCATCATGGAGCGTTGTGATGACAAGTGTTATGGAACAATGTGATCACAAGGGTTTGGAGCACTGTGATGACAGAGGTCATGGATCATTTTGATATCAAGGAGCATGGAGCATTGTGATGACAGGGGTCATGGAGCATTGTGATGAGAAGATCATGGAGCATTGAGGTGAAAATGTTCATGGAGTATTCTGATGAAAGGGGTCATGGAGCATTGTGATGACAAGGTCCTGGAGCATTGTGATGAGAAGGCCATGGAGCCTTGTAATGAGAAGTCTCATGGAGCATTCTGATGAAAAGGTGCATGGATCATTGTGATTACAGGGGTCTTGGAGCATTGTGATTACAAGGGCATGGAGCATTGTGAGAGATGTCAAAGGAGCATTCTGATGACATGTGTCATGGAGCTTTGTGATGACCAGGGCATGGAGCATTGTGATGACAGTGGTCTTGGAGCATTATGATGAAAAGGGCATGGATCATTGTGAGGAAAAAGGCATGGAGCCTTGTCATGACAGGGTTCAAGGAGCATAGTGAGGACAAGTGTCAGGGAGCATTGTGATGACAAGTGTATTGAGCATTGTGATGACAAAGGTCATGGAACATTGTGATGAGAAGTGCATGGATAATTGTGATGACGAGCCTCATGGGTAGTTGTGATGACAAGTGTTACGGAGCATTGTGATCACAAGGGTTTGGAGCATTGTGCTAACAGAGGTCATGGAGCATTTTGATTTCATTGTGATGAAAATAGCATGAAGCATTATGATGAAGGGCATGGTTCGTTTTGATGACAGGGTTCAGGGAACATTCAGATGAAAAGTGGTATGGAATATTGTGATTACTCGGGTCATGGAGCCTTGTGATGACAAGGCCGTGGAGCATTGTGATGACAGGGATGAGGGAGTATTGTGATGACTAGTGATGGAACATTGTGATATCGGTGGTGAGAGATCATTTTCATGAGAAGTGCATGGAGCATTGTGATGACAATGTTTATGGGGCATTGTGATAACAAGGATATGGAGCATTGTGATGACAACCGCATGGCACATTGTGATCACATCGGTCATGGAGCATTGTGCTGACAAGCTCATGGAGCACTGTGATGACAAGTGTCATGGAACATTGTGCTGACAAAGGCATGGAGCATTGTGATGCCAAGGGTCACAGAGCATTGTGATGAAAAGTTCATGGAGCATTGTGGTGACAAAATTCACAGAGACTTGTGATGATGAGGGAATGGACCATTGTGATGACAAAGTCTTGAAGCATTGTGATGACTGGAGTCATGGAGCATTGTGATGACAGGTGTCATGGCGCATTGTGATGACAAGTGCATGGAGCATTGTGATGACAGGGGCATGGAGCATCGGTCTGAAAAATTTCATGGAATATTGTGATGACTGTGGGCATTGCCCCTTGTGATGACAAGGGCCTGGAGCACTGTGAAGAAAAGGTCATGGAGTACTGTGAAGTCA
Source organism: Hyperoodon ampullatus (assembly GCF_949752795.1). Taxonomy (NCBI): domain Eukaryota; kingdom Metazoa; phylum Chordata; class Mammalia; order Artiodactyla; family Ziphiidae; genus Hyperoodon; species Hyperoodon ampullatus. The sequence continues at coordinate 146,614,556 of NC_136913.1, read as the reverse complement.
GGTGTCAGGGAGCATTGTGCTGACCTATGTCATGGTGCATTGTGATGACAATGGCATGGAGCATTGTGATGACAAGTGTCATGGAGGATTGTGATGACAAAGGTAATGGAGAATTGTGATGGCCAGCGCTTGGAGCATTGTGATGAGAAGTGTCATGGAGCATTGTGATGACAAGGGCATGGAGCATTGTGATGACTAGGGCCATTGAGAATTTTGATGCCAACGTCGTGAAACATTGTGATGACAAGCACATGGAACTTGCTATGACAGGTGTAATGGAGCATTGTGATGGCAAGTGCATGTATGATTGTGATGACAATAGCATGTAACTTTGTGACGATAAGTGTCATGGAGCATTGTGATGACATGGACGTGGAGAAATGTGATGACAAGGGACATGGAGCACTGTGATGACCAGGGCATTGAGAATTGTGATCGCAAGACCGTGGAGCATTGTGATGAGAAGGTCATGGATAATTGTGATGAAGAGCGTCATGGAGCACTGTAATTACATGGGAAATGGAGCATTTTGATGACAGGTGTCATGGATCATTGTGATGACAGGGGTCATGGAGCATTCTGATGACAAGCTTGCGGAGTATTGTGATGACACTGTCATGGAGCATGGTGATGAAAAGGGCATGGAGCATTGTTATGAAAAAGGCATGGAGCCTTTTCATTACAGGGTTCAAGGAGCATTCTGACGATAAGTGTCAGGGAGCATTGTGTTGACAAGTGTATTTAGCATTGTGATGACAAAGTTCATGCAGCATTGTAATGAAAGGCATCATGGAGCGTTGTGATGATAAGTGTTATGGAACATTGTGATCACAAGGGTTTGTAGCATTGTGATGACAGAGGTCATGGATCATTTTGATTTCAAGGAGCATGGAGCATTGTAATGACAAGGGCATGAAGCAATGTGAACCCAAGGTTCACCGAGGATTTTGATGACAATGGGAATGGAGTATTGTGATGACAAGCGCATGGAGCATTGTGATGACAATGTCATGAAGCATTTTGCTGACAAAGGCATGGAGCATTTTGATGACAAGTGTCATGGAGCACTGTGATGACAAGCGTCATGGAGCATTGTGATTACAGGGGTCATGGAGCATTGGGATGGCAAGGGCATGGATCATCGTGATGACAAGTGTCATGGAGCATTTTTATGACAAGAGTCCCGGATCATTGTGTTGTCAGGGGTCATGGAGCATTGTGATGACTGTGGTAATGGAGCATTGTGATGACAGGGTTCATGGAGCATTGTTATGAGAAGGTCATAGAGCATTGGGCTAAAAATATTCATGAAGTATTGTGAAGGCGAGGGTCATGGAGCATTGTGATGAGAAGGGAATGGAGCATTGTGGTGAGTAGGTACTGAAGCATTGTGATGAGAAAACATTGGAGCCTTGTATTGACGAGTCTCATGGAGCATTCTGATGAAAAGGGGCATGGAGAATTGTGATTACATGGGTCTTGGAACATTGTGAAGAAAAGAGCATGGATCATTGTGATGAAAAAGGCATGGAGCCTTGTCATGACAGGGATCAAGGAGCATAATGACGACAAGTGTCAGGGAGCATTGTGATGACAAGTGTACTGAGCATTGTGATGACAAAGGTCATGGAGCATTGTGATGAGAAGACCATGGATAATTGTGATGATGAGCATCATGGGGCGTTGTGATGACACGTTTTATGAAACACTGTGATCACAAGGGTTTGGAACATTGTGATGACATAGGTCATGGAGCATTTTGATTTCATTGTAATGAAAATAGCATGAAGCATTATGATGATGTGCATGGTTCATTGTGATGACAGGGTTCATGGAGCACAGAGATGAAAAGGAGCATCGAGCATTGTGATTACAGGGGTCTTGGAGGATTGTGATGAGAAGGTCATGGAGCATTGGGCTGAAAATGTTCATGGAGCATTGTGATTATTGGGGTCATGGAGCACTATGATGACAAGTGTCATGGAGCATTGTGATGACAAGCGTCACGGAACATTCTGATTAAAGGTGTCATGGAGCATTGGGATGAAAAGGGCATGGATCATTGTGATGACAAGTGTCATGGAGATTTTTGATGACAAGATTCCCGGATCAATGTGTTGAGAGTGGTCATGCAGCACGGGGATGACAGTGGTCATGGAGCATTGTGATGACAGTGGTCATGGTGCATTGTGATTAGAAGGTCATGGATCATTGGGCTGAAAATGTTCATGGAGTATTTTGATGACAGGGGTCATGGAGCATTGTGATGACAAGGGAATTGAGCATTGTGATGACAAGGACCTGGAGAATTGTGTTGAGAAAACCATGGAGTCTTGTGATGACATGTCTCAAGGAGCATTCGGATGAAAAGCAGCATGGAGCATTGTAATTACAGGTGTCTTGGAGCACTGAGATGACAACGGCATGGAGCATGGTGATGAGAAGGCCATGGAGCATTCTGATGACATGCGTCATGGAGCTTTGTGAAGACAAGCACATGGAGCATTGTGATTACCGGGGTCTTGGAGCATTGTGATGAAAAGGGCATGGATCATTTTGATGAAAAATGCATGGAGCATTGTCATGACAGGGTTCAAGGAGCACACTGAGGAAAAGTGTTAGGGAGCATTGAGATGACAAGTGTATTGAGCATTGTGATTACAAAGGTCATGGAACATTGTGATGAGAAGACCATGGATAATTGTGTTGACGAGCGTAATGGGGCGTTGTGATGCCAAGTGTTATGGAAAATTGTGATCACAAGGGTTTGGGGCATTTTGGTGTCAGAGGTCATGGAACATTTTGATTTCATTGTGATGACAATAGCATGAAGCATTATGATGATGGGCATGGTGCATTGTGATGAGAGGGTTCATCCAGCATTGAGATGAAAAGTGGCATGGAACATTGTGATGACAAATATTACGAAGCATTGTGATGACTGGAGTCACGGAGCATTGTGATGACAAGGGCATGGAGCATTGGGATGAAAGGGGCATGGAGCATTGGTCTGACATGTTTCATGGATTATTGTGATGACAGAGGGCATGGCACATTGTGATAACTAGCACATAGAGCATTGTGATGACCAGGTCATGGATTATTGTGAAGACAGGGGTCTGGGAGCATTGTGGTGACATATGTCATGGTGCATTGTGATGACAATGGCATTGAGCATTGTGATGCCAAGTCTCATGGAGAAATGTGATGACTAAAGTAATGGAGCATTGTGATGACAAGGGCTTGGAGCATTGTGATGACAAGGGTAATGGAGCATTGTGATGACAAGGGTCATGGAGCATTTTGATGACAAAAGTCCCGGATCATTGTGTTGTCAGGGTTCATGGAGCATTGTGATGACATGGGTCATGGAGCATTCTGATGACAGGGTTCATGGGGCATGGTGATGAGAAGGTCATAGAACATTGGGCTGAAAATGTTCATGGAGTATTGTGGTGACAGGGGTCATGGGGAATTTTGATGACAAGGGAATGGAGCATTTTGATGAAAATATCATGGAGCATGGTGATGAGAAGGCCATGGAGCATTCTGAAGACATTCGTCATGAAGCTGTGTGATGACAACGTCATGGAGTATTGTGATTACAGGGGTCTTGGAGCATTGTGAGGAAAAGGGCACGGATCATTGTGATGAAAAATGCATGGAGCCTTGTCATGTAAGGGTTCAAGGAGCATACTGACGACAAGTGTCAGGGAGCATTGTGATGACAAGTGTATTGAGCATTGTGATGACAAGTGTATCGAGCATTGTGATGACATGGTCATGGAGTATTGTGAAGACAGGTGTCAGGGAGAATTGTGATGACATATGTCAGGTTCCATTGCGATGACAATGGCATGGGGCACTGTGATGCCAAGTGTCATGGAGGATTGTGATGACAAATATAATGGGCATTGTGATTAGGGCTTGGAACATTATGATGACAAGGGACATTGAGAATTTTGATGAGGAGGTCGTGAAGCATTGTGATGACAAGGTCCTGGAGCATTGTGATGAGAAGACCATAGAGCCTTGTGATGACAAGTCTCATGGAGCACAATGATGACAAGGGGCATGGAGCATTGTGATTACAGGGGTCTTGGAGCATTGTGATGACAAAGGTCATGGAGCCTTGTGATGACAAGGCCGTGGAACATTGTCATGACACGGGTGAGGGAGTATTGTAATGACTAGTGATGGAACATTTTGATATCAGTGGTGAAAGAACATTTTGATGAGAAGTGCATGGAGCTTTGTGATGACAATGTTTACGGAGCATTGTGATGATAAGGTTGTGGAACATTGTGATGACAAGTGCATGGCAGATTGTGATGACATGGGTCATGGAGCATTGTTCTGACAGGCGCATGGAGCATTCTGATGCCAAGGGTCATGGAGCACTCTGCTGACAAAGGCATGGAGCATTGTGATGACAAGGGTCACAGAGCATTGTGATGAAAGGTTCATGGAGCATTATGGTGACAAATTTCAAAGAGCACTGTAATGAGGAGGGCATGGACCATTGTGATGACAAAGGTCATGAAGCAATGTGATGACTGGAGTAACGGAGCAGTGTGATGACAAAGGCATGGAGCATTGTGATGATAGGGGCATGGAGCATTGGTCTGACAAGTTTCATGGATTATTGTGATGATAGTGGGCATGGCACATTGTGATGACAAGGGCATGGAGCATTGTTATGACCAGGTCATGAGTACTGTGAAGACAGGTGTCAGGGAGCATTGTGATGGCATATGTCATGGTGCATTGTGATGACAATGGCATGGAGCATTGTGAAGCCAAGTGTCATGGAGGATTGTGATGACAATGGTAATGGAGCATTGTGATGACAAGGGCCATTGAGAATTGTGATGACAAGTTCGTGAAGCACTGTGATGAAAAGCACATGGAGCTTGCTATGACAGGGGTCATGGAGCATTGCGATGACAAGTGCATGGAGAATTGTGATGACAAGAGCATGTAACATTGTGATGAGAAGTGTCATGGAGCATTGTGATGGCAAGACCGTGGAGCACTGTGATGAGAAGACCATGGATAATTGTGATGACGAGCATCATGGAGCATTGTGATGACAAGGGCCATTGAGAATTTTGATGCCAACGTCGTGAAGCATTTTGATGACAAGCACACGGAGCTTTCTATGACAGTGGACATGGAGCATTGTGATGAAAAGTGCATGGAGAATTGTGATGACAGGGGTCATGGAGCATTGTGATGAAAAGGGCATGGAGCATTGTGATGGAAAAGGTATGGAGCTTTTCATGACAGGGTTCAAGGAGCATTCTGATGACAAGTGTCAGTGAGCATTGTGATGACAAGTGTATTGTGCATTGTGATGATAAAGTTCATGGAGCATTGTGATGACACCGGCATGGAGTATTATGATGACAGGTATCATGGAGCGTTGCAATGACAAGTGTTGAGGAACAATGTGATCACAAGGGTTTGGAGCATTGTGATGATAGAGGTCAGGGATCATTTTGATTTCAAGGAGCACGGAGCATTGTGATGAAAGGGGTCATGGAGCATTGTGATGAGAATATCATAGAGAATTCGGCTGAAAATATTCATGGAGTATTGTGATGACAGGGTTCTTGGAGCATTGTGATAACACGGGCATGGAGAATTGTGATGAGAAGGCCATAGTGCATTCTGATGACATGCGTCATGGAGGTTTGTGATGATAAGGGGAAGGAGCATTGTGATTACAGGGGTCTTGGAGCATTGTGATGAAAAGGGCATGGAGCCTTGCCATGACAGGGTTCAAGGAGCACACTGATGAAAAATGTCTGGGACCATTGTGATGACAAGTGTATTGAGCATTGTTTTAACAAAGTTCATGGAACATTGTGATGAGAAGACCATGGATAACTGTGAAGAGGAGCGTCATGGGGCATTGTGATGACAAGTGTTATGGAACATTGTGATCACAAGGTTTTGGAGCATTGTGATGACAGAGGTCATGTAGCATTTTGATTTCATTGTGATGACAAAAGCATGAAGCATTATGATGATGGGCATGGTGCATTGTGATGACAGGGTTCATGGAGCATTGAGATGAAAAGGGGCATGGAGCATTGTGATTACAGGTGTCTTGAATCACTGTGATGACAAGGGAATGGAGCATTGTGAATGAGAATGCCATGGAGCATTCTGATGACATGCGCCACGGACCTTTGTGATGACAAGTGCATGGAGCATTGTGATTACAGGGTCTTGGAGCATTGTGATCACAAGGGTCATGGAGTCTTGTGATGACAAGGCCGTGGAACCTTGTGATGGCAGGTGTCATGGAGCATTGTTATGACAGGAGTAATGGAGCATTGTGATGACAAGGGCATCAGTATTGGTCTGAAGAGTTTCATGGATTATTGTGATGAGTGTGGGCATTGAGCATTGTGATGACAAGCTCACGGAACACTGTGTTACATGGGTCATGGAGGATTGTAATGACAAGGGCATGGAGCATTTTGATGAGAAGGGCATCGAGCATTGGTATCACAAGCGTCATGGAGCTTTGTAATGACAAGTGCATGGAGCAATTTGATGAGAGGGTTCATGGAGCATTGTGATGCCAAAGGTTATGAAACTTTGTGATGACAAATGTCATGGAGCAATTTGATGAAAAGGGCATGGAGCACTGTGATTAGAAGGGCAGGGAGCATTGTGATGACAGGGTCATGAAGAAATTTGATGAAAAGAGTCATGGAACATTTTGATTAGAGGAGTTATAGAATATTGTGATGTCAGGGGTCATGGAGCAGTGTGATGAAAAGGGTCATGGAGCATTTTGATGACAGGGGTTATGGAACATTGTGATGTCAGGGGTCATCGAACATTGTGATGATAAGTGCATGTAGCATTTTGATGACAGGGGTAATGGAACATTGTGATGACATGGGTGATGGAGTATTGGGATGACTAGTGATGGAACATTGTGATATCAGTGGTGAGAGAGCATTTTGATGAGAAGTGCATGGAGCACTGTGATGACAAGTTTTATGGAGCATTGTGATGACAAGGATGAGGAGCATTGTGATGACAAGTACATGGTGCATTGTGATGACATGGGTCATGCAGCATTGTGCTGATAAGCACATGGAGCATTGTGATGACAAGGGTCTTGGAGAATTGTGATGAAAAGTTCTTGGAGCATTGTGGTGACAAATGTCACAGAGACTTGTGATGACGAGGGCATGGACCATTTTGATGAGAAAAGTCATGAAGCATTGTGATTACAGGAGTGACGGAGCATTTTGATGATGGGTCATGGAGCATTGTGATGACAAGGGCATGGAGCATTGTGATGACAGGGGCATGGAGCATTGTGATGACAGGAGCATGGAACATTGGTCTTACATGTTTCATGGATTATTGTGATGACAGTGGGAATGGCGCATTGTGATGACAAGGGCATGCAGTATTTGAAGACAGGTGTCTGGGAGCATTTTGAAGACATAAGTCATGGCCCATTGTGATGACAATGCCATGGAGCGTTGTGATGCTAAGTGTCATGGAGGTTTTTGATGATAAAGGTAATGGAGCTTTGTGATGACAAGGGCTTGGAGCCTTGTGTTGACAAGGGTCATGGCGCACTGTGCTGACAAGGGCATGGAGCATTGTGATGACAATGGTCATGGAACATTGGACTGAGAAATGCTTGGAGCATTGTGATGACAACGGTCCCAGACCATTATGATGAAAATTTCATGGAGCACTGTGGTGACAAATGTCACAGAGCATTGTGAAGACGGGGCATGGACCATTGTGATGACAAAGGTCATGAATCATTATGATGACTGGAGTCATGGAGCATTGTGATGACAGGGGTCATGGAGCATTGTGATGGCAAGGGCATGGATCATTGTGATGACAAGTATCATGGAGCATTTTGATGACAGGGGTCCCGGATCATTGTGTTGTCTGATGTCATGGAGTGTTGTGATGACAGTGGTCATGGATCATTGTGATGACAGGGGTCATGATTCATTGTGATGACAGGGGCCATGGAGCATTGTGATCAGAAGTTCATGGAGCATTGGGCTGACAGTATGCATTGAGTATTGTGATGGCAGGGGTCATGGAGCATTGTGATGACAAGGTCCTGGAGCATTGTGAGGAGAAGACCATGGAGCCTTGTCATGACAATTATCCTGGAGCATTCTGACGAAAAGTGTCAAGGAGCATTGTGATTACATGGGTCTTGGAGCATTGTGATGAGAAGACCATGGATAATCGTGATGATGAGCGTCATGGGGAGTTGTGATGACAAGTGTTATGGAACACTGTGAACACAAGGGTTTGTAGCATTGTGATGACAGAGTTTATGGTGCATTCTGATTTCATTGTGATGACAATAGCATGAAGCATTTTTATGATGGGCATGGTTAATTGTGATGACAGAGTTCATGCAGCATTTTGATGAAAAGTGCATGGAGCATTTTGATGAGAAGGCCATGGAGCTGTCTGATGACATGCGTCATGGTGCTTTGTGATGACAAGAGCATGGAGCAGTGTGATTACAGGGGTCTTGGAGCATTGTGATGACAAGGGTCATGGAGCCTTGTGATGACAAGACCGTGGGACATTGTCATGACAGGGGTGTGGGAGTATTGTAATGACTAGTGATGGAACATTTTGATATCTGTGGTGAAAGAGCATTTTAATGAGAAGTGCATGGAGCTTTGTGATGACAAGGTTTATGGAGCATTGGGATGACAAAGATGTGGAACATTGTGATGACAAGCGCATGGCATATTGTGATGACATGGGTCATGGAGCATTGTGCTGACATTCGAATGGAGCATTGTGATGACAAGGGTCATGGAGCACTCTGCTGACAAAGGCATGGAGCATTGTGATGACACGGGTCAGAGAGAATTGTGATGATAAGTTCATGGAGCATTACGGTGACAAAGTTCACAGAGCCCTGTGATTACGAGGACATGGACTATTGTGATGACAAAGGTCAAGATGCAGTGTGATGACTGGAGTCACGGAGCATTGTGATGACAAGGGCATGGAGCATTGTGATGACAAGGGCATGGAGCATTGTTATGACCAGGTCATGGATTATTGTGAAGACAGGTATCAGGGAGCATTGTGATGACATATGTCCTGGTGCATTGTGATGACAATGTCATGTCATGGAGCATTGTGAAGCAAAGGGTCATGGAGGATTGTGATGACAAAGGTAATGGAGCATTGTGATGACAAGGGCTTGGAGCACTGTGGTGACAAGGGCCATTGAGAATTTTGATGACAAGGTCGTGAAGCATTGTTATGACAAGCACATGGAGCTTGCTATGACAGGGGTCATGGAGCATTGCGATGACAAGTGCATGGAGTATTGTGATTACAGGGGTCTAGGAACATTGAGATGACGATGGCATGGAGCATTGTGATGCCACGGGTTATGGAGCTATGTGATGACAAATGTCATGGAGCATTTTGATGACAAGGGCATGGTTCATTGTGATGAGAAGGGCAGGGAGAATTGTGATGACAGGGTCATGGAGCAATTTGATGAAAAGGGTCATGGAACATTTTGATTGCATGGGTTATAGAATATTGTGATGTCAGGGGTCATGGAGCTGTGTGATGAAATGCGTCCTAGAGCATTGTGATGACAAGGGTCGCAGAGCAGTGTGATGAAAAGTTCATGGAGCATTGTGGTGACAAATGTCAAAGAGACTTGTGATGACGAGGGCATGGACCATTGTGATGAGAAATGTCATGAAGCATTGTGATGACAGGAGTCATGGTGCATTATGATGACGGGTCATGGAGCATTGTGATGACAAGGGCATGGAGCATTGGTCTTACAAGTTTCAAGGATTATTGCGATGACAGTGGGAATGGCGCATTGTGATGACAAGGGCATGGAGCATTTTGATGACAAGGTCATGCAGTATTTGAAGACAGGTGTCTGGGAGCATTTTGAAGACATAAGTCATGGCCCATTGTGATGACAATGCAATGGAGCGTTGTGATGCCAAGTGTCATGGAGGTTTGTGATGACAAAGGTAATGGAGCATTGTGATGATAAGGGCTTGGAGCCTTGTGATGACAAGGTTCATAGCGCACTGTGCTGACAATTGCATGGAGCATTGTGATGACAATGGTCATGGAGCATTTTACTGAGAAAGGCTTGGAGCATTGTGATGACAACGGTCACAGACCATTATGATGAAAATTTCATGGAGCATTGTGGTGACAAATATCACAGAGCCTTGTGAAAACGAGGGCATGGACCATTGTGATTACAAAGGTAATGAAGCATTGTGATGACTGGAGTCATGGAGCATTGTCTTGACAGGGCTCATGGAGCATTGTGATGGCAAGGGCATGGATCATAGTGATGACAAGTGTCATGGAGCATTTTGATGACAAGTGTCCCGGATCATTGTGTTGTCTGGTGTCATGGAGCGTTGTGATGACAGGGGTCATGGAGCATTGTGATGACAGGGGTCATGGAGCATTGTGATCAGAAGTTCATGGAGCATTGGACTGACAGTATTCATTGAGTAATGTGATGGCATGGGTCATGGATCATTGTGATGACAATGGAATGGAGCACTGTGATGACAAGGTCCTGGAGCATTGTGAGGAGAAGACCATGGAGCCTTGTGATGACAAGTATCATGGGGCATTCTGATGAAAAGGGGCATGGAGCATTGTGATTACATGGGTCTTGGAGCATTGTGAAGAATAGGGCATGGATGATAGTGATGAAAGAGCATGGAGCCTTGTCATGAGAGGGTTCAGGGAGTACACTAACGACAAGTGTCAGGGAGCATTGTGATGACAAGTGTATTGAGCATTGTGATGACAAAGGTCATGGAGCATTGTCATGAGAAGACCATGGATAATTGTGATGATGAGCGTCATGGGGAGTTGTGATGACAAGTGTTATGGAACATTGTGAACACAATGGTTTGGAGCATTGTGATGACAGAGGTTATGGTGCATTTTGATTTCATTGTGATGACAATAGCATGAAGCATTATGATGATGGGCATGGTTCATTGTGATGACAGAGTTCATGCAGCATTGTGATGAAAACAGCATGGAGCATTGTGATGAGAAGGCCATGGAGCTGTCTGATGACATGCGTCATGGTGCTTTGTGATGACAAGAGCATGGAGCAGTGTGATTACAGGGGTCTTGGAGCATTGTGATGACAAGGGTCATGGAGCCTTTTGATGACAAGGCCGTGGAACATTGTCATGACAGGGGTGTGGGAGTATTGTAATGACTAGTGACGGAACATTTTGATATCTGTGGTGAAAGAGCATTTTAATGAGAAGTGCATGGAGCTTTGTGATGACAAGGTTTATGGAGCATTGGGATGACAAAGATGTGGAACATTGTGATGACAAGCGCCTGGCATATTGTGATGATATGGGTCAATGAGCATTGTGCTGACAAGCGCATGGAGCATTGTGATGACAAGGGACATGGAGCACTCTGCTGACAAAGGCATGGAGCATTGTGATGACAAGGCTCAGAGAGCATTGTGATGATAAGTTCATGGAACATTATGGTGAAAATGTTCACAGAGCCCTGTGATTACGAGGGCATGGACCACTGTGATGACAAAGGTCAAGAAGCAGTGTGATGACTGGAGTCACGGAGCATTGTGATGACAAGGGCATGGGGCATTGTGATGACAGGGGCATGGAGCATTGGTCTGAGAAGTATCATGGATTATTGTGATGAAATTGTGCATGGCGCAATGTGATGACAAGGGCATGGAGCATTGTTATGACCAGGTCATGGATTATTGTGAAGACAGGTAACAGGGAGTATTGTGATGACATATGTCCTGGTGCATTGTGATGACAATGTCATGGAGCATTGTGAAGCCAAGTGTCATGGAGGATTGTGATGACAAAGGTAATGGAGCATTGTGATGACAAGGGCTTGGAGCATTGGGGTGACAAGGGCCATTGAGAATTCTCATGACAAGGTCGTGAAGCACAGTTAGGACAAGCGCATGGAGCTTGCTATGACATGGGTTATGGAGCATTGCGATGACAAGTGCATGGAGCATTGTGATTAGAGGTGTCTTGGAGCATTGTGATGACAAGGGCATGGAGCATGGTGATGACAATGCCATGGAGCATTCTGATGACATGCGTCCTGGAGATTTGTGATGACAAGCACATGGAGCATTGTGATTACAGGGGTCTTGGAGCATTGTGATGAAAAGTGCATGGATCATTGTGAGGAAAAGGCAAAGAGCCTTGTCATGACAGGTTTCAAGTAGCATACTGAAGACAAGTGTCAGGGAGCATTGTGATGACAATTGTATTGAGCATTGTGTTAACAAATGTCATGGAGCATTTTGATGAGGAGACCATGGATAATTGTGATGACGAGCGTCATGGGGCATTGTGATGACAAGTGTTATGGAACACTGTGATCAGAAGGGTTTGGAGCATTGTGATGACAAAGGTCATGGAACATTTTGATTTCATTGTGATGATAATAGCATGAAGCATTATGATGATTGGCATGGTGCATTTTGATGACAGTGTTCATGGAGAATTGAGATGAAAAGGGGTATGGAGCATTGTGATTACAGGGCTCTTGGAGCATTGTGATGACAATGTTCATGGAGCCTTGTGATGACAACGCCGTGGAACACTGTGATGGCAGGGGTAATGGAGCATTGTTATGACAGGTGTAATGGAGCATTGTGATGACAAGGGCATGGAGCACTGGTTTGAAAAATTTCATGTATTATTGTGATGAGTGTGGGCATGGAGCATTGTGTTGACAAGGGCAGGGAACACGGTGATACATGGGTCATGGAGGATTGTAATGACGAGGCATGGATCATTGTGATGAGAAAGGCATCGAGCATTGTTATGACAAGCGTCATGGAGATTTGGGATGACAAGTGCATGGAGTAATGTGATGAGATGTTTCATGGAGCATTGTGATGACAATGGAATGGAGCATTGTGATGCCAAGGGTGATGGAGCTTTGTGATGACAAATGTAATGGAGCATTTTGATGACAAGGGCGTGGTGCATTGTGATGAGTAGGGCAGGGAGCATTCTGATGACAGGTTCATGGAACAATTTGATGGAAAGTGTCAGGGAATATTTTGATGACAGGGGTTATGGAACATTGTGATGTCAGTGGTCACGGAGCATTGTGATGATAAGGGCATGTAGCATTTTGATGACAGGGGTCATGGAACATTGTGATGACAGTGTTGAGGGAGTATTGTGATGACTGGTGATGGAACATTGTGATATCAGTGGTGAGAGAGCATTTAGATGAGAAGTGCATGGAGCATTGTGATGACAAGGTTTATGGAAAATTGTGATGACAAGGTTGTGGAGCATTGTGATGACAAGTGCATGGCACATTGTGATGACATGTGTCTTGGAGCATTGTGCTGACAAGCGCATGGAGCATTGTGATGACAAGGGTAATGGAGCATTGTGCTGACAATGGCATGGAGCATTGTGATGACAAGTGTTACAGATCATTGTGATGACGAGGGAATTAACCATTGTGATGAAAAAGTTCATAAAGCATTGTGATGGCTGGAGTCACGGAGCATTATGATGTGAGGGGTCATGGAGCATTGTGATTACAAGGGCATGGAGCATTGTGATGACAGGGGCATGGAGCATTGGTCTGACAATTTTCATGAATTATTGCTATGAGAGTGGACAGGGCACATTGTGATGACAAGGGCATGGAACATAGTTATGAAAAGGTCATGTAGTATTGTGAAGACAGGTGTCAGGGAGCACTGTGATGACATATGTCATGGTGCTTTGTGATGACAATGGCATGAAGCATTGTGATGCCAAGTGTCATGGAGGATTGTGATTACAAACGTAATGGAGCCTTGTGATGCCAAGTGTCATGGAGGATTGTGATGACAAAGGTAATGGAGCATTGTGATGACAATTTCTTTTAGAATTGTGAAGAAAAGGGTCATGGAGCATTGTGATGACAAGGGCCATTGAGAATTTTGATGCAAACGTCGTGAAGCATTGTGATGACAAGCGCACGAAGCTTGTTATGACAGGGGACATGGAGCATTGCTATGAAAAGTGCATGGAGAACTGTGATGACAAGACATCATAACATTGTGATGAGAAATGTCATGGAGTATTGTGATCATCAGGACGTGGATAATTGTGATGACAAGGGACATGGAGCATTGTGATGACCAGGGCATGGAGCATAGTGATGGAAAGACCGTGGAGCAGTGTGATGAGAAGGCCATGGATAATCGTGATGACGAGAGTCATGGAGCACTGTAATGACAAGGGGCATGGATCATTGTGATGACAGGTGTCATGGAGCATTGTGATGACAGGGGTCATGGAGCATTGTGATGACATGGGTCATGGAGCATTCTGATGTCAAGCTTGTGGAGTTTTGTGATGACAATGGCCTGGAGCATAGTGATGAAAAGGGCATGGAGCATTGTGATGAAAAAGGCATGGAGCCATTTCATGACAGGTTTCAAGGAGCATTCTGACGACAAATGTCAGGGAGCATTGTGATGACAAGGGCATGGAGCATGGTGATGAGAAGGCCATGGAGACTTCTGATGATATGGGTCATGGAGCTTTGTGATGACAAGGGCATGGCGCATTGTGATTACATGGGTCTTGGATCATTGTGATGAAAAGTGCATGGATCATTGTGATGAAAAAGACATGGAGCCTTGTCATGACAGGGTTCAAGGAGCATACTGAGGACAAGTGTCAGGGAGCATTGAGCTGACAAGTGTATTGATCATTGTGATGACAAAGGTCATGGAGCATTGTGATGAGAAGACCATGGATAATTGTGATGAGGAGCGTCATGGGGAATTGTGATGACAAGTGTTATGGTACATTGTGATCACAATGGTTTGGAGCACTGAGATGACAGAGGTCATTGAGCATTTTGATGACATGCGTCATGGACCTTTGTGATGACAAGTGCATGGAGAATTGCGATTATAGTGTTCTTGGAGAATTGTGATGACAAGGGTCATGGAGCCTTGTGATGATGAGGCTGTGGAACGTTGTGATGGCAGGGGTCATGGAGCATTGTTATGACACGGGTAAAGGAGCCTTTTGATGACAAGTGCATGGAGCATTGATGTGACAAGTTTTATGGATTATTGTGATGAGAGTGCGCATGGAGCATTGTGATGACAAGAGCATGGAACATGGTGATACATGGACCATGGAACATTGTAATGACAAGGGCCTGCAGCATTGTGATGAGAATGGCATCGAGCAGTGTGATGACAAGTGTCATGGAGCTTTGTGATGACAAGGGCATGGAGCAATGTGATGAGAGGGTTCATGGAGCATTGTGATGACAATGGCATGGAGCATTGTGATGCCAAGGGTCATGGAGCCCTGGGATGACAAGCATCACGGAACATTCTGATTACAGGGGTCATGGATAATTGGGATGACAAGCGCATGGATCATTGTGATGACAAGTGTCCTGGAGCATTTTGATGACAAGTGTCCCAGATCATTGTGCTGTCAGGGGTCATGGAGCGCTGTGTTGACAGTGGTCATGGAGCATTGTGATGACAGGGGTAATGGAGCATTGTGATGGCAAGGGCATGGAGCATTGTGATGAGAATGCCATGGAGCATTCTGATGACATGCATCATGGAGCTTTGTGATGACAAGAGCATGAAGCATTGTGATTACAGGGGTCATGGAACATTGTGATGAGAGGGCTGAGGGAGTATAGTGATGACTAGTGATGGAACATCGTGATATCAGTTGTGAGAGAGCATTTTGATGAGAAGTGCATGGTGCATTGTGATGAAAAGGTTTATGGAGCACTGTGATGACAAGGTTGTGGAGCATTGTGATGATAAGAGCATGATACATTGTGATGACATGGGTCATGGAGCATTGTGCTGAGAAGCGCATGGCGCTTTGTGATGACAAGGGTCATGGAGCATTGTGAAGAAAAGTTCATGGAGCATTGTGGTGACAAAGGTCACAGAGACTTCTGATAACCAGGGCATGGACCACTGTGATGTCAAAGGTCATGAAGCATTGTGATGAGTGGAGTCACGGAGCAATGTGATGACAGGGTTCATGGTGCATTGTGATGACAACGGCATGGAACACTGTGATGATAGGGGCATGGAGAATTGGTCTGACAACTTTCATGGATTATTGTGATGAGTGTAGGCATGGTGCATTGTGAAGACAAGGGCATGGAGCATTGTGATGACAAGGGCATGGGTCATTGTGATGACAAGATCATGGAGTATTGTGAAGACAGGTGTCAGGGAGCATTGTGATGACATATGTCATGGTCCATTGTGATGACAAGGGCATGGAGAATTGTGATGACAAAGTCAAGTGTATTGTGAAGACAGGTGTCAGGGAGCGTTTTATTGACATATGTCATGGTCCATTGTGATGACAATGGCATGGAGCATTGTGATGCCAAGTGTCATGGAGGATTGTGATGACAAAGGTAATGGAGCATTGTGATGACAAGGGCTTGGAGCATTGTGATGACAAGGGTCATGGAGCATTTTGATGAGAAGAGCATGGAGCATTGTGATGACAAGGGCCATTGATAATTATGATGACAAGGTCGTGAAGCATTGTGATAAAAAACATATGGAGCTTGCTATGACAGGGTTCATGGAGCATTGCGATGACAATTGCATGGAGAATTGTGATGACAAGATCATGTAACATTGTGATGAAATGTGTCATGGATCCTTGTGATGGCAATACCGTGGAGCACTGTGATGAGAAGACCATGTATAATTGTGATGACGAGCGTCATGGAGCACTGTAATGACAAGGGGCAAGGAGCATTTTGATGACACGTGTCATGGAGCACTGTGATAGCAGGGGTCATGGAGCATTGTGATGACAGGTGTTATGGAGCATTCTGATGACAAGCTTGTGGAGTATTGTGATGACAATGGCATGGAGCATTGTGATGCAAAGGGCATGGAGCATTGTGATGAAAAAGGCATGGAGGCTTTTCATGAGAGTGTTCAAGGAGCATTCTGATGACAAGTGTCAGGGAGCATTGTGATGACAAGTGTATTGAGCATTGTGATGAAAAAGGTCGTGGAGCATTGTGAAGACAAGGGCATGGAGTATTGTGATGACAGGCATCCTGGAGTGTTGTGAAAACAAGTGTTATGGAACAATGTGATCACAATGATTTGGAACATTGTGATGACAGAGGTCATGGATCATTTTGATTTCAAGGGGCATGGAGAATTGTAATGATAGGGTAATGGACCATTGTGATGAGAAGTTCATGGAGCATTGGGCTGAAAATGTTCTTGGAGTATTGTTATGAAAGGGGTCATGGAGCATTGTGATGACAAGGGAATGGAGCACTGTGATGACAAGGTCCTGGAGCATTGTGATGAGAAGACAATGGAGCCTTGTGATGACAAGTCTCATGGAGCATTCTGATGAAAAGGGGCATGGATCATTATGATGACAGTGGTCTTGGAGCATTGAGATGACAACCTCATGGAGCATAGTGATGAGAAGGCCATGGAGCATTCTAATGACATGCATAATGGAGCGTTGTGATGACCATGGCATGGAGCATTGAGATTAGAGTGGTCTTGGAGCATTGTGATGAAAAGGGCATGGATCATTGTGATGAAAAATGCATGGAGCCTTGTCATGAAAGGGTTCAAGGAGCATTCTGACGACAAGAGTCATGGAGCATTGTGATGACAAGTGTATTGAACATTGTGATGACAAAGATCATGGAGCATTGTGATGAGAAGACCATGGATAATTGTGATGACCAGAGTCATGGGGCATTGTGATGACAAGTGTTATGGAACATTGTGATCACAAGGGTTTGGAGCATTGTGATGACAGAGGTCATGGAGCATTTTAATTTCATTGTGATGACAATAGTATGAAGCATTTTGATGATGGGCATGGTGCATTGTTATGACAGGGTTCATGGAACATTGAGATGAAAAGGGGCAGGGAGCATTGTCATTACAGGAGTCCTGGAGCATTGTGATGACAAAGGTATGGAGCATCGTGAATGACAAGGCCATGGAGCATTCTGATTACATGTGTCATGGATCTTTGTGAGTCATGGGTATGGAGAATTGTGATTACATTGTCTTGGAGCATTGTGATGAAAAGTGTCATGGAGTCTTGTGATGACAAGGTCGTGGAACCTTGTGTGGGCAGGTGTCATGGAGCAGTGTATTGACAGTGGTAATGGTGCGTTGTGATGACAAGGGCATGGTGAATTGGTCTGAAAATTTTCATGGATTATTGTGATGACAAGGGCACGGAACACTTTGATACATGGGTCATGGTGGATTGTAATGACAATGGCATTTAGCATTGTGATGAGAAGGGCATCAAGCATTGGGATCACAAGCGTCATGGAGCTTTGTGATGACAAGGGCATGGAGCAATGTGATGAGAAGCTTCATGGAGCATTGTGATGACAATGGCATGGAGCATTGTGATGCCAAGGGTCATGGAGCTTTGTGATGACAAAGCTCATGGAGCATTTTGATGACAAGGTCGAAGTGCGTTGTGATGAGAAGGGCAGGGAGCATTGTGATAACAGGGTCTTAGAGCAATTTGATGAAAAAGGTCATGGAACATTTTGATGAGAGTGGTTATGGAAAATTGTGGTGTCAGGGGTCATGGAGCATTGTGATGAAAAGGGTATTGGAGTATTTTGATGACAGGGTTTATGGAACATTGTGATGTCAAGGGTCATGGAGAATTTAATGATAAGTGCTTGTATCATTGTGATGATAGGGGTCATGGAACATTGTGATGACAGGGGTGAGGGAGTATTGTGAAGACTAGTGATGGAACATTGTGATATCAGTGGTGAGAGAGCATTTTGATGACAAGTGCATGGAGCATTGTGATGACACGGTTTATGGAGCATTGTGGTGACAAGGATGTGGAGCATTGTGATGACATGGGTCAAAAAGCATTGTGCTGAAAAGTGCATGGAGCATTGTGATGACAAGTGTCATGGATCATTGTGCTGACAAAGGCATGGTGCATTTTGATGACAAGGGTCACAGAGCATTGTGATGAATATTTCAGGGAGCATTGTGGTGACAAAAGTCACAGAGCCTTCTGTGACAAGGGCATGGACCATTGTGATGACAAAGGTCATGAAGCATTTTGATGAATGGAGTCACGGAGCATTGGGATGACAGGGGTCATGGAGCATTGTGATGACAGGTTTCATGGGGCATTGTGATGAGTAGGTCATGGAGCATTGGGCTGAGAATGTTCATCGAGTATTGTGATGACAGGGCTCATGTGGCATTTTCATGACAACGGAATGGAGCATTGTGATGAAAAGGGCATGGAGCATGGTGATGAGAAGGCCATGGAGAATTCTGAAGTCATGTGTCATGAAGCTTTGTGATGACAAGGGCATGGAGCATTGTGATTACAGGGGTCTTGGGGCATTGTGAGGAAAAGGCCATGGATCATTGTGATTAAAAAGGCATGGAGCCTTGTCATGACAGGGTTCAAGGAGCATACTGACGACAAGTGTCAGGGAGCATTGTGATGACAAGAGTAATGAGCATTGTGTTGACAAAGGTCATGGAGTATTGTGAATAGAAGACCATGGATAATTGTGATGATGAGCGTCATGGGGCGTTGTGATGACAAGTGTTATGGAACATTGTGATCACAAGGGTTTGGAGCATTGTGTTGACAGAGGTCATGGAGCATATTGATTTCATTTTGATGACAATTGCATGAAGCATTATGATGATGGGCATGGTGCATTGTGATGACACGGTTCATGGAGCATTGAGATGAAAAGGGGCATGGAGCATTGTGATTACAGGGGTCTTGGAGCATTGTGATGATGAGGGCATGGAGCATCGTAAATGAGAAGGCCATGGAGCATTCTGATGACATGTGTCATGGAGCTTTGTGATGACAGAGGTAATGGAGCATTGTGATGATAAGGGCATGGAGCACTGGTCTGAAATATTTCATGGATTATTATGATGAGAATGGGCATGGAGCATTGTGATGACAAGGGCACAGAACACTTTGATACATGGGTCATGGAGGATTGTAATGACAAGTGCATGGAACACTGTGATGAGAAAGGCATCGAGCATTGTTATCACAAGCGTCATGGAGCTTTGTGATGACAAGGGCATGGAGCAATGTGATGAGGGGCTTCATGGAGCATTGTGATGACTATGGCATGGAGCATTGTGATGCCAAGGGTCATGGAGCATTGTGATGACAAAGGTCATGGAGCATTTTGATGACAAGGTCGTGGTGCATTGTGATGAGAAGTGCAGCGAGCATTGTGATAATAGGTTCATGGAGCAATTTGATGAAAAAGGTCATGGAACATTTTGATGAGAGTGGTTATGGAAATTTGTGATGACAGGGGTCATGGAGCATTGAGATGAAATGGGTAATGTAGCATTTTGATGACACGGGTTATGGAACATTGTGATGGCAGGGGTCATGGAGCATTTTGATGATAAGTGCGTGTAGCATTGTGATGATAGGGGTCATGGAACATTGTGATGACAGCGGTGAGGGAATATTGTGAAGACTAGCGATGGAATATTGTGATACCAGTGGTGAGAGGGCATTTTGATGAGAAGTGCATGGAACATTGTGATGACAATGTTTATGGAGCATTGTGATGACCATGATGTGAAGCATTGTGATGACAAGCGCATGGTACATTGTGATGCCATGGGTCAAGGAGCATTGTGATGACAAGCGCATAGAGCTTTGTGATGACAAGTGTCATGGATCATTGTGCTGACAAATGCATGGTGCATTGTGATGACAAGGGTCAGAGAGCATTGTGATGAAATGTTCATGGAGCATTGTGGTGACAAATGACACAGAGCTTTGTGTGAAAAGGGCATGGAACATTCTGATGAAAAAAGTCATGAAGCATTGTGATGACTGTGGTCACGGACCATTGTGATGACAGGCGTCATGGAGCATTGTGATGACAGGATTCATGGGGCATTTTGATGAGAAGGTCATGGAGCATTGGGCTGAAAATATTCAAGGAGTATTGTGATGACAGGGGTCATGGGGCAATTTGATGAGAAGGGAAAGGAACATTGTGATGAAAAGGGAATGGAGCATGGTGATGAGAAGGCAATGGAGCATTCTGAAGACATATGTCATGAAGCATTGTGATGACAAGGGCATGGAGCATTGTGATTACAGGAGACTTGGAGCATTGTCAGGAAAAGGGCATGGGTCTTTTTGATTAAAAAGGCATGGAGCCTTGTCATGACAGGTTTCAAGGAGCCTACTGACGACAAGTGTCAGGGAGCATTGTGATGACAAGTGTATTGAGCACTGTGATGACAAAGTTCATGGAGTATTGTGAATAGAAGGCCATGGATAATTGTGATGATGAGCATCATGGGGCGTTGTGATGACAAGTGTTATGGAACAATGTGATCACAAGGGTTTGGAGCATTGTGATGACAGAGGTCATGGAGCATTTTGATTTCATTTTGATGACAATAGCATGAAATATTATGATGATGGGCATGGTGCATTTTGATGACACGGTTCATGGAGCATTGAGATGAAAAGGGGCATGGAGCATTGTGATTACAGGGGTCTAGGAGAATTGTGATAACAAGGGCATGGAGCATCGTGAATGAGAAGGCCATGGAGCATTCTGATGACATGTGTCATGGAGCTTTGTGATGACAAGGACATGGAGCATTGTGATGACATGGGTTATGGAGTCTTGTGATGACAAGGCCGTGGAACACTGTAATGGTAGGTGTCATGGAGCATTGTTATAACGGGTAATGGAGCATTTTGATGAGAAGGGCATGGAGCATTGGTCTGAAAAGTTTCATGGCTTATTGTGATGAGAGGGGGCATGGAGCATTGTGATGACAAGGGCACGGAACACTGTGATACATGGGTCATGGCGGTTTTTAATGAAAGGGCATGGAGCATTGTGTTAAGAAGAGCATCGAGCATTGTGATGAAAAGCATCATGGAGCCTGTGATGACAATTGCATGGATCAATGTGATGAGAATGTTCATGGAGCATTTTGATGACAATGGCATGGAGCATTGTGATGCCAAGTGTCATGGAGCTTTGTGATGACAAAGGTCATAGAGCATTTTGATGACAAGTGCGTGGTGCACTGTGATGAGAAGGGCAGAGAGCATTGTGATGAAATGGTCATGGAGCAATTTGATGAAAAGTGTCATGGGATATTTTGATGAAAGGGGTTATGGACCATTGTGATGTCAGGGGTCATGGAGCATTATGATGAAAAGGGTCATGGAGCATTTTGATGACAGGGGTCCTGGAACATTGTGATGAAAGGGGTGAGGGAGTATTGTGATGACTATTGATGGAACATTATGATATCCGTGGTGGGACAGCATTTTGATGGGAAGTGCATGGAGCATTGTGATGACAAGATTTATGGAGCACTGTGATGAAAAGGTTGTGGAGCATTGTGATGACAAGCGCATGGCGCATTGTGATGACACAGGTCATGGGGCACTGTGCGGACAAGCGCATGGAGCATTGTGATGACAATGGTCATGGAGCATTTTGCTGACAAATGTATGGAGCATTGTGATGAAATGGGTAACAGAGCATTGTGATGAAAATTTCATGGAGCATTGTGGTGACAAATATCACAGAGCCTTTTGATGATGAAGGAATGAACCATTGTGTTGACAAAGGTCATAAAGCATTGTGATGACTGGAGTCACGGAGCATTGTGATGACAAGGTCCTGGAGCATTGTGATGAGAGGACGATGTAGCCTTATGATGACAATTCTCATGGAGCATTCTGATGAAAACTGGCATAGAGCATTGTGATTACAGGGGTCTTGGATCCTTGTGATGACAAGGCCGTGGAACATTGTGATGGCAGGGGTCATGGAGCATTGTTATGACATGGGCAATGGAGCATTGTGATTACAAGGGCATCGAGCATTTGGCTGAAAATTTTCAAGGATTATTGTGATGAGAGTTGGCATGGAGCATTGTGATGACAAGGGCATGGAACACTGTGATACATGGGTCATGGAGGATTTTAATGGCAAGGGCATGGAGCAATGTGATGAGAGGCACCATGGAGCATTGTGATGACAAGGCCAGAGAGCATTGTGATGACAAATGTCTGGGAGCATTTTGATGACAACATTCACAGATCATTGTGTTGTCAAGGGTCATGGAGCATAGTGATGACAGTGGTCATGGAGCATTGTGATGACAGGGGTCGTGGAGCATTGTGATAAGATGGTCATGGAGCATTGGGCTGAAAATGTTCATGGAGTATTGTGATGACAGGGGTAATGGGGCATTGTGATGACAAGGGAATGAAGCATTGTGATGTCAAGGTCCTGGAGCATTGTGATGAGAAGACCATGGAGACTGGTGATGACAAGTCTCATGGAGCATTCTGATGAAAAAGTGCATGGAGCATTGTGATTACAGGGGTCATGGAGCATTGTGATGACAAGGGCATGGAGCATTGTGATGCCAAGGGTCATGGAGCTTTGTGATGACAAAGTTCATGGAGCAATTTGATGACAAGGTCGTGGTGCATTGTGATGAGTAGGGCAGGGAGCATTGTGATGACAGTGTCATGGAGCAATTTGATGAATAGGATCATGGAACATTTTGATGACAGTGGTTATGGAACATTGTTATGTCAGGGCTCATGGAGCATTGTGATGAAAAGGGTCATGGAGCATTTTGATAGCAGGGGTTATGGAACATTGTGATGTCATGGTTCATGGAGCATTGTGATGATAAGATCATGTAGCATTTTCATGACAGGGATCATGGAACATTGTGATGACAGGGGGGAGAGAGCATTTTGATGAGAAGTGCATGGAGCATTGTGATGACAATGTTTTTGGAGCACTGTAACGACAAGGATGTGGAGCATTGTGATGACAAGCGCATGGCGCATTGTGATGACATGGGTTATGGAGCATTGTGCTGACAAGTGCATGGAGCATTGTGATGACAAGGGTCATGTAGCATTGTGCTGACAAAGGCATGGAGCATGGTGATGACAAGGATCACAGAGCATTGTGATGAAAAGTTCATGGAGCCTTGTGTGACGAGGACATGGACCATTGTGATGACAAATGTCATGAAGCCTTGTGATGACTGGAATCACAGAGCATTGAGATGACAGGGGTCTTGGAGCACTGTGATGACAAGGACATGGAGCATTGTGATGAGAAGGCCATGGAGCATTCTGATGACATACATCATGGAGCTTTGTGATTAAGGTTATGGAGCATTGTGATTACACGGGTCTTGGAGCATTGTGATGAAAAAGGTATGGATCATTGTGATGAAACAGGAATGGAGCCTTGTCATGACAGGGTTCAAGGAGCATACTGATGAAAAGTGTCAGGGAGCATTGTGATGACAAGTGTATTGAGCATTGTGATGACAAAGTTCATGGAACACTGTGATGAGAAGGCCATGGATAATTGTGATGATGAGTGTCATGGTGCATTGTGATGACAATGGTTATGGAACATTGTGATCACAAGGGTTCTTAGCATTTTGATGACAGAGGTCATGGAGCATATTGATT
The DNA here is from genome assembly GCF_949752795.1 of Hyperoodon ampullatus. Lineage (NCBI taxonomy): Eukaryota > Metazoa > Chordata > Mammalia > Artiodactyla > Ziphiidae > Hyperoodon > Hyperoodon ampullatus. Next base: position 146,589,915 of record NC_136913.1, on the reverse strand, counting down.
TCATTGTGATGACAATAGCATGAAGCATGATGACGATGGACATGGTGCATTTTGATGACAGGGTCATGGAGCAGTTTGATGAAAAGTGTCATGGAACATTTTGATGACAGTGGTTATGGAACATTTTGATGTCAGGGGTCATGGAGCATTGTGATGAGAAGGGCATGGAGCATTGTGATGACACAGGTCATGGAAAATTGTGATGAAAGTGTTGAGGGAGTATTGTGATGACTAGTGATGGAACATTGTGATATCAGTGCTGAGAGAGCATTTTGCTGAGAAGTGCCTGGAGCATTGTGATAACAAAGTTTATGGAGCATTGTGATGACAAGATTTATGGGGCATTGTGATGAGAAGGCTGTGGAGAATTGTGATGAAAAGTGCATGGCGCATTTGATAACATGGATCATGGAGCATTGTGCTGAGAACCGAATGGAGCATTGTGAAGACAAGAATCATGGAGCCTTGTGCTGACAAAGGCAAGGAACATTGTGATGACAAAGATCACAGAGCATTGTGATGAAAAATTCATGGAGCATGGTGGTGACAATGGTCACAGAGCCTTGTGATGACGAGGGCATGGACCATTGTGATGAAAAAGGTCATGAAGCATTGTGATGACTGGAGTCACGGAGCATTGTGATGACAAGGGTATGGAGCATTGTGATGACAGGGGCATGGTTAATTGTTCTGACAAGTTTCATGGTTTATTGTGATGACAGTGGGCTTGGCACATTCTGATGACAAGGTCATGGAGCATTGTGATGAGAAGATCATGGAGTACTGTGAAGACAGGGGTCAGGGAGCATTGTGATGACATATGTCATGGTCCATTTTGATGACAATGGCATGGAGCATTGTGATGCCAAGGGTCATGGAGGAATGTGATGACAAAGTTAATGGAGCATTGTGATGACAGGGGTTTGGAGCATTGTGAGGACAAGCGTCATGGAGCATTTTGATGACAAGGGCATGGAGGATTGTGATGACAAGGGCCATTGAGAATTCTGATGACAAGTTCGTGAAGCATTGTGATGAAAAGCACATGGAGCTTGCTATGACAGGGGTCATTGAGCATTTCGATGACAAGTGCATGGATAATTTTGATGACAAGAGCATGTAACATTGTGATGAGAAGTGTCATGGAGCATTGTGATGGAAAGACCGTGGAGCATTGTGATGAGAAGATCATGGATATTTGTGATGACGAGCGTCATGGAGCACTGTAATGACAAGGGGCATGGAGCATTGTGATGACAGGTGTCATGGAGCATTGTGATGACAGGGATCATGGAGCATTTTGATGACAAGTGTCTTGGAGCATTCTGATGACAAGCTTGTGGAGTATTGTGATGACAATGGCATGGAGCATTGTGAGAAAAAGGGCATGGAGCATTGTGATGAAAAAGGCATAGAGCCTTTTCATGTCAGGGTTCAAGGAGCATTCTGAGGAAAAGTGTCAGGGAGCATTGTGATGACAGGTGTATTGAGCATTGTGATGACAAAGTTCATGGAGCATTGTGATTACAAGGGCATGGAGTATTGTGATGGCAGGCATCATGGAGCGTTGTGATGACAAGTGTTATGGAACATGGTGATCACAAGTGTTTGGAGCATTGTGATGACAGAGGTCATGGATCATTTTGATTTGAAGAATCATGGAGCACAGTGATGACAAGGGCATGAAGCAATGTGATCCCAAGGTTCATGGAGGATTGTGATGACACTGGTAATGGAGAATTGTGAGGACAAGTGCACGGAACATTGTGATGACAAGGTCATGTAGCATTTTGCTGACAAAGGCATGGAGCACCGTGATGACAAGTGTCATGGAGCTCTGTGACGACAAGCGTCAAGGACCATTGTGATTACAGGGGTCATGGAGCATGGGGATGACAAGCTCAAGGAATATTCTGATGACAAGTGGCATGGATCATTTTGATGACTGTGGTCATGTAGCATTGTGATGATATGGGTCATGGAGCATTGTGATGAGAATGTCATGGAGCATTGGGCTGAAAATATTCATGGAGTACTGTGATGACACGGGTCATGGAGCATTTTGATGAGAAGGGAATGGAGCAATGCGATGAGAAGTTCCTGGAGCATTGTGATGAGAGGGCCATGACACCTTGTGATGAAAATTGTCATGGAGCATACTGATAAAAAGGTTCATGGAGCATTGTGATTACAGGGGTTTTGTAGCATTGAGAAGACCAGGGCATGGAGCATTGGGATGAGAAGGCCATGGAGCATTCTGATGACATGCGTCATGGAGCTTTGTGATGAAAAGGACATGGAGCATTGTGATATGAGGGGTCTTGGAGGATTGTGATGAAAAGGGCATGGATCATTGTGATGAAAAATGCATGGAGCCTTGTCATGACAGGGTTCAAGGAGCATACTGACGGCAAGTGTCAGGGAGCATTTTGATGATAAGTGTATTGAGCATTGTGATGACAAAGGTCATGGAGCATTGTGATGAGAAGACCATGGATAATTGTGATGACCAGCGTCATGGGGCATTGTGATGACAAGTGTTATGGAACATTGTGATCAGAAGGGTTTGGTGCATTGTGATGACAGAGGTCATTGAGCATTTTGATTTCATTGTGATGACAATAGCATGAAATATTATGGTGATGGGCACGGTGCATTGTGATGACAGGGTTCATGGAGCATTGAGATTAAAAGGGGCATGGAGCATTGTGATTACAGGTTGTTGGAGCATTGTAATGACAAGGGCAAGGAGAATTTTGATTACGGGGTAATGGAATATTGTGATGACAGGTGTGAGGGAGTATTGTGATGACTAGTGATGGAACATTGTGATATCAGTGGTGAGAAGGCATTTTGAGGAGAAGTGCATGGAGCATTGTGATGAAAAGTTTTATGGAGCATTTTGATGACAAGGATGTAGAGCATTGTGATGACAAGTGCATGGTGCATTGTGATGACATGGGTTACGGAGCATTGTGCTGACACACGCATCGAGCATTGTGATGACAAGGGTCATAGAACATTGTGCTGACAAAGGCATGGAGCTTTTTGATGACAAGGGTCACAGAGCATTGTGATAAAAATTTCATGCAGCATTGTGGTGACAAACGTCACAGAGCTTTGTGTGACGAGGTCATGGACCATTGTGATGACAAATGTCATGAAGCATTGTGAGGACTGGAGTCACGGAGCATTGTGATAACAGGGGTCTTGGAGCATTGCGATGAAAAGAGAATGGATCATTGTGATGAAAATGACATGGAGCCTTGTCATGACAGTGTTCAAGGAGCATACTGATGACAAGTGTCAGCGAGCATTGTGAATCCAATTGTATTGAGCATTGTGGTAACAAAGGACATGGAGCATTGTGATGAGAAGACCTTGCATAATTGTGATGACGAGCATCATGGGGCATGTGATGACAAGTGTTATGGAACATTGTGATCAGAAGGGTTTGGAGCATTGTGATGACAGAGGACATGGAGCATTTTGATTTCATTGTGATGACAATAGCATGAATCATTATGATGATGGGCATGGTGCATTGTGATGACAGTTTTCATGGAGCATTGAGATGAAAAGTGGCATGGAGAATTGTGATTACAGAGGTCTTGGAGCATTGTGATGACAAGGGTCATGGAGCCTTGTGATGACAAGGCCATGGAACACTGTGATGGCAGGGGTCATGGAGCATTGTTATGACAGGTGTAATGGAGCATTGTGATGAAAAGGACATGGAGCAATGTGATGAGAGATTTCATTGAGCATTGTGATGACAATGGCATGGAGCATTGTGATGCCAAGGGTCATGGAGCTTTGTGATGACAAATGTCATGGGGCATTTTGATGACAAGGGCGTGGTGCATTGTGATGAGAAGGGCAGGGAGGATTGTGATGACAAGTTCATGGAGCAATTTGATGAAAAGGGTCATGGAATATTTTGATGACAGGTGTTATGGAACAGTGTGATGTCAGGTGTCATGAAGCATTGTGATGAAATGGTTCATGGAGCATTTTGTGACAGGGGTTATGGAACATGGTGATGTCAGGGTTCATGGAGCATTGTGATGATAAGGGCATGTAGCACTGTGATGACACTGGTCATGGTACATTGCGATGACAGGGGTGAGCGAGTATTGTGATGACTAGTGATGGAACATTGTGATATATGTGGTGAGAGAGTATTTTGATGAGAAGTGCATGGAGCATTGTGATGACATGTTTTATGGAGCATAGCGATGAAAAGGATGTGGAGCATTGTGATGAAAAGAGCATGGCACATTGTGATGACATGTGTCATGGAGCAATGTGCTGACAAGCGCATGGAGCATTTTGATGACAAGTGTCATGGAACATTGTGCTGACAAAGGCATGGAGTATTGTGATGACAAGGGACACAGAGCATTGTGATGAAAATTTCATGGAGCATTGTGGTGACAAAGATCACAGAGCCTTGTGTGACGAGGGCATGGACCATTGCGATGAGAAAGTTCATGAATCATTGTGATGACTGGAGTCACGGAGCACTGTGATGACAGGGGTCATGGACATTGTGATGAGAGGGGCATGGAGCAATATGATGACAGGGGCATGGAACATTGGTCTGACAAGTTTCATGGATTATTGTGATGACAGTGGGCATGGAGCATTGAGATGACAAGGGCATGGAGCATTGTGGGGACAAAGGTCACAGAGCCTTGTGTGACGAGGGAATGGACCATTGTGAGGAAAAAGGTCATGAAGCATTGTGATGACTGGAGTCTCGGATCATTCTGATGACAGGGGTCATGGAGCATTGTGAGGACAACTGCAGGGAGCATTTTGATGACAGGGGCATGGAACATTGGTCTGACATGTTTCATGGATTATTGTGATGACAGTGGGCATGGCGCATTGTGATGACAAGGGCAAGGAACATTTTGATGACAAGGTCATGGAGCATTGTGAAGACAGGTGTCAGGGAGCATTGTGATGACTTATGTCATTGTCCATTGTGATGATTATGGCATGGAGCATTGTGATACCAAGTGTCATGGAGGATTGTGATGACAAAAGTAATGGAGCATTTTGATGACAAGGGCTTGGAACATTGCTATGACAAGGGTCATGGAGAATTGTGATGACAAGGGCATGGAGCATTCTGATGAAAAGGTGAATGGAGCATTGAGATTACAGGGCTTTTGTAGCAATGTGATTATAAGTGCATGGAGCTTTGTGATGAGAAGGCAATGGAGCATTCTGATGACATGCGTCATGGAGCTTTGTGATGACAAGGACATGGAGCATTGTGATTACCGGGGTCTTGGAGCATTGTGATGAAAAGGGAATGGATCATTGTGATGAAAAATGCAAGAAGCCTTGTCATGACAGGGTTCAAGGAGCATACTGATGACAACTGTCAGGGAGCATTGTGATGATAAGTGTATTGAGCATTGTGATGACAAAGATCATGGAGCGTTGTGATGAGAAGACCATGGATAATTGTGATGACCAGCGTCATGGGGCATTGTGATGACAAGTGTTATGGAACATTGTGATCAGAAGGGTTTGGTGCATTGTGATGAGAGAGGTCATTGAGCATTTTGATTTCATTGTGATGACAATAGCATGAAATATGATGGTGATGGGCACGGTGCATTGTGATGACAGGGTTCATGGAGCATTGAGATGAAAAGCGGCATGGAGCATTGTGATTACAGGGGTGTTGGACCTTTGTGATGACAAGGGCATGGTGCATTGTGATGAGAAGGCCATGGAGCATTCTTTTTTTTTTTTTTTTTTTGTGGTATGCGGGCCTCTCACTGTTGTTGCCTCTCCCGTTTTGGAGCACAGGCTCCGGATGCGCAGGCTCAGCAGCCATGGCTCACGGGCCCAGACGCTCCGCGGCATATGGGATCCTCCCAGACCGGGGCACGAACCCGTATCCCCTGCATCGGCAGGCGGACTCTCAACCACTGCGCCACCAGGGAGGCCCCATGGAGCATTCTGATGTCATGCGTCATGGAGCTTTGTCATGACAAGGGCATGGAGAATTGTGATTACAGGGGTCATGGAATATTGTGATGACAGGGGTGAGGGAGTATTGTGATGATTAGTGATGGAATATTTTGATAGCAGTGGTGGGAAGGCATGTTGAGGAGAAGTGCATGGAGCATTGTGATGAAAAGGTTTATGGAGCATTTTGATGACAAGGATGTGGAGCATTGTGAGGACAAGTGCATGGTGCATTGTGATGACATGGGTTATGGAGCATTGTGCTGACAGGCGCATCGAGCATTGTGATGACAATGGTCATGGAGCATTGTGCTGACAAAGGCATGGACCTTTGTGATGACAAGGGTCACAGAGCATTGTGATAAAAATTTCATGGAGCATTGTGGTGACAAAGGTCATAGAGCTTTGTGTGATGAGGTCATGGACCACTGTGATGACAAATGTCATGAAGTATTGTGATGACTGGTGTCAAGGGGCATTGCGATAAAAGGGGTCTTGGAGCATTGTGATGAAAAGGGAATGGATCATTGTGATGAAAAAGTCATGGAGCCTTGTCATGACAGTGTTCAAGGAGCATACTAATGACAAGTGTCAGCGAGCATTGTGATGCCAAGTGTATTGAGCATTGTGGTGACAAAGGTCATGGAGCATTGTGATGAGAAGACCTTTCATAATTGTGATGACGATCGTCATAGGGCATGTGATGACAAGTGTTATGGAACATTGTGATCAGAAGGTTGTGGAGCATTGTGATGACAGAGGACATGGAGCATTTTGATTTCATTGTGATGACAATAGCATGAATCATTATGATGATGGGCATGGTGCATTGTGATGACAGTGTTCATGGAGCACTGAGATGAAAAGTGGCATGGAGAGTTGTGATTACAGAGGTCTTGGAGCATTGTGATGACAAGGGTAATGGAGGCTTGTGATGAAAAGGCCGTGGAACATTGTGATGGCAGGGGTCATGGAGCATTCTAATGACAGGTGTAATGGAGCATTGTGATAACAAGGGCATGGAGCAATGTGATGAGAGATTTCATTGAGCATTGTGATGACAATGGCATGGAGCATTGTGATGCCAAGCGTCATGGAGCTTTGTGATGACAAATGTCATGGGGCATTTTAATGACAAGGGCGTGGTGCATTGTGATGAGAACGGCAGGGTGCATTGTGATGAAAGGGTCATGGTGCAATTTGAATAAAAGTGTCATGGAATATTTTGATGACAGGGGTTATGGAACATTGTGATGTCAGGGGTCATGAAGCATTGTGATGAAATGGGTCATGAAGCATTTTGTGACAGGGGTTATGGAACATTGTGATGACAGGGGTGATGGGGCATTGTGATGATAAGGGCATGTAGCACTGTGATGACAGTGGTCATGGAACACTGTGATGACAGGGTTGAGGGAGTATTGTGATGACTAGTGATGGAATATTGTGATATATGTGGTGAGAGAGCATTTTGATGAGAAGTGCATGGATCATTGTGATGACAAGTTTTATGGAGCATAGCGATGAAAAAGATGAGGAGCATTGTGCTTAAAAAAGCATGGCACATTGTGATGACATGTGTCATGGAGCATTGTGCTGAGAAGCGCATGGAGCCCTTTGATGACAGGTGTCATGGAGCATTGTTCTGACAAAGGCATGGAGCACTGTGATGACAAGGGACACAGAGCATTGTGATTAAAATTTCATGGAGCGTTGTGGTGACAAAGATCACAGACCCTTGTGTGATGAGGGTATGGACCATTGTGATGAGAAATGTCATGAATCATTGTGGTGACTGGAGTCACGGAGCACTTTGATGAAAGGGGTCATGGAGCATTGTGATGACAAAGTCATGGAGCAATATGATGACAGGGGCATGGAACATTGGTCTGACAAGTTTCATGGATTATTGTGATGACAGTGGGCATGGAGCATTGAGATGACAAGGGCATGGAGCATTGAGGTGACAAAGGTCACAGTGCCTTGTGTGACGAGGGCATGGACCATTGTGAGGACAAAGGTCATGAAGCATTGTGATGACTGGAGTCACGGATTATTGTGATGACAGGGGTCATGGAGCATTGTGATGACAAGGGCATGGAGCATTGTGATGACAGGGGCTTGGAACATTGGTCTGACATGTTTCATGGATTATTGTGATGACAGTGGGCATGGCGCATTGTGATGACAAGGGCATGGAACATTGTGATGACAAAGTCATTGAGTATTGTGAAGACAGGGGTCAGGGAGAATTGTGGTGACATATTTCATTGTCCATTGTGATGACAATGGCATGGAGCATTGTGATACCAAGTGTCATGGAGGATTGTGATGACAAAGGTAATGGAGCATTTTGATGACAAGGGCTTGGAACATTGCGATGACAAGGGTCATGGAGCATTGCGATGACAAGGGCATGGAGCATTCTGATGAAAAGGTGCATGGAGCATTGAGATTACAGGGGTTTTAAAGCAATGTGATTACAAGGGCATGGAGCATTGTGATGACATGCGTCATGGAGTTTTGTGATGACAAGGACATGGAGCATTCTGATTACAGGGGTCTTGGAGCATTGTGATGAAAAGAGAATGGATAATTGTGAGGAAAAATGCATGGAGCCTTGTCATGAGAGGGTTCAAGGAGCACACTGATGACTTCTGTCAGGGAGCATTGTGATGATAAGTGTATTGAGCATTGTGATGACAAAGATCATGTAGCATTGTGGTGAGAAGACCATGGATAATTGTGATGACCAGCGTCATGGGGCATTGTGATGACAAGTGTTATGGAACATTGTGATCAGAAGGGTTTGGTGCATTGTGATGACAGAGGTCATTGAGCATTTTTATTTCATTGTGATGACAAGAGCATGAAATATTATGGTGATGGGCATGGTGGATTGTGATGACAGGGTTCATGGAGCATTGAGATGAAAATGGGCGTGGAGCATTGTGATTACAGGGGTGTTGGAGCATTGTGATGACAATGTCATGGAGCATTGTGATGAGAAGGCCATGGAGCATTCTGATGACTTGCGTCATGGAGCTTTGTGATGACAAGGGTATGAAGAATTGTGATTATAGGGGTCATGGAATATTGTGATGACAGGGGTGAGGGAGTATTGTGATGACTAGTGATGGAACATTGTGATATCAGTGGTGAGAAGGAATTTTGAGGAGAAGTGCATGGAGCATTGTGATGACAAGGTTTATGGAGCATTTTGATGACAAGGATGTGGAGCATTGTGAGGACAAGTGCATGGTACATTGTGATGACATGGGTTATGGAGCATTGTGCTGACATGCGCATCGAGCATTGTGATGACAAGCGTCATGGAGCATTGTGCTGAAAAAGGCATGGAGCTTTGTGATGAGAAGGGTCACAGGACATTGTGATAAAAATTTCATGGAGCATTGTGGTGACAAAGGTCACAGAGCTTTGTGTGACGAGGTCATGGACCATTGTGATGACAAGTGTCATGAAGCAATGTGATGACTGGAGTCACGGAGCATTGTGATAACAGGGGTCTTGGAGCATTGTGATGAAAAGGGAATAGATCATTGTGATGAAAAAGGCATGGAGCCTTGTCATGACAGTGTTCAAGGAGCATCCTGATGACAAGTGTCAGCGAGCATTGTGATGCCAAGTGTATTGAGCATTGTGGTGACAAAGGTCATGGAGCATTGTGATGAGAAGACCTTTCATAATTGTGATGACGAGCGTCATGGGGCATGTGATGACAAGTGTTATGGAACATTGTGATCAGAAGGGTTTGGAGCATTGTGATGACAGAGGACATGGAGCATTTTTATTTCATTGTGATGACAATAGCATGAATCATTATGATGATGGGCATGGTGCATTGTGATGACAGTGTTCATGGAGCATTGAGATGAAAAGTGGCATGGAGAATTGTGATTACAGAGGTCTTGGAGCATTGTGATGACAAGGGTCATGGAGACTTGTGATGACAAGGCCGTGGAACATTGTGATGGCAGGGGTCATGGAGCAATTTTATGACAGGTGAAATGGAGCATTGTGATGAAAAGGGCATGGAGCAATGTGATGAGAGATTTCACTGAGCATTGTGATGACAATGGCATGGAGCATTGTGATTCCAAGGGTCATGGAGCTTAGTGATGACAAATGTCATGGGACATTTTAATGACAAGGGCGTGGTGCATTGTGATGAGAAGGTCAGGGAGCATTGTGATGAAAAGGTCATAGACCAATTTGAATATAAGTGTCATGGAATTTTTTGATGACAGTGGTTATGGAACATTGTGATGCCAGGGGTCATGAAGCATTGTGATGAAATGGGTCATGGAGCATTTTGTGACAGGGGTTATGGAACATTGTGATGTCAGGGCTCATGGAGCATTGTGATGATAAGGGCATGTAGCACTGTGATGACAGTGGTCATGGAACATTGTGATGACCGGGGTGAGCGAGTATTGTGATGACTAGAGATGGTACATTGTGATATATGTGGTGAGAGAACATTTTGATGAGAAGTGCATGGAGCATTGTGATGACAAGTTTTATGGAGCATAGCGATGAAAAGAATGTGGAGCATTGTGATAAAAAGAGTCATGGAGCCTTGTGATGACAAGGCCGTGGAACATTGTGATGGCAGGGTTCATGGAGCATTGTGATGACAGGTGTAATGGAGCATTGTGATGACAAGGGCATGGAGCAATGTGATGAGAGATTTCATTGAGCATTGTGATGACAATGGCATGGAGCATTGTGATGCCAAGTGTCTTGAGCATTGTGGTGACAAATGTCATGGAGCATTGTGATGAGAAGACCTTGCATAATTGTGATGACGAGCGTCATGGGGCATGTGATGACAAGTGTTATGGAACATTGTGATCAGAAGGGTTTGGAGCATTGTGATGACAGAGGACATGGAGCATTCTAATTTAATTCTGATGACAATAGCATGAATCATTATGATGATTTGCATAGTGCATTGTGATGACAGTGTTCATGGAGCATTGAGATGAAAAGTGGCATGGAGAATTGTGATTTAGAGGTCTTGGAGCATTGTTATGACAAGGGTCATGGAGCATTGTGATGACATGGGCTTGGATCATTGTGATGACAAGTGTCATGGAGAATTGTGATGACAATGGCAGGGAGCATTGTGATGTCAAGGGACATTGAGAATTTTTATAACAATGTCATGAAGCATTGTGATGACAAGCATATGGAACTTGCTATGACAGGGTTCAGGGAGCAATGCGATGACAAGTGCACGGAGAATTGTGATGACAAGAGCATGTAACATTGTGATGAGAAATGTCATGGAATATTGTGACGACAAAGAGGTGGAGAATTGTGATATCAAGGGACATGGAGCAATGTGATGGCAAGACCGTGGAGCATTGTGATGAGAAGACCATGGATGATCGTGGTGACAAGCATCATGGAGCATTATGATGACACGAGCCATGGAGCATTCTGACATAATATATCACTTATGAAGGAAATGTAAAAATGGGTAAACATGAACTGAATTAGTAAAGAGAACAGAGTCTCACATATAGAAAACACTCTTGTGCCTGCTTAAGGGGGAAGGAGAGGTGGGGTGATGCATAAAACCAGAGTGTGATATTAGTACAGGTACCGTTCCAAAAAACAACTACGGAATAGAAAAGACCTACACCTTCCACAGTGAAAGGGACTCAAAACCCAATATTTCCCGCCGAGGAATATATCTGACTAGTGAGAATCTTAAAACCTATGTATTGATATGTCTCTGTAAAGGAATCACGTGTGTCTAGACTGGCATAAACATGGCAGTGAGAATCAGCTCAAACCCACTATAAAAAGGAAATCGAAAAACAAAACAAAAAACAGGGAAATTTTTTGCAATTCCTACAGGGGCTCTGATGAAACCTGGAATGACCCTATCTACAACGACAGCTGGATGTGGCATAAGGTCGGACACTTGGGACTGAGAGGATTGATGAGATTCCGTGAGCAAATGCAGACCATTTAAAGCAATAATGCGTGGCACACGTTCCAAGGGTCCCAACTCTCCAGGTTGAAGGGAATATTACTACATCTATAACATGTACGGGAAACCTAGAGAATGGACACACTGTGAACACGAAAGGTTTCTAAAACTCAACTAGTAGTCCCTCTCCTGGTGCTCCGGTTTGACTTTCCAACTGCTTTACTATCAATGTCCCAAATTGGAGAGACAGACCCTTTAAGCTCCTGGTTCGCACAGGTTGCCAATTTGGCAGAGTTTGTAAGGGAAGAGGGAGAACCAATGAGAGAGTAGCTTTTAGGCATTTGGACGGGCACATGTCACTCTAATTTCCCGGCAGGAAGGAGAATTAACCAAAGTCTCAGCCACACTCCGGGAACCAATATATGTCCTGAACCAAAACTTTGCCTTGCGGTCAGCTCACAAAAGAAGAGTTGAAAAATGGAGCTCAGGGGCACAGCAATTCACAAACTGGCAGAGTAATAATGGGCAACTATAGTCCAAAAATCTGTTGAGGGAAGGCAACGAGGTGGAATGGAAAGTGAGAAAGAATAGCAGCAAACAGATTTCAAGAGGTACATTGGAATCACCTTTAAAGCACAGGAAGAGGGGCACAACTTCGACAATGATGCACATGGCCAAAAAGGGTGTATGTGTTTTCTCCTGAATATATTCAGGAGAAAACGCATACGCGCTTTATGGCCAAGCAAGCAAGCGGGCAATGCAAATCTGCACTACAAAGAAGTATAACTTCCCACCGGTCAAAAGGGTCATCCGCAAAATGTGTAAAAAACCAGAAAGGCAAGACAGACCATGGAGAACAGGGAGCCTACTTATGCTGAAGGGCAGGATGTAAATTGCCAACTGCCTCTCTGGAGGAGTGCATTGTGTTCCCTAACGCAAGTAAACAACAGAGCTACAGAGCCAAGGGCACTTCCAGTCTAGGGAATATACCTTGGGAAAACTGAAAATCAATAAGACAGAGCCACCCCAAAATTTAGGGCTGCTCTGCTTACAAGAACCTCAACTTGGGTCAACCTAAAATATCACAGGAAAGACAAAAATGGTTCAAGATATTGTGTTACTTACGTAAGATGGAATATCTTTCAGCCATGAAATCAATGTCATAAGGCCAGTAGCAGCAAAATGAGTGGATTCAGGTACGTTGATTCTAAGTGAAATAAGTCACAGAAAAAAAGGCACTTATCATAAGATAACATTTATGAAGGTCCTTTATACATGGCTGGATACACATGAACTGAGTTAGGAAAGAGAAGAGATTCTCACATTTAGAAACACTCTTATGCCTGCTAAAGGGGGAAGGAGAGGTGGGGTGATGCATAAAACCAGAGTTTGATATTAGTACATGTACCGTTCCAAAAACCAACTACGGAATAGTCAAGACCTACACCTTCCTCAGTGAAAGGGACTCAAAAACCCATATTTCCCGCAGAGGAATATATCTGACTAGTAAGATTCTTAAAACTAATGTTTGATATGTCTCCGTAAGGGAATCAAGTGTGTCTAGACGGGCATAAACATGGCAGTGAGAATCAGCACAAACTCACTATAAAAAGGAATTTCAAAAACACAACAAAAAACAGGGAAATTCTTTGCGATTCCTACAGGGGCTCTGATGAAACCTGGAATGACCCTATCTACAATGACAGCTGGATGTGGCATAAGGGTGGACACTTGGGACTGAGAGGATTGGTGAGATTGGGTGAGCAAATGCAGACAATTTAAAGCAATAATGCGTGGCACACATTCCAAAGGTTCCAACTCTCCAGGTTTAAGGGAATATTACTACAGCTATAACTTGTACAGGAAACCTAGAGAATGGACACACTGTGAATACGAAAGGTTTCTAAAACTCAACTAATATTCCCTCTCCTGGTTGTCCGGTTTGACTTTCCAACTGCTTTACTATCAGTCTCCCTACTTGGAGAGACAGCCCCTCAAACCTACTGGTTCGCTCAGATTGCCAATTTGGCAGAGGATGAAAGGGAAGAGGGAGAACCAATGAGAGAGTAGCTTTTAGGCATTTGGACGGGCACATGTCACTCTAATTTCCCGGCAGGAAGGAGAATTAACCAAAGTGTCAGCCACCATCTGGGAACCAATATAGGTCCTGAACCAAAATTTTGGACTTGCGGTCAGCTCACAAAAAACGAGTTGAAAAATGGAGCTCAGGGGCACAGCAACTCACAAACTGGCAGAGAAATAATGGACAACTATCGTCCAAATATCTGTTGAGGGAAGGCAATGAGGCGGACTTACATGCGAACCAGAAATGCAGGAAACAGGTTTCAATAGGTACATTTGAATCACATTTAAAGCACAGGAAGAGGGACACAACTTCGACAGAGATGCACTTGGCTAAAAAAGGGCGTATGCGTATTCTCCTGAATATATTCAGGAGAAAACGCATAAGCCCTTTTTGGCCAAGCAAGCAAGCCGGCAATGCAAATGTGCACTACAAAGAAGTATCACTTCCCACTGGTCAAAAGGGACATCAGTAAAATGTGTAAAAACCAGAAAGGCAACACAGGGCCTGGAGAACAGTGAGCCTACTTATGCTGATGGGAAGGATGTAAATTGCCAACTGCCTCTCTGGAGGAGTGCATTGTGTTCCCTAAAACAAGTAAACAACAGAGCTACAGAGCCAAGGGAACTTCCAGTCTAGGGAATATACCTTGGGAATATTGAAAATCAATAAGACAGAGCCACCCCGAAATTTAGGGCTGCACTGCTTACAAGAACCTCAACTTGGGTAAACCCTTAAATATCCCAGGAAAGACAAAAATGGTTCAAGAAATTGTGTTACTTACGTAAGATGGAATATCCCACCGCCATGAAATGAATGTCATAAGGCCAGTAGCAGCAAAAGGATTGGATTCAGGTACGATGATTCTAAGTGAAATACGTCACAGAGAAAAAGAAACTTAACATAAGATATCACTTATGAAGGTACTGTAAACATGGCTACACATGAACTGAGTAAGGAAAGAGAACAGAGTCTCACATTTAGAAAACACTCTTATGCCTGCTTAAGGGGGAAGGAGAGGTGGGGTGCTGCATAAACCAGAGTGTGATATTAGTACAGGTACCGTTCCAAAAACCACCTTCGGAATAGACAAGACCTACACCTTCCTCAGTGAAAGGGACTCAAGACCCCATATTTCCCAAGAGGAATATATCTGACTAGTAAGAATCTTAAAACCTATGTATTGATGTGTCTCCGTAAGGGAATCATGTGTGTATAGACTGGCAAAAACATGACAGTGAGAATCAGCTCAAACCCACTATAAAAATGAGATTCAGAAACAAAACAAAAAAAACCGGGAAATTCTTTACAATTCCTTCAGGGGTTCTGATGAAACCTGGAATGACCCTATTTACAACAATAGCTGGATGTTGCATAAGGCTGGACACTTGCAACTGAGAGGATTGTTGAGATTCGGTGAGAAAATGCAGACCATTTAAAGCAATAATGTGTGGCACACATTCCAAGGTTCCCAACTCACCAGGTTGTAGGTAATATTACTACAGCTATAACATGTACGGGAAACATAGAGAATGGACACACAGTGAATACGAAAGGTTTCTAAAACTCAACTAATAGTCCCTCTCCTGGTGCTCCAGTTTGAATTTCCAACTGTTTTACTATCAATCTCCCAACTTGGAGAGACAGCCCCTTTAACCTCCTGGTTCACACAGGTTGCAAATTTGGCAGAGGATGAAAGGGAAGAGGTAGCCTTAATGAGAGATTAGCTGTTAGGCATTAGGACGGGCACTTGTCACTCTAATTTCCCGGCACGTAGAAGAATTAGCCAAAGTCTCAGCCACCCGCCGGGATCCAGTAGAGTTCCTAAACGAAACTTTTGGACCTGCCGTCAGCTCACATAAAAGGAGTTGAAAAATGGAGCTCAGGGGCACAGCAATTCACAAACTGGCAGAGTAATAAAGGACAACTATCGTCCAAAAATCTGTTGAGGGAAGGCAACGAGGCGGAAATGAAAGTGAGCCAGAATAGCTGGAAACAGATTTCAAGAGGTACATTGGAATCCCCTTTAAAGAACAGGAAGAGGGGCACAACTTTCACAGTGATGCACTGGCTCAAAAAGGGCGTATGCATTTTCTCCTGAATATATTCTGGAGAAACCGCATACGCCCTTTGTGGCCAAGAAAGCAAGCCGGCAATGCAAATCTGCAACAAAGAAGTATCACTTCCCACCTGTCAAAAGGGACATCCGCAAAATGTGTAAAAACCAGAAAGGCAATACAGGCCCTGGAGAACAGGGAGCCTAGTTATGCTGATGGGCGGGATGTAAATTGCCAACTTCCTCTCTGGAGGAGTGCATTGTGTTCCCTAAAACAAGTAAACAACAGAGCTACAGAGCCAAGGGCACTTCCAGTCTAGGGAATATACCTTGGGAAAACTGAAAATCAAAAAGACAGATCCACCCCAAAATTTAGGGCTGCACTGCTTACAAGAACCTCAACTTGGATACACCTTAAATATCCCAAGAAATACAAAAATGGTTTAAGAAATTGTGTTACTTTCGTAGGATGGAATATCCCTCATCCATGAAATCAATGTCATAAGGCCAGTAGCAGCAAAATGAGTGGATTCAGGTTCGATGATTTTAAGTGAAATAAGTCACAGAGAAAAAGTAACTTATCATAAGATATCACTTATGAAGGTCCTGTAAACATGGCTACACATGAACTGAGTTAGGAAATATAAAAGAGTCTCACATTTAGAAAAGACTCTTATGCCTGCTTAAGGGGGAAGGAGAGGTGGGGTGATGCATAAAACCAGAGTTTGATATCAGTACATGTACCGTTCCAAAAAACAAGTACGGATTATACAAGTCCTACAACTTCCTCAGTGAAAGGGATTCAAAACCCCATATTTCCCGCAGAGGAATATATCTGACTAGGAAGAATATTAACACCTATGTATTGATATGTATCCGTAAGGGAATCAAGTGTGTCTAGACAGGCTTAAACATGGCAGTGAGAATCAGCTCAAACACACTATAAAAAGGAATTTCAAAAACAAAACAAAAAAACAGGGAAATTATTTACAATTCCTTCAGGGGCTCTGATGAAACCTGGAATGACCCTATCTAAAACGACAGCTGGATATGGCATAAGGCTGGACACTTGGGACTGAGAGGATTGGTGAGATTGGGTCAGCAAATGCAGACCATTTAAAGCAATAATGCGTGGCACACATTCCAAGGGTCCCAACTCTCCAGGTTGTAGGGAATATCACTACAGCTATAACATGTATGGGAAACCAAAAGAATGGACACACTGTGAATATGAAAGGTTTCTAAAACTCAACTAATAGTCCCTCTCTTGGTGCTTTGGTTTGAATTTCCAACTGCTTTACTATCAATCTCCCAACTTGGAGAGACAGCCCCTTAACCACCTGGTTCTCACAGGTTGCAAATTAGGCAGAGGATGAAAGGAAAGATGGAGAACCAATGAGAGAGTAGCTGTTAGGCATTTGGATGGGCACATGTCACTCTAATTTCCCGGCAGAAAGAAGAATTAACCAAAGTCTCAGCCATCCGCCGGGAACCAGTATAGGTCCTGAACCAAAATTTTGGACTTGTGGTCAGCTCACAAAAAACGACTTGAAAAATGGAGCTCAGGGGCATGGCAATTCACAAACTGGCAGAGTAATAAAGGGCAACTATCGTCCAAAAATCTGTTGAGGGAACGCAACAAGGTGGACTTGAAAGTGAGCCAGAATATCAGGAAACAGATTGCAAGAGGTACATTGGAATTGCCTTTAAAGCACAGGAAGAGGGGCACAATTTCGACAATGATGCACTTGCCCAAAAAGGGCGTATGCGTTTCCTCCTGAATATATTCAGGAGGAAACGTATACGCCCTTTTTGGCCAAGCAAGCCAGCGGGCAATGCAATTCTGCAGTACACAGAAGTATCACTCCCCAGCGGTCAAAAGGGACATCCACAAAATGTGTAAAAACCAGAAAGGCAAGACAGGCCCTGGAGAACAGGGAGCCTAGATATGATGATGGGCAGGATGTAAATTGCCAACCGCCTATCTGGAGGAGTGCAATGTGATGCCTAAGACAATTAAACAACAGAGCTACAGAGCCAAGTGCACTTCCAGTCTAGGGAATATACCTTCGGAAAACTGAAAATAAAAAGACAGAGCACCCCAAAATTTAGGGCTGCGCTGCTTACAAGAACCTCAACTTGGTTACATTTTGAACACAAGAGCATGGCGCATTGTGATAACATGGGTCATGGAGCAATGTGCTGACAAGCACATGGAGCACTCTTATGACAAGGGTCAGGGAGCATTGTGCTTAGGAAGGCATAGAATATGGTGATGACCAGTGTCAGAGAGCATTGTGATGAAAAGTTCATGGAGCATTGTGGTGACAAAGTCACAGAGACTTGTGATGACGAGCGTATGGACCATTGTGATGACAAAGGTCATGAATCATTGTTATGAAGAGTCACGGAGAATTGTGATGAAAGGGTCATGGAATCATTGTGATGACAAGGGCATGGAGCATTGTGATGACAAGGTCATAGAGTATTGTGAAGAGAGGTGTCAGGGAGCACTGTGATGACATATGTCATGGCCCATTGTGATGACAATGGCATTGGGCATTGTGATGCCAGGTGTCATGGAGTATTGTGATGACAAAGGTAATGGAGTATTGTGTTGACAACGGCTTGGAGCACTGTGATAACAAGGGTCATGGAGCATTGTGATGACAAGGGCATGGAGAATTGTGATGACAACGGACATTGAGAATTTTGATGACAATATCGTGAAGAATTTTGATGACAAAGGCCTGGAGCTTGCTATGACAGGGGTCATATGGCATTGAGATGACAATTTAATGGAAAATTTTGATGACAATTGAATGTAACATTGTGATGAGAAGTGTCATGGGGCATTGTGATGAAAAGGACGTGGAGAATTCTGATGACAAGGGACATGGAACATTGTTATTACCAGGGAATGGAGCATTGTGATTACCAGGGAATGGAGCATTGTGATAGCAAGACCGTGAAGCACTGTGATGAGAAGGCCATGAATAACTGTGATGACGAGCCTCATGGAGCACTGTAATGACAAGGGGCATGGAGCATTCTGATGACAGTTGTCATGGAGCATTGTGATGACAGGGGTCATGGAACATTGTGATGACAGGGGTCATGGAGCATTGTGATGACAAGGGTAACGGAGCATTCTGATGATAAGCTTGTGGAGTATTGTGATGACAATGGCATGGAGCATTGTTATGAAAAGGGCATCGATCACTGTGATGAAAAAGGCATGGAGCGTTGTCATGAGGGTTTCAAGGAGCATACTGATGACAAGTGTCAGGGAGCATTGTGATGACCAGTGTATTGAGCACTGTGATGACAAAGGTCATGGAGCATTGTGATGAGAAGACGATGGAAAATTGTGATGACGAGAGTCATGGACCTTTGTGATGACAAAGGTCATGGAGCATTTTGATGACAATGGCATTGTGCATTGTGATGAGAAGGGCAGGGAACATTGTGATGACAGGGTCATGGAAAAATTTGATGAAAAGGGTCATGGATCATTTTGATGACAGGGGATATGGAACATTGTGATGTCAGGGTCATGGAGCTTTGTGATGAATAGGGTCATGGAGCATTTTGATGCCAGGGGTTATGGAACATTGTGATATCAGGCGTCATGGAGCATTGTGATGACAAGGGCATGGAGCATTGGTCTGAAAATTTCATGGATTATGTGATGAGAATGGGCATGGGGCATTGTGATGACAAGGGCACGGAACACTGTGATACATGGGTCATGGAGGATTGTAATGACAAGGGCATGGAGCATTGTGATGAGAAGGGCATCGAGCATTGTGATGACAAATGTCATGGAGCTTTGTGATGACAAGAGCATGGAACAATGTGATCAGGGGTTTCATGGAGCATCTTGATGACAATGGCATGGAGCATTGTGATGCCAAGGGTCATGGAGATATGTGACGACAAATGTCATGGAGCATTTTGATGACAAGGGCGTGGTGCACTGTGTTGTGAAGGGAAGGGAGCATTGTGATGACAGAGTCGAGGAGCAATTTGATGAAAATTGTCATGGAAGATTTTGATGATATGGGTTATGGAACATTGTGATGTCAGGGGTCATGGAACATTGTGATGACAGGGGTGAGGAAGTATTGTGATGACTAGTGATGGAACATAGTGATATCAGTTGTGAGAGAGCATTTTCTTGAGAAGTGCATGGAGCACTGTGATGCCCAGGGTTTACGGAGCATTGCGATGACAAGGTTGTGGAGCATTGTGATGACAAGCGCATGTCACATTGTGATAACATGGGTCATGGAGCAATGTGCTGACAAGCACATGGAGCATTGTGAGGAAAAGGGGGATGGAGCACTGTGCTGAGAAAGGCATAGAGCATTTTGATGACAAGGGTCAGAGAGCATTGTTATGAAAAGTTCATGGAGCATTGTGGTGACAAAGTCACAGAGACTTGTGATGATGAAAGCATGGACCATTGTGATGACAAAGTTCATAAAGCACTGTGATCACTGGAGTCACGGAGCATTGTGATGACACGGGAATGGAGCATTGTGATGACATGGGCATAGAGCATTGCTCTGACAAGTTTTATGGATTATTGTGATGACAGTGGGCATGGCACATTGTGATTACAAGGGCATGGAGCATTGTGATGACAAGGTCATACAGTATTGTGAAGACAGGTGTCAGGGAGTATTGGGATGACATATGTCATGGTCCATTGTGATGAGAAGTGCATGGGGCATTGGAATGCCAAGTGTCATGGAGGATTGTGATGACAAAGGTAATGGAGCATTGTGATGACAAGGGCTTGGAGCTTCGTGATGACAAGGTCTTGAAGCATTGTGATGACAACATCTTGGAGCATTGTGATGACAAGGGCCTTTGAGAATTTTGATGACAAGGTCGTGAAGCATTGTGATGACAAGCGCATGGAGCTTCCTATGACAGGGGTCATGGAACATTGCGATGACAAGTGCATGGAGAATTGTATTGACAAGAGAATGTAACATTTTGATGAGAAGTGTCATGGAGCATTTTGATGAAAAGGACATGTAGAATTGTGATGACCAGGGCATGGAGCATTGGGATGACAAGACCGTGGGGCATTGTCATGAGAAGACCACGGATAATTGTGATGAGGATCGTCATGGAGCACTGTAATGACAAGGGGCATGGAGCATTGTGATGACAGGTGTCATGGATCATTGTGATGACAAGTGTCATGGACCATTCTGATGACAAGCTTGTGGAGAAATGTGATGACAATGGCATGGAGCATTTTGATGAAAAGGGCATGGAGCATTGTGATGAAAAGGGCATGGAGCCTTTTCATGACAGTGTTCAAGGAGCATTCTGATGACAAGTCTCAGGGAGCATTGTGATGACAAGTGTATTGAGCATTGTGATGACAATTTTCATGGAGCATTGTGATGACAGGCATCATGGAGCGTTATGATGACAAGTGTTACGAACATTGTGATCACAAGGCTTTGGAGCATTGTGATGACAGAAGTCATGTATCATTTTCATTTCAAGGAGCATGGATCATTGTGATGACAAGGCCATGAAGCAATGTGAACCCAAGGTTCATGGAGGATTTTGATGACAATGGGAATGGAGTATTGTGATGACAAGCGCATGCAGCATTGTGATGACAAGGTCATGTAGCATTTTGCTGACAAATGCATGGAGCATTTTGATGACAAGTGTCATGGAGCATTGTGATGACAAGCGTCATGGAGCATTGTGATTACAGGGGTCATGGAGCATTGGGACGGCAAGGGCATGGATCAATGTGATGACAAGTGTCATGGAGCATTTCGATGACAAGATTCCCAGATCATTGTGTTGTCTGGTGTCATGGAGCTTTGTGATGACAGTGGTCATGGAGCATTGTGAATACAGGGGTCATGGAGCATTGTGATGAGAATTTAATGGAGCACTTAGCTGACAATATTCCTTGAGTATTGTGATGGCAGGGCTCATGGAGCATTGTGATGACAAGGGAATGGAGCATTGGGATGACAATGTCCTGGAGCATTGTGATGAGAAGACCATGGAGCATTGTGATGACAAGTCTCATGGAGCATTCTGATGAAAAGGGGCATGGAGCATTGTGATTACAGGGGTCTTGGAGTATTGTTATGACAAGGGTCATGGAGCCTTGTGATGACAAACCGTGGAACATTGTGATGGCAGTGGTCATGGAGCATTGTTATGACAGGTGTAATGGAGCATTTTGATGACAAGGGCATGGAGTATTGGTTTGAAAAGTTTCATGGATTATTGTGATGAGAGTGGGCATGGAGCATTGTGATGACAAGGGCACAGAACGATGGTGATACATGGGTCATGGAGGATTGTAATGACAAGGGCATGGATCATTGTGATGAGAAAGGCATCGAGCATTATGATGACAAGCATCATGGAGCTTTGTGATGACAAGAGCAAGGAACAAAGTGATGATAGGTTTCATGGAGCATTGTGATGACAATGGCATGGAGCATTGTGATGCCAAGGGTCATGGAGTTTGTGATGACAGAGGTCATGGAGCATTTTGATGACAAGAGCGTTGTGCATTGTGATGAGAAGGGCAGGGAGCATTGTGATGACAGGGTCATGGAGCAATTTGATGAAAATCGACAATGAACTTTTTCATGACAGGGTTATGGAACATTGTGATGTCAGTGGTCATGGAGCATTATGATGATAAGGGCATGTATCATTTTGATGATAGGGGTCATGGAACATTGTGATGAAAGGGGTGAGGGAGTATTGTGATGAGTAGTAAAGGAACATTGTGATATCAGTAGTGAGAGAGCATTTAGATGAGAAGTGCAAGGAGCATTTTGATGACAAGTTTTATGGAGCATTGTGATGATAAGGTTGTGGAGCATTGTGCTGACAAGCGCATGGATCATTGTGATGACAAGGGTCATGGAGCATTATGCTGACAAAGGCATGGACATTGTGATGAAACGTGTTACAGAGAACTGTGATGATGAGGGAATGGACCATTGTGATGACAAAGGTCATAAAGCATTGTGATGACTGGATTCACGGAGAATTATGATGTGCGGGGTCATGGAGAATTGTGATGACAAGGGCATGGAGCATTGGTCTGACCAGTTTCATGGATTATTGTGATGACATTCGGCATGGCGGATTGTGGTGACAAGGGCATGGAGCATTGTGATGAAAAGGTCATGGAGTATTGTGAAGACAGGTGTCAGGGAGCATTGTGATGACATATGTCATGTTCCATTGCAATGACAATGGCGTGGGGCATTGTGATGCCAAGTGTCATGGAGGAATGTGATGACAAAGATAATGGGGCATTGTGATGATTAAGGCTTGGAACATTATGATCACAAGGGCCATTTAGAATCTTGATGAGAAGGTCGTGAAGCATTGTGATGACAAAGTCCTGGAGCATTGTGTTGAGAAGACCATGGAGCCTTGTGATGACAAGTCTCATGGACCATACTGATGAAAAGAGGCATGGGGCATTGTGTTTACAGGGGTCTTGGAACCTTGTGATGACAAGGGCATGGAGCATTGTGAGGAGAAGGCCAAGGAGCATTCTGATGACATGCGTCATGGAGCTTTTTGATGACAAGGGCATGGAGCATTGTGAATACAGTGCTCTTGGAGCATTGTGATGACAAGGGCATGGAACATTGTGATGAGAAGGCCATGGAGCATTCTGATGACATGCGTAAAGGAGGTTTTTGATGAAAAGGGCATGGAGCATAGTGATTACAGGGGTCTTGGAGCATTGTGATGACAAGAGTCATGGAGCCTTGTGATTAAAATGCCGTGGATCATTGTGATAGCAGGGGTCATGGAGCATTGTTATGACAGGTGTAATGGAGCACTGTGATGACTAGGGCATGGAGCATTGGTCTGAACAGTTTCATGGATTATTGTGATGACAGTGGGCATTGAACATTCTGATGACAAGGGCACAGAACACTGTGATACATGGGTCATGGAGGATTATAATGACAAGGACATGGAGCATTGTGATGAGAAGGGCATGGAGCATTGTGATGGCAAGCGTCATGGAGCTTTGTGATGACAAGGGCATGGAACAATGAGATGAGAGGGTTCATGGAGCATTGTGATGACAATGACATGGAACACTGTGATGCAAATTGTCATGGAGATGTGTGACAACAAATGTCATGGAGCATTTTGATGACAAATTCGTGGTGCATTTTGTTGTGAAGGGAAGGGAGCATTGTGATGACAGGGTCATGGAGCAATTTGATGAAAAATGTCATGGAAGATTTTGATGACAGGGGTTATGGAAAATTGTGATGAGAGGGGTGAGGGAGTATTGTGATGACTTGTGATGGAACATAGTGATATCAGTTGTGAGAGAGCATTTGGTTGAGAAGTGCCTGGAGCATATTGATGACAAGGTTTATGGAGCATTGTGATGACAATGTTGTGGAGCACAGTGATGACACGCACATGGCACATTTTGATAACATGTGTCATGGAGCAATGCGCTGAGAAGCACATGGAGCATTGTGATGACAAGGGTCATGGAGCATTGTGCTGAGAAAGGCATAGAGCATTGTGATGACAATGGTCAGAGAGCATTGTGATGAAAAGTTCATGGAGCATTGTGGTGACAAAGGTCACAGAGAATTGTGATGATGAGGGCATGGACCATTGTGATGACAAAGTTCATGAAACACTGTGATGACTGGAGTCACGGAGCATTGTGATGACAGGGTTCATGGAGCATTGTGATGACAAGGCCGTGGAACATCATTATGACAGTAGTCATGGAGCATTGTTAAGATAGGGGTAATGGAATATTGTGATGGCAACAGTATGGAGCATTGTGATGAGAAAGCCATGGAGCATTCTGATGACATGCGTCATTGAGCTGTGTGATGACAAAGTCATGGAGCATTGTGATTACAGGGGTCTTGGATCATTGTAATGACAAGGGTTATGGAGCCTTGTGATGACAAGGCCATGGAACATTGTGATGGCAGGGGTTATGGAGCATTGTCATGACAGGGGTAATGGAGCATTGTGATTACAAGTTTATGGAGCATTGGTCTGAAACTTTTCATGGATTATTGTGATGAGAGTGGGCATGGAGCATTATGATGACAAGGGAAAGGAACACTGTGATACATGGGTCATGGAGAATTGTATTGACAAGGGCATGGAACATTGTGATGAGAAGGGAATCGTGCATTTTGATGACAATCATCGTGGAGTTTTGTGATGATAAGGACATGGAAGCAATATGATGCGAGGCTTCAGGAAGCATTGTGATGACAATGGCATGGATCATTCTGATGCCAAGGGTCATGGAGCTTGGTGATGACAAAGATCATGGAGCATTTTGATGACAAGCGCATGGAGCATTGTAATGCCAAGGGTCATGGAGCTTGGTGATGACAAAGATCATGGAGCATTTTGATGACAAGCGCATGGAGCATTGTGATGACAAGGGTCACGGAGCATTGTGATGAAAAGTTCATGGAGCATTGTGGTGACAAAGGTCACAGAGACTTGTGATGACGAGGGCATGGACCATTGTGATGAGAAAGGTCATGAAGCAATGTGATGACAGGAGTCACGGAGCATTGTGATGACGTGTCATGGAGCATTGTGATGACAAGGGCATGCAGCATTGTGATGACAGGGGCATGGAATATTGGTCTTACAAGTTTCATGGATTATTGCGATGACAGTGGGAATGGCACATTGTGATGAAAAGGGCATGGAGCATTGTGATGACAAGCTCATTCATTATGGTGAAGACAGGTGTCTGGGAGCATTGTGAAGACATATGTCATGGCCCATTGTGATGACAATGCCATGGAGCATTGTGATGCCAAGTGTCATGGAGGATTGTGATGACAAAGGTAATGGAGCATTTTGATGACAAGCGCATGGAGCATTGTGATGACAAGGGTCATGGAGCACTGTGCTGACAAGGGCATGGAGCATTGTGATGACAAGGGTAATGGAGCACTGTGCTGAGAAAGGCATGGAGCATTGTGATGACAACGGTCACAGACCATTATGATGAAAAGTTCATGGAGCATTGTGGTGACAAATGTCACAGAGCCTTGTGATGACTAGGGCATGGACCATTGTGATGACAAAGATCATGAAGCATTGTGATGACTGGAGTCACGGAGCATTGTGATGACAGGGGTCAGGGAGCATTGTGATGACAAGGGTCATGCCACATAATTATGACAAGCTTGTGGAGTATTGTGGTGACAATGGCATGGATCATTGTGATGAACAGGGCATGGAGCATTGTGATGAAAAAGGCATGGTGCCTTTTCATGACAGGGTTCAAGGAGCATTCTGATGACAAATGTCACGGAGCATTGTGATGACAAGTGTATTGAACATTGTGATGACAAAGATCATGGAGCATTGTGATGACACGGGCATGGAGTATTGTGGTGACAGGCATCATGGAGTGTTGTGATGACAAGTGTAGTGGAACAATGTGATCACAACTGTTTGGAGCATTGTGATAACAGAGGTCATGGATCATTTTGATTTCAAGGAGCATGGAGCACTGTGATGAAAGGGGTCATGGAGCATTGTGATGACGGGTCATGGAGCATTGTGAAGACAAGTGCATGGAGAATTGTGAAGACAGGGGCATGGAACATTGGTCTTACAAGTTTCATGGATTACTGCAATGACATTGGGAATGGTGCATTGTGATGACAAGGACGTGGAACATTGTCATGACAGGCGTGAGGGAGTATTGTAATGACTAGTGATGGAACATTTTGATATCAGCGGTGAAAGAGCATTTTGATGAGAAGTGCATGGAGCTTTGTGATGACAAGGTTTATAGAGAATTGTGATGACAAAGTTGTGGAACATTGTGATGACAAGTGCATGGCACATTGTGATGACATGGGTCATGGAGCATTGTTCTGACAAGCCCATGGGCCACTGTGATGACAAGTGTCATGGAGCACTCTGCTGACAAAGGCATGGAGCATTGTGATGACAAGGGTCACAGAGCATTGTGATGAAAAGTTCATGGAGCATTATGGTGACAAAGTTCACAGAGCCCTGTGATGACGAGGTTATGGACTACTGTGAGGACAAAGGTCATGAAGCATTGTGATGACTGGAGTCACGGACCATTGTGATGACAAGGGCATGGAGCATTGTGATGACAGGAGCATGGAGCATTGGTCTGACAACTTTCATTGATTATTGTGATGATAGTGGGCATGGCGCACTGTGATGACAGCGGAATGGAGCATTGATATGACCAGGTCATTGAGTATGGTGAAGACAGGTGTCAGGGAGCATTGTGATGATATATGTCATGGTGCATTGTGATGACAATGGCATGGAGCATTGTGAAGCCAAGTGTCATGGAGGATTGTGATGACAAATGTAATGGAGCATTCTGATGACAAGGGCTTCAGCATTGTGAGAGAGGACCATGGATAATTGTGATGACCAGCGTCATGGGGCATTGTGATGACAAGTGTTATGGAGCATTGTGATCACAAGGATTTGGTGCATTATAACGACAGACGTCATTGAGCATTTTGATTTCATTGTGAGGACAAAAGCATGAAATATTATGGTGATGGGCACGGTGAAAAGTGATGACAGGGTTGATGGAGCATTGAGATGAAAAGGGGCATGGAGCATTGTGATTCCAGGGGTGTTGGAGCATTGTGATGACAAGGGCATGGAGCACTGTGAGGAGAAGGCCATGGAGCATTCTGATGACATGCGTCATGGAGCTTTGTGATGACAAGGGCATCGAGATTTGTGATTACAGGGGTCTTGGAGCATTGTGATGACAAGGGTCATGGAGGCTTGTGATGACAAGACCGTGGAATCTTGTGACGGCAGGGGACATGGAGCATTGTTATGAAAGGGGTAATGGAGCATTGTGTTGACAAGGACATGGGGCAATGGTCTGAAAAGTTTCATGCATTATTGTGAAGAGAGTGGGCATGGAGCTGTGTGATGACAAGGGCACGGAACACTGTGATACATAGATCATGCAGGCTTGTAATGACAATAGCATGGAGCATTGAGATGAGAAGGGCATCGAGCATTGTGTTGACAAGCGTCATGGAGATTTGGGATGACAAGTGCATGGAGCAATGTGATGAGAGGGTCCATGGAGTATTGTGATGATCATGGAATGGAGCATTGTGATGCCAAGGGTCAGGGAGCTTTGTGATGACAAATGTCATGTAGCATTTTGATGAAATGGCCTGGTGCACTGTGATGAGAAGGGCAGGGAGCATTGTGATGACAGGGTCATGGAGCAATTTGATGAAAAGGGTCATGGAATATTTTGATTACAGGGGTTATGGAACTTTGTGATGTCAGTTGTCATGGAGCATTGTGATGACACGGGTAATGGAACATTTTGATGACAGGTTTGAGGGAATATTGTGATGACTAGTGGTGGAACATTGAGATATCAGTGGTGAGACAGCATTTTGATAAGTGCATGGAGCATTGTGATGACAAGGTTTATGGAGCATTTTGATGACAAGGATGTTGAGCATTGTGATGACAAGTGCATGGCGAATTGTGATGACATTGGTTATGGAGCATTGTGCTGACACGTGCATCGAGCATTGTGTTGACAAGGGTCATGGAGCATTGTGCTGACAAAGGCATGGAGTTTTGTGATGACAAGGGTCACAGAGCATTGTGATAAAAATTTCATGGAGCATTGTGGTGACAAAGGTCACAGAGCTTTGTGTGACGAGGTCATGGACCATTGTGATGCCAAATGTCATGAAGCATTGTGATGACTGGAGTCATGGAGCATTGTGATTACAGGGGTCTTGGAGCATTGTGAAGAAAAGGGAATGCATCATTGTGATGAAAATTGCAGGGAGCCTTGTCATGACAGTGTTCAAGGAGCATAGTGATGACAAGTGTCAGCCAGCATTGTGATGCCAAGTGTATTGAGCATTGTGTTGACAAAGGTCATGAAGCATTGTGATAAGAAGACCTTGCATAATTTTGATGACGAGCGTCATGGGGCATTGTGATGACAAGTGTCATGGAACATTGTGATCAGAAGGGTTTGCAGCTTTGTGATGACAGAGGACATGGAGCATTTTGATTTGATAGTGATGACAATAGCATGAATCATTATGATGATGGACATGGTTCATTGTGATGACAGGGTTGTTGGAGATTTGAGATGAAAAGGGGCATGGAGAATTGTGATTACAGAGGTCTTGGAGCCTTGTGATGACAAGGGTCATGGAGCCTTGTGATGACAAGGCCGTGGAACATTGTGATGGCAGGGGTCATGGAGCATTGTTATGACAGGTGTAATTGAGCATTGTGATGACAAGGACATGGAGCAATGTGATGAGAGATTTCATTGAGCATTGTGATGACAATGGCATGGAGCATTGTGATGCCAAGTGTCATGGAGCTTTGTGATGAAAAATGTCATTGGGCATTTTAATGACAAGTGCGTGGTGCATTGTGATGAGAAGGGCCGGGAGCATTGTGATGACAGGGTCATGGAGCAATTTGATTAAATGCGTCATGGAATATTTTGATGACAGGCGTTATGGAACATTGTGATGTCAGGGGTCATGAAGCATTGTGATGAAATGGGTCATGGAGCATTTTGTGACAGGGTTTATGGAACATTGTGATGTCAGGGGTCATGGAGCATTGTGATGACAAGGGCACGGAGCAATGTGATGGCAGGGGCATGGAACATTTGTCTGACAAGTTTCATGGATTATTGTAATGACAGTGCGCATGGAGCATTGTGATGACAAAGGTCACAGAGCCTTGTGTGAAGAGGGCATGGACCACTGTGTTGACAAAGGTAATGAAGCACTGTGATGACTGGAGTCACGGAGCATTGTGATGGCAGGGGTCATGGAGCATTGTGCTGACAAGCGCATGGAGCATTTTGATGACAAGTGTCATGGAGCATTGTGCTGACAAAGGCATGGAGCATGGTGATGACAAGGGACACAGAGCATTGTGATGAAATATTCATGGAGCATTGTGGTGACAAAGATCACAGAGCCTTGTGTGCCGGGGGCATGGACAATTGTTCTGACAAGTTTCATGGATTATTGTGATGACAGTGGGCATGGAGCATTGTGATGACAAAAGTCATGAAGCATTGTGATGACTGGAGTCATGGAGCATTTTGATGACATGGGTAATGGAGCATTGTGATGACACGGGCATGGAGCATTGTGATGACAGTGGCATGGAACATTTGTCTGACCAGTTTCATGGATTATTCTGATGAGAGTGGGCATGGCACATTGTGATGACAAGGGCATCGAACATTGTGATGACAAAGTCTTGGAGTATTGTGAAGACAGGTGTCAGGGATCATTGTGATGACATATGTCATTGTCCATTGTGATGACAATGGCATGGAGCATTGTGATACCACGTGTCATGGAAGATTGTGATGACAAAGGTAATGGAGCATTTTGATGACAAGGGCTTGGAACATTGTGATGACAAGGGTCATGGAGCATTGTGATGAGAGGGGTCATGGAGAATTGTGATGACAAGGGTCATGGAGCATTGTGATGAGAAGGTCATGGAACATTGGGCTGAAAATATTCATGGAGTATTGTGATGACAAGGATCAAGGAGCATTGTGATGACAAGTGTATTGAGCATTGTGATAACAAAGGTCATGGAGCATTGTGATGAGAAAACCATGGATAATTGTCATGATGAGCGTCATGGGGCGTTGTGATGACATGTGTTATGGAACATTGTGATCACCAGGGTTTGGAGCATGGTTATGACAGAGGTTATGGAGCATTTTAATTTCATTGTGATGAAAATAGCATGAAGCATTATGATGATGGGCATGGTGCATTGTCATGACAGGGTTCATGGAGAATTGAGATGAAAAGTGGCCAGGAGCATTGTGATTAAAGTGGATTTGGAGCATTATGATGACAAGGGCATGGAGCATTGTGATGAGAAGGCAATGTAGCATTATGATGACATGCGTCATTGACCTTTGTGATTACAAGGGCATGAAACATTGTGATGACAGTGGCATGGAAAATTGGTCTAACAAGTTTCATGGATTATTGTGATGACAGTTGGCATGGATTATTTTGATGACAAGGGCATGGAGCATTCTGATGATAAGCTTGTGGAGTATTGTGATGACAATGGCATGGAGCATTGTGACGAAAATGGCATGGATCATTGTGATGAAAAATGCATGGAGCCTTTTCATGACAGGTTTCAAGGAGCATTCTGACAACAAGTGTCAGTGAGCATTGTGATGACAAGTGTATTGAGCATTGTGATGACGATGGTCATGGAGCATTGTGATGACAATGGCATGGAGTATTGTGATAACAGGCATCATGGATCATTGTGATGTCAAGGGTTATGGAACATTGTGATCACAAGGTTTTGGAGCATTGTGATGACAGGTCATAGATCATTTTGATTTCAAGGAGCATGGAGAATTGTGATGACAAGAGCATGTAACTTTGTGATGATAAGTGCATGTAGCATTTTGATGACAGTTGTCATGCAACAATGTGAAGACAGGGGTGATGGAGTATTGGGATGACTAGTGATGGAACATTGTGATATCAGTGGTGAGAGAGCATTTTGATGAGAAGTGCATGGAGCACTGTTATGACAAATTTTATGCTGCATTGTGATGACAAGGATGTGGAGCATTGTGATGACAAGCACATGGTGCATTGTGATGACATGGGTCATTGAGCATTGTGCTAAAAAGCTCATGGAGCATTGTGATGACAAGAGTCATGGAGCATTGTGCTGAGAAACGCATAGAGCATTGTGATGACAAGGGTCACAGTGCATTGTAATGAAAAGTTCATGGAGCATTGTGGTGACAAAAGTCACAGAGACTTGTGATGACGAGGGCATGGACCATTGTGATGAGAAAGGTCATGAAGCATTGTGATGACAGGAGTCACGGAGCATTGTGATGACGTCTCATGGAGCATTGTGATGACAAGGGCAAGGAGCATTTTTATGACAGGGGCATGGAGAATTGGTCTTACAAGTTTCATGCATTATTGCGATGAGAGTGGGAATAGCTCATTGTGATGACAAGGGCATGGAGCATTGTGATGGCAAGGTCATGCAGTATTGTGAAGACAGGTGTCTGGGAGCATTGTGAAGACATAAGTCATGGCCGATTGTGATGACAATGCCATGGAGCATTGTGAGGCCAATTGTCATGGAGGTTTGTGATGACAGATGTAATGGAGCATTGTGATGACAAGGACTTGGAGCATTGTGATGACAAGGGTCACGGAGGACTGTGCTGACAAGGTCATGGAGCATTGTGATGACAAGTGTCATGGGGCTTGGTGTTGACAATGTTCATGGAGCATTTTGATGACAAGAGTGTGGTGCATTGTGATGAGTAGGGCAGGGAGCATTGTGATGAAAGGGTCATGGAACAATTTGATGAAAAGTGTCAGGGAGCATTTTGATGACAAGGGTAATGGAACATTGTAATGTCAGTGGTCATGGAGCATTGTGATGATAAGGGCATGTAGCATTTTGATGACAGGGGTCATGGAATATTGTGATGACAGGGGTGAGGGAGTATTGTGATGACTAGTGATGGAACATTGTGATATCAGTGGTGAGAGAGCATTTAGATGAGAAGTGCATGGAGCATTGTGATGACAATTTTTATGGAGCATTGTGATGACAAGGTTGTGGAGCATTGGCATGACAAGTGCATGGTACATTGTGATGACATGTGTCTTGGGGAATTGTGCAGAGAAGCACATGTAGGATTGTGATGACAAGTTTCATGGAGCATTGTGCTGACAAAGGCATGGAGCATTGTGATGACAAGTGTTACAGAGCATTGTCATGACGAGGGAATGGACCATTGTGATGACAAAGGTCATAAAGCATTGTGATGACTGGAATCACGGAGCATTATGATGTGAGGTGTCATAGAGCATTGTGATTACAAGGGCATGGAGCATTGTGATGACCGGGTCATGGAGAATTGGTCTGACAAGTTTCAAGGATTATTGCTATGAGGTTGGGCATGGCACACTGTGATGACAAGGGCATGGAACATTTTTAAAACAAGGTCATGTAGTACTGTGAAGACAGGTGTCAGGGAGCACTGTGATGACATATGTCATGGTGCATTGTGATGACAATGGCGTGGAGCATTGTGATGCCAAGTGTCATGGAGGATTGTGATGAAAAATGTAATGGAGCATTGTGATGCCAAGTGTCAGGGAGGAATGTGATGACAAGGGCCATTAAGAATTTTGATGCCAACGTCATGAAGCATTGTGATGACAAGCGCACGGAGCTTGCTATGACAGGGGACATGGAGCATTGCAATGAAAAGTGCATGGAGAATTGTGAAGACAAGAGCATGTAACATTGTGATGAGAAGTGTCATTGAGTATTGTGATGACAAGGACGAGGAGAATTGTGATAACAAGGGACATGGAGCATTGTGATGAGCAGGGCAGGGAGCATTGTGATGGCAAGACTGTGCAGCATTGTGATGAGAAGGCCATGGATAATTGTGATGACGAGCGTCATGGAGCACTGTAATGACAAGGGAAATGGAGCATTGTGATGACAGGTGTAATGGAGCATTGTGATGACAGGGGTCATGGAGCATTGTGATGATATGCATCCTGGAGCATTCTGATGACAAGCTTGTTGAGTATTGTTATGACAATGGCATGGAGCATAGTGATGAAAGGTCATGGAGCATTGTGATGAAAAAGGCATGGAGCCTTTTAATGACAGGGTTCATGGAGCATTCTGAAGACAAGTGTCAGGGAGCAGTGTGATGACATGTGCATGGAGCATGGTGTTGAGAAGGCCATGGAGCATTCTGATGATATGGGTCATGGAGATTTGTGATGACAGGGGCATGCAGCACTGTGATTACTGGGGTCTTGGAGCATTGTGATGAAAAGCGCATGGATCATTTTGATGAAAAAGGCATGGAGCCTTGTCATGACAGGGTTCAAGAAGCATACTGACGACAAGTGGCAGGGAGCATTGAGATGACAAGTGTATTGAGCATTGTGATGACAAAGGTCACGGAGCATTGTGATGAGAAGACCATGGATAATTGTCATGAGGAGCATCATGGGGAATTGTGATGACAGGTGTTATGGAACACTGTGATCACAAGGGTTTGGAGCATTGTGATGACAGAGGTCATGTAGCATTTTGATTTCATTGTGATGACAATAGCATTAAGCATTATGATATTGGGCATGGTGCATTGGAATGACAGAGTTCATGGAGAATTGAGATGAAAAGGGGCATGGAGCATTGTGAATACAGTGGTCTTGGAGCACTGTGATGACAAGGGCATGGAGCATTGTGATGAGAAGGCCATGGAGCATTCTGATGACATAATTCATTGAGCTTCTTGATGACAAGGGCATGGAACATTGTGATTACAGGGGTCTTGGAGAATTGTGATGACAAGGGTCATGGAGCCTTGAGATGACGAGGCCGTGGATCATTGTGATGGCAGGGGTCATGGAGCATTGTTATGACACGGGTAATGGAGCCTTTTGATGACAAGGGCATGGAGCATTTGTGTGAAAATTTTCATGGATTATTGTGATGAGAGTGGGCATGGAGCACTGTGATGTCAAGAGCAAGGAACACGGTGATACAAGGATCATGGAGGATTGTAATGACAAGGGCATGGAGCACTGTGATGAGAAGGGCATCGAGCATTGTGATGACAAGCGTCATGGAGCTTTGTGATGACAAGGGCATGGAGCAATGTGATGAGAGGGTTCTTGGAGCACTGTGATGACAATGGCATGGAACATTGTGATGTCAAGGGTCATGGAGCACTGGAATGACAAGCGTCAGGGAGCATTCTGATTACAGGTGTCATGGAGAATTGGGATGACAAGCGCATGGATCATTTTGATGACAAGTGTCATGGAGCGTTTTGATGAAAAGAGTCCCAGAACATTGTGTTGTCTGCGGTCATGGAGCACTGTGATGACAGTGGTCATGGAGAATTGTGATGACAGTTGTAAAGGAGCATTGTGATGGCAAGGGCATGGAGCACTGTGATGAGAAGTCCATTGAACATTCTGATGAGATGCATCATGGAGCTTTGTGATGACAAGGGCATGGAGCATTGTGATTACAGGGGTCATGGAACATTGTGATGACAGGGGTGAGGGAATATTGTGATGACTAGTGATGGAACATTGTGATATCAGTGGTGAGTGAGCATTTTGATGAGAAGTGCATGGTTCATTGTGATAACAAGGTTTATGGAGCATTGTGATGACAAGGTTGTGGAGCATTGTGATGAGAAGCGCTTGGCACATTGTGATGTCATGGGTCATGGAGCATTGTGCTGAGAAGCACATGGAGCATTGTGATGACAAGGGACATGGAGCATTGTGATGTCCAGGTCATGGAGCATTGTGATGGCAAGACCGTGGAGCATTGTAATCGCAGGACCATGGAGCATTTTGATGACGAGTGTCATCGATCACTGTAATGACACGGGGCATGGAGAATTGTGTTGACAAATGTCATGGATCTTTGTGATGACAAGGGTCAAGGAGCATTCTGATGACAAGCTTGTGGAGTATTGTGATGACAATTGTATGGAGCATTGTGATGAAAAAGGCATGGAGCATTGTGATGAAAAAGGCATGGAACCTTTTCATGACAGGGATCAAGGAGCATTCTGACGTCAAGTGTCAGGGAGCATTGTGATGACAAGTGTATTGAGCATTGTGATGACAAAGTTCATGGAGCATTGTGCTGAGAGGACTATGGATAACTGTGATGAGGAGCGTCATGGGGCATTGTGATGGCAAGTGTTATGGAACATTGTGATCACAAGTGTTTGGAGCATTGTGATGACAGAGGTCATGGAGCATTTTGATTTCATTGTGATGACAATAGCATGAAGCATTATGATGATTGGCATGGTTCGTTGTGATGACAGGGTTCATGGAGCATTGAGATGAAAAGGGGTATGGAGCACTGTGAATACTCAGGTCATGGAGCCTTGTGATGACAAAGCCCTGGAACATTGTGATGACAGGGGTGAGGGAGTATTGTGATGACTAGTGATGGAAAATTTTGATATCAGTGGTGAGAGGGCATTTTGATGCGAAGTGCATGGAGATTTGTGATGACAATGTTTGAGGAGCATTGTGATTTCAAATTCTGGGAGCATTGTGATGACAAGTGCATGGCGCACTGTGATGACATGGGTCATGGAGCATTGTGCTGACAAGCGCATGGAGCATTGTGATGACAAGTGTCATGGAGCATTGTGCTGACAAAGGCATGGAGCATTGTGATGACAAGGCTCAGAGAGCATTGGAATGAAAAGTTCACAGAGCATTGTGGTGACAAAGATCACAGAGCCTTGTGATGACGAGGGCATGGACCATTGTGATGACAAAGTCATGAAGCATTGTGATAACTGAAGTCACAGAGCATTGTGATGAAAAGGGAATGGAACATTGTGATGACAGGGGCATGGAGCATTGGTCTGACAAGTTTCATGGATTATTGTGATGACAGTCGGCAAGGCGCATTTTGATGACAAGGGCATGGAGCATTGTGATGAAAAGGTCATGGAGTATTGTTAAGACAGGTGTCAGGGTGCATTGTGATGGCATATGTCATGTTCCATTGTGATGACAATTGCATGGAGAATTGTGATGCCAAGTGTCATGGAGGATTGTGACGACAAAGGTAATGGAGCATTGTGATGACAGGGGCTTGGAGCATTGTGATGACAACGGTCATGGAGCATTGTGATGAAAAGGGCATGGAGCATTTTGATGACAAGTGCTTTTGAGAATTTTGGTGACAAGTTCGTGAAGCACTGTGATGAAAAGCACATGTAGCTTGCTATGACATGGGTCATGGAGCATTGTGATGACAAGTGCATGGAGAATGTGATGACAAGGGCATGTAACATTGTGATTTGAAGTGTTATGGAGCATTGTGATGACAAGACGGTGGAGCATTGTGATGAGAAGTCCATGGATAATTGTGATGACGAGTGTCATGGAGAACTGTAATGACAAAGGGCATGGAGCACTGTGATGACTGGTGTCATGGAGCATTGTGATGATAGGTGTCATGGAGCATTTTAATGACAAGAGTCCCGGATCATTGTGTTGTCAAATGTCAAGGAGCGTTGTGATGACAGTGGTCATGGAGCATTGTGATGACAGTGGTCATGGAGCATTGTGATGACAAGGGCATGGAGCACTGTGAATGTGAAGGCCGTGAAGCATTCTGATGGCATGCGTCATGGAGCTTTATGATGACAAGGACATGGAGCATTGTGATTACAGGGTCTTGGAGCATTGTGATGACAAGTGTCATAGAGTCTTGTGAACACAAGGCCATGGAACCTTGTGATGACAAGGCCATGGAGCATTGGTCTGAAAAGTTTCATGGACTATTGTAATGAGAGTGAGCATGGAGCACTGTGATGACAAGGGCAAGTAACACTGTGATACATGGGTCATGGAGTACTGTAGTGACAATGGCATGGAGCATTGTGATGAGAAGGGCATCGAGCATTGTGATGACAAGCGTCATGGAGATTTTTGATGACAAGGGCATGGATCAATTATGATGAGAGGCTTCATGGAGCATTGTGTTGACAATGGCATGGAGCATTGTGATGCCAAGGTTCATGGAGCTTTGTGATGACAAATGTCATGGAGCATTGTGATGACAAGGGAGTAGTACATTGTGATGAAAAGGGCATGTAGCATTGTGATGACTGGGGTCATGGAACATTGTGATGACAAGTGTGAGGGAGTATTGTGATGACTAGTGATGGAACATTGTGATATCAGTGGTGAGAGATCATTTTCATGAGAAGTGCATGGAGCATTGTGATGACAAGTTTTATGGAGCTTTGTGATGACAAGTTTTATGGAACTTTGTGATGACAAGGATGTGGAGCATTGTGATGAAAAGCACATGACGCCCTGTGATGACATGTGTCATGGAGCATTGTGCTGACAAGCTCATGGAGCATTGTGATGACAAGGGTCATGGAGCATTGTGATGACAAAGTCATGGAGCATTTTGATGCCAAGGGTCACAGAGCAAAGTGATGAAAAGTTCATGGACCATTGTGATGACAAAGGTCATAAAGCATTGTGATGACTGGAGTCACGGAGCATTGTGATGACAGGGGTCATGGAGCATTGTGATGACAAGGGCATGGAGCATTGTGATGACAGGGGCATGGAGCATTAGTCTGACAAGTTTCATGGATTATTGTGATGACATTGGGCATGGCGCCTTGTGATGACAAGGGAATGGAGCTTTGTGATGACAAGGTCATAGATTACTGTGAAGAGAGGTGTCAGGGAGCATTGTGATGACAATGGCTTGCAGCATTGTGATGACAAGTGTCATGGAGGAATGTGATGACAAAGGTAATGGAGCATTGTGAAAACAAGGGCTTGGAGCATCGTGATGACAAGGGTCATGGAGCATTTTGATGACAAGGGCATGGAGCATTGTGATGACAAGGGCACGGAGCATTGTGATAACAACGGCCATTGAGAATGTTGATGACAACGTCGTGAAGCATTGTGATGAGAAGCACATGGAGCTTGCTATGACAGGGGTCATGGAGCATTGTGATGACAAGTGCATGGATAATTGTGATGACAAGAGCATGTAACATTGTGATGAGAAGTATCATGGAGCATTGTGACCACAGGGATGAGGAGAATTGTGATGACAAGGGACCTGGAGCATTGTGATGACCAGGGCATTGAGCATTGTGATGGCAAGACGGTGGAGCATTGTGATGAGAAGATCATGGGTAATTGTGATGACGACCTTCATGGAGCACTGTAATGACAAGGGGAATGGAGCATTGTGATGACAGGTGTCATGGATCATTTTGATGACAGGGGTCATGGAGCCTTCTTATGAAAAGCTTCTGGAGTATTGTGATGACACTGGCATGGAGCATTGTGATGAAAAAGGCATGGAGCCTTTTCATGACAGGGTTCAAGGAGCATTCTAGACCACAAGTGTCAGGGAGCATTGTGATGACAAGTGTATTGAGCATTGTGATGACAAAGTTCATGCAGCATTGTGATGACAGGCATCATGGAGCATTGTGATGACAAGTGTTATGGAACATTGTGATCACAAGTGTTTGGAGCATTGTGATGACAGAGGTCATGGATCATTTTCATTTCAAGGACCATGGAGCATTGTGATGACAAGGGCATGAAGCAATGTGAACCCAAGGTTCACTGAGGATTTTGATGACAATGGGAATGGAGTATTGTGATGACAAGCGCATGGAGCATTGTGATGACAAGGTCATGAAGCATTTTGCTGACAAATGCATGGAGCATTTTGATGACAAGAGTCATGGAGCACCGTGATGACAAGGGTCATGGTACATTGTGATTACAGGGGTCATGGAGCATTGTTATGGCAAGGGCATGGATCATCGTGATGACAAGGGTCATGGAGCATTTTGATGACAAGAGTCCCAGATCATTGTTTTGTCAGGGGTCATGGAGCATTGTGATGACTGTGGTTATGGAGCATTTTGATGACATGGTTCATGGAGCATTGTGATGAGAAGGTCATAGAGAATTGGGCTAAAAATATTCATGGAGTATTGTGAAGGCAGGGGTCATGGAGCATTGTGATTGCAAGGGAATGGAGCATTGTGATGGGAAGGTACTGAAGCATTGTGATGAGAAAACATTGGAGCCATATATTGACGAGTCTCATGGAGCATTCTGATGAAAAAGGGCATGGAGAATTGTGATTACATGGGTCTTGGAACATTGTGATGAAAAGGGCATGGATCATTGTGATGAAAAAGGCATGGAGCCTTGTCATGCCAGGGTTCAAGGAGCATAATGACGACAAGAGTCAGGGAGCATTGTGATGACAAGTGTATTGAGCATTGTGATGACAAATGTCATGGAGCATTGTGATGAGAAGACCATGGATAATTGTGATGACGAGCGTCTTGGGGCATTGTGATGACAAGTTTTATGGAACATTGTGATCACAAGGGTTTGGAACATTGTGATGACAGAGGTCATGGAGCATTTTGATTTCATTGTAATGAAAATAGCATGAAGCATTATGATGATGGGCATGGTTCATTGTGATGACAGGGTTCATGGAGCACGGAGATGAAAAGGGGCATGAAGCATTGTGATTACAGGTGTCTTGGAGAATTGTGATGAAAAGATCATGGAGCATTCAGCTGAAAATATTCATGGAGTATTCTGATGAAAGTGGTAATGGAGCATTCTGATGACAAGGGTCATGGAACATTCTGAAGACAAGCTTGTGGAGTATTGTGATGACAATGGCATGGAGCATTGGGATGACAAGGGCATGGAGTATTGTGATGACAGGCATCATGGAGCGTTGTGATGACAAATGTTATGGAACAATGTGATCACAAGGGTCAGGAGCACTGTGATGACAGAGGTCATGGATCATTTTGATATCAAGGAGCATGGAGCATTGTGATGACAGAAGTCATGGAGCATTGTGATGAGAAGATCATGGAGTCTTGAGCTGAAAATGTTCATGGAGTATTCTGATGAAAGGGGTCATGGAGCATTGTGATGACAAGGTCCTTGAGCCTTGTGATGAGAAGTCTCAAGGAGCATTCTGATGAAAAGGGGCATGGAGCATTGTGATTACAGGGGTCTTGGAGCACTGTGATTACAAGGGCATGGAGCATTGTGAGAGATGTCCAAGGAGCATTCTGATGATATGCGTCATGCAGTTTGTGAAGACCAGGGCATAGAGTATTTTGATTACAGGTGTCTTGGAGCATTGTGATGAAAAGAGCATGGATCATTGTGATGAAAAAGGCATGGAGCCTTGTCATGACATGGTTCAAGGAGCATACAGACGACAAGCGTCAGGGAGCATTGTGATGACAAGTGTATTGAGCATTGTGATTACAAAGGTCATGGAACATTTTGATGAGAAGTGTCAGGGAGCATTGTGATGGCAAGACTGTGGAGCATTGTGATGAGAAGACCATGGATAATTGTGATGACAGGCGTCATGGAGAACTGTAATGACAAGGGGCCTGGAGCATTGTGATGACAGGTGTCATGGAGCATTGTGATGACAGGGGTCATGGAGCATTGTGATGAGAAAATCATGGAGCATTGAGCTGAAAACGTTCATGGAGTATTCTGATGAAAGGGGTCATAGAGTATTGTGATGACAAGGTCCTGGAGCACTCTGATGAGAAGACCATGGAGCCTTGTGATGAGAAGTCTCATGGAGCATTCTGATGAAAAGGGGAATGGAGCATTGTGATTACAGGGGTCTTGGAGCATTGTGATTACAAGGGCATGGAGCATTGTGAGAGATGTCCAAGGAGCATTCTGATGACATGCATCATGGAGCTTTGTGATGACCAGGGCATGGACCATTGTGATGACAAAGTCTTGAAGCACTGTGATGACTGGAGTCATGGAGCATTGTGATGACAGGTGTCATGGAGCATTGTGTTGACAAGTGCATGGAGCATTGTGATGAGAGGGGCATGGTGCATCGGTCTGAAAAATTTCATGCATTATTGTGATGACTGTGGGCATTGCGCATTGTGATGACAAGGGCATGGAGCACTGTGAAGAAAAGGTCATGGAGTAATGTGAAGTCAGTTGTCAGGGAGCATTGTGATGACTTATATCATGGTGCATTGTGATGACAATGGCATGGAGCATTGTGATGACAAGTGTCATGGAGGACTGTGATGACAAAGGTAATGGAGCATTGTGATGACCAGCGCTTGGAGCATTGTGATGAGAAGTGTCATGGAGCATTATGATGACAAGGGCATGGAGCATTTTGATGAGTAGAGCAATTGAGAATTTTGATGCCAACTTCGTGAAACATTGTGATGACAAGCACACGGAACTTGCTATGACAGGTGTCATGGAGCATTGTGATGACAAGTGCATGTATAATTGTGATGACCATAGCATGTAACTTTGTGACGATAAGTTTCATGGAGCATTGTGATGACATGGACGTGGAGAAATGTGTTGACAAGGGACATGGAGCACTGTGATGACCAGGGAATTGAGCATTGTGATTGTAAGACCGTGGAGCATTGTGATGAGAAGGTCATGGATAATTGTGATGACGAGCGTAATGGAGCACTGTAATGACAAGGGAAATAGAGCATTTTG
Source organism: Hyperoodon ampullatus (assembly GCF_949752795.1). Classification (NCBI taxonomy): domain Eukaryota; kingdom Metazoa; phylum Chordata; class Mammalia; order Artiodactyla; family Ziphiidae; genus Hyperoodon; species Hyperoodon ampullatus. The sequence goes on along the minus strand of NC_136913.1, from coordinate 146,547,559 downwards.
ATGACAGGTGTCATGGATCATTGTGATGACACTGGCATGGAGCATTGTGATGAAAAGGGCATGGAGCATTGTTGTGAAAAAGGCATTGAGCCTTTTCATTACAGGGTTCAAGGAACATTCTGACGACAAGTGTCAGGGAGCATTGTGTTGACAAGTGTACTTAGCATTGTGAAGACAATGTTTATGCAACATTGTAATGACAGGCATCATGGAGCGTTTTGATGACAAGTGTTATGGAACATTGTGATCAGAAGGGTTTGTAGCATTGTGATGACAGATGTCATGGATCATTTTCATTTCAATGGGCATGGAGCATTGTAATGACAAGGGCATGAAGAAATGTGAACCCAAGTTTCACCGAGGATTTTGATGACAATGGGAATGGAGTATTGTGATGACAAGCGCATGGAGCATTGTGATGACAATGTCATGAAACATTTTGCTGACAAAGGCATGGAGCATTTTGATGACAAGTGTCATGGAGCACTGTGATGACAAGCGTCATGGAGCATTGTGATTACAGAGGTCATGGAGCATTGGGATGGCAAGGGCATGGATCATCGTGATGACAAGTGTCATGGAGCATTTTGATGACAAGAGTCCCGGATCATTGTGTAGTCAGGGGTCATGGAGCATTGTGATGACAGTGGTAATGGAGCATTGTGATGACAGGGTTCATGCAGCATTGTTATGAGAAGGTCATAGGGCATTGGGCTAAAAATGTTCATGGAGTATTGTGAAGGCGGGGGTCATGTAGCATTGTGATGACAAGGGAATGGAGCATTGTGGTGAGTAGGTAATGAAGCATAGTGATGAGAAAACACTGGAGCCTTGTATTGACGAGTCTCATGGAGCATTCTGATGAAAAGGGGCATGGAGAATTGTGATTACATGGGTCTTGGAACATTGTGATGAAAAGGGCATGGATCATTTTGATGAAAAAGGCATGGAGCCTTGTCATGACAGGGATCAAGGAGCATAATGACGACAAGTGTCAGGGAGCATTGTGATGACAAGTGTATTGAGCATTGTGATGACAAAGGTCATGGAGCATTGTGATGAGAAGACCATGGATAATTGTGATTACGAGCGTCATGGGGTGTTGTGATGACAAGTTTTATGAAACACTGTGATCACAAGGGTTTGGAACATTGTGATGACATAGGTCATGGAGCATTTTGATTTCATTGTAATGAAAATAGCATGAAACATTATGATGATGGGCATGGTTCATTGTGATGACAGGGTTCATGGAGCACGGAGATGAAAAGGGGCATGGAGCATTGTGATTATAGGGGTCTTGGAGCATTGTGATGAGAAGGTCATGGATCATTGGGCTGAAAATCTTCATGGAGCATTGTGATAACAGGGGTCATGGAGCACTATGATGACAAGGGTCATGGAGCATTGTGATGACAAGCGTCACGGAACTTTCTGATTAAAGGTGTCATGGAGCATTGGGATGACAAGGGCATGGATCATTGTGATGACAAGTGTCATGGAGATTTTTGATGACAAGATTCCTGGATCATTGTGTTGTGAGGAGTCATGGAGCGCGGGTATGACAGTGGTCATGGAGCATTGTGATGACAGGGGTCATGGTGTATTGTGATGAGAAGGTCATGGATCATTGGGCTGAAAATATTCATGGAGTATTTTGATGACAGGGGTCATGGAGCATTGTGATGACAAGGGAATGGAGCATTGTGATGACAAGGTCCTGGAGAATTGTGCTGAGAAGGCCATGGACTCTTGTGATGACATGTCTCATGGAGCATTCTGATGAAAAGCAGCATGGAGCATTGTAATTACAGGGGTCTTGGAGCATTGAGATGACAAGGGCATGGAGCATTCTTATGACATGCGTCATGGAGCATTGTGAAGACAATCACATTTAGCATTGTGATTACCGGCGTCTTGGAGCATTGTGATGAAAACGGCATGGATCATTGTGATGAAAAATGCATTGAGCCTTGTCATGACAGAGTTCAAGGAGCATACTGATGACAAGTGTCAGCGAGCACTGTGATGACAAGTGTATTGAGCATTGTGATGACAAAGGTCATGGAGCATTGTGATGAGAAGACCATAGATAATTGTGTTGACGAGCGTAATGGGGCGTTGTGATGCCAAGTGTTATGGAAAATTGTGATCACAAGGGTTTGGGGCATTTTGGTGTCAGAGGTCATGGAGCATTTTGATTTCATTGTGATGACAATAGCATGAAGCATTATGATGATGGGCATGGAGCATTGTGATGACAGGGTTCATGCAGCATTGAGATGAAAAGTGGCATGGAACATTGTGATGACAAATGTCACGAAGCATTGTGATGACTGGAGTCACGGAGCATTGTGATGACAGAGGTCATGGAGCATTGTGATGACAAGGGCATGGAGCATTGGGATGAAAGGGGCATGGAGCATTGGTCTGACATGTTTCATGGATTATTGTGATGACAGAGGGTATGGCACATTGTGATAACTAGCACATGGAGCATTGTGATGACAATGTCATTAATTATTGTGAAGAAAGGTGTCAGGGAGCATTGTGGTGACATATGTCACGGTGCACTGTGATGACAATGGCATTGAGCATTGTGATGCCAAGTCTCATGGATAAATGTGATGACAAATGTAATGGAGCATTGTGATGACAAGGGCTTGGAGCATTGTGATGACAAGGGTAAAGGAGCATTGTGATGACAAGGGAATGGATCATTGTGATGACAAGGGTCATGGAGCATTTTGATGACAAAAGTCCCGGATCATTGTGTTGTCAGGGTTCATGGAGCATTGTGATGACATGGGTCATGGAGCACTGTGATGACAGGGTTCATGGGGCATGGTGATGTGAAGGTCATAGAGCATTGGGCTGAAAATGTTCATGGAGTATTGTGGTGACAGGGGTCATGGAGCATTTTGATGAAAAGGGAATGGAGCATTTTGATGAAAATATCATGGAGCATGGTGATGAGAAGGCCATGGAGCATTCTGAAGACATTCATCATGAAGCAGTGTGATGACAACGGCATGGAGCATTGTGATTACAGGGGTCTTGGAGCATTGTGAGAAAAGGGCATGGATCATTGTGATGAAAAATGCATGGAGCCTTGTCATGTCAGGGTTCAAGGAGCATACTGACGACAAGTGTCAGGGAGCATTGTGATGACAAGTGTATTGAGCATTGTGATGACAAGTGTATTGAGCATTGTAATGACAAGGTCATGGAGTATTGTGAAGACAGGTGTCAGGGAGCATTGTGATGACATATGTCATGTTCCATTGCGATGAATGTGGCATGGGGCATTGTGATGCCAAGTGTTATGGAGGATTGTGATGACAAAGATAATGGGCATTGTGATGATTAGGGCTTGGAATATCATGATGACAAGGGACATTGAGAATTTTGATGTGGAGATCGTGAAGCATTGTGATGACAAGGTGTTGGAGCATTGTGATGAGAAGACCATGGAGCCTTGTGATGACAAGTCTCATGGAGCACACTGATGACAAGGGGCATGGAGCATTGAGATTACAGGGGTCTTGGAGCATTGTGATGACAAGGGTCATGGAGCCTTGTGATGACAAGGCCGTGGAACATTGTCATGACAGGGGTGAGGGAGTATTGTAATGACTAGTGATGGAACATTTTGATATCAGTGGTGAAAGAGCATTTTGATGAGAAGTGCATGGAGCTTTGTGATGACAATGTTTACGGAGCATTGTGATGATAAGGTTGTGGAACATTGTGATGACAAGCGCATGGCACATTGTGATGACATGGGTCATGGAGCATTGTTCTCACAAGCGCATGTAGCATTGTGATGCCAAGGGTCATGGAGCACTCTGCTGACAAAGGCATGGAGCATTGTGATGACAAGGGTCACAGAGCATTGTGATGAAAAGTTCATGGAGCATTATGGTGACAAATTTCAAAGAGCACTGTGATGAGGAGGGCATGGACCATTGTGATGACAAAGGTCATGAAGCAATGTGATGACTGGAGTCACGGAGCACTGTGATGACAAAGGCATGGAGCATTGTGATGATAGGGGCATGGAGCATTGGTCTGACAAGTTTCATGGATTATTGTGATGATAGTGGGCATGGCACATTGTGATGAGAAGCGCATGGAGCATTGTCATGACCAGGTCATGAGTAGTGTGAAGACAGGTGTCAGGGAGCATTGTGATGACATATGTCATGGTGCATTGTGACGACAATGGCATGGAGCATTGTGAAGCCAAGTGTCATGGAGGATTGTGATGACAACGGTAATGGAGCATTGTGATAACAAGGGCCATTGAGAATTGTGATGACAAGTTCGTGAAGCACTGTGATGAAAAGCATATGGAGCTTCCTATGACAGGGGTCATGGAGCATTGTGATGACAAGTGCATGGAGAATTGTGATGACAAGAGCATGTAACATTGTGATGAGAAGTGTCATGGAGCATTTTGATGGCAAGACTGTGGAACACTGTGATGAGAAGACCATGGATAATTGTGATGACGAGCGTCATGGAGCATTGTGATGACAAGGGCCATTGAGAATTTTGATGCCAACGTCGTGAAGCATTGTGATGACAAGTGCACGGAGCTTGCTATGACAGGGGACATGGAGCATTGCAATGAAAAGTGCATGGAGAATTGTGATGACAGTGGTCATGGAGCATTGTGATGAAAAGGGCATGGAGCATTGTGATGGAAAAGGCATGGAGCTCTTCATGACAGGGTTCAAGGAGCATTCTGATGACAAGTGTCAGTGAGCATTGTGATGACAAGTGTATTGTGCATTGTGATGACAAAGTTCATGGAGCATTGTGATGAGAAGACCATGGATAATTGTGATGACCAGCGTCATGGGGCAATGTGATGACAAGTGTTATGGAACATTGTGATCAGAAGGGTTTGGTGCATTGTGATGACAGAGGTCATTGAGCATTTTGATTTCATTGTGATGACAATAGCATGAAATATTATGGAGATGGGCACGGTGCATTGTGATGACAGGGTTCATGGAGCATTGAGATGAAAAGGGGCATGGAGCATTGTGATTACAGTGGAGTTGGAGCAATGTGATGACAAGGGCATGGAGCATTGTGATGAGAAGGCCATGGAGCATTCTGATGACATGCGCCATGGAACTTTGTGATTACAACTGCATGGAGCATTGTGATTACAGGGTCTTGGAGCATTGTGATCACAAGGGTCATGGAGTCTTGTGATGACAAGGCCGTGGAACCTTGTGATGGCAGGTGTCATGGAGCATTGTTATGACAGGGGTAATGGAGCATTGTGATGACAAGGGCATCAGCATTGGTCAGAAGAGTTTCATGGATTATTGTGATGAGAGTGGGCATGGAGCATTGAGATGACAAGGTCACGGAACACTGTGTTACATGGGTCATGGAGGATTGTAATGACAACAGCATGGAGCATTGTGATGAGAAGGGCATTGAGCATTGGTATCACAAGCGTCATGGAGCTTTGTGATGACAAGTGCATGGAGCAATTTGATGAGAGGGTTCATGGAGCATTGTGATGACAATGACATGGAGCATTGTGATGCCAAAGGTTATGGAACTTTGTGATGACAAATGTCATGGAGCAATTTGATGACAAGGGCATGGAGCATTGTGATTAAAAGGGCAGGGAGCATTGTGATGACAGGGTCATGGAGAAATTTGATGAAAAGTGTCATGGAACATTTTGATTAGAGGGGTTATAGAATATTGTGATGTCAGGGGTCATGGAGCAGTGTGATGCAAAGGGTCATGGAACATTTTGATCAGAAGTTCATGGAGCTTTGGGCTGACAGTGTTCATTGAGTATTGTGATGGCAGGGGTCATGGAGCATTGTGATGACAATGGAATTGAGCATTGTGAGGAGAAGACCATGGAGCCTTTTGATGACAAGTATCATGGAGCATTCTGATGAACAGGGGCATGGAGCATTGTGATTACATGGGTCTTGGAGCATTGTGAAGAATAGGGCATGGATGATTGTGATGAAAGGACATGGAGCCTTGTCATGAGAGGGTTCAAGGAGCATACTAACGACAATTGTCAGGGAGCATTGTGATGACAAAGGTCATGGAGCATTGTGATGAGAAGACCATGGATAATTGTGATGATGAGCGTCATGGGGAGTTGTGATGACAAGTGTTATGGAACACTGTGAACACAAGGGTTTGTAGCATTGTGATGAAAGAGTTTATGGTGCATTCTGATTTCATTGTGATGACAATAGCATGAAGCATTATGATGATGGGCATGGTTCATTGTGATGACAGAGTTCATGCAGCATTTTGATGAAAATGGCATGGAGCATTGTGATGAGAGAGCCATCGAGCTGTCTGATGACAAGCGTCATGGTGCTTTGTGATGACAAGATCATGGAGCAGTGTGATTACAGGAGTCTTGAAGCATTGTGATGACAAGGGTCATGGAGCCTTGTGATGACAAGGCCGTGGAACATTGTCATGACAGGGATGTGGGAGTATTGTAATGACTAGTGACGGAACATTTTGATATCTGTGGTGAAAGAGCATTTTAATGAGAAGTGCATGGAGCTTTGTGATGACAAGGTTTATGGAGCATTGGGATGACAAAGATGTGGAACATTGTGATGACAAGCGCATGGAGCACTGTGATGTCATGGGTCATGGAGCATTGTGCTGACAAGCACATGGAGCATTGTGATGACAAGGGTCATGGAGCACTCTGCTGACAAAGGCATGGAGCATTGTGATGACAAGGGTCAGAGAGCATTGTGATGATAAGTTCATGAAGCATTACGGTGACAAAGTTCACAGAGCCCTGTGATTACGAGGGCATGGACCATTGTGATGACAAACGTCAAGAAGCAGTGTGATGACTGGAGTCACGGAGCATTGTGATGACAAGGGCATGGAGCATTGTGATGACAAGGGCATGGAGCATGGTTATGACCAGGTCATGGATTATTGTAAAGAAAGTTGTCAGGGAGCATTGTGATGACATATGTCCTGGTGCATTGTGATGACAATGTCATGGAGAATTGTGAAGCAAAGTGCCATGGAAGATTGTGATAACAAATGTAATGGAGCATTGTGATGACAAGGGCTTGGAGCACTGTGGTGACAAGGGTTATTGAGAATTTTGATGACAACGTCGTGAAGCATTGTTATGACAAGCACATGGAGCTTGCTATGACAGGGGTCAAGGAGCATTGCGATGACAAGTGCATGGAGCATTGTGATTACAGGGGTCTTGGAGCATTGTGATGACAATGGCATGGAGCATTGTGATGCCAAGGGTTATGGAGCTATGTGATGACAAATGTCATGGAGCATTTTGATGACAAGGGCATGGAGCACTGTGATGAGAAGGGCAGCGAGCATTGTGATAACAGGTTCATGGAGCAATTTGATGAAAAGTGTCATGGAACATTTTGATTACATGGGTTATAGAATATTGTGATGTCAGGGGTCATGGAGCAGTGTGATTAAAAGGGTCCTAGAGCATTGTGATGACAAGGGTCGCAGAGCATGGTGATGAAAAGTTCATGGAGCATTGTGGAGACAAATGTCAAAGAGACTTGTGATGACGAGGACATGGACCATTGTGATGAGAAATGCCATGAAGCATTGTGATGACAGGAGTCACGGTGCATTATGATGACAGGTCATGGAGCATTGTGATGACAAGGGTATGGAGCATTGTGATGACAGGGGCATGGAGCATTGGTCTTACAAGTTTCATGGATTATTGCGATGACAGTGGGAATGGTGCATTGTGATGACAAGGGGATGGAACATTGAGATGACAATGTCATTCAGTATTTGAAGACAGGTGTCTGGGAGCATTTTGAAGACATAAGTCATGGCCCATTGTGATGACAATGCCATGGAGCGTGGTGATGCCAAGTGTCATGGAGGTTTGTGATGACAAAGGTAATGGAGCATTGTGATGATAAGGGCTTGGAGCCTTCTGATGACAAGGTTCAAAGCGCACTGTGCTGACAATGGCATGGAGCATTGTGATGACAATGGTCATGGAGCATTGTACTGAGAAAGGCTTGGAGCATTGTGATGACAACGGTCGCAGACCATTATGATGAAAATTTCATGGAACATTTTGGTGACAAATATCACAGAGCCTTGCGAAAACGAGGGCATGGACCATTGTGATTACAAAGGTCATGAAGCACTGTGATGACTGGAGTCATGGAGCATTGCGATGACAGGTCTCATGGAGCACTGTGAGGGCAAGGGCATGGATCATTGTGATGACAAGTGTCATGGAGCATTTTGATGACAAGTGTCCCGGATCATTGTGTTGTCTGGTGTCATGGAGCGTTGTGATGACAGGGGTCATGGAGCATTGTGATGACAGGGGTCAGGAAGCATTGTGATCAGAAGTTCATGGAGCATTGGACTGACAGTATTCATTGAGTATTGTGATGGCATGGGTCATGGAGCATTGTGATGACAATGGAATGGAGCACTGTGATGACAAGGTCTTGGAACATTGTGAGAAGAAGAGCATGGAGCCTTGTGATGACAAGTATCATGGAGCATTCTGATGAAAAGGGGCATGGAGCATTGTGATTACATGGGTCTTGGAGCATTGTGAAGAATAGGGCATGGATGATTGTGATGAAAGAGCATGGAGCCTTGTCATGAGAGGGTTCAAGGAGCATACTAACGACAAGTCTCAGGGACCATTGTGATGACAAGTGTATGGAGCATTGTGATGACAAAGGTCATGGAGCATTGTGATGAGAAGACCATGGATAATTGTGATGATGAGCGTCATGGGGAGTTGTGATGACAAGTGTTATGGAACATTGTGAACACAATGGTTTGGAGCATTTTGATGACAGAGGTTATGGTGCATTTTGATTTCATTGTGATGACAATAGCATGAAGCATTATGATGATGGGCATGGTTCATTGTGATGACAGAGTTCATGGAGCATTGTGATGAAAAGGGCATGGAGCATTGTGATGAGAAGGCCATGGAACTGTCTGATGACATGCGTCATGGTGCTTTGTGATGACAAGAGCATGGAGCAGTGTGATTACAGGGGTCTTGGAGCATTGTGATGACAAGGGTCATGGAGCCTTGTGATGACAACGCCGTGGAACATTGTCATGACAGGGGTGTGGGAGTATTGTAATGACTAGTGACGGAACATTTTGATATCTGTGGTGAAAGAGCATTTTAATGAGAAGTGCATGGAGCTTTGTGATGACAAGGTTTATGGAGCATTGGGATGACAAAGATGTGGAACATTGTGATGACAAGCGCATGGCATATTGTGATTACATGGGTCATGGAACATTGTGCTGACAAGCGAATGGAGCATTGTGATGACAAGGGACATGGAGCACTCTGCTGACAAAGGCAAGGAGCATTTTGATGACAAGGGTCAGAGAGCATTGTGATGATAAGTTCATGGAGCATTACGGTGACAAATTTCACAGAGCCCTGTGATTACGAGGGCATGGACCATTGTGATGACAAAGGTCAAGAAGCAGTGAGATGACTGGAGTCACGGAGCATTGTGATGACAAGGGCATGGAGCATTCTGATGACAGGGGCATGGAGCATTGGTCTGAGAAGTATCATGGATTATTGTGATGAAAGTGTGCATGGCGCATTGTGATGACAAGGCCATGGAGCATTGTTATGACCAGGTCATGGATTATTGTGAAGACAGGTATCAGGGAGTATTGTGATGACATATGTCCTGGTGCATTGTGATGACAATGTCATGGAGCATTGTGAAGCCAAGTGCCATGGAGGATTGTGATGACAAATGTAATGGAGCATTGTGATGACAAGGGCTTGGAGCATTGTGGTGACAAGGGCCATTGAGAATTCTGAAGACAAGGTCGTGAAGGATAGTTATGACAATCGCATGGAGCTTGCTATGACATGGGTCATGGAACATTGTGATGACAAGGGCAGGGAACATGGTGATACATGGGTCGTGGAGGATTTTAATACAAGGCATGGATCATTGTGATGAGAAAGGCATCGAGCATTGTGATGACAAGCGTCATGGAGATTTGGGATGACAAGTGCATGGATTAATGTGATGAGATGTTTCATGGAGCATTGTGATGACAATGGAATGGATCATTGTGATGTCAAGGGTCATGGAGCTTTGTGATGACAAATGTAATGGAGCATTTTGATGACAAGGGCGTGGTGCATTGTGATGAGTAGGGCAGGGAGCATTCTGATGACAGGTTCATGGAACAATTTGATGGAAAGGGTCAGGGAATATTTTGATGACAGGGGTTATGGAACATTGTGATGTCAGTGGTCATGGAGCATTGTGATGATAAGGGCATGTAGCATTTTGATGACAGGGGTCATGGAACATTGTGATGACAGTGTTGAGGGAGTATTGTGATGACTGGTGATGGAACATTGTGATATAAGTAGTGAGAGAGCATTTAGATGAGAAGTGCATGGAGCATTGTGATGACAAGGTTTATGGAAAATTGTGATGACAAGGTTGTGGAGCATTGTGATGACAAGTGCATGGCACATTGTGATGACATGTGTCTTGGAGCATTGTGCTGACAAGCGCATGGAGCATTGTGATGACAAGGGTCATGGAGCATTGTGCTGACAATGGCATGGAGCATTGTGATGACAAGTGTTACAGAGCATTGTGATGACGAGGGAATTAACCATTGTGATGAAAAAGTTCATAAAGCATTGTGATGGCTGGAGTCACGGAGCATTATGATGTGAGGGGTCATGGAGCATTGTGATTACAAGGGCATGGAGCATTGTGATGACAGGGGCATGGAACATTGGTCTGACAATTTTCATGAATTATTGCTATGAGAGTTGACAGGGCACATTGTGATGAGAAGGGCATGGAACATAGTTATGACAAGGTCATGTAGTATTGTGAAGACAGGTGTCAAGGAGCACTGTGGTGACATATGTCATGGTGCATTGTGATGACAATGGCATGGAGCATTGTGATGCCAAGTGTCATGGAGGATTGTGATTACAAATGTAATTGAGCCTTGTGATGCCAAGTGTTATGGAGGATTGTGATGACAAAGGTAATGGAGCATTGTGATGACAATTTCTTTTAGAATTGTGAAGAAATGTGTCATGGAGCATTGTGATGACAAGGGCAATTGTGAATTTTGATGCAAACGTCGTGAAGCATTGTGATGACAAGCACACGGAGCTTGCTTTGACAGGGGACATGGAGCATTGCTATGAAAAGTGCATGGAGAACTGTGATGACAAGACCACGTAACATTGTGATGAGAAGTGTCATGGAGTATTGTGATGACAAGGACGTGGAGAATTGTGATGACAAGGGACATGGAGCATTGTGATGACCAGGGCATGGAGCATAGTGATGGCAAGGCCGTGGAGCAGTGTGATGAGAAGGCCATGGATAATTGTGATGACGAGAGTCATGGAGCACTGTAATGACAAGGGGCATGGATCATTGTGATGACAGGTGTCATGGAGCATTGTGATGACAGGGGTCATGGAGCAATTTGATGACATGGGTCATCGAGCATTCTGATGATAAGCTTGTGGAGTTTTGTGATGAAAATGGCCTGGAGCATAGTGATGAAAAGGGCATGGAGCATGGTGATGAAAAAGGCATGGAGCATTGTACTGAGAAAGGCTTGGAGCATTGTGATGACAACGGTCACAGACCATTATGATGAAAATTTCATGGAGCATTGTGGTGACAAATATCACAGAGCCTTGTGAAAACGAGGGCATGGACCATTGTGATGACAAAGGTCATGAAGCATTGTGATGACTGGAGTCATGGAGCATTGTGATGACAGGGCTCATGGAGCATTGTGATGGCAAGGGCATGGATCATTGTGATGACAAGTGTCATGGAGCATTTTGATGACAAGTGTCCGGGATCATTTTGTTGTCTGGTGTCATGGAGCGTTGTGATGACAGGGGTCATGGAGCATTGTGATGACAGGGGTCATGGAGCATTGTGATCAGAAGTTCATGGAGCATTGGACTGACAGTATTCATTCAGTATTGTGATGGCATGGGTCATGGAGCATTGTGATGACAATGGAATGGAGCATTGTGATGACAAGGTCCTGGAGCATTGTGAGGAGAAGACCATGGAGCCTTGTGATGACAAGTATCATGGAGCATTCTGATGAACAGGGGCATGGAGCATTGTGATTACATGGGTCTTGGAGCATTGTGAAGAATAGGGCATGGATGATTGTGATGAAAGAGCATGGAGCCTTGTCATGAGAGGGTTCAAGGAGCATACTAACGACAAGTCTCAGGGAGCATTGTGATGACAAGTGTATGGAGCATTGTGATGACAAAGGTCATGGAGCATTGTGATGAGAAGACCATGGATAATTGTGATGATGAGCGTCATGGGGAGTTGTGATGACAAGTGTTATGGAACATTGTGAACACAATGGTTTGGAGCATTGTGATGACAGAGGTTATGGTGCATTTTGATTTCATTGTGATGACAATAGCATGAAGCATTATGATGATGGGCATGGTTCATTGTGATGACAGAGTTCATGGAGCATTGTGATGAAAAGGGCATGGAGCATTGTGATTAGAAGGCCATGGAGCTGTCTGATGACATGTGTCATGGTGCTTTGTGATGACAAGAGCATGGATCATTGTGATTACAGGGGTCTTGGAGCATTGTAATGCCAAGGGTCATGAAGCCTCGTGATGACAAGGCCGTGGAACATTGTCATGACAGGGGTGTGGGAGTATTGTAATGACTAGTGATGGAACATTTTGATATCTGTGGTGAAAGAGCATTTTAATGAGAAGTGCATGGAGCTTTGTGATGACAAGGTTTATGGAGCATTGGGATGACAAAGATGTGGAACATTGTGATGACAAGCGCATGGCATATTGTGATGACATGGGTCATGGAGCATTGTGCTGACAAGCGCATGGAGCATTGTGATGACAAGGGATATGGAGCACTCTGCTAACAAAGGCATGGAGCATTGTGATGACAAGGGTCACAGAGCATTGTGATGATAATTTCATGGAGCATTATGGTGACAAAGTTCACAGAGCCCTCTGATTATGAGGGCATGGACCATTGCGATGACAAAGGTCAAGAAGCAGTGTGAAGACTGGAGTCACGGAGCATTGTGATGACAACGGCATGGAGCATTGTGATGACAGGGGCATGGAGCATTGGTCTGAGAAGTATCATGGATTATTGTGATGAAAATGTGTATGGCGCATTGTGATGACAAGGGCATGGAGCATTGTTATGACCAGGTCATGGATTATTGTGAAGACAGGTATCAGGGAGTATTGTGATGACATATGTCCTGGTGTATTGTGATGGCAATATCATGGAGCATTGTGAAGCCAAGTTTCATGGAGGATTGTGATGACAAAGGTAATGGAGCATTGTGATGACAAGGGCTTGGAGCATTGTGGTGACAAGGGCCATTGAGAATTCTGATGACAAGGTCGTGAAGCATAGTTATGACAAGCGCATGGAGCTTGCTATGACATGGGTCATGGAGCATTGCGATGACAAGTGTATGGAGCACTGTGATTAGAGGGGTCTTGGAGCATTGTGATGACAAGGGCATGGAGCATGGTGATGACTATGCCATGGAGAATTCTGATGACATGCGTCCTGGAGATTTGTGATGACAAGCACATGGAGCATTGTGATTACAGGGGTCTTGGAGCATTGTGATGAAAAATGCATGGATCATTCTGAGGAAAAGGCAAAGAGCCTTGTCATGACAGGTTTCAAGTAGCATACTGAAGACAAGTGTCAGGGAGCATTGTGATGACAAGTGTATTGAGCATTGTGTTGACAAAGGTCATGGAGCATTTTGATGAGAAGACCATGGATAAATGTGATGACGAGCGTCATGGCGCATTGTGATGACAAGTGTTATGGAACATTGTGATCAGAAGGGTTTGGAGCAATGTGATGACAGATGCAATGGAGCATTTTGATTTCTTTGTGATGACAATAGCATGAAGCATTATGATGATTGGCATGGTGCATTTTGATGACAGTGTTCATGGAGAATTGAGATGAAAAGGTGTATGGAGCATTGTGATTACAGGGGTCTTGGAGCATTGTGATGACAATGTTCATGGAGCCTTGTGTTGACAACGCCGTGGAACATTGTGATGGCAGGGGTAATGGAGCATTGTTATGACAGGGGTAATGGAGCATTGTGATCACAAGGGCATGGAGCATTGTTTTGAAAAGTTTCATGTATTATTGTGATGTGTGTGGGCATGGAGCATTGTGATGACAAGGGCAGGGAACACGGTGATACATGGGTCATGGAGGATTGTAATGACAAGGCATGGATCATTGTGATGAGAAAGGCATCGAGCATTGTGATGAGAAGCGTCATGGAGATTTGGGATGACAAGTGCATGGAGTCATGAGATGAGATGTTTCATGGAGCATTGTGATGACAATGGAATGGAGCATTGTAATGCCAAGGGTCATGGAGCTTTGTAATGACAAATGTAATGGAGCATTTTGATGACAAGGGCGTGGTGCATTGTGATGAGTAGGGCAGGGAGCATTCTGATGACAGGTTCATGGAACAATTTGATGGAAAGTGTCAGGGAATATTTTGATGACAGGGGTTATGGAACATTGTGATGTCAGTGGTGATGGAGCATTGTGATGATAAGGGCATGTAGCATTTTGATGACAGGGGTCAAGGAACATTGTGATGACAGTGTTGAGGGAGTATTGTGATGACTGGTGATGGAACATTGTGGTATCAGTGGTGAGAGAGCATTTAGATGAGAAGTGCATGGAGCATTGTGATGACAAGGTTTATGGAAAATTGTGATGACAAGTGCATGGCACATTGTGATGACATGTGTCTTGGAGCATTGTGCTGACAAGCGCATGGAGCATTGTGATGACAAGGGTCATGGAGCATTGTGCTGACAATGGCATGGAGCATTGTGATGACAAGTGTTACAGAGCATTGTGATGACGAGGGAATTAACCATTGTGATGAAAAAGTTCATAAAGCATTGTGATGGCTGGAGTCACGGAGCATTATGATGTGAGGGGTCATGGAGCATTGTGATTACAATGGCATGGAGCATTGTGATGACAGGGGCATGGAGCATTGGTCTGACAATTTTCATGAATTATTGCTATGAGAGTGGACAGGGCACATTGTGATGACAAGGACATGGAACATAGTTATGACAAGGTCATATCGTATTGTGAAGACAGGTGTCAGGGATCACTGTGATGACATATGTCATGGTGCATTGTGATGACAATGGCATGGAGCATTGTGATGACAAGGACATGGAGCATTGTGATGACAAAGGCCATTGAGAATTTTGATGCAAACGTCGTGAAGCATTGTGATGACATGCGCACGGAGCTTGCTATGTCAGGGGACATGGAGCATTGCTATGAAAAGTGCATGGAGAACTGTGATGACAAGACCACGTAACATTGTGATGAGAAGTGTCATGGAGTATTGTGATGACAAGGACGAGGAGAATTGTGATGACAAGGGACATGGATCATTGTGATGACCAGGGCATGGAGCATAGTGATGGAAAGACCGTGGAGCAGTGTGATGAGAAGGCCATGGATAATTGTGATGACGAGAGTCATGGAGCACTGTAATGACAAGGGGCATGGAGCATTGTGATGACAGGTGTCATGGTGCATTGTGATGACAGGGGTCATGGAGCATTGTGATGACATGGGTCATGGAGCATTCTTATGACAAGCTTGTGGAGTTTTGTGATGACAATGGCCTGGAGCATAGTGATGAAAAGGGCATGGAGCATTGTGATGAAAAAGGCATGGAGCCTTTTCATGAAAGCTTTCAAGGAGCATTCTGAAGACAAATGTCAGGGAACATCGTGATGACAAGGGCATGGAGCATGGTGATGAGAAGGCCATGGAGACTTCTGATGATATGGGTCATGGAGCTTTGTGATGACAAGTGCATGGAGCATTGTGATTACAGGGGTCTTGGAGCATTGTGATGAAAAGTGCATGGATCATTGTGATGAAAAAGGCATGGAGCCTTGTCATGACAGGGTTCAAGGAGCAAACTGAGTACAAGTGTCAGGAAGCATTGAGCTGACAAGTGTATTGAGCATTGTGATGACAAAGGTCATGGAGCATTGTGATGAGAAGACCATGGATAATTGTGATGAGGAGCGTCATGGGGAATTGTGATGACAAGTGTTATGGAACATTGGGATCACAATTGTTTGGAGCATTGAGATGACAGAGGTCATTTAGCGTTTTGATGAGAAGGCCATGGAGCATTCTAATGACATGCGTCATGGAGCTTCGTGATGACAAGTGCATGGAGCATTGCGATTACAGTGTTCTTGGAGAATTGTGATGACAAGGGTCATGGAGCCTTGTGATGATGAGGCCGTGGAACATTTTGATTGCAGGGGTCATGGAACATTGTTATGACACGGTTAATGGAGCCTTTTGATGACAAGTGCATGGAGCAATGATGTGACAAGTTTTATGGATTATTGTGATGAGAGTGGTCATGGAGCATTGTGATGACAAGGGCATGGAGCATTGTGATTACAGAGGTCATGGAACACTGTGATAAGAGGGGTGAGGGAGTATAGTGATGACTAGTGATGGAACATTGTGATATCAGTTGTGAGAGAGCATTTTGATGAGAAGTGCATGGTGCATTGTGATGACAAGGTTTATGGAGCACTGTGATGACAAGGTTGTGGAGCATTGTGATGACAAGCACATGACACATTGTGATGACATGGGTCATGGAGCATTGTGCTGAGAAGCGCATGGCGCTTTGTTATGACAAGGGTCATGGAGCATTGTGATGAAAAGTTCATGGAGCATTGTGGTGAAAAAGTTCACAGAGACTTCTGATGACCAGGGCATGAACCACTGTGATGTCAAAGGTCATGAAGCATTGTGATGACTGGAGTCACGGAGCATTGTGATGACAGGGTTCATGGTGCATTGTGATGACAACGGCAAGGAGCACTGTGATGATAGGGGCATGGAGAATTGGTCTGACAACTTTCATGGATTATTGTGATGAGTGTAGGTATGGTGCATTGTGAAGACAAGGGCATGGAGCATTGTGATGACAAGGGCATGGAGTATTGTGAACACAGGTGTCAGGGAGCATGGTGTTGACATATGTCATGGTCCATTGTGATGACAATGGCATGGAGGATTGTGATGACAACAGCATGTAACATGGTGATGAGAAGTGTCATGGAGCACTGTGATGACAAGGGACATGGAGCATTGTGATGTCCAGGGCATGGAGCATTGTGATGGCAAGACCGTGGAGCATTGTGATGGCAATACCATGGAGCATTTTGATGACGAGTGTCATCGAGCACTGTAATGACACGTGGCATGGAGAATTGTGATGACAGGTGTCATGGATCATTGTGATGGCAAGGGACATGGAGCATTCTGATGACAAGCTTCTGGAGTATTGTGCAGACAAAGGCAAGGATCATTGTGATGACAAGGTTCACAGAGCATTGTGACGAAAAGTTCCTGGAGCACTGTGGTGACAAAGGTCACTGAGCCTTGTGATGACGAGGGCATGGCCCATTGTGATGACAAAGGTCATGAAGCATTGTGATGACTGGTGTCACGGAGCATTGTGATGACAAGGGCATGGAGCACTGTGATAACAGTGGCATGGAACATTGGTCTGACAAGTTTCATGGATTATTTTGATGACAGTGGGCAAGGCAAATTGTGATGACAAGGGCATGGAGAATTGTGATGACAAAGTCAAGTGTATTGTGAAGACAGGTGTCAGGGAGCGTTTTATTGACATATGTCATGGTCCATTGTGATGACAATGGCATGGAGCATTGTGATGCCAAGTGTCATGGAGGATTGTGATGACAAATGTAATGGAGCATTGTGATGACAAGTGCTTGGAGCATTGTGATGACAAGGGTCATGGAGCATTTTGATGAGAAGAGCATGGAGCATTGTGATGAAAAGG
This sequence comes from Hyperoodon ampullatus, assembly GCF_949752795.1. NCBI lineage: Eukaryota > Metazoa > Chordata > Mammalia > Artiodactyla > Ziphiidae > Hyperoodon > Hyperoodon ampullatus. Next base: position 146,529,529 of record NC_136913.1, on the reverse strand, counting down.
GCCATTGATAATTATGATGACAAGGTCTTGAAGCGTTGTGATAAAAAACATATGGAGCTTGCTATGACAGGGTTCATGGTGAATTGCGATGACAATTGCATGGAGAATTGTGATGACAAGATCATGTAACATTGTGATGAAAAGTGTCATGGATCCTTGTGATGGCAATATCGTGGAGCACTGTGATGAGAAGACCATGTATAATTTTGATGACGAGCGTCATGGAGCACTGTAATGACAAGGGGCAAGGAGCATTTTGATGACAGGTGTCATGGAGCATTGTGATAGCAGGGGTCATGGAGCATTGTGATGACAGGTGTTAAGGAGCATTCTGATGACAAGCTTGTGTAGTATTGTGATGAAAATTGCATGGAGCATTGTGATGCAAAGGGCATGGAGCATTGTGATGAAAAAGGCATGGAGCCTTTTCATGACAGGGTTCAAGGAGCATTCTGACGACAAGTGTCAGGGAGCATTGTGATGACAAGTGTATTGAGCATTGTGATGAAAAATGTCATGGAGCATTGTGATGACAAGGGCATGGAGTATGGTTATGACAGTCATCCTGGAGTGTTGTGAAGAAAAGTGTTATGGAACAATGTGATCACAATGATTTGGAACGTAGTGATGACAGAGGTCATGGATCATTTTGATTTCAAGGAGCATGGAGAATTGTAATGATAGGGGTAATGGAGCATTGTGATGAGATATTCATGGAGCATTGGGCTGAAAATGTTCTTGGAGTATTGTTATGAATGGGGTCATAGAGCATTGTGATGACAAGGGAATGGAGCATTGTGATGACAAGGTCCTGGAGCACTGTGATGAGAAAACAATGGAGCCTTGTGATGACAAGTCTCATGGAGCATTCTGATGAAAAGGGGCATGGATCATTATGATGACAGTGGTCTTGGAGCATTGAGATGACAAGGTCATGGAGCATAGTGATGAGAAGGCCATGGAGCATTCTGAATACATGCATAATGGAGCTTTGTGATGACAAGAGCAAGGGGCATTGAGATTAGAGTGGTCTTGGAGCACTGTGATGAAAAGAGCATGGATCATTGTGATGAAAAATGCATGGAGCCTTGTCATGAAAGGGTTCAAGGAGCATTCTGATGACAAGTGTCATGGAGCATTGTGATGACAAGTGTATTGAGCATTGGGATGACAAAGATCATGGAGCATTGTGATGAGAAGACCATGGATAATTGTGATGACCAGAGTCATTGGGCATTGTGATGACAAGTGTTATGGAACATTGTGATCACAAGGGTTTGGAGCATTGTGATGACAGAGGTCATGGAGCATTTTAATTTCATTGTGATGACAATAGTATGAAGCATTTTGATGATGGGCATGGTGCATAGTTATGACAGGGTTCATGGAGCATTGAGAATAAAAGGGACAAGGACCATTGTCATTACAGGAGTCTTGGAGAATTGTGATGACAAGGGTATGGAGCATCGTGAATGAGAAGGCCATGGAGCATTCTGATTACATGTGTCATGGATCTTTGTGATGACATGGGTATGGAGAATTGTGATTACATTGTCTTGGAGCATTGTGATGAAAAGTGTCATGGAGTCTTGTGATGACAAGTTCGTGGAACCTTGTGTTGGCAAGTGTCATGGAGCAGTGTTATGACAGTGGTAATGGTGCGTTGTGATGGCAAGGGCATGGAGAATTGGTCTGGAAAGTTTCATGGATTATTGTGATGACAAGGGCACGGAACACTTTGATACATGGGTCATGGTGGATTGTAATGACAAGGGCATTTAGCATTGTGATGAGAAGGGCATCAAGCATTGGGATCACAAGCGTCATGGAGCATTGTGATGACAATGGCATGGAGCATTGTGATGCCAAGGGTCATGGAGCTTTGTGATGACAAAGCTCATGGAGCATTTTGATGACAAGTTCGAGGTGTGTTTTGATGAGAAGGGCAGGGAGCATTGTGATAACAGGGTCATAGAGCAATTTGATGAAAAAGGTCATGGAACATTTTGATGAGAGTGGTTATGGAAAATTGTGGTGTCAGGGGTCATGGAGCATTGTGATGAAAAGGGTATTGGAGTATTTTGATGACAGGGTTTATGGAACATTGTGATGTCATGGGTCATGCAGCATTTAATGATAAGTGCATGTAGCATTGTGATGATAGGGGTCATGGAACTTTGTGATGACAGGGATGAGGGAGTATTGTGAAGATTAGTGATGGAACATTGTGATATCAGTGGTGAGAGAGCATTTTGATGAGAAGAGCATGGAGCATTGTGATGACACGGTTTATGGAGCATTGTGGTGACAAGGATGTGGAGCATTGTGATGACATGGGTCAAAAAGCATTGTGCTGAAAAGTGCATGGAGCATTGTTATGACAAGTGTCATGGATCATTGTGCTGACAAAGGCATGGTGCATTTTGATGGCAAGTGTCACAGAGCATTGTGATGAATATTTCAGGGAGCATTGTGGTGACAAAGGTCACAGAGCCTTGTGTGACATGGGCATAGACCATTGTGATGACAAAGGTCATGAAGCATTTTGATGACTGGAGTCACGGAGCATTGGGATTACAGTGGTCATGGTTTATTGTGATGACAGGGTTCATGGGGCATTGTGATGAGAAGGTCATGGAGAATTGGGCTGAAAATGTTCATCGAGTATTGTGATGACAGGGCTCATGTGGCATTTTGATGACAAGGGAATGGAGCATTGTGATGAAAAGGGCAAGGAGCATGGTGATGAGAAGGCCATGGAGAATTCTGAAGTCATGTGTCATGAAGCTTTGTGATGACAAGGGCATGGAGCATTGTGATTACAGGGGTCTTGGAGCATTGTGAGGAAAATAGCATGGATCATTGTGATTAAAAAGGCATGGAGCCTTGTCATGACAGGGTTCAAGGAGCATACTGACGACAAGTGTAAGGGAGCACTGTGATGACAAGTGTATTGAGCATTGTGATGACAAAGGTCATGGAGTATTGTGAATAGAAGACCATGGATAATTGTGATGATGCGCGTCATGGGGCGTTGTGATGACAAGTGTTATGGAACATTGTGATCACAAGGGTTTGGATCATGTGATGACAGAGGTCATGGAGCATTTTGATTTCATTTTGATAACAACTGCATGAAGCATTATGATGATGGGCACGGTGCATTGTGATGACACGGATCATGGAGCATTGAGATAAAAAGGGGCATGGAGCATTGTGATTACAGGGGTCTTGGAGCATTGTGATGATGAGGGCATGGAGCATCGTAAATGAGAAGGCCATGGAGCATTCTGATGACATGCGTCATGGAGCTTTGTGATGACAAGTGTATGGAGAATTGTGATTACAGTGTCTTGGAACATTGTGATGACAAGTGTCATGGAGTCTTGTGATGACAAGGCCATGGAACATTGTGATGGCACGGGTCATGGAGCATTGTTATGACAGGGGTAATGGAGCATTGTGATGACAAGGGCATGGAGCACTGGTCTGAAATATTTCATGGATTATTATGATGAGAGTGGGCATGGAGCATTGTGATGACAAGGGCACAGAACACTTTGATACATGGGTCATGGAGGATGGTAATGACAAGGGCACAGAACACTTTGATACATGGGTCATGGAGGATTGTAATGACAAGGGCATGGAACATTGTGATGAGAAAGGCATCGAGCATTGGGATCACAAGCCTCATGGAGCTTTGTGATGACAAGGGCATGGAGCACTGTGATGAGAGGCTTCATGGAGCATTGTGATGCCAAGGGTCATGAAGTTTTGTGATGACAAAGGTCATGGAGCATTTTGATGACGAGGTCGTGGTGCGTTGTGATGAGAAGTGCAGCGAGCATTGTGATAATAGGTTCATGGAGCAATTTGATGAAAAAGGTCATGGAACATTTTGATGAGAGTGGTTATGGAAATTTGTGATGACAGGGGTCATGGAGCTTTGAGATGAAATGGGTAATGTAGCATTTTGATGACAGGGCTTATGGAACATTGTGATGGCAGGGGTCATGGAGCATTTTGATGATAAGTGCATGTAGCATTGTGATGATAGGGGTCATGGAACATTGTGATGAGAGTGGTGAGGGAATATTGTGAAGACTAGTGATGGAATATTGTGATACCAGTGATGAGAGGGCATTTTGATGAGAAGTGCATGGAACATTGTGATGACAAGGTTTATGGAACATTGTGATGACTATGATGTGGAGCATTATGATGACAAGCACATGGTACATTGTGATGCCATGGGTCAAGGAGCATTTTGATGACAAGTGTCATGGATCATTGTGCTGACAAAAGCATGGTGCATTGTGATGACAAGGGTCACAGAGCATTGTGATGAAATGTTCATGCAGCATTGGGGTGACAAATGACACAGAGCCTTGTGTGACATGGGCATGGACCGTTCTGATGACAAAAGTCATGAAGCATTGTGATGACTGTGGTCACGGAGCATTGTGATGACAGGCGTCATGGAGCATTGTGATGACAGGATTCATGGGGCATTGTGATGAGAAGGTCATGGAGCATTGGGCTGAAAATATTCAAGGAGTATTGTGATGACAGGGGTCGTGGGGAAATTTGATGACAAGGGAAAGGGGCATTGTGATGAAAAGGGCATGGAGCATGGTGATGAGAAGGCCATGGAGCATTCTGAAGACATATGTCATGAAGCTTTGTGATGACAAGGGCATGGAGCATTGTGATTACAGGGGACTTGGAGCATTGTCAGGAAAAGGGCATGGATCATTGTGATTAAAAAGGCATGGAGCCTTGTCATGACAGGTTTCAAGGAGCATACTGACGACAAGTGTCAGGGAGTATTGTGATGACAGGTGTTTTGAGCATTGTGATGACAAAGGTCATGGAGTATTGTGAATAGAAGGCCATGGATAATTGTGATGATGAGCGTCATGGGGCGTTGTGATGACAAGTGTTATGGAACATTGTGATCACAAGGGTTAGGAGCATTGTGATGACAGAGGTCATGGAGCATTTTGATTTCATTTTGATGACAATAGCATGAAGCATTATGATGATGGGCATGGTGAATTGTGATGACAAGGTTCTTGGAGCATTGAGATGAAAAGGGGCATGGAGCATTGTGATTACAGGGGTCTAGGAGAATTGTGATGACAAGGGCATGGAGCATCGTGAATGAGAAGGCCATGGAGCATTCTGATGACATGTGTCATGGAGCTTTGTGATGACAAGGACATGGAGCATTGTGATGACAAGGGTTATGGAGCCTTGTGATGACAATGTCGTGGAACATTGTAAAGGCAGGTGTCATGGAGCATTGTTATAACGGGTAATGGAGCATTTTGATGACATGGGCATGGAGCATTGGTCTGAAAAGTTTCATGGCTTATTGTGATGAGAGGGGGCATGGAGCATTGTGATGACAAGGGCACAGAACACTGTGATACATGGGTCATATCGGATTTTAATGAAAAGGGCATGGAGCATTGTGTTAAGAAAAGCATCGAGCATTGTGATGAAAAGCATCATGGAGCCTGTGATGACAATTGCATGGAACAATGTGATGAGAGTGTTCATGGAGCATTTTGATGACAATGGCATGGAGCACTGTGATGCCAAGGGTCATGGAGCTTTGTGATGACAAATGTCATGGAGCATTTTGATGACAAGGGTGTGGTGCACTGTGATGAGAAGTGCAGAGAGCATTGTGATGAAATGGTCATGGAGCAATTTGATGAAAAGTGTCATGGGATATTTTGATGAAAGGGGTTATGGAACATTGTGATGTCAGGGGTCAGGGAGCATTATGATGAAAAGGGTCATGGAGCATTTTGATGACAGGGGTCCTGGAACATTGTGATGAAATGGTTGAGGGAGTATTGCGATGACTCTTGATGGAACATTATGATATCCGTGGTGGGACAGCATTTTGATGGGAAGTGCATGGAGTATTGTGATGACAAGATTTATGGAGCACTGTGATGAAAAGGTAGTGGAGCATTGTGATGACACAGGTCATGGGGCATTGTGTGGACAAGCGCATGGATCATTGTGATGACAATGGTCAGGGAGCATTGTGCTGACAAAAGTATGGAGCATAGTGATGACATGGGTAACAGAGCATTGTGATGAAAATTTCATGGAGCATTTTGGTGACAAATATCACAGAGCCTTTTGATGACGAGGGCATGGACCATTGTGTTGACAAAGGTCATGAAGCATTGTGATGACTGGAGTCACAGAGCATTGTGATGACAAGGTCCTGGAGCATTGTGATGAGAGGACAATGTAGACTTGTGATGACAATTCTCATGGAGCATTCTGATGAAAACTGGCATGGAGCACTGTGATTACAGGGGTCATGGAGCATTTGATGAAAATGGCATGGAGCATTGTGATGCCAAGGGTCATGGAGCTTTGTGATGACAAAGTTCATGGAGCATTTTGATGACATGGTCGAGGTGCATTGTGATGAGAAGGGCAGGGAGCATTGTGATGACAGTGTCATGGCGCAATTTGATGAAAGGGATCATGGAACATTTTGATGACAGTGGTTATGGAACATTGTTATTACAGGGCTCATGGAGCATTGTGATGAAAAGGGTCATGGAGCATTTTGATGACAGGGGTTATGGAACATTGCGATGTCATGGTTCATGGAGCATTGTGATGATAAGATCATGTAGCATTGTCATGACAGGGATCATGGATCATTGTGATGACAGGGGGGAGAGAGCATTTTGATGAGAAGTGCATGGAGCATTGTGATGACAAAGTTTTTGGAGCACTGTAACAACAAGGATGTGGAGCATTGTGATGACAAGCGCATGGCGCCTTGTGATGACATGGGTAATGGAGCATTGTGCTGACAAGTGCATGGAGCATTATGATGACAAGGGTCATGTAGCATTGTGCTGACAAAGGCATGGAGCATGGTGATGACAAGGATCACAGAGCATTGTGATGAAAATTTCACGGAGCATTGTGGTGAAAATGGTCACAGAGACTTGTGTGATGAGGACTTGGGCCACTGTGATGACAAATGTCATGAAGCCTTGTGATGACTGGAATCACAGAGCATTGAGATGACAGGGGTCTTGGAGCACTGTGATGACAAGGACATGGAGCATTGTGATGAGAAGGCCATGGAGCATTCTGATGACATGCATCATGGAGCTTTGTGATTAAGGTCATGGAGCATTGTGATTACACGGGTCTTGGAGCATTGTGATGAAAATGGTATGGATCATTGTGATGAAAAAGGCATGGAGCCTTGTCATGACAGGGTTCAAGGAGCATACTGATGAAAAGTGTCAGGGAGCATTGTGATGACAAGTGCATTGAGCATTGTGATGACAAAGTTCATGGAACACTGTGATGAGAAGTCCATGGATAATTGTGATGATGAGTGACATGGTGCATTGTGATGACAATGGTTATGGAACATTGTGATCACAAGGGTTCTTAGCATTTTGATGACAGAGGTCATGGAGCATATTGATTTCATTGTTATGACAATAGCATGAAATATGATGACGATGGACATGGTGCATTGTGATGACAGGGTCATGGGGCAATTTGATGAAAAGTGTCATGGAATATTTTGATGACAGTGGTTATGGAACATTGTGATTTCAGGGTTCTTGGAGCATTGTGATGAAAAGGGTGATGGAGCATTTTGATGACAGAGGATATGGAACATTTTGATGTCAGGGGTCATGGAGCATTGTGATGATAAGGGCATGTAGCATTGTGATGACAGAGGTCATGGAAAATTGTGATGACAGTGGTGAGGGAGTATTGTGATGACTAGTGATGGAACATTGTGATATCAGTGCTGAGAGAGCATTTTGATGAGAAGTGCATGGAGCATTGTGATAACAAAGTTTATGGAGCATTGTGATGACAAGATTTATGGAGCATTGTGATGACAAGGCTGTGGAGAATTGTGATGACAAGTGCATGGCACATTTTGATGATATACATCATGGAACATTGAGCTGAGAACCGAATGGAGCCTTGTGCTGAGAAAGGCATGGAACATTGTGATGACAACGATCACAGAACATTGTGATGAAAAATTCATGGAGCATTGTGGTGACAATGGTCACAGAGCCTTGTGATGACGAGGGCATGGACCATTGTGATGAAAAAGGTCATGAAGCATTGTGATGACTGGAGTCACGGAGCATTGTAATGACAAGGGTATGGAGCATTGTGATGACAGGGGCATGGTGCATCGTTCTGACAAGTTTCATGGTTTATTGTGATGACAGTGGGCATGGCACATTCTGATGACAAGGTCATGGAGCATTGTGATGAGAAGATCATGGAGTACTGTGAAGACAGGTGTCAGGGAGCATTGTGATGACATATGTCATGATCCATTTTGATGACAATGGCATGGAGCATTGTGATGCCAAGTGTCATGGAGGAATGTGATGACAAAGTTAATGGAGCATTGTGATGACAGGGGTTTGGAGCATTGTGAGAACAAGGGTCATGCAGCATTTTGATGACAAGGGCATGGAGGATTGTGATGACAAGGGCCATTGAGAATTCTGATGACAAGTTCGTGAAGCATTGTGATGAAAAGCACATGGAGCTTGCTATGACAGGGGTCTTTGATCATTGCGATGACAAGAGCATGGAGAATTGTGATGACAAGAGCATGTAACATTGTGATGAGAAGTGTCATGGAGCATTGTGATGGAAAGACCGTGGAGCATTGTGATGAGAAGATCATGGATATTTGTGATGACGAGTGTCATGGAGCACTGTAATGACAAGGGGCATGGAGCATTGTGATGACAGGTGTCATGGAGCATTGTGATGATAGGGATCATGGAGCATTGTGATGACTATTGTCTTGGAGCATTCTGATGACAAGCTTGTGGAGTATTGTGATGACAATGACATGGAGCATTGTGAGAAAAAGGGCATGGAGCATTGTGATGAAAAAGGCATAGAGCCTTTTCGTGACAGGGTTCAAGGAGCATTCTGAGGAAATGTGTCAGGGAGCATTGTGATGACAGGTGTATTGAGCATTGTGATGACAAAGTTCATGGAGAATTGTGATTACAAGGACATGGAGTATTGTGATGGCAGGCATCATGGAGCGTTGTGATGACAAGTGTTATGGAAAATGGTGATCACAAGTGTTTGGAGCATTGTGATGACAGAGGTAATGGATCATTTTGATTTGAAGAATCATGGAGCACTGTGATAACAAGGGCATGAAGCAATGTGATCCCAAGGTTCATGGAGGATTGTGATGACACTGGTAATGGAGAATTGTGAGGACAAGTGCATGGAGCATTGTGATGACAAGGTCATGTAGCATTTTGCTGACAAAGGCATGGAGCACCGTGATGACAAGTGTCATGGAGCTCTGTGACGACAAGCGTCAAGGACCATTGTGATTACAGGGGTCATGGAGCATGGGGATGACAAGCTCATGGAATATTCTGATGACAAGTGGCATGGATCATTTTGATGACTGTGGTCATGTAGCATTGTGATGACATGGGTCATGGAGCATTGTGATGAGAAGGTCATGGAGCATTGGGCTGAAAATATTCATGGAGTACTGTGATGAGAGGGGTCATGGAGCATTGTGATGAGAAGGGAATGGAGCAATGCGATGAGAATGTCCTGGAGCATTGTGATGAGAGGGCCATGGCGCCTTGTGATGAATATTGTCATGGAGCATACTGATAAAAAGGTTCATGGAGCATTGTGATTACAGGGGTTTTGTAGCATTGTGAAGACCAGGGCATGGAGCATTGTGATGAGAAGTCCATGGAACATTGTGATGACATGCGTCATGGAGCTTTGTGATGAAAAGGACATGGAGCATTGTGATACGAGGGGTCTTGGAGGATTGTGATGAAAAGGGCATGGATCATTGTGATGAAAAATGCATGGAGCCTTGTCATGACAGGGTTCAAGGAGCATACTGACGACAAGTGTCAGTGAGCATTGTGATGACAAGTGTATTGAGCATTGTGATGACAAAGGTCATGGAGCATTTTGATGAGAAGACCATGGATAATTGTAATGACCAGCGTCATGGGGCATTGTGATGACAAGTGTTATGGAACATTGTGATCACAAGGGTTTGGAGCATTGTGATGACAGAGGTCATGGAGCATTTTGATTTCATTGTGATGACAATAGCATGAAGCATTATGATGATGGGCATGGTGCATTGTGATGACAGGGTTCATGGAGCATTGTGATGAAAAGGGGAATGGAGCATTGTGATTACAGGGGTCTTGGAGCATTGTGATGACAAGGGCATGGAACATTGTGATGAGAAGGCCATGGAGCATTCTGATGACATTCATCATGGAGCTTTGTGATGACAAAGACAAGGAGCATTGTGATTAGAGGGGTCTTGGAGCATTGTGATGACAAGGGTCATGGTGGCTTGGATGCCAAGGCGGTGGAACATTGTGATGGCATATGTCATGGAGCATTATAATGACAGGGGTAATTGAGCCTTGTGATGACAAGGGCATGGAGCATTGGTCTGAAAATTTTCATGGATTATTTTGATGAGAGTGGGAATGGAGCATTGTGATGACAAGGGCATGGAACACTATGATACATAGGTCATGGAGGATTGTAATGATAAGGGCATGGAGCATTGTGATGAGAATGGCATCGAGCATTGTGATGACAAGCGTCATGAGCTTTGTGATGACAAGGGCATGGAGCAATGTGATCAGAGGGTTCAAGGAGCATTTGATGATAACGGCATGGAGCATTGTGAAGCCAATGTTCATGGAGCTTTGTGATGACAAATGTCATGGAGCATTTTGATGACAAGGCCGTGGTGCATTGTGATGAGAAGTGCAGGGAGCATTGTGATGACAGGGTCATGTAGCAATTTGATCAAAAGGGTCACGGAACATTTTGATGAGAGGGGTTATCGAAAATTGTGGTCAGGTGTCATGGAGCATTGTGATGAAAAGTGTCATGGAGCATTTTGTGACAGGGATTATTGAACATTCTGATGTCAGGGGGCATGGAGCATTGTGATGACAGGGGTGAGGGAGTATTGTGATGACTAGTGATGGAACACTGTGATATCATTGGTGAGAGAGCATTTTGATGAGAAGTGCATGGAGCATTGTGATGACAAGGTTTATGGAGAATTTGATGACAAGGATGTGGAGCATTGTGATGACAAGCACATGGCGCATTGTGATGACATGTGTTATGAAGCATTGTGCTGACAAGCGCATGGAGCATTGTGATGACAAGGGTCATTGAGCATTGTGCTGACAAACGCATGGAGCATTGTGATGACAAGGGTGACAGAGAATTGTGATGAAAAGTTCATGGAGCATTGTGGTCACAAAGGTCACAGAGCCTTCTGTGACGAGGTCATGGACCATTGTGATGACAAATGTCATGAAGCACTGCAATGACTGTAGTCACGGAGTATTGTGATTATAGGGTCCTTGGAGCATTGTGATGCCAAGGGCATTGATCATTGTGATGAGAAGGCCATGGAGCATTCTGATGACATGTGTCATGGAGCTTTGTGATGACAAGGGCAGGGAGCATTGTGATTACAGGGGTCTTGGAGCATTGTGATGAAAAGGGAATGGATCATTGTCATAAAAACGGCATGGAGCCTTTTCACGACAGTGTTCATGAAGCATACTAATGACAAGTGTCAGGGAGCATTGTGATGATAAATGTATTGAGGATTGCGGTGACAAAAATCATGGAGCATTGTGATGAGAAAACCATTCATAATAGTGATGACGAGCATCAGGGGGCATTTTGATGACAAGTGTTATGGAACACTGTGATCACAAGGATTTGGAGAATTGTGGTGACAGATGTCATGGAGCATTTTGATTTCATTGTGATGACAATAGCATGAAGCATTAAGATGATGGGCATGGTGCATTGTGATGACAGGGTTCATGGAGCATTGAGATGAAAAGGGGCATGGAGCATTGTGATTACAGGGGTCTTGGAGCATTGTGATGACAAGGGTCATGGAGCCTTGTGATGACAAGGCCGTGGAACACTGTGATGGCAGGGGTCATGGAGCATTGTTATGACAGTTGTAATGGAGCATTGTGATGACAAGGGCATGGAGCAATGTGATCAGAGATTTCATTGAGCATTGTGATGACAATGGCATGAAGCATTGTGATGCAAAGGGTCTTGGAGCTTTGTGATGACAAACACATGAGACATTAGGTGACCAGGGCGTGGTGCATTGAGATGAGAATTGCAAGGAGCATTGTGATGACAGGGTCATGGAGAAATTTGATGAAAAGCGTCATGGAATATTTTGATGACAGGGGTTATGGAACATTGTGATGTCATGGGTCATGAAGCATTGTGATGAAATGGGTCATGGAGCAATTTGTGACAGGGGTTATGGAACATTGTGATGTCAGGGGTCATGGTGCATTGTGAAGATAAGGGCATGTAGCACTGTGATGACAGGGGTCATGGAAAACTGTGATGACAGGGGTGAGGGAGTATTGTGATGACTAGTGATGGAACATTGTGATATATGTGTTGAGAGAGCATTTTGATGAGAAGTGCATGGAGCATTGTGATGACAAGGTTTATGGAGAGTTGTGATGAAAATTTCATGGAACATTGTGGTGACAAATATCACAGAGCCTTGTGTGACGAGGGCATGGACCATTGTGATGAGATTGGTCATGAAGCATTGTGATGATTGGAGTCACAGGGCATTGTGATGACAGGGGTCATGGAGCATTGTGATGACAAGGGCATGGAGCAATTTGATGACAGGGGCATGGAACATTGGTCTGACAAGTTTCATGGATTATTGTGATGACAGTGGGCATGGCACATTGTGATGACAAAGGCATGGAACATTGTGATGACAAGGTCATGGCGTATTTTGAAGACAGGTGTCAGGGAGCATTGTGATGACATATGTCATTGTCCATTGTGATGACAATGGCATGGAGCATTGTGATGCCAAGTGTCATGGAGGATTGTGATGACAAAGGTAATGGAGCATTGTGATGACATAGGCTTGGAGCATTGTGATGACGAGGGCATGGACCATTGTGATGAAAAGGGCCATTGATAATTTTGATGACAATTCATGAAGCATTGTGATGACAACCACATGGAGCTTGCTATGACAGGGGTCATGGAGGATTGCGATTAAAAGTGCATAGAGAATTGTGATGACAAAGCATATAACACTGTGAGTAGAAGTGTCATGGAGCGTAGTGATGCCGAGGACGTGGATAATTTTGATCACCAAAGATATGGAGCATTGTGATGACCAGGGCATGCAGCATTGTGATGGCAAGACCGTGGTGCATTGTGATGAGAAGACCATGGATAATTGTGAAGATGAGTGTCATGGAGCACTGTTATGACAAGGGGCATGGAGCATTGTGATGACAGGTGTTATGGAGAATTGTGATGACAGAGGTCATGGAGCATTGTGATGACAAGGGTCATGGAGCATTCTGATGACAAGCTTGTGGAGTATTGTGACGACAATGGCATGGAGCATTGTGATGAAAAGGGCATGGAGCATTGTGATGAAAAACGCATGGAGCCTTTTCATTACAGGGTTCAAGGAGCATTCTGAAGACAAGGGTTAGGGAGCATTGTGATGACAAGTGTATTGAGAATTGTGATGACAAAGGTCATGGAGCATTGTGATGACAAGGGCATGGTGTATTGTGATGACAGGCATCATGGAGCGTTGTGATGACAAGTGTTATGGAACACTGTGATCACAAAGGTTTGGAGTATTGTGATGAGAGGGGTCATGGACCATTTTGATTTAAAGGAGCATGGAGCATTGTGATGCCAATGGTCATGGAGCTTTGTGATGACAAATGTCATGGAGCATTTTGATGACAAAGGCATGGAGCATTGTGATGACAAGTGTCATGGAGCACTGTGATGACAAGCGTCTCGGAGCATTGTGATTACGGGGTCATGGAGCATTGGGATGACATGGGCATGGATCATTGTGATGACAAGTGTCATGGAGCATTTTGATGACAAGACTCCCGGATCATTGTGTTGTCAGGGGTCATAGAGGTTGTGATGACATTGGTCAAGGAGCATTGTGATGACAGGTGTCATGGAGCAGTGTGATGAGAATGTTATGGAAGACTGGGCTGAAAATGCTCATGCAGTATTGAGTTGACAAGAGTCATGGAGCATTGTGATGACAAGAGAAAGGAGCATTGTGATGACAAGGTCCTGGAGCATTGTGTTGAGAAAACCATGGAGCCTTGTGATGACATTCTCATGGAGCATTCTAATGAAAATGGGCATGGAGCATTGAGATTACAGGGGTCGTGGAGCATTCTGATGACAAGGGAATGGTGAATTGTGATGAGAAGGCCATGGAGCATTCTGAAGACATGCATCATGGAGCTTTGTGATGACAAGGGCATGGAGCATTGTGATTTCATGTGTATGGATCCTTGTGATGACAAGGCTATGGAACATTGTGATGACTGGGACATGGAGCACGGTTATGACAGGAGTAATGGAGCATTGTGATGACAAGGCCATGGGGCATTGGTCTGAAAAATTTCATGGATTATTGTGATGAGAGTGTGCCTGGAGCATTGTGATGACAAGGGCCTGGAACACTGTGGTAGAGGGTTCATGGAGGACTGTAATGACAAGGCCATGGAGCATTGTTATGAGAACTGCATCGAGCATTGTGATGACAAGCGTCATGGAGATTTGTGATGACAAGGTCATGGAGCAATGTGATGAGAGGCTTCATGAAGCATTGTGATGACAATGGCATGGAGCATTGTGATGCCAAGGGTAATGGAGCTTTGTGATGACAAAGGCATGGTGCATTTTGATGGCAAGTGTCACAGAGCATTGTGATGAATATTTCAGGGAGCATTGTGGTGACAAAGGTCACAGAGCTTTCTGTGACAGGGGCATGGACCATTGTAATGACAAATGTCATGAAGGATTGTGATGACTGAAGTCACAGAGCACTGTGATAACAGTGGTCTTGGAGCATTGTAATGAAAAGGGAATGAATCATTGTGATGAAATAGGCATGGATCCTTGTCCTTACAGTGTTCAAGGAGCATACTGATGACAAGTGTCACGGAGCATTGTGATGACAATTGTATTGAGCATTGTGGTGACAAAGGTCATGGAGCATTGTGATGAGAAGACCTTGCATAATTGTGATGACGAGCGTCAAGGGGTATTGTGATGACAAGTTTTATGGAACATTGTGATCAGAAGGGTTTGGAGCATTGTGATGACAGAGGTCATGGAGCATTTTAATTTCATTGTGATGACGATAGCATGAATCATTATGATGATGGGCATGGTGCATTGTGATGACAGGGTTCATGGAGCATTGAGATGAAAAGGGGCATGGAGAATGGTGATTACAGAGGTCTTGGTGCATTGTGATGACAAGGGTCATGGAGCCTTGTGATGACAAGGCCGTGGAACATTGTGATGGCAGGGGTCATGGAGCATTTTTATGACAGATGTAATGGAGCATTGTGATGACAAGGGCATGGAGCAATGTGATGAGATATTTCATTGAGCATTGTGATGACAATTGCATGGAGCATTGTGATGCCAAGGGTCATGGAGCTTTGTGATGACAAAGGTCATGGGGCATTTTGACGACAAGGGCATGGTGCATTGAGATGAGAAGGACAGGGAGCATTGTGATGACAGGGTCTTGGAGCAATTTGATGAAAAGGGTCATGGAATATTTTGTTGACAGAGGTTATGGGACATTGTGATGTCAGGGGTCATGAAGCATTGTGATGAAATGGGTCATGGAGCATTTTGTGACAGGGTTTATGGAACATTGTGATGTTAGGGCTCATGAGCATTGTGATGATAAGGGCATGTAGCACTGTGATGACAGGGGTCATGGAACACTGTGGTGACATGGGTGAGGGAGTATTGTGATGACTAGTGATGGAACATTGTGATATATATGGTGAGAGAGCACTATGATGAGAAGTGCATGGAGCATTGTGATGACAAGTGTTATGGAGCATAGCAATGATAAGGATATGGAGTATTGTAATGACAAGTGCATGGCCCATTGTGATGACATGTGTCATAGAGCATTGTGCTGACAAGCACATGGAGCATTTTGATGACAAGTGTCATGGAGCATTGTTCTGACAATGGCATGGAGCATTTTGATGACAAGGTACACAGAGCATTGTGATGAAATATTCATGGAGCATTGTGGTGAAAAAGATCACAGAGCCTTGTGTGACGAGGGCATGGACCATTGGTCTGACAAGTTTCATGGATTATTGTGATGACAGTGAGCATGTATCATTGTGATGACAAGGGCATGGAGCATTGTGTTGACAAAGGTCACAGAGCCTTGTGTGACGAGGGCATGGACCATTGTGATAACTAAGGTCATGAAGCATTGTGATGACTGTAGTCACGGAGCATTGTGATGACAGGGGTCATGGAGCATTGTGATGACACGGGCTTGGATCATTGTGGTGACAGTGGCATGGAATATCTGTCTGACAAGTATCCTGGATTATTTTGATGACAGTGGGCATGGCGCATTGTGATGACAAGGGCATGGAACATTGTGATGACAAGGTCATGGAATATTGTGAAGACAGGTGTCAGGGAGCATTGTGATGACATATGTCATTGTCCATTGTGATGACAATGGCATGGAGCATTGTGATACCAATTTTCATGGAGGATTGTGATGACAAAGGTAATGGAACATTTTGATGACAGGGGTTATGGAACATTGTGATGTCAGGGGTCATGGAGCATTTTGGTGAAAAGTGTCATGGAGCATTCTGATGAAACGGTGCATGGAGCATTGTGATTACAGGGGTTTTGAAGCATTGTGATGACAAGGGCAAGGAGCATTGTGATGAGAAGGGAATGGAGCATTCTGATGACATGTGTCATGGAGGTTTGTGATGACAAAGACATGGAGCATTGTGATTACAGGGGTCTTGGAGCATTGTGATGAAAAGGGCATGGATCATTGTGATGATCAGCGTCATGGGGCATTGTGATGACAAGTGTTATGGAACATTGTGATAAGAAGGGTTTGGTGCATTGTGATGACAGAGGTCATTGAGCATTTTGATTTCATTGTGATGACAATAGCATGAAATATTATGGTGATGGGCACGGTGCATTGTGATGACAGGATTCATGGAGCATTGAGATGAAAAGGGGCATGGAGCATTGTGATTACAGGGGTTTTGGAGCATTGTGATGACAAGGGCATGGAGCAATGTGATGAGAAGGCCATGGAGCATTCTGATGACATGCGTCATGGAGCTTTGTGATGACAAGGGCATGGAGCATTGTGATTACAGGTTTCATTGAGCATTTTGATGACAAGGTTGATCGAGGCTTGTGATGACAAGGCCGTGGAACCTTGTGATGGCAGGGGTCATGGAGCATTGTTATGGCAGGGGTAATGGAGCATTGTGATGACAAGGGCACGGAACACTGTGATACATAGATCATGGAGGACTGTAATGACAAAGGCATCGAGCATTGTAATGAGAAGGGCATCAAGCATTGTGATTACAAGCGTCATCGAGATTTGGGATGACAATTGCATGGAACAATGTGATGAGAGCGTTCATGCAGCATTGTGATGACAATGGAATGGAGCATTGTGATGCTAAGGGTCATGGACATTTGTGATGACAAATCTCATGGAGCATTTTGATGACAAGGGCGTGGTGCATTGTGATGAGAACGGCATGGAGCATTGTGATGACAGGGTCATGGAGCAGTTTGATGAAAAGTGTCATGGAATATTTTGATGACATGGGTTATAGAACATTGTGATACCAGGGGTCATGGAGCTTTGTGATGAAAAGTGTCATGGAGCATTTTTATTACAGGGGTTATGGGACATTGTTATTTCAGGAGTAATGGAGCATTGTGATGATAAGGGCATGTAGCATTGTGATGACAGGGGTCATGGAACATTGTGGTGACAGGGGTGAGGGTGAATTGTGATGACTAGTAATGGAACATTGTGATATCAATGGTGAGAGAGCATTTTGAGGAGAAGTGCATGGAGCATTGTGATGACAAGTTTTATGGAGCATTTTGATGACAAGGATGTGGAGCATTGTGATGACAAGTGCATGGCGCATTGTGACGACATGGGTTATGGAGCATTGTGCTGATACGCACATCGAGCATTGTGATGACAAGGGTCATGGAGCATTGTGCTGAAAAAGGCATGGAGCTTTGTGATGCCAAGGGTCACAGAGCATTGTGATAAAAATTTCATGTAGCATTGTGGTGACATGGGTTATGGAGCATTGTGCTGACACGCGCATCGAGCATTGTGATGACAAGGGTCATGGAGCATTGTGCTGACAAAGGCATGGAGCTTTGTGATGACTAGGATCACAGAGCATTGTGATTAAAAGTTCATGGCGCATTGGGGTGACAAAGGTCACAGAGCTTTGTGTGACGAGGACATGGACCATTGTGATGACAAATGTCATAAAGCAATGTGATGACTGAAGTCAGTGAGCATTGTGATAAAAGTGATCTTGGAGCATTGTCAAGAAAAGGGAATGGATCATTGTGATGAAAGCGGCATGGTTCCTTGTCATGACAGTGTTCAAGGAGCATAATGATGACAAGTGTCAGGGAGCATTGTGATGACATCTGTATTGAGCATTTTGGTGACAAAGGTCATGGAGCATTGTGATGAGAAGACCTTGCATAATTGTGATGACGAGTGTCATGGGGTATTGTGATGACAAGTGTTATGGAACATTGTGATCAGAAGGGTTTGGATCATTGTGATGACAGAGGTCATGGAGCATTTTAATTTCATTGTGATGACAATAGCATGAAACATTATGGTGATGGGCATGGTGCATTGTGATGACAGGTATCATGGAGCATTGAGATGAAAAGGGGCATGGAGAATGGTGATTACAGAGGTCTTGGTGCATTGTGATGACAAGGGCCATGGAGCCTTGTGGTGACAAGGCCGTGGAACATTGTGATGGCAGGGGTCATGGAGCATTGTTATGACAGGTGTAATGGAGCATTGTGATGACAAGGGCATGGAGCAATGTGATGAGAGATGTAATTGAGCATTGTGATGACAATGGCATGGAGCATTGTGATGTCAAGTGTCATGGAGCTTTGTGATGACAAAGGTCATGGGGCATTTTGACGACAAGGGCATGGTGCATTGAGATGAGAGGGACAGGGAGCATTGTGATGACAGGGACATGGAGCAATTTGATGAAAAGTGTCATGGAATATTTTGATGACAGGGGTTATGGAACATTGTGATGTCAAGGGTCATGAAGCATTGTGATGAAATGGGTCATGGAGCATTTTGTGAGAGGGGTTTGGAACATTGTGATGTCAGTGGTCATGGAGCTTTGTGATGAGAAGGTCATGTAGCACTGTGATGTCAGGTGTCATGGAACACTGTGATGACAGGGGTGAGGGAGTATTGTGATGACTAGTGATGTAACATTGTGATATATGTGGTGAGAGAGCATTTTGATGAGAAGTGCATGGAGCTTTGTGATGACAAGTGTTATGGAGCACACCAATGATAAGGATGTGGAGTATAGTGATGACAAGCACATGGCGCATTGTGATGACATGGGTCATGTAGCATTGTGCTGACAAGCGCATGGAGAATTTTGATGAAAAGTGTCATGGAGCATTGTGATGACAAAGGCATGGAGCATTTTGATAACAAGGGACACAGAGCATTGTGATGAAATATTCATGGAGCATTGTAGTGAAAGAGATCACAGAGCCTTGTGTGACGAGGGCATGGACGATAGTGATGAGATAGGTCATGAAGCATTGTGATGACTGGTGTCACGGAGCATTGTGATGACAGGGGTCATGGAGCATTTTGATGACAAGATTTATGGATTATTGTGATGAGAGTGGGCATGGCGCATTGTGATGACAAGGGCATGGAACATTGTGATGACAAGGTCATGGATTATTGTGAAGACAGGTGTCAGGGAGCACTGTGATGACATATGTCATTGTCCATTGTGATGACAATGGCATGGAGCATTGTGATACCAAGTGTCATGGAGGATTGTGATGACAAAGGTAATGGAGCATTTTGATGACAAGGGCTTAGAACATTGCAATGACAATGGTCTTGGAGCATTGTGATGACAAGGGCATGGAGCATTGTGATGACAAGGGCCATTGAGAATTGTGATGACAACGTCGTGAAGCATTGAGATGACAAGCACATGGAGCTTGCTATGACAGTGGTCATAGGGCATTGTGATGACAAGTGCATGGAGAATTGTGATGACAAGGTCATGTAACATTGTGATGAGAATTGTCACGAAGCATTGTGATGACAGGGACGTGGAGAATTGTAATGACATGGGACATGGAGCATAGTGATGAACAGGGCATGGAGAATTGTGATAGCAAGACCTTGGAGCTTTGTGATGAAAAGACTATTGATAATTATGATGAAGAGCGTCATGGATCACTGTAATGACAAGGGGCATGGAGCATTGTGATGACAGGTGTCATGGAGCATTGTGATGAGAGTGGTCATGGAGAATTGTGATGACAAGTGTCATGGAACATTGTGATGAGAAGGTCATGGAGCATTGGCCTGAAAATGTTCATGGAGTATTGTGATGACAGGGGTCAAGGAGCATTGTGATGACAAGGGAATGGAGCTTTGTGATGACAAGTTCCTGGAGCAGTGTGATGTGAAGACCATGGAGCCCTGTGATTACAAGTCTCATGGAGCATTCTGATGAATAGGGGCATGGAACATTGTGATTACAGGGGTCTTGTAGCATTGTGATGACAAGGGCATGGAGCATTGTGATGAGAAGGCCATGGAGCATTCTGATGACATGTGTCATGGATCTTTGTGATGACAAGGGCATGGAGCATTGTGATTACAGGGGTCTTGGTGCATTGTGATGTCAAGGGTCATGGAGCCTTGGATGCCAAGGCGGTGGAACATTGTGATGGCAGGGGTCATGGAGCATAATTATGACAGGGGTAGTGGAGCATTTTGATGACAAGGGCATGGAACATTGGTCTGAAAATTTCATGGATTATTGTGATGAGATTCGGCATGGAACATTGTGATGACTAGGGCACGGAACACTTTGATACATGTGTCATGGAGGATTGTAATGACAAGCGCATGGAGCATTGTGATGAGAAGAGTATCGAGCATTGTGATGACAAGCATCATGGAGCATTGTGGTGACAAGGGCATGCAGCAATGTGATGAGAGGTTTCATGTAGCATTGTGATGAAATGGCATGAAGTATTGTGATGCCAAGGGTCATGGAGCTTTGTGATGACAAAGGTCATGGAGCATTTTGATGACAAGGTCGTGGTGCATTGTGATGAGAAGGGCAGGGAGCACTGTGATGACAGGGTCATGGAGCAAATTGATGAAAAGTGTCATGGAACATTTTGATGACAGGGGTTATAGAACATTGTGATGTCAGGGGTCATGCAGCATTTTGATGAAAAAGGTCATGAAGCATTCTGAAGAAAAGGTGCAAGGAGCATTGAATTAGATTGGTTTGGAGCAATGAGATTACAAGGGCATGGAGCATTGTGATGAGAAGGAAATGGAGCATTCTGATGACATGCGTCATGGAGCATTGTGATGACAAGGACATGGAGCATTGTGATGAAAAATGTCATGGAGCCTTGTGATGACATGTTCGTGGAACACTGTGATGGCAGGGGTCATGGAGCATTGTTATGACAGGTGTAATGGAGCATTGTGATGACAAGGGCATAGAGCAATGTGATGAGAGATTTCACTGAGCCTTGTGATGATAATGGCATGGAGCATTGTGATGCCAAGTGTCATGGAGCTTTGTGATGACAAATGTTATGGGGCATTTTGATGACAAGGGCGTGGTGCATTGTGATGAGAAGGGCAGGGAGCATTGTGATGACAGTGTCATGGAGCAATTTGATTAAAAGTGTCATGGAATATTTTGATGACATGGGTTATGGAACTTTGCGATGTCAGGGGTCATGAAGCATTGTGATGAAATGGGTCATGGGGAATTTTGTGACAGGGGTTATGGAACATTGTGATGTCAGGGGTCATGGAGCATTGTGATGATAAGGGCATGTAACACTGTGATGACAATGGTCATGGAACATTGTGATGACAGGGGTGAGCGAGTATTGTGATGACTAGTGATGGAACATTGTGATATATGTGGTGAGAGAGCATTTTGATGAGAAGTGCATGGAGCATTGTGATGACAAATTTTATGGAGCATAGCGATGAAAAGGATGTGGAGCATTGTGATGAAAAGTGCATGGCACATTGTGATGACATGTGTCATGGAGCATTGTTCTGACAAAGGCATGGAGCATTGTGATGAAAAGGGACACTGAGCATTGTGATGAAAATTTCCTGGAGCATTGTGGTGACAAAGATCACAGAGCCTTGTGTGACGATGGAATGGACCATTGTGATGAGAAAGGTCATGAATCATTGTGATGAGTGGAGTCTCGGAGCATTGTGATGACAGGGGTCATGGAGCATTGTGATGACATAGGCATGGAGCAATGTGATGACAGGGGCATGGAACATTGGTCTGACAAGTTTCATGGATTATTGTGATGACAGTGGGCATGGAGCATTGAGATGACAAGGGCATGGATTATTGTGCTGACAAAGGTCACAGAGCCTTGTGTGACGAGTGCATGGACCACTGTGAGGACAAAGTTCATGAAGCATTGTGATGACTGGAGTCACGGAGCATTGTGATGACAAGGGCCATGGAGCATTGTGATGACAAGGGCATGGAGCATTGTGATGACAGGGGAATGGAACATTGGTCTGACATGTTTCATGGATTATTGTGATGACAGTGGGCATGGCGCATTGTTATGACAAGGGCATGGAACATTGTGATGACAAGGTCATGGAATATTGTGAAGTCAGGTGTCAGGGAGCATTGTGATGACATATGTCATTGTCCATTGTGATGACAATGGCATGGAGCATTGTGATACCAAGTGTCATGGAGGATTGTGATGACAAAGGTAATGGAGCATTTTGATGACAAGGGCTTGGATCATTGCGACGACAAGGGTCACGGAGCATTGTCATGACAAGGGCATGGAGCATTCTGATGAACAGGTACATGGAGCATTGAGATTACAGGGGTTTTGAAGCAATGTGATTACAAGGGCATGGAGCATTGTGATGAGAAGGCAATGGAGCATTCTGATGACATGAGCAATGGAACTTTGTGATGACAAGGACATGGAGCATTGTGATTACAGGGGTCTTGGAGCATTGTGATGAAAAGGGAATGGATCATTGTGTTGAAAAATGCATGGAGCCTTGTCAAGACAGGTTTCAAGGAGCATACTGATGACAACTGTCAGCGAGCATTGTGATGATAAGTGTATTGAGCATTGTGATGACAAAGATCATGGAGCATTGTGATGAGAAGACCATGGATAATTGTTATGACCAGCGTCATGGGGCACTGAGATGACAAGTGTTATGGAACATTGTGATCAGAAGGGTTTGGTCCATTGTGATGACAGAGGTCATTAAGCATTTTGATTTCACTGTGATGACAATAGCATGAAATATTATGGTGATGGGCACGGTGCATTGTGATAACAGGGTTCTCGGAGCATTGAGATGAAAAGGGGCATGGAGCATTGTGATTACAAGGGTGTTGGAGCATTGTGATGACAAGGGCATGGAGCATTGGGATGAGAAGACCATGGAGCATTCTGATGACATGCGTCATTGAGCTTTGTGATGACAAGGGCATGGAGAATTGTGATTACAGGGGTCATGGAATATTGTGATGACAGGGATGAGGGAGTATTGTGATGACTAGTGATGGAACATTGTGATATCAGTGGTGAGAAGGCATTTTGAGGAGAAGTGCATGGAGCATTGTGATGACAAGTTTTATGAGGCATTGTGATGACAAGGCAGTGGAACATTCTGATGGCAGGGGTCTTGGAGCATTTTTATGACAGGTGTAATGGAGCATTGTGATGACAAGGGCATGGAGCAATGTGATGAGAGTTTCATTGAGCATTGTGATGACAAGGGTCACAGAGCATTGTGATAAAAATTTCATGGAGCATTGTGGTGACAAATGTTCCAGAGCTTTGTGTGACCAGGTCATGTACCATTGTGATGACAAATGTCATGAAGCATTGTGATGACTGGAGTAACGGAGCATTGTGAAAACTTGGGTCTTGGAGCATTGTGATGAAAAGGGAATGGATCATTGAGATGAAAAAGGCATGGAACCTTGTCATGACAGTGTTCAAGGAGCATACTGATGACAAGTGTCAGCGAGCATTGTGATGCCAAGTGTATTGAGCATTGTGGTGACAAAGGTCATGGAGCATTGTGATGAGAAGACCTTGCATAATTGTGATGACAAGCGTCATGGGGCATGTGATGACAAGTGATATGGAACATTGTGATCAGATGGGTTTGGAGCATTGTGATGACAGAGGACATGGAGCATTTTGATTTCATTGTGATGACAATAGCATGATCATTATGATGATGGGCATGGTGCATTGTGATGACAGTGTTCATGGAACATTGAGATGAAAAGTGGAATGGAGAATTGTGATTACAGAGGTCTTGGAGCATTGTGATGACAAGGGTCATGGAGCCTTGTGAAGACAAGGCCGTGGAACATTGTGATGGCAGGGTTCATGGAGCATTGTTATGACAGGTGTAATGGAGCACTGTGATGACAAGGGCATGGAGCAATGTGATGAGAGTTTCATTGAGCATTGTGATGACAAGGGCATGGAGCATTGTGATGCCAAGGGTCATGGAGCTTTGTGATGACAAATGTCATGGGGCATTTTGATGACAAGGGCGTGGTGCATTGTGATGAGAAGGGCAGGGAGCATTGTGATGACAGGGTCATGGAGCAATTTGTATAAAACTGTCATGGAATATTTTGATGAGAGTGGTTATGGAACATTGCGATGTCAGGGGTCATGAAGCGTTGTGATGAAATGGGTCATGTGGCATTTTGTGACAGGGGTTATGGAACTTTGTGATGTCAGGGGTGATGGAGCATTGTGATGATAAGGGCATGTAGCACTGTGATGACAATGGTCATGGAACATTGTGATGACAGGGGTGAGCGAGTATTGTGATGACTAGTGATGGAACATTGTGATATATGTGGTGAGAGAGCATTTTGATGAGAAGTGCATGGAGCATTGTGATGAGAAGTTTTATGGAGCATAGCGATGAAAAGGATGTGGAGCATTGTGATGAAAAGAGCATGGCACATTTTGATGAAAAGTGTCATGGAGCATTGTGCTGACAAAGGCATGGAGCATTGTGATGAGAAGGTCATGGAGTATTGTGAAGACAGGTGTCAAGGAGCATTGTGATGACATATGTCATTGTCCAATGTGATGACAATGGCATGGAGCATTGTGATACCAAGTGTCATGGAGGATTGTGATGACAAAGGTAATGGAGCATTTTGATGACAAGGGCTTGGAACATTGCGATGACAAGGGTCATGGAGCATTGTGATAACAAATGCATGGAGCTTTGTGATGACAATGGTCAGAGAGCATTGTGATAAAAATTTCATGGAGCATTGTGGTGACAAAGGTCACAGAGCTTTGTGTGACGAGGTCATGGACCATTGTGATGACAAATGTCATGAAGCATTGTGATGACTGGTGACACGGAGCATTGTGATAACAGGGGTCTTGGAGCATTGTGATGAAAAGGGAATGGATCATTGTGATGTAAAAGGCATGGAGCCTTGTCATGACAGTGTTCAAGGAGTGCACTGATGACAAGTGTCAGGGAGCATTGTGATGCCAATCTATTGAGCATTGTGGTGACAAATGTCATGGAGCATTGTGATGAGAAGACCTTGCATAATTGTGATGACGAGCGTCATGGGGCATGTGATGACAAGTGTTATGGAACATTGTGATCAGAAGGGTTTGAAGCATTGTGATGACAGAGGACATGGAGCATTGTGATTTCATTGTGATGACAATAGCATGAATCATTATGATGATGGGCATGGTGCATTGTGACGACAGTGTTCATGGAGCATAGAGATGAAAAGTGGCTTGGAGAATTGTGATTACAGAGGTCTTGGAGCATTGTGATGACAAGGGTCATTGAGACTTGTGATGACAAGGCCGAGGAACATTGTGATGGCAGGGTTCATGAAGCATTGTTATGACAGGTGTAATGGAGCTTTGTGATGACAAGGGCATGGAGCATTGTGATGCCACTTGTCATGGAGGTTTGTGATGACAAATGTCATGGGGCATTTTGATGACAAGTGCGTGGTGCATTGTGATGAGAAGGGCAGGGAGCATTGTGATGACAGGGTCATGGAGCAATTTGAATAAAACTGTCATGGAATATTTTGATGACAGGGGTTATGGAACATTGCGATGTCAGGGGTCATGAAGCATTGTGATGAAATGGGTCATGGGGCATTTTGTGACAGGGGTTATGGAACATTGTGATGTCAGGGGTCATGGAGCATTCTGATGATAAGGGCATGTAGCCCTGTGATGACAGTGGTCATGGAACATTGTGATGACAGGGGTGAGCGAGTATTGTGATGACTAGTGATGAAACATTGTGATATATGTGCTGAGTGAGTATTTTGATGAGGAGTTCATGGAGCATTGTGATGACAAGTTTTATGGAGCATAGCGATGAAAAGGATGTGGAGCATTTTGATGAAAAGGGCATGGCACATTTTGATGACATGCGTCATGGAGCATTGTGCTGACAAGCGCTTGGAGCTATTTGATGACAAGTTTCATGGAGCATTGTGATGACAAAGGCATGGAGCATTGTGATGACAAGGGACATAGAGCACTGTGATGAAAATTTCATGGAGCATTTTTGTGACAAAGATCACAGTGCCTTGTGTGACGAGTGCATGGACCATTGTTATGAGATATGTCATGAATCATTGTGAGGACTGGAGTCACGGAGCTTTGTCATGACAGGGGTCATGGAGCATTGTGATGACAAGGGCATGGAGCAATGTGATGACAGGGGCATGGAACATTGGTCTGCCAAGTTTCATGGATTATTGTGATGACAGTGGGCATGGAGCACTGAGATGACAAGGGCATGGAGAATTGTGGTGACAAAGGTCACAGAGCCTTGTGTGATGAGGGCATAGACCATTGTGAGGACAAAGGTCATGAAGCATCGTGATGACTGGAGTCACGGTGCATTGTGATGACAGGGGTCATGGAGCACTGTGATGACAAGGGCATGGAGCATTGTGATGACAGGGGCATGGAACATTGGTCTGACATGTTACATGGATTATTGTGATGACAGTGGGCATGGCACATTGAGATGAGAAGGGCATGGAGCATTGTGGTGACAAAGGTCACAGAGCCTTGTGTGACAAGGGCATGGAGCATTGTGAGGACAAAGGTCATGAAGCACTGTGATGACTGGAGTCACGGAGCATTGTGATGACAGGGGTCATGGAGCATTGTGATGACAAGGGCATGGAGCATTGTGATGACAGGGGCAAGGAACATTGATCTGACATGTTTCATGAATTATTGTGATGACAGTAGGCATGGCGCATTGTGATGAAAAGTGCGGGGAACATTGTGATTACAAGGTCATGGAGTATTTTGAAGACAGGTGTCAGGGAGCATTGTGATGACATATGTCATTGTCCATTGTGATGACAATGGCATGGCACATTGTGATACCAAGTGTCATGGTGGATTGTGATGACAAAGGTAATGGAGCGTTTTGATGACAAGAGCTTGGAACATTGCGATGACAAAGGTCATGGGGCATTGTGATGACAAGTGCATGGAGCACTGTGATGACAAGCGCCATTGAGAATTTTGATGACAAGGTCGTGAAGCATTGTGATGTAAAGCACATGGAGCTTGCTATGACGGGTCATGGAGCATTGCGATGACAAGTGCATGGAGTATTGTGATGACAAGATCAAGTAACATTGTGATGAGAAGTGTCATGGAGCATTGTGATGGCAAGACCGTGGAGCATTGTGATGAGAAAACCATGGATAATTGTGATGACGAGCGTCATGGAGCAATGTAATGACATGGGCGTTGAGCATTGTGATGACAAGTGTCATGGAACATTGTGATGACAAGGGTCATGGAGGATACTGATGACAAGCTTGTGAAGTGGCGTGATGACAATGGCATGGAGCATTGTGATGAAAAGTGCATGGATCCTTTTCATGAAACGGTTCAAGGAGCATTCTGAGGAGAAATGTCAGGGAGCATTGTGATGATAATTGTATTGAGCATTGTGATGACAAATTTCATGGAGCATTGTCATGAGAAGTCCTGGATAATTGTGATGATGTGATGACAAGTGTTATGGAACATTGTGATCACAAGTGTTTGGAGCACTGTGATGACAGCGGTCATGGATCATTTTGATTTCAAGGAACATGGAGCATTTTGATGACAAGGGCTTGAAGCAATGTGATCCCAAGGTTCATGGAGGATTTTGATGACAATGGTAATGGAGAATTATGATGACAAGCGCATGGAGCATTGTGATGACAATGTCATGTAGCATTTTGCTGACAAAGCATGGAGCATTGTGATGACAAGTGTCACGAAGCAATGTGATGACAAGCGTCACAGAGCATTGTCATTACAGGGGCCATGGACCACTGGGATGACAAGGGCATGGATCAATGTGATGACAGTGGTCATGGAGCATTTTGATGACATGTGTCATGAAGCATTGTGATGAGAATGTCATGGAACATTGGGCTGAAAATGTTCATGGAGTATTGTGATGACAGGTGTCATAGAACATTGTGATGACAAGGGAATGGAGCATTGTGATGACATGGTGCTGGAGCATTATGATGAGAAGACCATGGAGACTTGTGATGACAAGTCTCATGAAGCATTCTGATGAAAAGGGGCATAGAGCATTGTGATTACAGGGTTCTTGGAGCATTGTGATGAAAAGGGCATGGAGCATTGTGATGACAGGGGCATGGAGCATTGTTCTGACAAGTTTCATGGATTATTGTGATGACAGTGGGTATGGTGCATTGTTATGACAAGGGCATGGATCATTGTGATGACAAGGTCATGGATTATTGTGAAGACCGGTGTCAGGGAGCATTGTGATGACATATGTCATGATCCCTTGTGATGACAATGCCATGGAGCATTGTGATACCAAGTGTCATGGAGGACTGTGATGACAAAGGTAATGGAGCATAGTGATGACAAGGGCTTGGAGCATTGTGTTGACAATGGCATGGAGCATTGTGATAACAAGGGCCATTGATAATTTTGATGACAATTCATGAAGCATTGTGATGACAACCACATGGAGCTGGCTATGACAGGGGTCATGGAGCATTGCGATGAAAAGTGCATAGAGAATTGTGATGACAAACATTTAACACTGTGAGGAGCATAGTGATTCCAAGGACGTGGAGAACTGTGATCACCAAAGACATGGAGCATTGTGATGACCAGGGCATGCAGCATTGTGATGGCAAGACCGTGGAGCATTGTGATGAGAAGACCATGGATTATTGTGATGACGAGTGTCATGGAGCACTGTAATGACAAGGGGCATGGAGCATTGAGATGGCAGGTGTTATAGAGAATTCTGATGACAGTGGTCATGGAGCATTGTAATGACAAGGGTCATGGAGCATTCTGATGACAAGTTTGTGGAGTATTGTAATGACAATGGCATGGAGCATTGTGATGAAAATGGCATGGAGCATTGTGATGAAAAAGGCATGGAGCATTTTCATGACAGGGTTCAAGGAGCATTCTGATGACAAGTGTTAGGGAGCATTGTGATGGCAAGTGTATTGAGAATTGTGATGACAAAGGTCATGGAGCATTGTGATGACAAGGGCATGGTGTATTGTGATGACAGGCATCATTGAGCGTTGTGATGACCAGAATTATGGAACATTGTGATCACAAGGGTTTGGAGCATTGTGATAACAGGGGTCATGGATCATTTTGATTTAACGGAGCATGGAGCATTGTGATGCCAATGGTCATGGAGCTTTGTGATGACAAAGGTCATGGATCATTTTGATGACAAGGTTGTGGTGCATTGTGATGAGAAGGGCATGGAGCATTGTGATGACAAAATCATGGAGCATTTTGATGACAAAGGCATGGAGCATTGTGATGACAAGGTCATGGAGCACTGTGATGACAAGCGTCACGGAGCATTGTGATTACGGGAACATGGAGCATTGGGATGACAAGGGCAGGATCATTGTGATGACAAGTGTCATGGAGCATTTTGGTGACAAGTGTCCCGGATCACTGTTTTGTCAGGGGTCATGGAGCACTGTGATGACAGTAGTCATGGAGCATTGTGATGACAGGGGTCATGGAGCATTTTGATGAGAATGTCATGGAACATTGGGCTGAAAATGTTTATGGAGTATTGTGATAACAGCAGTCATGGAGCATTGTGATGACAAGGGAATGGAGCATTGTGATGACAAGGTCCTGGAGCACTGTGATGAGAAAACCATGGAGTCTTGTGATGACAAGTCTCATGGAGCATTCTGATGTAAATGGGCATGGAGCATTGTGATTACAGGGGTCTTGGAGCATTCTGATGACAAGGGAAAGGAGCATTGCGATGAGAAAGCCATGGAGCATACTGATGACATCCATCATGGATCTTTGTGATGACAAGGGCATGGAGGACTGTGAGTACATGGGTCTTGGACCCTTATGATGACAAGGGTCATAGAGACTTGTGATGACAAGGCTGTGGAACATTATGATGACAGGGATCATGGAGCATTGTAATGACAGGGGTAATGGAGCATTGTGATGACAAGGCCATGTGGAATTGGTCTGAAAATTTTCATGGATTATTGTTATGAGAGTGGGCATGGAGCATTGTGATGACAAGGGCCCGGAATACTGTAGTACAGTGTTCATGGAGAACTGTAATGACAAGGGCATGGGGCAATGTTATGAGAAGGGCATCGCGCATTTTGATGACAAGCGTCATGGAGATTTGTGATCACAAGGGCATGGAGCAATGTGTGGAGAACGTTCAAGGAGCATTGTGATGACAATGACATGGAGCATTGTGATGCCAAGGGTCATGGAGCTTTGTGATGACAAAGGTCATGGAGCATTTTGATGACATGTGTTATGGAATATTGTGAGGTCAGGGGTCATGGAGCATTGTGATGAAAAGGGTCATGGAGCATTTTGATGACATGGGTTTTGGAGCACTGTGATGTCAGGGGTCATGGAGCACTGTGATGATAAGGGCATGTAGTATTGTGATAACAGGTGTCATGAAACATTGTGATGACATGGGTGAGGGAGTATTGTGATGACTACTGATGGCACATTGTGATATCAGTGGTGACAGAGCATTTTGATGAGAAGTGCATGGAGCATTGTGATGACAAGCTGGTGGAGCATTGTGTTGACAAGCTCATGGAGCATTGTGATGACAAGTCTCATTGAGTATTGTGCTGAGAAAGGCATGGAGCGTTGTGATGACAAGGGTCACGGAGCATTGTGATGAAAAGTTCATGGAGCATTGTGGTGACATAGGTCAAAGAGACTTGTTATGACGAGGGCATTGACCATTGTGATGACAAAGATCATGAAGCATTGTGATGAATGGAGTCACGGAGCCTTGTGATGACTGGGGTCATGGAGCATTGGGATGTCAAGGGCATGGAGCATTGTGATGACAGGGGCATGGAGCATTGGTCTGACAAGTTTCATGGATTATTGTGATGACAGTGAGAATGGTGCATTGTGATGACAAAAGCATGGAACATTGTGATGACAACGTCATGGATTATTGTGACGACAGGTGTCAGGGAGCATTTTGATGACATATGTCATGGTCCATTGTCATGTCAATGACATGGAGCATTGTGATGCCACGTGTCATGGAGGATTGTGATGACAAAGGTAAAGGAGCATTGTGATGACAAGGGCATGGATCATTGTGATGACAAGGGCCATTGAGAAATTTAATGAACAGGTCTTGAAACATCGTGATGACAAGCACATGGAGCTTGTTATGACAAGGGTCATGGAGCATTGTGATGACAAGTGCATGCAGAATTGTGATGACAAGAGCATATATCATTGTGATGAGAAGTGTCAAGAAGCATTGTGATGACAAGGACGTGGAGAATTATGATGACAAGGTACATGGAGCATTGAGATGACCAGGGCATGGAGCATTGTGATGATAAAACCGTGAAGCATTGTGATGAGAAGACCTTGGGTAATTGTGATGACGAGCATCATGGCGCACTGTACTGACAAGGGGCAAGGAGCATTGTGATGACAGGTGTCAGGGAACATTGTGATGACATGGGTCATGTAGCATTGTGATGAAAAGGGCATGGAGCATTGTGATGACAAGGGCTTGGAGCATTGTGATGACAAGTGTCATGAAGCATTGTGATGACAATGGCAGGGAGCATTGTGATGACAAGGGACATTGAGAATTTTTATAACAATGTCATGAAGCATTGTGATGACAAGGATATGGAGCTTGCTATGACAGGGTTCAGGGAGCATTGCGATGACAAGTGCATGGAGAATTGTGATGACAAGAGCATGTAACATTGTGATGAGGAGTGTCATGGAACATTGTGATGACAAAGAGGTGGAGAATTGTGATGACAAGGGACATGGAGCATTGTGATGACCAGGGCATGGAGCAATGTGATGGCAAGACCGTGGAGTATTGTGATGAGAAGGCCATGGATAATCGTGGTGACAAGCATCATGGAGCATTATGATGACAAGAGCCATGGAGCATTCTGACATAAGATATCACTTATGAAGGAAATGTAAACATGGGTACACATGAACTGAATTAGTAAAGAGAACAGAGTCTCACATAGAGAAAACATACTTATGCCTGCTTAAGGGGAAAGGAGAGGTAGGGAGATGCATAAAACCAGAGTTTGATATTAGCACAGCTACCATTCCATAATCCAAATACAGAATAGACAAGACCTACTCCTTCCTCAGTGAACGGGACTCAACACCCCTATTCTCCGCAGATGAATATATCTGCCTAGTAAGAATCTTAAAACCTATGTATTGATATGTCTCCGTAAGGGAATCAAGTGTGTCTAGACTGGCATAAACATGGCAGTGAAAATCAGCTGAAACCCACGATAAAAGGAATTTAAAAACAAAACCAAAAAACAGGGAAATTCTTTACAATTCCTTCAGGGGCTCTGATGAAACCTGGAATGACCCTATCTACGACAGCTGGATGTGGCATAAGGCTGGACAATTGGGACTGGGAGGATTGGTGAGATTCGGTGAGCAAATGCAGACCCTTTAAAGCAATAATGCGTGGCACCCATTACTTGGGTCCCAACTCTCCAGGTAGAAGGGAATATTACTACAGCTATAACATGTACGGGAACCCTAGAGAATGGACACACTGTGAAGAACCGAAATGTTTCTAAAACTCAACTAATAGTCCCTCTCCTCGTTCTCTGGTTTGACTTTCCAACTGCTTTACTATCTATCTCCCAACTTGGAAAGACAGCCCCTTTAACCTCCTGGTTCGCACAGGTTGCCAAATTGGCAGAGGATGAAAGGGAAGAGGGAGTACCAATGAGAGAGTAGCTGTTAGGCATTTGGACGGGCACATGTCACTCTAATTTCCCGGCATGAAGAAGAATTAACCAAAGTCTCAGCCACCCTCCGGGAACCAATATAGTTCCTGAACCTAAATTTTAGACTTGTGGTCAGCTCACAAAAAACGAGTTGAAAAATGGAGCTCAGGGGCACAGCAATTCAGAAACTGGCAGAGTAATAAAGGACAACTATCAACCAAATATCTGTTGAGGGAATGCAACGAGGCGGACTTGAAAGCGAGCCAGAATAGCAGGAAACAGATTACAAGAGGTACATTGGAATCAACTTTAAAGCACAGGAAGAGGGACACAACTTCGACAGTGATGCACTTGACTAAAAAATGGCGTATGTGTTTTCCCATGAATATATTCAGGAGAAAACGCATACGCACTTTTTGGCCAAGCAAGCAAGCGGGCAAAGCAAATCTGCAATACAAAGAAGTATCACATCCCAGCGGTCAAAAGGGACATCCGCAAAATTTGTAAAAAAACAGAAAGGCAAGACAGGGCCTGGAGAACATGGAGCCTACTTATGATGATGGGCAGGATGTAAAATGCCAACTGCCTCTCTGGAGGAGCGCATTGTGTTCCCTAAAACAAGTAAACAACAGAGCTACAGAGCCAAGGTCACTTCCAATCTAAGGAATATACCTTGGGAAAATTGAAAATCAATAAGAAAGATCCACCCCAAAATTTAGGGTTGCACTGTTTACAAGAACCTCAACTTGGGTCCACCAAAAATATCCCAGGAAAGACAAAAATGGTTCAAGAAATTGTGTTACTTACATACGATGGATTATCCCTCAGCCATGATATCAATGCCATAAGGCCAGTAGCAGCAAAATGAGTGGATTCAGGTACGATGATTCTAAGTGAAATACGTCACAGAGAAAAAGAAACTTAACATAAGATATCACTTATGAAGGTACTGTAAACATGGCTACACATGAACTGAGTTAGGAAAGAGAACAGAATCTCACATATAGAAAACACTCTTATGCCTGCTCAATGGGGAAGGAGAGGTGGGGTGATGCATAAAACCAGAGTGTGATATTAGTACATGTACCATTCCAAAAAGCACCTATGGAATAGAAAAGACCTACACCTGCCTCAGTGACAGGGACTCAAAACCCCATATTTCCCTCAGAGGAATATATCTGACTAGTAAAATCTTAAAACCTATGTATTGATATGTCTCCGTAAGGGAATCATGTGTGTCTAGACGGGCATAAACATGGCACTGTGAAGCAGCTCAAAACCACTCTAAAAAGGAGATTCAAAAACAAAACAAAAAAACAGGGAAATTCTTTACAATTCCTTCAGGGGCTCTGATGAAACCTGGAATGACTCTATCTACAACGACAGCTGGATGTGTCATAAGGCTGGACACTTGGGACTGAGAGGATTGGTGAGATTCGGTGAGGAAATGCAGACCATTTAAGGCAATAATGCATGTCACACATTCCAAGGGTCCCAACTGTCCAGGTTGAAGGGAATATTACTACAGCTATAATATCTACGGGAAACCTAGAGAATGGACACACTGTGTATATGAAAGGTTTCTAAAACTCAAATAATAGTCTCGCACCTGGTGCTCCGGTTTGATTTTCCAACTGCTTTACTATCAATCTCCCAACTTGGAGAGACAGCCTCTTTAAACTCCTGGTTCGCACAGGTTGCCAATTTGGCAGAGGATGAAAGGGAAGAGGGAGAACCAATGAGAGAGTAGCTGTTAGGCATTTGGACGGGCACATGTCACTCTATTTTCTAATTAGGAAGAAGAATTAACCAAAGTCTCAGCCACCCGCCCGGAACCAGTATAGGTCCTGAACCAAAATTTTGGACTTGCGGTCAGCTCACAAAAGACGAGTTGAAAAATGGAGCTCAGGGGCACAGCAATTCACAAACTGGCAGCGTAATAAAGGACAACTATTGTTCAAAAATCTGTTGAGGGAAGGCAACGAGACGGACTTGAAAGCGAGCCAGAATAGCAGGAAACAGATTTCAGGAGGTACATTGGAATTGCCTTTAAAGCACAGGAAGAGGGGCACAACTTCCCCAATGATGCACTTGGCCAATAAGGGCGTATGCGTTTTCTCCAGATTATATTCAGGAAAAAACGCATACGCCCTTTTTGGCCCAGCAAGCAAGCGGGCAATGCAAATCTGCACTACCAAGACGTATCACTTGCAACCGGTGAAAAGGGACATCCGCAAAATGTGTAAAAAACCCGAAAGGCAAGACAGGCCCTGGAGAACAGGGAGCCTACTTATGCAGAAGGGCAGGATGTAAATTGTCAACTGCCTCTCTGGAGGAGTGCACTGTGTTCTCTAAAACAAGTAAACAACAGAGCTACAGTGCCAAAGGCACTTCCACTCTAGGGAATATACCTTGGGAAAACTGAAAATCAATAAGACAGAGCAAACACAAAATTGAGGGATGCACTGCTTACAAGAACCTCAACTTGTGTACACATTAAATATCCCAGGAAAGACAAAAATGCTTCAAGAAATTGTGTTACTTATGTACAATGGAATACCCCTCAACCATGAAATGAATGTCATAAGGCCAGTAGCAGCAAAATGAGTGGATTCAGGTACGATGATTCTAAGTGAAATATGTCACAGAGAAGAAGAAATTATCATAAGATATAACTTATGAAGGCCCTGTAAACATGGCTACACATGAACTGAGTTACGAAAGAGAAGAGAATCTCACATTTAGAAAACACTCTTATGCCTGCTTAAGGGGGAAGGAGAGGTGGGGTGATGCATAAAACCAGAGGGTGATATTAGTACAGGTACCATTCCAAAAACCAACTACGGAAAAGACAAGACCTACACCTTCCTCAGTGAACGGAACTCAAAACACCATATTTCCCGCAGAGGAATATATCTGACTAGTAAGAATCTTAAAACCTATGTATTGATATGTCTCCATAAGGGAATCAATTGTGTCTAGACTGGCATAAACATGGCAGTGAGAATCAGCTCAAACCCACTATAAAAAGGAATTTCAAAAACAAAACAAAAAAACAGGGAAATTCTTTACAATTCCTTCAGGGTCTCTGATGAAACCTGGAATGACCCTATCTACAACGACAGCTGGATGTGGCATAAGGCTGGACACGTGGGACTGAGAGGATTGGTGAGATTCGGTGAGCAAATGCAGACCATTTAAAGCAATTATGTGTGGCACACATTCCAAGGGTCCCAAGTCTCCAGGTTGAAGGGAATATTACTACAGCTATAACATGTACGGGAAACCTAAAGAATGGACACACTGTGAATACGAAAGGTTTCTAAAACTCAACTAATAGTCCCTCTCTCGGTGATCCTGTTTGACTTTCCAACTGCTTTATTATCAATCTCCCAACTTGGAGAGACAGCCCCTTTAAACTCCTGGTTCGCAAAGGTTGCCAATTTGGTAGAGGATGAAAGGGAAGAGGGAGAACCAATGAGAGAGTAGCTGTTAGGCATTTGGACGGGCACATGTCACTCTAATTTCCCGGAAGGAAGAAGTATTAACCAAAGTCTCAGCAACCCGCCAGGAACCAGTATAGATCCTGAACCAAGATTTTGGTCTTGCGGTCAGCTCACAAAAAACGAGTTGAATAATGGAGCTCAGGGGCACAGCAATTCACAAACTGGCAGAGTAATAAAGGACAACAATCGTCCAAAAATATGTTGAGGGAAGGCAACGAGGTGGAGTTGAAAGCGAGCCAGAATAGCAGGAAACAGATTTCAAGAGGTACATTGGAATCGCCTTTAAAGCACAGGAAGAGGGGCACAACTTCGACAATGATGCACTTGGCCAAAAAAGGGCGTATGCCTTTTCTCCTGAATATATTCAGGAGAAAACGCTTATGCCCATTTTGGCCAAGCAACTAGGCAGGCAATGCAAATCTGCACTACAAAGAAGTATCACTTCCCACAGGTCAAAAGGGACATCGCAAAATGTGTAAAAATGACAAAGGCAAGACAGGCGCTGGAGAACAGGGAGCCTAGTTATGCTGAAGGGCAGGATGTAAATTGCCAACTGCCTCTCTGGAGGAGTGCATTGTGCTTCCTAAAACAAGTAAACAACAGAGCTACAGAGCCAAAGGGCACTTCCAGTCTAGGGAAGATACCTTGGGAAAACTGAAAATCAATAAGTCAGAACCACCCCGAAATTTAGGGCTGCACTGATTACAAGAACCTCTACTTTGGTACACCTTAAATATCCCAGGAAAGACAAAAATGCTTCAAGAAATTGTGGTACTTACGTATGATGGAATATCCCTCAGCCATGAAATCAATCTCATAAGGGCAGTAGCAGCAAAATGAGTGGATTCAGGTACGATGATTCTAAGTGAAAGAAGTCACAGAGAAGAAGAAACTTATCAGAAGATATCACTTATGAAGGTCCTGTAAACATGGCTACACATGAACTGAGTTAGGAAAGACAACAGAACAATGAAACTTATCATAAGATATCACTCATAGCGGGAATGTGCACATGGCTACACATGAACTGAATTACAAACACAACAGAGTCACACATTTATAAAACAAACTTCTGCCTGATTAAGGGGAAAGGCGATTTGGGGTGATGCATAAATCCACAGTCCTTAATTAGCACAGATATCGTTCCATAAACCAAGTATGTAATAGACAGCACCTACTCCCGGCAAAATAAACTGGACTCAACAACCCCTATTCATTGAAGAGGAATATATCTGACTAGTAAGAATTTTAAAACATATGTATACTCATGTCTCCATAAATGAATCATATGTGTGTATAATGACATGAAAAGAGAACTGAAATTCAGCTAAACCTCCTTAAAAAATAAATTTGAAAAGCAAAATGGAAAACCAGCGAAACAGGGAAAAAGTCTTAAAAATTACTTTCAGGGCCTGTGATGCAACCTGAATTGACCACCTTTACATCCACAGCTGGATGAGACATAAGACTGGACACTTGGGTCTGACAA
Source organism: Hyperoodon ampullatus (assembly GCF_949752795.1). Classification (NCBI taxonomy): domain Eukaryota; kingdom Metazoa; phylum Chordata; class Mammalia; order Artiodactyla; family Ziphiidae; genus Hyperoodon; species Hyperoodon ampullatus. The sequence continues at coordinate 146,490,836 of NC_136913.1, read as the reverse complement.
GATTGCTTAGGTTGTGTGAGCAAAAGAACACCACTTAGAGCAATACTGTGTGCTACCCATTCTAGTGGCCCAAACTCTCCAGGTTTAAGGGAATCTTCCTACAGTTAAGACATGCTTGGGGAACCCAGTGAATGGTACACTGTGTAATCGGGAAAGTTTTCTAAAAGGTACCTCATTTTTCCTTTCCTCGTGCTCGGCTTCGCCATTCCATCTTCATTACTAAAAATCTCCCCACTTGGAGTGTCAGCGCCTTTACACTCCTGTTATGCACAGTTTGCAAATTGTGCAGAGGATGAACAGGAAGTAGGGAAACAAATGAGAGATTAGCTGTAGGTGTTTGGATGGGCACATGTCACTCTAGTTTCCCATCAGGAAGAAGAATTAAACACAGGCTCAGCCTGCAACCCGGGGACCAGACTAGGGCGTAAAGCCATCCTGCGGTATTGCAGCCAGCTCACAAATAAGCAAGTTGAAAAATGGAAATCAGGGGCACAGCAATTCACAAACTTGCCGAGTTATAAAGGACAACTATCATCCAGAATTATATTGAGGTAAGGCAGTGAAGAGGATTTGAAAGCAAGGCAGAATTGAAGGAAACAGATTTCAAGAGGTAGATTGGAGTCGTATTTAAAGCACATGAAAAGTGACAGAACTTCGACAATGTTGCCCTTGGCCGAAGAGGGAGTATGTGTATTTTCTTGAATATATTCGGGAAAAAAATGCATACACCCTTTTTGGCCAAGCAAGCCATCAGGCATTGCAAATCCACCCTACATAGAAGTGTCACTTACATCCGGTCAAAAGGGCCATCCGCAAATAGTGTAAAAACCACAAATACAGGACAGGCCAAGGAGAAAAGGGAGCCTGGTTACGCCGATGGACAGGATGTAAATTGCCAACAGCCCCTCTGGAGAACTGTATGTTGTTTTCTAAAAGAGAGCTACAGAGCATAGCACACTTCAACTCATGGGCGTGTATTTTGGGAAAGTTAAAAATCCACAAAACACAGCCTGTCCAAAGTTTAGAGCTGCTCTGTTTACAAGAACCTCGACTTTGGTACACTTTAGATATCCCAGGAAAAGGAAAATAATGGATAAATATGTTGTGGTACTTATATACAATGGAATGTCACTCAGACATAAAATCAATGTCATAAGGCCAATAGCAGCATAATGAGTGGCTTTAGGTATGATGATGCTAAGGGAAATGAGCCACAAAGAAAAAGAAACTTATTGTAATATATCACTTATAGAGGGAATGTAAACATGGATACACATGAACTGAATTTCAAAAGAGAACAGAGTTACACATTTAGAAAACACACTTATGCCTCCTTAAGGGGAAAGGTGACCTGGGGTGATGTGTAAAAGCAGAGTTTGAAATCAGCACAGATACCATTTCAGATGCCAAATATGTAATAGACAAGACCTACTCCTTTCTCAATGAACTGGACACAAAACACCCTATTCACTGAAGAGGAATATATATGACTGGTAATAATCTTGAAACCTATGTATTTATATGTCTCCATAATGGAATCAAGTGTATGTAGATTGGCATAAACACAGATCAATGGAACAGGACAGAAAGCTCAGAGATAAACCTACATACCTATGGCTATCTCATCTATGACAAAGGAGCTAAGGATATACAATGGAGAAAAGACAGTCTCTTCCGTAATTGGTGTTGGGAAAACTGGACCCCTACACATAAAAGAATGAAATTAGAGCACTCCATAACACCATACACAAAAATAAACTCTAAATTGATTAGAGATCTAAATATAAGACCAGACACTATAAAACACTTAGAGGAAACCATAGGCAGAACACTCTATGACATAAATCACAGCAAGATCCTTTTTAACCCACCTCCTAGAGAAATGGAAATAAAAACAGAAATCAACAAATGGGACCTAATGAAACTTAAAAGCTTTTACACAGTACAGGAAAACATAAACAAGATGCAAAAACAACCCTCTGAATGGCAGAAAATATTTTCAAATGAAGCAATTGATAAAGGATTAATCTCCAAACTTTACAAGCACCTCATGTAGCTCAATATCACAAAAACAAACAACCCAATTGAAAAACGGGCAGAAGACGTAAATAGACATTTCTCCAAAGAAGATATACAGATTACCAAGAAAGACATGAAAGGATGCTGAACATCACTAATCATTAGAGAAATGCAAATCAAAACTACCGTGAGGTATCACCTCACAGAAGTCAGAGTGCCAATCATCAAAAAAATGTACAAAACAGTAAATGATGGAGAGGCCTTTATTGGAGAAAAGGGAACACACTTGTACTGTGGGTGGGAATGTAAATTGATATGGGCACTAGGGAGAACATTAAGGAGGTTCCTTTAAATAACTAACAATAGAAGTACGATACAACACAACAATCCAACTACTGGGCATTTGCCTTACGAAAACCATAATTCAAAAAGAGTTATGTACAATAATATTCATTGCAGCTCTATTTACAATAGCCAGGACATGGAAGCAACCTAAGTGTCCATCGACAGATGAATGGATGAAGAAGATCTGGCACATATATACAATGTAATATTACTCAGCCATAAAAAGAAGCAAAACTGAGTTATTTGTACTGAGGAGGATGGATTAGAATCTGTCCTACACAGTGAAGTAAGTCAGAAAGGGAAAAACAAATATTGTATGTTAACAGAGATATACGGAATCTAATGAAAAAAAAAAAAAGATTATGAAGAACCTAGTGGCATGACAGGATTAAGGACACAGTTGTAGAGAAAGGACTTGAGGACACCGGAAAGGGTATGGGCAAGCTGGGACGAAGTGAGAGAGTGGCATGGACATAAATACATTACCACATGTAACACCGATTGCTACTGGGAAGCAGCCACATAGAACAGGGAGATGAGCTCAGTGCTTTGTGACCACATAAAGAGATGGGATATGGAGTGTGGGAGGGAGATGCAAGAGGGAGGGGATCTGGTGATATTTGTATATGTATAGCTGATTCACTTTGTTATACAGCAGAAACTAACATTCCATTGTAAAGCAATTATACTCCAATAAACGTGTAAAAGGAAAAAAAAAAAAAAAAGAAAGCCCAGGGATAAACCTACACACCTATGGTCAACTAATGTATGACAAAGGAGGCAAGACTATACAATGGAGATAAGACAGTCTCTTCAATCAGTGGTGCTGGGAAATATGGAAAGCTACATGTAAAAAATGAAATTAGAACACTCCCCAACACCATACATAAAAATATATTCAAAATGGATTAGAGACCTTAATGTAAGACCGGACAGTATAAAACTCTGAGAGGAAAACTTACGAAGAATACTCTGAAGTAAATCACAGCAAGATCTTTTTTGATCCACCTCCTATACTAATGAAATAAAAAAAAAGAAGCTAAACAGATGGGACCTAATGAAACGTAAAAGCTTTTGCAAAGCAAAGGAAACTACAAACAAGACGAAAAGACAACCCTCAGAATGGCAGAATATATTTGCAAACGAAACAATGGACAAATGATTAATCTCCAATATATATAAACAGCTCATGCAGGTCAACATTAATAAGACAAAAAACCCAATACAAAAATGGAAGCAGATCTAAATAGACATTTCTTCCAAGAAGACATAGAGATGGCCAAGACGCACATGAAAATCTGCTCAACATCACTAATTATTAGAGAAATGGAAATCAAAACTACAATGAGGTATCACGTCACACCTGTTAGAATGGGCCCCATCAGAAAATCTACAAACAACAAATGCTGGAGAGGGTGTGGAGAAAAGGAACCTTCTTCCAGTATTGTTGGGAATGTAAATCGATACAGTCTCTATGGAGAACAGAATGGAGGTTCCTTAAAAAATTAAAAATAGAATTACGATATAATCCAGCAATCCCACTACTGGGCATATACCCAGAGAATAGCATAAATCAAAAAGACACATTCACCACACTGTTCATTGCAGCACTATTTACAATAGCCAGGTAATGAAAGCAACATAAGTGCCCACAGACAGACGAATGGATAAAGATGTGGTACATATATACAATGGAATATTACTCAGCCATACATAGGAATGAAATTGGGTCATTTGTAGAGACCTTGATGGATCTAGAGACTGTCATACAGAGTGAAGTAAGTCAGAAAGAGAAAAACAAATATTGTATATTAATGCATATATGTGGAACCTAGACAATTGGTACAGATGAACCGGTTTGCAGGGCAGAGATAGAGACACAGATGTAGAGAACAAACATATGGACAACAAGGGGGGAACGCCATGTGAGGGTGGTGGTGGGATGAATTGGGAGACTGGGATTCACATGTGCACACTTATATGTATAAAATAGATATCCAATAAGAACCTGCTGTATAAAAGAAATAAATAAATTTTAAAAAAATAAAAATAAATAAATAACATTTAATAAAATAAAACAGAAAAAAAGTTTTTCCCTTCATATAGACATCTTTATATTAATGCATTATTTCCATGTTTATATCTCTAAAATTAAAAAAAAAGAGGAATAAATAAAACCTACCTTGAACCAAAAAGAAAAAATGAAAAAAAAAAAAAAAAAAAAAAACAGAACCCAGCAGTTATACAGAGGAAAATCGTATCAGGGCACTTGCTCCAGTGGTAAAAAACTCTTAAGTTGGTCAGATGTGGGATATCATCTCCCATGCAGTCAGCAGCGCTCCCCCCCACAAGGAGCATCCTCATTGAAAAGCTAGGGGACTATGACGAGGCGTCTGTGAGTAAATGTGAGCTGAGCCCCAGTCCTGCTGCAGCTGAAATCTTCCCACCCTTTCCAGGTAAATCACCTGAATATGTACAAGAACTTGCAAGCCTAGAGGAAGGGATGTGGAGCCTCAACAGTGACAGCATGCAGGCCGACGTGGTGCCTGCAGGACAGCCAGGATGGTCCTGGCACCAGATGCTCTTCTGGAAGCTTTCCATTTCCCTGCCTGAGATACCCCTCCTGCCACGGCCCCCACTGCTTTTTTACTTCCTCACCTCTGCCTGGGGAGAAATTCCAGCGGCAGGTATGGGTGACACATCGTCTTCTTTAGCAGGTGGCAGCCTGGCAACTCCTGCAGAAAGTCCAGCAGAGCCCCACTCACACTGGACCACCCACAAAGCCACGGCCCCTCACTCCCTCCCACCACCCCAGCCCCGACACTGCTGACGGGGAAGAGAATATGGCTTCAGGCACAGCTACAGGAGCTCTTGCTGACTGGAGAGGTGTTTATATTGACCTCAACCCAGGCACACTTGGGGAGGGCTGGCAGGCGGTGTCAGGCTGCCCAAATCAGCCAATCCTCACACCTCCGGGGCTCACAGCTGCAGAAAATGAGCCTTGCTAAACGGGCCAGGCCCAAGGAACAGGTGTGGGCTCTTGAGATTCAGGATAGACAAGGGGCTGCAGCTGCAGCTTGTTTTCTTATCATTTTATGTGGTCCATGAGAGGAAAACAATTTCAAAAAGACCCTATCCTAATGAGAGGAACCCAGGAGTCAGGGAGAGGAGTGATGGTGGGTGGAGACAGAGTCCTGTTGCCCTGGCTGCAGTGGAAGTGTCTGGAAGACCAAGCAGACAGAGGCCACACAGAGTGATACCCAGGGTCACAGACCTGTCAGAGCTGCTGTTTGTTAGTTCAAGTCCTGCTCTGAGGTGTTCTGTGTCAGCTGTGAGCGACAGGTGAGCTGGGGGTTCTCTGCAAGGTGGGCTATGTGCACGGTTCCTGTGTGTCCAGCCCTGCTGGGGTACATGCCCAGGGGAGCTCCGTATCCTGTTAAGGGCCTGACTATGAGAGCCCCATGGGCTGCTGGGTAGCTGCACAGGTGAGCTCCATACCCTGGGAGGGACTTGACCACGAGAGCCCCGTGGGCTGTGCGGTGGGGTTTGCAGACCAGGTGAGCTCCATATCCTGGGATTGGCCTGACCACGAGAGCCCCATTGGCTGCTGGAGACCTGGTAAAGTATATCAGGACAGTCAGTGAAGCCACCGAGGATATACATCAAGTAGCTCCTATTTCCTACACCCTGCTGGTCATTCTAACATCCACCATGCCATGGCATTCTGTATTAGACTTCAATGATGCCTTCTTCTGTATTCCATTCATCTCAGAGTCACAAGAACTTTTGGCTTGTGAGTGGCAGGACACAACATGCAACAAAAGCAATAATGCTGGGCCGTCCTGCCCCAATGGTTCAAAAATCCCCACACCATCATTGGGGAAATGTCCTCTAAAGACCTCAAAGTTCTACCTCTGTAAAAGGGAACCCTCCTTCAATATGCAGATGACATTCTGATCGCCAGGCCTACTAAAGACGCCTCTGAACTACCTAGCTAAGAAAGAATAGAAGGTGTCCAAGAAAAAGGCTCAAATATCCCAGGCTAAGGCGACATGCCTGGGCTTCATTCTCACAGATATTCGGAGAAACGCATCCCAGGATAGGGAAGAAGCCATTTGCAGCCTTACCTCTTCTAAAACTAGAAGACAGCTTAGGGGTTCCTGGGGAGGCCAAGGTTTTCTGCATCTGGATCACTAACTACAGTCTAATAGCTGGGCCTCTACATGAAACACTGACACGAAAAGATGATGATCCTTTTGAATAGAATCCAGAAGCAGCCTTTCAAGAATGGAAAGAGCAGTCAATTCAGACCCTTGCCCAGGAACTCCCTAATTTAGCTAAACCCTTTGATCTTTACATACCCGGTCAAAGGTTAAATGCCCTTGGAGCCTTAGTGCTAAAACTGGGACCACTTGAAATGGGGCAACACAATAATGCCCTTCAGGTATGATAAACTATGGTCACCAAGGGCTTTGCCCCCCGTCCCATCAGGCCAGGATACTGGGGTATCTAAAAAGCTTGAAATCAGCAGCCTACAAGGCCAGCTCCCTCCTAAGGGAAAAGGACCCCACGTGGTGATCCTAACCACCCATCATGCCCTGAAGTTGCAGGGGTCGCTCTGTGGACACAATGACCTCGAGTGAGGAGGCCCTCCAACTCCAACCTCCAGAGAGCCAAACGGGGGCAATGGGCCCCCAAGAAGACACGTGTGACCATCACTTGACCTGGAGTTTCTCTCAGAAAACAAGTCTGTACCCCGAAAGAGCAGACTACTGCTTGGAGGACTTACTGCACCCTGACGGGAGCTAACAAGCTTGGCGGAGGTAACGTATATCACGATTTCACTATAGAAAACCCTACAGACACCGCGGTGATGGTGGCCAATATGACCGGCTGCACTGCTGGCTACTTCAAAAGGCCGTTGACTCAGTGGACGTCATGGTCCTGGATCACCACCGACTCTAGACTGTCTCGGATTTGAGCGGGCAGGGCTCTGACACATGGTGCTGTTTGTACATTAATTCAGGGACCTAATTAAAGAAAGCACAGACTACTGGTCAGTGCATCTAGGCTGGCAAAAACCGTCAGCCTAAGGTCGCCAAACAAATGTGGGGTGGGGTGAAACCTGCCACCGCAGCATATCTGTGCATCTCTTTCCTGGACCCTTAAAGGTCATTAGAATCTATAACACTTCCAATGCTGGTGCTTAGGTGGATGACCAGTGAGGCAGGAGTCCTGGGGACAATCAACCTCACCTGGAGGCTGCTGGGGAGAAGTTTTGCCCCTCCCCCCGTGTATGAGGGCTCCCACCTCAGCATGAAGCATTTACAAAAGAGGGGTCTGCACCCTCAGCTCCCCAAGAATGAGGAACGGGACAAAAAGCAGAGGAGTTGTTAGTCTCCGGCAACGTTCATTAAAAATTCCTGGGAGATAAAAAGAGAATCTGGGCAATAACATAAAGTCTAACCTGTTTTTCCTTTGTGCTTTGTCTAATATCACGTGCTCCTAGGGTTCCGCATGCAGAGGTCCCACACACGGCACTTCAGACCCGATTTCCTAGTGCAGAATGGCTGGGTGGACACCTCAGCTAGAGGGGTCCCATGCAGACTCTGCGACATAGAGCCTGAGCTGCAGCCAACCCAGCCCTCGAGAGCTCCATCCCCTCCCTCCTGCTGATGCTGCCAGGATCCCTACACAGCAGCCCAGCCCACAGCCCATGGGGGAGTGCACGCTCTCACCTCTCCATTCTGTTTTCAAAATATAAAGTTTCCTTTGCTTCTGAAACAAATTCAGTCTTGATCTGTTGGCTCCAATGACACTGGGCACGGGGACTCCTGTTGGGGTACACTCTGGAGGATCAGTAACAGAAATTGAGAACATTGTAACTTCAATGAACAGATGTGTGAGCCAAACTGTAGTCAACCTAGAGCAGTGTATAAGGCTCGTGTAAAATAAGATGTTTCTAAGCCTTACATTTAATATTTCCATCACTTTATTATAAGCAAGTTCAGTGAAGACGTCTGTCTTACTTGGCAGGTCAACATTAGAGAAATGAAGTGATTTATTCCCAAGGATGTACATCGAATACTCTTGGCTGAAGCTTCAATCTTGTTTTGAATGCTTTTCCATTGAAAATGTTACCTCTCTTTCAGTTTCCCCATTTCTGAGAAGTATAAAATCTTATAATTTATTATTACCAAAGGGGAAAGGTAGGAGAAGGGATAAGTTAACAGTTTGGGATTAACACATACACACTGCTATGTATAAAACAGATCATCAACAAGGAACTATTGTATAGCACAGGGAACTACACTGAATATTTTGCAATAACCTATAAGGGGAAATAATCTGAAAAAGAATAGATATTTTTATTGACATCATCTATCAATGACAGATAAAATGTAACCTAAGCAAGGCCGATGGTGAGCACTTCTGACTCTGAAGATTTCAATCATCTAAAGTTTGGACTCTGCCTATTTCCCAAGGCCCTTAATGGACATATGTGTAGCCGTAGCTTAAAAATTCCCCAGTTTGGGGTTCGGGGAGGCACTGATTTGGAAAAATCCCTGGTGTTCTCCTTACATGCACGGGACCATTCCTACGGCTAAAACATGTCTGTCTCTCTTAGAGGATGGTACACCGTTTGATCGGAAACAGTTTGGAAAAGGCACCTCATCTCCTCATCGCCTGGTGCTCGGGTTCTCCCCTCCAGCATCTTTCCTAACAATCTCCTCACTTGGGGATATCAGCACCGTCAACATCCTGTTGCACACAGTTTGGAATGTGTCCAGAGGATGAAGCGGAAGGATGAGAAAAATTTAGAGACAAGTCTTAGGTGTTTGGACAGGCACATGCCACTCTAATTTCCAATCCGGAAGACAAATTCATCAAAGGCTAGAATTGCCCAAGGAAACAGAATAGGACTAGAGGAAAACCCACTGTTTTGTGTCCAGTTTCCAAAAACACAAGTTGAAATATGGAACTCAGGGGCACTAAAATTCATGAAACTGCAGAGTTGAAAATATCTATCGTCAAAAAATGTCTTGAGGTAAGTCACAGAAAAGGACTTGTAAGCAAGGGAGAGTGGCAGGAAACAGATTTGAAGAGGTGGAAAGGACTCCCCATTAAAGCACAAGAAAAGTGGCTGAACATCGCCAATGATGCAGTTGGCCAAAAAGGGCGTATGCATTTTTTCTGAATATATTCAAGTAAAGGCCATACACACTTTTTATCCAACCAAACAGGTGGGCACTGGAAATCAATACTACAAAATGTATCACTTCACATCAGTCAGAAGGGCCATCCACATAAAATGTAAACACACGAAATGCAGGACAGGTTGAGGAGAAAAGGGAGCCCTGTGAGGCTGATTGTGGAAATGTAATTTGCCAACGGCCACTCTGGAGAAGTGTATTGTGTTTGCTAAAACATCGAAAAAATGAGCTACAGAGCATAGGGCACTTGCACTCATGGGCATATATCTTGGGAAAAACAAAAATCGACAGAACACAGGCACCCCAACGTTTACCACCTCTCTGTTAAAAAGGGCCTCAACTTGGATATAACTTAAATGTCCCTGTAAGGATAAAATGGATAAAAGAGATGGGGTACTTATGTAGAGTGGAATATTACTCATCCAGAAATCAATGAAATAAGGCCAGTTGTAACAACTCTGGAGGAGTTACATATGATCATTCTAAGTGACGTATGTCAGAAAGAAAAAGACACATATCATAAGATGTCACTTAAAGGTGGAATCAAAAATGGCTACACATGAAATAAATTACAAAACAGAAACATAGTCAAATATGTAGAAAATAGACATAAGGCTGCTAAATGGGAAAGGTGAGGAAGGGTGAGGTATTATCCAGGAGGTTGTAATTAGCAAAGATACCATTCCAAGTACCATATTGAATAACTGACAATGCCTACACGGTACCTCAAAGAACTGCACTCAGCCCACTCAAGTCACTGGAAAATAATACATATGAATGGTAAGCATCTGAAAAAGAATTTATTGTTGTCTCACAGTACATGAATCAAGTGGATGTACAGCAGCAAAAAACAGAGCTTTGAAAATCAGCTGTAACCAATATAAAAATAAATTTAATAATATTTAGAAAAACAGTGAGACAGACAAAATTTCTTACAACTTTTTTTGAAGGGCTATGATGTAACATGGATTGAACACATGTAAACCCACAGCAGGATGATATATAAGGCAGGAAGCTATGCACGCTAAGAGATGTTAGAGAGGCTGGGTGAGGAAATGCAGACCTTTAAAAGAAATGCTGCCTGATTCCCATTCCATGGGTCCCAAATCTGCCGGTTCAAGGGAATCTTCTGACAGCAAAAACATGCCTGGGAGACCGAGACGAATGTACACCATGTGATCAGGAAAGGGGTCTAAATGCACCTCATTTTTGATCTCCTGGTGCTGGGGTTCGCCATTCCAGCCAAATTACTAACAATCTCCCCACTTGGAGAATCAGCACCTTTAACCTCCTGTTTCTCACAGTTTGCAATTGTGCAGAGGATAAACGGGAAGAGGGGGAACCAATGAGAGACTAGCTGTAGGAGTTTTGACAGGCACATGTCACTCTAATTTCCCATTAGGAAGAAAAATTAACCAAAGGCTCAGCCTGCCTCCCCAGAACCAGAATAGGGCCGGAAGCAATACAATGGTTAGGCGGCCAGCTCACAAAAAAAGCGAGTTGAAAAATGCAGCTCAGGAGCAGACAATTCAAAGACCTGCAAAGATAAAAATGATAACCAACGTCCAAAAATATATTCAGGTAAGGCAACAAAGAGGATCTCAATGAGAGGCAGAATTGCAGGAAACAGATTTCAAAAGGTAGATTGGACTCACATTTAAAGCATATGAAATGCAGCAGAATTTCTAAAATGATGTAGTTGGGAAAAAGTGTGTATGCGTTTTTTTCATGAATAACTTCAGGAAAAAAACACATACAGATTTTTTGGCCAACCAAGCAAGCGGGAAATGCAAATCTGCACAACAAAGAAGTCGCAATTTCCACTGCTCAGAAAGGCCATCCAAAAAATGTGTACAAACCAGAAATGCAGGAGAGGCCATGGAGAACAGGGAGCTAGTCACGCTGATGGGTGGGATATAAATATCCAAGAGCCACTCTGAAGAAGTGTATGCTGTTTCCTAAAACATCTAAAATACAAAGCTACCGAGCATAGGGCACTTCCACTCATGGGCATATAACTTGGGAAGATTAAATATCAACAAGACACAGGCACCCCAAAGTTTAGGGCTGCTCTGCATACAAGAACCTCAACATCGGTACAACTAAAATATTCCAGGAAACAGAAATTTGCATAAAGAACTTGTGGTAATTTTGTACAATGGAATATCACTCAGACATGAAATCAATGTCATAAGGCCAGTAGCAGCATAATGAGTGGATTTAGGTACGATGATTCTAAGTGAAATAAGTCACACAGAAAAAGAAACTTATCATAAGATATCACTTATGAAGACCCTGTAAACATGGCTACACATGAACTGAGGAAAGAGAACAGAGTCTCACATTGAGGAAACACTCTTATGCCTGCTTAAGGGGGAAGGAGAGGTGGGGTGATGCATAAAACCAGAGTGTGATATTAACACATGTAGCATTCCATGAAGCAAATACAGAATAGACAAAACCTACACCTTCCTCAGTGAATGGGACTCAAAACCCCAATTCCCAGCACAGGAATATATCTGACTAGTAAGAATCTTAAAACCTATATATTGATATGTCTCCATAAGGGAATCAAGTGTGTCTAGACCGGCATAAACATGTCAGTGAAAATCAGCTCAACCCCATTATAAAAATGAATTTCAAAAACAAACAAAAAAAAAACAGCAAAATTGTTACACAATTCCTTCAGGGGTTTTGATGAAACCTGGAATGACCATATCTGCAAAGACAGCTAGATGAGACATAAGGCTGGACACTTGGGGCTGAGAGGACTGGTGAGATAGCGTGAGAAAATGCAGACCCTTTAAAGCAGTAATGCATGCCATCCATTCCATGGGTCCCAACTCTCCAGGTAGAATGGAATATCACTACAGTTGTAACATGTATGGGAAACCTAGAGAATGGACACCCTGTGATAACAAAAGATTTCTAAAAGGCTCCTAATTTTTTCCTCTCCTTGTGCTCCAGTTTGGCATTCCAACTGCTTTACTTCCAATCTCCCAACTTGGAGAGTCAGCCCCTATAAGCTCCTGCTTCGCACAGTTTGCAAATTGTGCAGTGGATGAAAGGGAAGAGGGAGAACCAATCAGAGAGTAGCTGTAGGCATTTGGACGGACACATGTCACTCTAATTTCCCCTCTGGAAGGAAGAATTAACCAAAGCGTCAGCCTGCACCCCCGGAACCAGTATAGGTCCTGTAGCAAAATTGTGGATTTGTGGTCAGCTCACAAAAACACGAGTTGAAAATTGGAGCTCAGGGGCACAGCAATTCACAAACCTGCAGAGTTATAAAGGACAACTCTCTTCCAAAAATCTGTTGAGGGAAGGCAACGAAGCAGACTTGAAAATGAGGCAGAATTGCCCAAAACATATTTCAAGTGGTAAATTGGAATCGTCTTTAAAGCACAGGAAAAGCGTAACAACTTCGACAATGATGCACTTGGCCAAAAAGGGTGTATGCATTTTCTGCTGTATATATTCAGGAGAAGATGCACACTCCCTTTTTGGCCAATCAAGCAAGCCCGCAATGCAAATCCACACTACAAAGAATTGTCAATTCCCACCACTCAAAAGGGACATCGGAAAATCTGTAAAAACCAGAAAATAAAGACAGAGATAACAAGAGCATGTTGCAATGTGATCCCAAGGGTCATGGAGGACTGTGATGACAAGGTCATGGAGCATTTTGCTGACAAAGGCATGGAGCATTGTGATGACAAGGGTCACGGAGCACTGTGATGACAAGTGTCACGGAGCATTGTGATTACAGGGGTCATGGAGCATTGGGATGAAAAGGGCATGGATCATTGTGATGACAAGGGTTATGGAGCATTTTGATGACAAGAGTCCTGGATCACTGTGTTGTCAGGCGTCATGGAGGGTTGTGATGACAGTGGTAATGGAGCATTGTGATGACAAGGGTCATGGAGAAGTGAGATGAGAAGGTCATGGAGCTTTTGGCTGAAAATGTTCATGGAGTATTGTGATGACATGGGTCATGGATCATTGTGATGACAAGGTCCTGGAGCATTGTAATTAGAAGACCATGGAGCCTTGTGATGACAAGTCTCATGGAGCATTCTGATGAAAAGGGGCACGGAGAATTGTGATTACAGGGGTCTTGGAGCATTGTGATGACAAGGGCATGGAGCATTGGGATGAGAAGACCATGGAGCGTTCTGATGACATGCATCATGGAGCTTTGTGATGACAAGGGCAAGGAGCATTGTGATTACAGGGGTCTTGGAGCATTGTGATGAAAAGGGCATGGATCATTGTGATGGAAAAGGCATGGAGCCTTGTCATGACAGGTTTCAAGGAGCATACTGATGACAACTGTCAGGGAGCATTGTGATGACAAGTGTATTGAGCATTGTGATGACAAAGGTCATGGAGCACTGTGATGAGAAAACCATGGATAATTGTGATGACGAGCATCATGGGGCGTTGTGATGACTAGTGTTATGGAACATTGTGATCACAAGGGTTTGGAACATTGTGATGACAGAGGTCATGGAGCATTTTGATTTCATTGTGATGACAATAGCATGAAGCATTATGATGATGGGCACGGTGCACTGTGATGACAGGGTTCATGGTGCATTGAGATGAAAAGGGGCATGGAGCATTGTGATTAAATTGGTCTTGGAGCACTGTGATGACAAGGGCATGGAGCATTGTGATGAGAAGGCAATGGAGCATTCTGATGACATGCGTCATGGAGCTTTTTGATGACAAGGGCATGGAGCATTGTGATGACAGTGGCATTCAAAATTGGTCTAACAAGTTTCATGGATTATTGTGATGATGGTGGACATGGTGCATTGTGATGACAAGGGCATGGAGCATTGTGATTTCAATGTCATGGAATATTGTGAAGACAGGTGACAGGGAGCGTTGTGATGACATATGTCATGGTCCATGGAGATGACAATGTCATGGAGCATTGTGATGTCAAGGGCAAGGAACACAGTGATACATGGATCATGGAGGATTGTAATGACAAGGGCATGGAGCACTGTGATGAGAAGAGCATCGAGCATTGTGATGACAAGCGTCATGGAGCTTTGTGATGACAAGGGCATGAAGCAATGTGATGAAAGGGTTCATGGAGCAATGTGATGACAATGGCATGGAGCATTGTGATGCCAAGGGTCATGGAGCTTTGTGATGACAAAGGTCATGGAGCATTTTGATTAGAAGGGCGTTGTGCATTGTGATGAGAAGGGCAGGGAGTATTGTGATGACAGGGTCATAGAGCAATTTGATGAAAACTGTCATGGAACATTTTGATGAGAGGGGATATGGAACATTGTGATGTCAGGGGTCATGGAGCTTTGTGATGAAAAGGGTCATGGAGCTTTTTGATGCTGGGTTTACGGAACATTGTGATTTCAGGCGTCATGGAGCATTGTGATGATAATTGCATGTAGCATTGTGATGACAAAGGTCACGGAACATTGTGATGATGCGGGCATGGACCATTTTGATGACAAAGTCATGAAGTATTGTGGTTGCTGGAGTCTCGGAGCATTGTGATGACAGGGGTCAAGGAGCATTGTGATGACAAGGGCATGGAGCATTGTGATGACAGGGGCATGGAGAATTGTGATGACAAGGTCAAGGAGTATTGTGAAGACAGGTGTCAAGGAGCATTGTGATGACATATGTCATGGTCCATTATGATGACAATGGCATGGAGCATTGTGATGCCAAGTGTCATGGAGGACTGTGATGACAAAGTAATGGAGCATTGTGATGAGAAGGGCTTGGAGCATCGTGATGACAAGGGTCAGGGAGCACTGTGATGACAAGATCTTGGAGCATTGTGATAAGAAGGGCCATTGAATATTTTCATGAGAAGGTCGTGAAGCATTGTGATGAAAAGCGCACCGAGCTTGCTATGACAGGGGTCATGGAGCATTGTGATGTACAAGTGCATGGAGAATTGTATTGACAAGATCATGTAACATTGTGATGAGAAGTGTCATGGAGCATTTTGATGATAAGGACATGTAGAATTGTGATGACAAGTGCATGGAGCATTGTGATGGAAAGATCGTGGAGCACTGTGATGAGAAGACCATGGATAATTGTGATGATGAGCGTCATGGAGCACTGTAATGACAAGGGGCATAGAGCATTGTGATGACAGGTGTCATGGATCATTGTGATGACAAGGGTCATGGACCATTCTGATGACAAGCTTGTGGAGTAATGTGATGACAATGGCATGGAACATTGTGATGAAAAGGGCATGGAGCATTGTGATGAAAAAGGCATGGAGCCTTTTCATGACAGGGTTCAAGGAGCATTCTTACGACAAGTGTCAGGGAGCATTGTGATGACAAGTGTATTGAGCATTGTGATGACAAAGGTCATGGAGCATTGTGATGACAGGCATCATGGAGTGTTGTGATGACAAATGTTATGGAACATTGTGATCACAAGGGTTTTGAGCATTGTGATGACAGAAGTCATGTATCATTTTCATTTCAAGGTGCATGGAGCATTGTGATGACAAGGGCATGAAGCACTGTGAACCCAAGGTTCATGGAGGGTTTTGATGACAATGGGAATGGAGTATTGTGATGACAA
Source organism: Hyperoodon ampullatus (assembly GCF_949752795.1). Classification (NCBI taxonomy): domain Eukaryota; kingdom Metazoa; phylum Chordata; class Mammalia; order Artiodactyla; family Ziphiidae; genus Hyperoodon; species Hyperoodon ampullatus. The sequence goes on along the minus strand of NC_136913.1, from coordinate 146,474,661 downwards.
GCGCATGGAGCATTGTGATGACAAGGTCATGTAGCATTTTGCTGACAAATGCATGGAGCATTTTGATGACAAGTGTCATGGAACACTGTAATGACAAGCGTCATGGAGCATTGTGATTACAGGGGTCAAGGAGCACTGGGATGGCATGGGCATGGATCATTGTGATCACAAGTGTCATGGAGCATTTTGATGACAAGAGTCCCGGATCATTGTGTTGTCCGGTGTCATGGAGCACTGTGATGACAGTGGTCATGGAGCATTGTGATGACAGGGGTCATGGAGCACTGTGATGAGAAGTTCATGGGGCATTGGGCTGACAGTATTCATTGAGTATTGCGTTGGCAGTGGTCATGGAGCATTGCAATGACAATGGAACGGAGCATTGTGATGACAAGGTCCTGGAGCATTGTGAGGAGAAGACCATGGAGCCTTGTGATGACAAGTGTCATGGAACATTCTGATGAAAAGGGGTGTGGAGCATAGTGATTACATGGGTCTTGGAGCATTGTGATGAAAATGGCATGGGCGATTGTGATGCAAAAGGCATGGAGACTTGTCATGACAGGGTTCAAGGAGCATACAGACGACAAGTGTCAGGGAGCATTGTAATGACAAGTGTATTGAGAATTGTGATGACAAAGGACATGGAGAATTGTTATGAGAAGACCATGGATAATTGTGATGATGAGCATCATGGGGTGTTGTGATGACAAGTGTTATGGAACATTGTGATCACAAGGGTTTGGAGCATTGTGTTGACAGAGGTTATGGAGCATTTTGATTTCATTGTGATGACAATAGCATGAAGCATTTTGATGATGGGCATGGTTCATTGTGATTACAGAGTTCATGGATTAATTAGATGAAAAGTGGCATGGAGCATTTTGATTACAGGTCTCTTGGAGCATTGTGATGACAAGGGCATGGAGCATTGTGATGAGAAGGCCATGGATCAGATTGATGACATGCGTCATGGAGCTTTGTGATGACAATAGCAGGGAGCATTGTGACTACAGGGGTCTTGGAGCATTGTGATGACAAGGGTCATGGAGCCTTGTGATGACAAGGCCGTGGAACATTGTCATGACAGGGGGGAGGGAGTATTGTGATGACTAGTGATGGAACATTTTGATATCAGTGGTGAGAGAGCATTTTGAAGAGAAGTACATGGAGCATTGTGATGACAAGTTTTATGGAGCATTTTGATGACAAGTTTGTGGAAAATTTTGATAACAAGCGCATGGAGCATTGTGATAACAAGGGTCATGGAGCACTCTGCTGACAAAGGCATGGAGCACTGTGAATGCAAGGGTCACAGAGCATTGTGAATGAAAAGTTCATGGAGCATTATGGTGACAAATTTCACAGAGCCCTGCGATGACGAGGGCATGGACCATTTTGATGCCAAAGGTCATGAAGCATTGTGATGACAAGGGCATGGAGCATTGCGATGACAGGGGCATGGAACATTGGTCTGAAAAGTTTCATAGATTATTGAGATAACAGTGGGCATGGCATAGTGTGATGACAAGGGCATGGAGCATTGTTATGAGAAGGTCATGAATTATTGTGCAGACAGGTGTCAGGGAGCATTGTGATGACATATGTCTTGGTGCATTGTGATGACAATGGCATGGAGCATTGTGAAGGCAAGTGTCATGGAGGATTGTGATGACAAAGGTAATGGAGCATTGTGATGACAAGGGCTTGGAGCTTTTTGATGACAATGGTCATGGAGCACTGTGATGACAAGGGCAAGGAGCACTGTGATGACAACGGCCGTTGAAAATTTTGATGACAATGTCGTGAAGCACTGTGATGAAAAGCACTTGGAGCTTGCTATGACAGGGGTCATGGAGCATTGCGATGACAAGTGCATGGAGAATTGTGATGACAAGATCATGTAACATTGTGATGAGAAGTGTCATGGAGCATTGTGATGGCAAGACCGTGGAGCACTGTACTGAGAAGACCATGGATAATTGTGATGTTGAGCGTCATGCAGCACTGTAATGACAAGGGGCATGGAGCATTGTGATGACAGGGGTCATGGAGCATTGTGATGACAGGGGTCATGGAGCATTGTGATGACAAGGGTCATGGAGCATTCTGATGACAACCTTGTGGAGTAATGTGATGCCAGTGGCATAGAGCATTGTGATGAAAAGGGCATGGAGCATTGTGATGTAAAAGGCATGGAGGCTTTTCATGACAGCGTTCAAGGAGCATTCTGACGACAAGTGTCAGGGAGCATTGTGATGACAAGTGTATTGAGCATTGAGATGAGAAAGGTCATGGAGCATTGTGATGACAAGGGCATGGAGTATTGTGATGACAGGCATCATGGAGCGTTGTGATGACAAGTGTTGTGGAACAATGTGATCACAAGGGTTTGGAGCATTGTGATGACAGAGGTCATGGATCATTTTGATTTCAAGGAGCACGGAGCGTTGTGATGACAGCGATCATGAAGCGTTGTGATGAGAAGATCATGGAGCATTGGGCTGAAAATATTCATAGAGTATTGTGATGATAGGGGTCTTGGAGCACTGTGATAACAAGGGCATGGAGCATTGTGATGAGAAGGCCATGGAGCATTCTGATGACATGTGTCATGGATGTTTGTGATGAAAAGGGGAATGGAGCATTTTGATTACAGGGGACGTGGAGCATTGTGATGAAAAGGGCATGGATCATTGTGATGAAAAAGGCATGGAACCTTGTCATGGCAGGGTTCAAGTAGCATACTCTCGACAAATGTCAGGGAGCATTGTGATGACAAGTGTATTGAGCATTGTGATGACAAAGTTCATGGAGCATTGTGATGAGAAGACCATGGTTAACTGTGATGAGGAGCGTCATGGGGCATTGTGATGACAAGTGTTATGGAACATTGTGATCACAAGTGTTTGGAGCATTGTGTTGACAGAAGTCATGGAGCATATTGATTTCATTGTGATGACAATAGCATGAAGCATTAAGATGATGGGCATGGTGCATGGGATGACAGGGTTCTTGGAGCATTGAGATTAAAAGGGGCATGGAGCATTGTGATTACAGGGGTCTTGGAGCATTGTGATGACAAGGGCATGGAGCGTAGTGAATGAGAAGTCCATGGGGCATTCTGATGACATTCGTCATGGAGCTTTCTGATGACAATTGCATGGAGCATTGTGATTACATGTTCTTGGAGCATTGTGATGAAAAGGGTCATAGAGTCTTGTGATGACAGGGCTGTGGAACCTTGTGATGGCATGTGTCATGGAGCATTGTTATGACAGGGGGAATGGAGCATTGTGATGACAAGTTCACGCAACACTGTGATACAGGGGTCATGGAGGATTGTAATGACAAGGGCATGGAGCATTGTGATGAGAAATGCATCGAGCATTGTGATGACAAGCGTCATGGAGCTTTGTGATGACAAGGGCATGGAGCAATGTGATGAGAGGGTTCATGGAGCATTGTGATGACAATGTCATGGAGCATTGTGATGCCAAGCGTTATGGAGCTTTGTGATGACAAATGTCATGGAGCATTCTGATGACAAGGGTGACGTGCATTGTGATGAGAAGGGCAGGGAGCATTGTGGTCACAGGGTCATTGAGCAATTTGAATAAAAGGGTCATGGAACATTTTGATTACAGTGGTTATGGAATATTGTGATGTCAGGGGTCATGGAGCTTTGTGATGAAAAGTGTCATGGAGCATTTTGATGACAGGGGTTATGGAATATTGTGATGTCATGGGTCATCGAACATTGTGATGATTAGTGCATGTAGCATTTTAATCACACGGGTCATGGAAAATTGTGGTGACAGGGGTGATGGAGTATTGGAATGAATAGTGATGGAACATTGTGATATCAGTGGTGAGAGAGCATTTTGATGAGAAGTGCACGGAGCACTGTAATGACAAGGTTTAAGCAGCATCGTGATGATAAAAATGTGGAGCATTGTGATGACAAGCACATGGCACGTTGTGATGACATGGGTCATGGAGTATTGTGCTGACAAGCGCATGGAGCATTGTGATGACAAGGGTCATGGAGCATTGTGATGACAAGATTCATGGAGCATTCGGACGACAAGCTTGAGGCGTATGATTATGACAATTGCATGGAGCATTGTGATGAAAAGGCCATTTAGCATTGTGATGACAAGGGCAGGGAGCAATGTGATGAGAATGTTCATGGATCATTGTGATGACAATGGCATGGAGTATTGTGATTCCAAGGGTCATGGAGCTTTGTGATGACAAAGGTCATGGAGCATTTAATGACAAGTGCGTGGTGCATTTTGATGAGAAGGGCAGGGAGCATTGTGATGACAGGGTCATGGAGCAATTTGATGAAAAGGGTCAGGGAACATTTTGATGACAGGGGTCATGGAACATTGTGATGTCAGTGGTCATGGAGGATTGTGATGATAAGGGCATGTAGCATTTTGATGACAGGGGTGAGGGAGTATTGTGATGACTAGTGATGGAACATTGTGATATCAGTGGTGAGAGAGCATTTAGATGAGAAGTGCATGGAGCATTGTGATAAAAAGGTTTATGGTGCATTGTGATGACAAGGTTGTGGAGCATTGTGATGACAAGTGCATGGCACATTGTGATGACATGTGTCTTGGAGCATTGTGCTGAGAAGCACATGGAGCATTGTGATGACAAGTGTCATGGAGCATTGTGCTGACAAAGGCATGGAGCATTGTGATGAGAAGTGTTACAGAGCATTGTGATGACGAGGGAATGGACCATTGTGATGACAAAGGTCATAAAGCATTGTGATGACTGGAGTCAAGGAACATTTTGATGTGAGGGGTAATGGAGCATTGTGATTAAAAGGGCATGGAGCATTGTGATGACAGCGGCATGGAGCATTGGTCTGACAAGTTTCATGGATTATTGCTATGACAGTGGGCATGGAGCATTGTGATGACAGAGGTCATGGATCATTTTCATTTCAAGGACCATGGCGTATTGTGATGACAAGTGCATCAAGCAATGTGAACCCAAGTTTCATCGAGGATTTTGATGACAATGGGAATGGAGCATTGTGATGACAAGTTCATGAAGCATTTTGATGACAAGGGTCATGGAGCACTGTGATGACAAGCGTCACTGAACATTGTGATTACAGGGGTCATGCAGCATTGTGATAACAAGGGAATGGATCATTGTGATGACAAGGGCATGGAACATTGTGATGACAGGGGCATGGAGCATTGTGATGACAAGGTCGTAGATTATTGTGAAGACAGTTGTCAGGGAGCATTGTGGTGACATATGTCATGGTCCATTGTGATGACAATGGCATGGAGCATTGTGATGCCAAGTGTCATGGAGAAATGTGATGACAAATATAATGGAGCATTATGATGACAAGGGCTTGAAGCCTTGTGATGACAAGGGTTATGGATCATTTTGATGACAAGGTAATGGATTATTTTGATGACAAGGGTCATGGAGCATTTTGATGACAAGTGTCCAGGATCATTGTGTTGTCATGGGTCATGGATCGTTGTGATGACAGTGGTCATGGAGCATAGTGATGACAGGGTTCATGGGGCATTGTGAAGTGAAGGTCATGGAGCATTGGGCTGTAAATATTCGTGGATAATTGTGATGACAGGGGTCATGGAGCATTTTGATGACAAGGGAATGGAGCATTGTGATGAAAAGGGCATGGAGCATGGTGATGAGAAGGTCATGGAGCATTTTGAAGACATGCTTCATGAAGCTTTGTGATGACAAGGGCATGGAGCATTGTGATTACAGGAGTCTTGGAGTATTGTGATGAAAAGTGCATGGATAATTGTGATGACAAGGGCATGGAGCATTGTGATTACAGGAGTCTTGGAGTATTGTGATGAAAAGTGCATGGATCATTGTGAAGAAAAATGCATGGAGCCTTGTCATGACAGGTTTCAAGGAGCATATTCACGACCATTGTCAGGGAGCATTGTGATGACAAGTTTATTGAGAATTGTGATGAAAAAGGTCATGGAGTATTGTGAATAGAAGACCATGGATAATTGTGATGATGAGCGTCATGGGGCGTTGTGATGACAAGTGTTATGGAACATTGTGATCACAAGGGTTTGGAGCATTGTGATGACAGAGGTCGTGGAGCATTTTGATTTCATTGTGATGACAGTAGCATGAAGCATTATGATGATGGGCATGGTGCTTTGTGATGACAGGGTTCATGGAGCATTGAGATAAAAAGGGGCATGGAGCATTGTGATTACAGGGGTCTTGGAGCCTTGCGATGACCAGGTCATGGAGCATTGTGATGAGAAGGCGAAGGCGCATTCTGATGACATGCGTCATGGAGATTTGTGATGACAAGGGCATGGAGCATTGTGATTACAGGTGTCTTGGAGCATTGTGATGACAAGGGTCATGGAGCCTTGTGATGAGAAGGCTGTGGAACATTGTAATGGCAGTTTTCATGGAGCATTGTTATAACAGTGGTAATAGAGCATTTTCTTGACAAGGGCATTGAGCATTGGTCTGAAAATTTTCATGGATTATTGTGATGAGAGGGGGCATGGAACATTGTGATGACAAGGGCACGGAACACTGTGATACATGGGTCATTGAGGATTGTAATGACAAGCCTTGGAGCTTTGTGTTAAGAAGAGCATCGAGCATTGTGATGAAAAGCATCATGGAGCCTGTGATGACAAGGACAGGTATCAATGTGTTGAGAGGGTTAACGGAGCATTTTGATGACAATGGCATGGAGCATTGTGATGCCAGGGGTCACGGAGCTTTGTGATGGCAAAGGTCATGGAGGGTTTTGATGACAAGGGCATGGTGCACTGTGATGAGAAGGGCAGTGAGCATTGTGATGAAAGGGTCATGGAGCAATTTGATGAAAAGTGTCATGGGACATTTTGATGACGGGGTTATGGAACATTGTGATGTCAGGTGTCAGGGAGCATTGTGATGAAAAGTGTCATTGAGCATTGTGATGACAGGGGTCATGGAACATTGTGATGACAGGGGTGAGGGAGTATTGTGATGACTAGTGATGGAACATTATGATATCAGTGATGGGAGAACATTTTGATGGGAAGTGCATGGAGCATTGTGACGACAAGGTTTATGGAGCACTGTGATGACAAGGTTGTGGAGCACTGTGATGACAAGCGCATGTCGCATTGTGATGACACATGTCATGGGGCATTGTGCGGACAAGCACATGGAGCATTGTGATGACAAAGGTCATGGAGCATTTTGATGACTGTGGTCATGGAGCATTGTGATGACATGGGTCATGGAGCATTGTAATGAGACGGTCATTGAGCACTGGGCTGAAAATGTACATAGAGTATTGTGATGACAGGGGTCATGGAGCACTGTGATGACAAGGGAATGGAGCAATGTGATGACAAGGTCCTGGAGCATTGTGATGAGAGGACCATGGAGCCTTGTGATGACAAGTGTCATGGAGCATTCTGATGAAAAGGTGCATGGAGCATTTTGATTACAGGGGTTTTGTAGCACTCTGATGACAAGGGCATGGAGCATTGTGATGAGAAGCCATGGAGCATTCTGATAACATGCGTCATGGTGCTTAGTGATGACAAGGGCATGGAGAATTGTGATTATAGGGGTCATGGAATATTGTGATGACAGGGGTGAGCGAGTATTGTGATGACTAGTGATGGAACATTGTGATATCAGTGGTGAGAAATCAGTTTGATGAGAAGTGCATGGAGCATTGTGATGACAAGGTTTATGGAGCATTGTGATGACAAGGTTTATGGAGCATTGTGATGACAAGGCTGTGGAGCATTGTGATGACAAGTGCATGGCGCATTTTGATGACATGGGTCATGGAGCATTGTGCTGAGAAGCGCATGGAGCATTGTGATGACAAGTGTCATGGAGCATTCTGCTGTCAAAGGCATGCAACATTGTGATGACAACGGTCACAGAGCATTGTGATGAAAAGTTCATGGAGCATTGTGACAATGGTCACAGAGCCTTGTGATGAGGAGCTCAAGGACCATTGTGATGACAAAGGTCATGATGGATTGTGATGACTGGAGTAACGGAACACTGTGATGACAAGGGTATGGAGCATTCTGATGACAGGGGCATGGTGCATTGGTCTGACAAGTTTCATGGTTTATTGTGATGACAGTGGGCAAGGCGCATTCTGATGAGAAGATCATGGAGCATTGTGATGAGAAGGTCATGGAGTACTGTGAAGAGAGTTGTCTGGGAGCATTGTGATGACATATGTCATGGTCCATTGTGATGACAATGGCACGGAGCATTGTGATGCCAAGTGTCATGGAGGAATGTGATGACAAAATAAATGGAGCATTGTGATGACAGGGGTTTGGAACATTGTGATGACAAGGGTCATGGAGCATTTTGATGACAAGGGCATGGAGGATTGTGATGACAAGGGCCATTGAGAATTTTGATGACAAGTTCATGAAGCATTCTGAGGAAAAGCACATGGAGCTTACTATGAAAGGGGTCATGGAGCATTTCGATGACAAGTGCATGGAGAATTGTGATGACAAGAGCATGTAACACTGTGATGAGAAGTGTCATGGAGCATTGTGATGGCAAGACCGTGGAGCATTGTGATGAGAAGACCATGGATAATTTTGATGATGAGCGTCATGGAGCACTGTAATGACAAGGGGCATGGAGCATTGTGATGACAGGTGTCATGGAGCATTGTGATGACAGGGGTCATGGAGCATTGTGATGTCAAGGGTCATGGAGCATTCTGATGACAAGCTTGTGGAGTATTGTGATGACAATGGCATGGAGCATTGTGAGGAAAAGGGCATGGAGCATTGTTATGAAAAAGGCATGGAGCCTTTTTATGAAAGGTTTCAAGGAGCATTCTGACGAAAAGTGTCAGGGAGCATTGTGATGTAAAATATCATGGAGCATTATGATGAGAAGTCCATGGATAATTATGATGACCAGCGTCATGGGGCATTGTGATGACAAGTGTTATGGAACATTGTGTTCAGAATGGTTTGGTGCATTGTGATGACAGAGGTCATTGAGCATTCTGATTTCATTGTGATGAAAATAGCATGAAATATTATGGTGATGGGCACGGTGCATTCTGATGACAGGGTTCATGGAGCATTGAGATGAAAAGGGGCATGGAGCATTGTGATTACAGGGCTGTTGGAGCATTGTGATGACAAGGGCATGGAGTATTGTGATGACAGGCATCACGGAGCGTTGTGATGACAATTGTTATGGAACATTGTGATCAAAAGTGTTTGGAGCACTGTGATGACACAGGTCATGGATCATTTTGATTTCAAGTATCATCGAATATTGTGATGACAAGGGCATGAAACAATGTGATCCCAAGGTTCACGGAGGATTGTGATGACACTGGTAATGGAGCATTGTGATGACAAGTGCATGGAGCATTGTGATGACAAAGTCATGTAGCATTTTGCTGACAAAGGCATGGAGAATTGTGATGACAAGTGTCATGGAGCTCTGAGATGACAAGCGTCAAGGAGCATTGTGATTACAGGGGTCATGGAGCATTGGGATGACAAACACAGGGAACATTCTGATGACAAGTGGCATGGATCATTTTGATGACTGTGGTCATGTAGCATTGTGATGACATGGGTCATGGAGCTTTTTGATGCTAAGGTCATGGAGCATTGGGCTGGAAATGTTCAAGGAGTACTGTGATGACAGGGGTCATGGAGCATTGTGATGAGAAGGGAATGGAGCAATGCGAAGAGAAGTTCCTGGAGCATTGTGATGAGAGGGCCATGGCGCCTTGTGATGACAAGTGTCATGGAGCATACTGATAAAAAGGTTCATGGAGCATTGTGATTACAGGGGTTTTGTAGCATTGTGAAGACCAGGGCATGGAGCATTGTGATGAGAAGGCCATGGAACATTCTGATGACATGCGTCATGGAGCTTTGTGATGAGAGGGATGTGGAGCATTGTGATAGGAGGGGTCTTGGAGGATTGTGATGAAAAGGGAATGGATCATTGTGATGAAAAATGCATGGAGCCTTGTCATGACAGTGTTCAAGGAGCATACTGATGATAAGTGTCCGGGAGCATTGTGATGATAAGTGTATTGAGCATTGTGATGAGAAAGGTCATGGAGCATTGTGATGAGAAGACCATGGATAATTGTGATTACCATCGTCAAGGGGCATTGTGATGACAAGTGTTATGGAACATTGTGATCACAAGGGATTAGAACATTGTGATGACAGAGGTAATGGAGCATTTTGATTTCATTGTGATGACATAGCATGAAGCATTATGATGATTGGCATGGTGCATTGTGATGACAGTGTTCATGGAGCATTGAAATCAAAAGTGGTATGGAGCCTTGTGATTACAGGGGTCTTGGAGCATTGTGATGACAAGGGAATGGAGCATTGTGATTCGAAGGCCAGGGAGCATTCTGATGATATGCATCATGGATCTTTGTGATGAGAAGGGCATGGAGCATTGTGATTACAGGGGTCTTGGAGAATTTTGATTTCAAGGGTCATGGAGCCTTGGATGACAAGGCCGTGGAACCTTGTGATGGCAGGGGTCATGGAGCATTGTTATGACAGGGTTAATGGGGCATTGTGATGACAAGGGCATGGAACATTGGTCTGAAAATTTCATGGATTATTGTGATGAGATTCGGCATGCAGCATTGTGATGACTAGGGCACGGAACACTGTGATACATGTGTCATTGAGGATTGTAATGACAAGAGCATGGAGCATTGTGATGAGAAGAGTATCGAGCATTGTGATGACAAGCGTCATGGAGCATTGTTGTGACTAGGGCATGGAGCAATGTGATGAGAGGTTTCATGTAGCATTGTGATGAAATTGCATGGAGCATTGTGATGCCAAGGGTCATGGAGCTTTGTGATGACAAAGGTCATGAGGCATTTTGATGACAGGTCGTGGTGCATTGTGAAGAGAAGTGCAGGGAGCTTTGTGATGACTAGGGTCACAGAGCATTGTGATAAAACTTTCATGGAGCATTGTGGTGACAATGGTCACAGAGCTTTGTGTGATGAGGTCATGGACCATTGTGATGACAAGTGTCATGAAGCATTGTGATGACTGGAGTCACGGAGCATTGTGATAACAGGGGTCTTGGATCATTGTGATGAAAAGGGAATGGATCATTGTGATGAAAAAGGCATGGAGCCTTTTCATGACAGTGTTCAAGGAACATACTGATGACAAGTGTCAGCAAGCATTGTGATGCCAAGTGTATTGAGCATTGTGGTGACAAATGTCATGGAGCATTGTGATGAGAAGACCTTGCATAATTGTGATGACGAGCGTCATGGGGCATGTGATGACAAGTGTTATGGAACTTTGTGATCAGAAGGGTTTGGAGCATTGTGATGAAAGAGGACATGGAGCATTTTGATTTCATTGTGATGACAATAGCATGAATCATTATGATGATGGGCATGGTGCATTGTGATGACAGGGATCATGGAGCATTGAGATGAAAAGTGGCATGGAGAATTGTGATTACAGAGGTCTTGGAGCATTGTGATGACAAGGGTCATGGAGCCTTGTGATGACAACGCCGTGGAACATTGTGATGGCAGGAGTCATGGAGCATTGTTATGACAGGTGTAATGGAGCATTGTGATGAAAAGGGCATGGAGCAATGTGATGAGAGATTTCATTGAGCATTGTGATGACAATGGCATGGAACATTGGGATGCCAAGGGTCATGGAGCTTTGTGATGACAAATGTCATGGGGCATTTTGATGACAAGGGCGTGGTGCATTGTGATGAGAAGGGCAGGGAGCATTGTGATGAGAGGGGCATGGAACATTGGTCTGACATGTTTCATGGATTATTGTGATGACAGTGGGCAAGGCAAATTGTGATGACAAGGGCATGGAACATTGTGATGACAAGGTCATGGAGTATTGTGAAGACAGGTATCAGGGAGCATTGTGATGACATATGTCATTGTGCATTGTGATGACAATGGCGTGGAGCATTGTGATACCAAGTGTCAAGGAGAATTGTGATGACAAATGTAATGGAGCATTTTCATGACAAGGGCTTGGAACATTGCGATGACAAGGGTCCTGGAGCATTGTGATGACAAGTGCATGGAGCATTCTGATGATAAGGTGCATGGAGCATTGAGGTTACAGGTGTTTTGAAACAATGTGATTACAAGGGCATGGAGCATTGTGATGAGAAGGCAATGGAGCATTCTGATGACATGATTCATGGAGCTTTGTGATGACAAGGACATGGAGCATTGTGATTACAGGGGTCTTGGAGCATTGTGATGAAAAGGGAATGGATCATTGTGATGAAAAATGCATGGAGCCTTGTCATGATAGGGTTCAAGGAGCATACCGATGACAACTGTCAGGGAGCTTTGTGATGATAAGTTTATTGAGCATTGTGATGAAAAAGATCATGGTGCATTGTGATGAGAAGCCCGTGGATAATTGTGATGACCAGCGTCATGGGGCATTGTGATGAGAAGTCTTATGGAACATTGTGATCAGAAGGGTTTGGTGCATTGTGATCACAGAGGTCATTGAGCATTTTGATTTCATTGTGATGACAATAGCATGCAATATTATGGTGATGGGCACGGTGCATTGTGATGACAGGGTTCATGGAGCATTGAGATGAAAAGGGGCATGGAGCATTGTGATTACAGAGGTGTTGGAGCATTGTGATGACAAGGGCATGGAGCATTGTGATGAGAAGGCCATGGAGCATTCTGATGACATGCGTCATGGAGCTTTGTGATGATAAGGGCTTGGAGAATTGTGATTACAGTGGTCATGGAATATTGTGATGACAGGGGTGAGGGAGTCTTGTGATGACTAGTGATGGAACATTGTGATATCAGTGGTGAGAAGGCATTTTGAGGAGAAGTGCATGGAGCATGGTGATGACAAGGTTTATGGAGCGTTTTGATGACAAGGATGTGGAGCATTGCGATGACAAGTGCATGGTGCATTGTGATGACATGGGTTATGGAGCATTGTGCTGACACGTGCATCGAGCCTTGTGATGACAAGGGTCATGGAGCCTTGTGCTGACAAAGGCATGGAGATTTGTGATGACAAGGGTCACAGAGCATTGTGATAAAAATTTCATGGAGCATTGTGGTGACAAAGGTCACAGAGCTTTGTGAGACGAGGCCATGGACGATTGTGATGACAAGTGTCATGAAGCATTGTGATGACTGTTGTCCCGGAGCATTGCGATAACAGGGGACTTGGAGCATTGTGATGAAAAGGCATGGAGCCTTGTCATGACAGTGTTCAAGGAGCATACTGATGGCAAGTGTCAGCGACCATTGTGATGCCAAGTGTATTGAGCATTGTGGTGACAAAGGTCATGGAGCATTGTGATGAGAACACCTTGCATAATTGTGATGACGAGCGTCATGGGGCATGTGATGACAAGTGCTATGGAACATTGTGATCAGAAGGGTTTTGCGCATTGTGATGACAGAGGATATGCAGCATTTTGATTTCATTTTGATGACCATAGCATGAATCATTATGATGATGGGAATGGTGCATTGTGATGACAGTGTTCATGGAGCATTGAGATGAAAAGTGGCATAGAGAATTGTGATTACAGAGGTCTTGGAGCATTGTGAGAACAAGGGTCATGGAGCCTTGAGATGACAAGGCCGTGGAACGTAGTGTTGTCAGGTGTCATGGAGCATTGTGATGATAAGTGCATGTAGCACTGTGATGACGGTGGTCATGGAACATTGTGATGACAGGTATGAGCGAGTATTGTGATGACTAGTGATGGAACATTGTGATATATGTGGTGAGAGATCATTTTGATGAGAAGTTCATGGAGCATTGTGATGACAAGTTTTACGGAGCATAGCGATGAAAAAGATGTGGAGCATTGTGATGAAAAGAGCATGGCACATTGTGATGACATGTGTCATGGAGCATTGTGCTGACAAGCACATGGAGCATTTTGATGACAAGGAGGAGGAGCATTGTGATGACAAATGCATGGCGCATTGTGATGACATGGGTTATGGAGCAATGTGCTGACACGTGCATCGAACATTCTGATGACAAGGATAATGGAGCATTGTGCAGACAAAGGCATGGAACTTTGTGATGACAAGGGTCACAGAGCATTGTGATAAAAATTTCATGGAGCATTGTGTGAAAAAGGTCACAGAGCTTTGTGTGACGAGGTCATGGACCATTGTGATGATAAAAGTCATGAAGCATTGTGATGACTGGAGTCATGGAGCATTGTGATGACAGGGATCATGGAACATTGCTCTGATATGATTTATGGATTATTGTGATGAGAGTGGGCAGGGCTCATTGTGATGACAAGGGCATGGAACATTGTGATGACAAGGTCATGGACTATTGTGAAGACAGGTGTCAGGGAGCATTGTGATGACATATGTCATTGTCCATTGTGATGACAATGGCATGGAGCATTGTGATACCAAGTGTCATGTAGGATTTTGATGACAAAAGTAATGGAGCATTTTGATGACAAGTGCTTGGAACATTGTGATGACAAGGGTCATGGAGCATTGTGATGACAATGGCATGGAGCATTGTCATGAAAAGGGCCATTGAGAATTTTGATGACACCGTCGTGAAGCATTGTGATGACAAGCGCATGGAGCTTGCTATGACAGGGGTCATAGAGCATTGCGATGACAAATGCATGGAGCATTGTGATGACAATATCATGTAACATTGTGATGAGAAGTGTCACGAAGCATTGTGATGACAAGGACGTGGAGAATTGTAATGACATGGGACATGGAGCATTGTGATGAACAGGGCATGGAGAATTGTGATAGCAAGACCGTGGAGCATTGTGATGAAAAGACCATGGATAATTATGATGAAGAGCGTCATGGATCACTGTATTGACAAGGGGCATGGAGCATTGTGATGACAGGTGTCATGGTGCATTGTGATGAGAAGGTCATGGAGCATTTGCCTGAAAATGTTCATGGAGTATTGTGATGACAACGGAATGTAGCATTGTGATGACAAGGTCCTGAAGCAGTGTGATGAGAAGACCATGGAGCCTTGTGATGGCAAGTCTCATGGAGCATTCTGATGAATAGGGGCATGGAGCATTGTGATTACAGGGGTCTTGGAGCATTGTGATGACAAGGGCATGGAACATTGTGATGAGAAGACCATGGAGCATTCTGATGACATGTGTCATGGATCTTTGTGATGACAAGAGCATGGAGCATTGTGATTACAGGGGTCTTGGAGCACTGTGATGACAAGGGTCATGGAGCCTTGGATGCCAAGGCGGTGGAACATTGTGATGGCAGGGGTCATGGAGCATTGTTATGACAGGGGTAGTGGAGCATTGTGATGACAAGGGCATGGAACATTGGTCTGAAAATTTCATGGATTATTGTGATTTGATTCGGCATGGAACATTGTAATGACTAGGGCAAGGAATACTGTGATACATGTGTCATGGAGGATTGTAATGACAAGGGCATGGTGCGTTGTGATGAGAAGAGTATCGAGCATTGTGATGAGAAGCGTCATGGGGCATTGTGGTGACAAGTGCATGGATCAATGTGATGAGAGATTTCATGTAGCACTGTGATGAAATGGCATGGAGCATTGTGATGCCAAGGGTCATGGAGCTTTGTGATGACAAAGGTCATGGAGCATTTTGATTCAAGGTCGTGGTGCATTGTGATGAGAAGGGCAGGGAGCATTGTGATGACAGGGTCATGTAGCAAATTGATGAAAAGTGTCATGGAATATTTTGATGACATGGGTTATGGAACATTGTGATATCAGGGGTCATGGAGCACTGTGATGATAAGGGCATGTAGAACTGTGATGACAGTGGTCATGGAACATTGTGATGACAGGGGTGAGCGAGTATTGTGATGACTAGTGATGGAATATTGTGATATATGTGGTGAGAGAGCATTTTGATGAGAAGTGCATGGAGCATTGTGATGACAAGTGTTATGGAGCATAGCAATGATAAGGATGTTGAGTATTGTGATGACAAGTGCATGGTGCATTTTGATGACATGTGTCATGGAGCAGTGTGCTGACATTCGCATGAAGCATTTTGATGACAAATGTCAAGAAACATTGTGCTGACAAAGGCATGGAGCATTTGATGACAAGGGACAGAGAGCATTGTGATGAAATATTCATGGAGCATTGTGGTGAAAAAGATCACAGAGCCTTGTGTGACGAGGACATGGAGCATTGTGATGAGATAGGTCCTGAATCATTGTGATGACCGGAGTCACGGAGCATTGTGATGACAGGGGTCATGGAGCATTGCTCTGACAAGATTTATGGATTATTGTGATGAGAGTGGGTAGGGCGCATTGTGATGACAAGGGAATGGAACATTGTGATGACAAGGTCATGCAGTATTGTGAAGACAGGTGTCAGGGATCATTGTGATGACATATGTCATTGTCCATTGTGATGACAATGGCATGGAGCATTGTGATACCAAGTGTCATGGAGGATTATGATGACAAAGGTAATGGAGCATTTTGATGAAAAGGGCTTGGAACATTGTGATGACAAGTGTCATGGAGCATTGTGATGACAAGGGCATGGAGCATTGTGATGACAAGGGCCATTGAGAATTTTGATGACAACGTCGTGAAGCATTGTGATGACAAGCGCATGGAGCTTGCTATGACAGGGGTCCTAGAGCATTGCGATGACAAGTGCATGGGGAATTGTGATGACAAGATCATGTAACATTGTGATGAGAAGTGTCACGAAGCATTGTGATGACAAGGACGTGGAGAATTGTAATGACATGGGACATTGAGCATTGTGATGAACAGGGCATGGAGAATTGTGGTAGCAAGACCGTGGAGCATTGTGATGAAAAGACCATGGATAATTATGAAGAAGAGCGTCATGGATCACTGTAATGACAAGGGGCATGGAGCATTCTGATGACAGGTGTCATGGAGCATTGTGATGAGAGGGGTCATGGAGCATTTTCATGACAAGCGTCATGGAGCATTGTGATGAGAAGGTCATGGAGCATTGGCCTGAAAATGTTCATGGAGTATTGTGATGACAGTGGTCAAGGAGCATTGTGATGACAAGGGAATGGAGCATTGTGATGACAAGGTCCTGGAGCAGTGTGATGAGAAGACCATGGAGCCTTGTGATGACAAGTCTCATGGAGCATTCTGATGAATAGGGGCATGGAGCATTGTGATTACAGGGATCTTGGAGCATTGTGATGACAAGGGCATGGAGCATTGTGATGAGAAGGCCATGGAGCATTCTGATGACATGTGTCAAGGATCTTTGTGATGACAAGGGCATGGAGCATTGTTATTACAGGGTTCTTGGAGCATTGTGATGACAAGGGTCATGGAGCCTTGGATGCCAAGGCGGTGGAACATTGTGATGGCAGGGGTCATGGAGCATAATTATGACAGGGGTAATGGAGCATTGTGATGACAAGGGCATGGAACATTGGTCTGAAAATTTCATGGATTATTGTGGTGAGATTCAGCCTGGAACATTGTGTTGACTAGGGCAAGGAATACTGTGATACATGTTTCATGGAGGATTGTAATGACAAGGGCATGGAGCATTGTGATAAGAAGAGTATCGAGCATTGTGATGACAAGCGTCATGGAGCATTGTGGTGACAAGGACATGGAGCAATATGAAGAGAGCTTTCAGTAGCACTGTGATGAAATGGCATGGAGCATTGTGATGCCAAGTGTCATGGAGCTTTGTGATGACAAAGGTCATGGAGCATTATGGTGACAAGGTCGTGGTGCTTTGGGATGAGAAGGGCAGGGAGCATTGTGATGACAGGGTCATGGAGCAAATTGATGAAAAGTGTCATGGAACATTTTGATGACAGGGGTTATGGAACATTGTGATGTCAGGGGTCATGGAGCATTGTGATGATAAGTGCATGTAGCACTGTGATGACGGTGGTCATGGAACATTGTGATGACAGGTATGAGCGAGTATTGTGATGACTCGTGATGGAACATTGTGATATATGTGGTGAGAGATCATTTTGATGAGAAGTTCATGGAGCATTGTGATGACAAGTTTTATGGAGCATAGTGATGAAAAAGATGTGGAGCATTGTGATGAAATGAGCATGGCTCATTGTGATGACATGTGTCATGGAGCATTGTGCTGACAAGCACATGGAGCATTTTGATGACAAGGAGGAGGAGCATTGTGATGACAAATGCATGGCGCATTGTGATGACATGGGTTATGGAACAATGTGCTGACACGTGCATCGAGCATTCTGATGACAAGGATAATGGAGCATTGTGCAGACAAAGGCATGGAACTTTGTGATGACAAGGGTCACAGAGCATTGTGATAAAAATTTCATGGAGCATTGTGTGACAAAGGTCACAGAGCTTTGTGTGACGAGGTCATGGACCATTGTGATGATAAAAGTCATGAAGCATTGTGATGACTGGAGTCATGGAGCATTGTGATGACAGGGATCATGGAACATTGCTCTGATATGATTTATGGATTATTGTGATGAGAGTGGGCAGGGCTCATTGTGATGACAAGGGCATGGAACATTGTGATGACAAGGTCATGGACTATTGTGAAGACAGGTGTCAGGGAGCATTGTGATGACATATGTCATTGTCCATTGTGATGACAATGGCATGGAGCATTGTGATACCAAGTGTCATGTAGGATTTTGATGACAAAAGTAATGGAGCATTTTGATGACAAGTGCTTGGAACATTGTGATGACAAGGGTCATGGAGC
Organism: Hyperoodon ampullatus; assembly: GCF_949752795.1. Classification (NCBI taxonomy): domain Eukaryota; kingdom Metazoa; phylum Chordata; class Mammalia; order Artiodactyla; family Ziphiidae; genus Hyperoodon; species Hyperoodon ampullatus. The sequence continues at coordinate 146,455,849 of NC_136913.1, read as the reverse complement.
ATTGTGATGACAATGGCATGGAGCATTGTCATGAAAAGGGCCATTGAGAATTTTGATGACACCGTCGTGAAGCACTGTGATGACAAGCGCATGGAGCTTGCTATGACAGGGGTCATAGAGCATTGCGATGACAAATGCATGGAGCATTGTGATGACAATATCATGTAACATTGTGATGAGAAGTGTCACGAAGCATTGTGATGACAAGGACGTGGAGAATTGTAATGACATGGGACATGGAGCATTGTGATGAACAGGGCATGGAGAATTGTGATAGCAAGACCGTGGAGCATTGTGATGAAAAGACCATGGATAATTATGATGAAGAGCGTCATGGATCACTGTATTGACAAGGGGCATGGAGCATTGTGATGACAGGTGTCATTGTGCATTGTGATGAGAAGGTCATGGAGCATTTGCCTGAAAATATTCATGGAGTATTGTGATGACAAGGGAATGTAGCATTGTGATGACAAGGTCCTGAAGCAGTGTGATGAGAAGACCATGGATCCTTGTGATGGCAAGTCTCATGGAGCATTCTGATGAATAGGGGCATGGAGCATTGTGATTACAGGGTTCTTGGAGCATTGTGATGACAAGGGCATGGAGCATTGTGATGAGAAGACCATGGAGCATTCTGATGACATGTGTCATGGATCTTTGTGATGACAAGAGCATGGAGCATTGTGATTACAGGGGTCTTGGAGCACTGTGATGACAAGGGTCATGGAGCCTTGGATGACAAGGCGGTGGAACATTGTGATGGCAGGGGTCATGGAGCATTGTTATGACAGGGGTAGTGGAGCATTGTGATGACAAGGGCATGGGACATTGGTCTGAAAATTTCATGGATTATTGTGATTTGATTCGGCATGGAACATTGTGATGAGTAGGGCAAGGAATACTGTGATACATGTGTCATGGAGGATTGTAATGACAAGGGCATGGTGCGTTGTGATGAGAAGAGTATCGAGCATTGTGATGAGAAGCGTCATGGGGCATTGTGGTGACAAGTGCATGGATCAATGTGATGAGAGATTTCATGTAGCACTGTGATGAAATGGCATGGAGCATTTTGATGCCAAGGGTCATGGAGCTTTGTGATGACAAAGGTCATGGAGCATTTTGATTCAAGGTCGTGGTGCATTGTGATGAGAAGGGCAGGGAGCATTGTGATGACAGGGTCATGTAGCAAATTGATGAAAAGTGTCATGGAATATTTTGATGACATGGGTTATGGAACATTGTGATATCAGGGGTCATGGAGCACTGTGATGATAAGGGCATGTAGAACTGTGATGACAGTGGTCATGGAACATTGTGATGACAGGGGTGAGCGAGTATTGTGATGACTAGTGATGGAATATTGTGATATATGTGGTGAGAGAGCATTTTGATGAGAAGTGCATGGAGCATTGTGATGACAAGTGTTATGGAGCATAGCAAAGATAAGGATGTTGAGTATTGTGATGACAAGTTCATGGTGCATTTTGATGACATGTGTCATGGAGCAGTGTGCTGACAAGCGCATGAAGCATTTTGATGACAAATGTCAAGAAACATGTGCTGACAAAGGCATGGAGCATTTGATGACAAGGGACAGAGAGCATTGTGATGAAATATTCATGGAGCATTGTGGTGAAAAAGATCACAGAGCCTTGTGTGACGAGGACATGGAGCATTGTGATGAGATAGGTCCTGAATCATTGTGATGACCGGAGTCACGGAGGATTGTGATGACAGGGGTCATGGAGCATTGCTCTGACAAGATTTATGGATTATTGTGATGAGAGTGGGTAGGGCGCATTGTGATAACAAGGGAATGGAACATTGTGATGACAAGGTCATGCAGTATTGTGAAGACAGGTGTCAGGGATCATTGTGATGACATATGTCATTGTCCATTGTGATGACAATGGCATGGAGCATTGTGATACCAAGTGTCATGGAGGATTGTGATGACAAAGGTAATGGAGCATTTTGATGAAAAGGGCTTGGAACATTGTGATGACAAGTGTCATGGAGCATTGTGATGACAAGGGCATGGAGCATTGTGATGACAAGGGCCATTGAGAATTTTGATGACAACGTCGTGAAGCATTGTGATGACAAGCGCATGGAGCTTGCTATGACAGGGGTCCTAGAGCATTGCGATGACAAGTGCATGGGGAATTGTGATGACAAGATCATGTAACATTGTGATGAGAAGTGTCACGAAGCATTGTGATGACAAGGACGTGGAGAATTGTAATGACATGGGACATGGAGCATTGTGATGAACAGGGCATGGAGAATTGTGGTAGCAAGACCGTGGAGCATTGTGATGAAAAGACCATGGATAATTATGAAGAAGAGCGTCATGGATCACTGTAATGACAAGGGGCATGGAGCATTCTGATGACAGGTGTCATGGAGCATTGTGATGAGAGGGGTCATGGAGCATTTTCATGACAAGGGTCATGGAGCATTGTGATGAGAAGGTCATGGAGCATTGGCCTGAAAATGTTCATGGAGTATTGTGATGACAGTGATCAAGGAGCATTGTGATGACAAGGAATGGAGCATTGTGATGACAAGGTCCTGGAGCAGTGTGATGAGAAGACCATGGAGCCTTGTGATGACAAGTCTCATGGAGCATTCTGATGAATAGGGGCATGGAGCATTGTGATTACAGGGGTCTTGGAGCATTGTGATGACAAGGGCATGGAGCATTGTGATGAGAAGGCCATTGAGCATTCTGATGACATGTGTCAAGGATCTTTGTGATGACAAGGGCATGGAGCATTGTTATTACAGGGGTCTTGGACCATTGTGATGACAAGGGTCATGGAGCCTTGGTTGCCAAGGCGGTGGAACATTGTGATGGCAGGGGTCATGGAGCATAATTATGACAGGGGTAAAGGAGCATTGTGATGACAAGGGCATGGATCATTGGTCTGAAAATTTCATGGATTATTGTGATGAGATTCAGCCTGGAACAATGTGATGACTAGGGCAAGGAATACTGTGATACATGTGTCATGGAGGATTGTAATGACAAGGGCATGGAGCATTGTGATAAGAAGAGTAACGAGCATTGTGATGACAAGCGTCATGGAGCATTGTGGTGACAAGGACATGGAGCAATGTGAAGAGAGCTTTCAGTAGCACTGTGATGAAATACCATGGAGCATTGTGATGCCAAGGGTCATGGAGCTTTGTGATGACAAAGGTCATGGAGCATTTTGATGACAAGGTCGTGGTGCATTTTGATGAGAAGTGCAGGGAGCATTGTGATGACAGGGTCATGGAGCAAACTGATGAAAAGTTACATGGAACACTTTGATGACAGGGGTTATGGAACATTGTGATGTCAGGGGTCATGGAGCATTGTGAAGATAAGGGCATGTAGCACTGTGATGACGGTGGTCATGGAACATTGTGATGACAGGGGTGATCGAGTATTGTGATGACTAGTGATGGAACATTGTGATATATGTGGTGAGAGATCATTTTGATGAGAAGTTCATGGAGCATTGTGATGACAAGTTTTAGGGAGCATAGCCATGAAAAGGATGCGGAGCATTGTGATGAAAAGAGCATGGCACATTGTGATGACATGTGTCATGGAACATTGTGCTGACATGCGCATGGAGCATTTTGATGACAAGTGTCATGGAGCATTGTGCTGAAAAATGCATGGAGCATTGTGATGACAAGGGACACAGAGCATTGTGATGAAAATTTCATGGAGCATTGTGGTGACAAAGATCAAAGAGCCTTGTGTGACGTGGGCATGGACCATTGTGAGGAGAAAGGTCATGAATCATTGTGATGAGTGGAGTCACGGAGCATTGTGATGACAGGGGTCATGGAGCATTGTGATGAAAAGGGCATGGAGCAATGTGATGACAGGGGCATGGAACATTGGTCTGACAAGTTTCATGGATTATTGTGATGACAGTGGGCATGGAGCATTGAGATGACAAGTGCATGGAGCATTGTGGTGACAAAGGTCACAGAGCCTTTTGAGACGAGGGCATGGACCATTGTGAGGACAAATGTCATGAAGCATTGTGATGACTGGAGTCACGGAGCATTGTGATGACAGGGGTCATGGAGCATTGTGATGACAAGGGCATGGAGCATTGTGATGACGGGGCATGGAACATTGGTCTGACATGTTTCATGGATTATTGTGATGACAGTGGGCATGGCACATTGTGATGAGAAGGGCATGGAACATTGTGATGACAAGGTCATGGAGTATTGTGAAGACAGGTGTCAGGGAGCATTGTGATGACATATATCATTGTCCATTGTGATGACAATGGCATGGAGCATTGTGATACCAAGTGTCATGGAGGATTGTGATGACAAAGGTAATGGAGCATTTTGACGACAAGAGCTTGGAACATTGCGATGACAAGGGTCATGGTGAATTGTGATGACAAGGGCATGGAGCATTCTGATGAAAAGGTGCATGGAGATTTGAGATTACAGTGGTTTTGAAGCAATGTGATGACAAGGGCATGGAGCATTGTGATGAGAATGCAATGGAGCATTCTGATGACATGCGTCATGGAGCTTTGTGATTACAAGGAAAGGGAGCATTGTGATTACAGGGGTCTTGGAACATTGTGATGAAAAGGGAATGGATCATTGTGATGAAAAATGCATGGAGCCTTGTCATGGCAGGGTTCAAGGAGCATACTGATGACAACTGTCAGGGAGCATTGTGATGATAAGTGTATTGAGCATTGTGATGACAAAGATCATGGAGCATTGTGATGAGAAGACCATGGATAATTGTGATGACCAGCGTCATGGGGCATTGTGATGACAAGTGTTATGGAACATTGTGATCAGAAGGGTTTGGTGCATTGTGATGACTGAGGTCATTGAGCATTTTGATTTCATTGTGATGACAATAGCATGAATTATTATGGTGATGGGCACGGTGCATTGTGATGACAGGGTTCATGGAGCATTGAGATGAAAAGGGGCATGGAGCATTGTGATTACAGGGGTTTTGGAGCATTCTGATGACAAGGGCATTGCGCATTGTGATGAGAAGACAATGGAGCATTCTGATGACATGTTTCATGGAGCTTTGTGATGACAAGGGCATGGAGAATTGTGATTACAGGGGTCATGGAATATTGTGATGACAGCGGTGAGGGAGTATTGTGATGACTAGTGATGGAACATTGTGATATCAGTGGTGAGAAGGCATTTTGAGGAGAAGTGCATGGAGCATTGTGATGACAAGGTTTATGGAGCATTTTGATGACAAGGATGAGGAGCATTGTGATGACAAGTGCATGGCGCATTGTGATGACATGGGTTATGGAGCATTGTGCTGACACGCGCATCGAGCATTCTGATGACAAGTGTCATGGACCATTGTGCAGACAAAGGCATGGAGCTTTGTGATGACAAGGGTCACAGAGCACTGTGATAAAAATTTCATGGAGCATTGTGGTGACAAAGGTCACAGAGCTTTGTGTGACGAGGTCATGGACCACTGTGATGACGAAAGTCATGAAGCATTTTGATGACTGGAGTCACGGAGCATTGTGATGACAGGGATCATGGAACATTGTTCTGATAAGATTTATGGATTATTGTGATGAGAGTGGGCAGGGCTCATTGTGATGACAAGGGCATGGAACACTGTGATGACAAGTTCATGGAGTATTGTGAAGACAGGTGTCAGGGAGCATTGTGATGACATATGTCATTGTCCATTGTGATGACAATGGCATGGAGCATTGTGATACCAAGTGTCATGGAGGATTGTGATGACAAAGGTTATGGAGCATTGTGATGACAATTGCTTGGAACATTGTTATGGCAAGGGTCATGGAGCATTGTGTTGACAAGGGCATGGAGCATTCTGATGAAAATGTGCATGGAGCATTGAGATTACAGGGGTTTTGAAGCAATGTGATTACAAGGGCATGGAGCATTGTGAAGAAAAGGCAATGGAGCATTCTGATGACATTCGTCATGGAGCTATGTGATGACAAGGACATGGAGCATTGTGATTACAGGGGTCTTGGAGCATTGTGATGAAAAGGGAATGGATCATTGTGATGAAAAATGCATGGAGACTTGTCATGACAGGGTTCAAGGAACATACTGATGACAACTGTCAGGGAGCATTGTGATGATAAGTGTATTGAGCATTGTGATGACAAAGATCACGGAGCACTGTGATGAGAAAACCATGGATAATTGTGATGACCAGCGTCATGGGTCATTGTGATGACAAGTTTTATGGAACATTGTGATCAGAAGGGTTTTTTGCATTGTGATGACAGGGTCATTTAGCATTTTGATTTCATTGTGATGACAATAGCATGAATTATTATGGTGATGGGCACGGTGCATTGTGATGACAGGGTTCATGGAGCATTGAGATGTAAAGGGGCATGGAGGATTGTGATTACAGGTGTTTTGGAGCATTCTGATGACAAGGGCATGGCGCATTGTGATGAGAAGACAATGGAGCATTCTGATGACATGTTTCATGGAGCTTTGTGATGACAAGGGCATGGAGAATTGTGATTACAGGGGTCATGGAATATTGTGATGACAGCGGTGAGGGAGTATTGTGATGACTAGTGATGGAACATTGTGATATCAGTGGTGAGAAGGCATTTTGAGGAGAAGTGCATGGAGCATTGTGATGACAAGGTTTATGGAGCATTTTGATGACAAGGATGAGGAGCATTGTGATGACAAGTGCATGGTGCAATGTGATGACATGGGTTATGGAGCATTGTGCTGACACACGCAACGAGCATTGTGATGACAAGGGTCATGGAGCATTGTGTTCACAAAGGCATGGAGCTTTGTGATGACAAGGGTCACAGAGCATTGTGATAAAAATTTCATGGAGCATTGTGGTGACAAAGGACACAGAGATTTGTGTGACCAGGTCATGGACCATTGTGATGACAAATGTCATGAAGCATTTTGATGACTAGAGTCACGGAGCATTGTGATAACAGGGGTCTTGGAGCATTGTGATGTAAAGGGAATGGATCATTGTGATGAAAATGGCATGGAGCCTTGTCATGAAAGTGTTCAAGGACCATACTGATGACAAGTGTCAGCGAGCATTGTGATGCCAATTGTATTGAGCATTGTGGTGACAAAGGTCATGGAGCATTGTGATGAGAAGACCTTGCATAATTGTGATGACGAGCGTCATGGGGCATGTGATGACAAGTGTTATGGAACATTGTTATCAGAAGGGTTTGGAGCATTGTGATGACAGAGGACATGGAGCATTTTGATTTCATTGTGATGACAATAGCATGAAACATTATGATGATGGGCATGGTGCATTGGGATGACAGTGTTCATGGAGCATTGAGATGAAAAGTGGCATGGAGAATTGTGATTACAGAGGTCTTGGTGCATTGTGATGACAAGGGTCATGGAGCCTTGTGATGACAAAGGACGTGGAACTTTGTGATGGCAGGGGTCATGGAGCATTGTTATGACAGGTGTAATGGAGCATTGTGATGACAAGCGCATGGAGCAATGTGATGAGAGTTTTCATTTAGCATTGTGATGCCAAGTGTCATGGAGCTTTGTGATGACAAATGTCATGGGGCATTTTGATGACAAGGGCGTGGTGAATTGTGATGAGAAGGGCAGGGAGCATTGTGATGACAGGGTCATGGAGCAATTTGAATAAAATTGTCATGGAATATGTTGATGACAGGGGATATGAAACACTGTGATGTCAGGGGTCATGAAGCATTCTGATGAAATGGGTCATGGAGCATTTTGTGACAGGGTTTATGGAACATTGTGATGTCAGGGGTCATGGAGCATTGTGATGAAAAGGGCATGGCACATTGTGATGACATGTGTCATGGAGCATTGTGCTGAGAATCGCATGGAGCATTTTGATGACAAGTGTCATGGAGCATTGTGATGACAAGGGACACAGAGCAATGTAATGAAAAATTCATGAAGCATTGTGGTGACAAAGATCACAGAGCCTTGTGTGACGAGGGCATGGACAATTGTGATGAGAAATATCATGAAACATTGTGATGACTGGAGTCAAGGAGCACTGTTATGACAGGGGTCATGGAGCATTGTGATGACAAGGGCATGGAGCAATATGATGACAGTGGCATGGAACATTGGTCTGACAAGCTTCATGGATTATTGTGATGACAGTGGGCATGGAGCATGCAGATGACAAGGGCATGGAGCATTGTGGTGACAAAGGTCACAGAGCCTTGTGTTACGAGGGCATGGACCATTGTGAGGACAAAGGTCATGAAGCATTGTGATGACTGGAGTCACGGAGCATTGTGATGACAGGGGTCATGGAGCATTGTGATGACAAGGGCATGGAGCATTGTGATGACAGGGCCATGGAACATTGGTCTGATGTTTCATGGATTATTGTGATGACAGTGGGCATGGCGCATTGTGATGACAAGGGCATGGAACATTGTGATGAGAAGGTCATGGAGTATTGTAAAGACAGGTGTCAGGGAGCATTGTGATGACATATGTCATTGTCCATTGTGATGACAATGGCATGGAGCATTGTGATACCAAGTGTCATGGAGGATTGTGATGACAAAGGTAATGGAGCATTTTGATGACAAGTGCTTGGACATTGCGATGACAAAGTTCATGGAGCATTGTGATGACAAGGGGATGGAGCATTCTGATGAAAATGTGCATGGAGCATTGAGATTACAGGGGTTTTGAAGCAATGTGATTACAAGGGCATGGAGAATTGTGATGAGAAGGCAATGGAGCATTCTGATGACATGCGTCATGGAGATTTGTGATGACAAAGACATGGAGCATTGTGATTACAGGGGTCTTGGAGCATTGTGATGAAAAGGGAATGGATCATTGTGATGAAAAATGCATGGAGCCTTGTCATGACAGGGTTCAAGGAGCATACTGATGACAACTGTCAGGGAGCATTGTGATGATAAGTGTATTGAGCATTGTGATGACAAAGATCATGGAGCATTGTGATGAGAAGGCCATGGATAATTGTGATGAACAGCGTCATGGGGCATTGTGATGACAAGTGTTATGGAACCCTGTGATCAGAAGGTTTTGGTGCATTGGGATGACACAGGTCATTGAGCATTTTGATTTCAATGTGATGACAATAGCATGAAATATTATGGTGACGGGCACGGTGCATTGTGATGACAGTGTTCATGGAGCATTGAGATGAAAAGTGGCATGGATTATTGTGATTACAGAGGTCCTGGAGATTTGTGATGACAAGGGTCATTGAGCTTTGGGATGACAAGGCCGTGGAACATTGTGATGGCAGGGGTCATTGAGCATAGTTATGACAGGTGTAATGGAGCATTGTGATGACAAGAGCATGGAGCATTGTGATGCCAAGGGTCATGGAGCTTTGTGATGACAAGTTACATGTGGCATTTTGATGACAACCGCGTGGTGCATTGTGATGAGAAGGGCAGGGAGCATTGTGATGACAGTGTCATGGAGCAATTTGAATAAAACTGTCATGGAATATTTTGATGACAGGGGTTATGGAACATTGTGATGTCAGGGGACATGAAGCATTGTGATGAAATGGGTCATGGAACATTTTGTGACAGGGTTTATGGAACATTGTGATGTCAGGGGTCATGGAGAATTGTGAAGATAAAGGCATGTAGCAGTGTGATGACAGTGGTCATGGAACATTGTGATGACAGGGGTGAGCGAGTATTGTGATGACTAGTGTTGGAACATTGTGATATATGTGGTGAGAGAGCATTTTGATGAGAAGTGCATGGAGCATTGTGATCACAAATTTTATGGAGCATACCGATGAAAAGGATGTGGAGCATTGTGATAAAAAGTGTCATGGAGCCTTGTGATTACAAGGCCGTGGAACATTGTGATGGCAGGGGTCATGGAGCATTGTTATGACAAATGTAATGGAGCATTGTGATGACAAGGGCATGGAACAATGTGATGAGAGATTTCATTGAGCATTGTGATGACAATGGCATGGAGCATTGAGATCCCAAGTGTCATGCAGCTTTGTGATGACAAATGATATGGGGCATTTTGATGACAAGGGCGTGGTGCATTGTGATGAGAAGGGCAGGGAGAATTGTGATGACAGGGTTATGGAGCAATTTGAATAAAAAGGTAATGGAATATTTTGATGACAGGAGTTATGGAACATTGTGATGTCAGGGGTCATGAAGCATTGTGATGAAATGGGTCATGGAGCATTTTGTGACAGGGGTTATGGAACATTGTGATGTCAGGGGTCATGGAGCATTGTGAATGAAAATGGCATGGCATATTGTGATGACATTTGTCATGGAGCATTGTGCTGACAAGCGCATGGAGCATTTTGATGACAAGTGTCATGGAGCATTGTGCTGACAAAGGCATGGAGCATTGTGATGACAAGTGACACAGAGCATTGTGATGAAAATTTCATGGAGCGTTGTTTTGACAAAGATCACAGAGCCGTGTGTGATGAGGGGATGGACCATTGTGAGGACAAAGGTCATGAATCATTGTGATGACTTGAGTCTCGGAGCATTGTGATGACAGGGTTCATGGAGCATTGTGATGAAAAGGAGCATGGAGCATTGTGATTACATGGGTGTTGGAGCATTGTGATGAGAAGGCAATAGAGCATTTTAATGACATGCGTCATGGAGCTTTGTGATGACAAGGGCATGGAGAATTGTGATTACAGGAGTCATGGAATATTGTGATGACAGGGGTGAGGGAGTATTGTGATGACTAGTGATGGAACATTGTGATATCAGTGGTGAGAAGGCATTTTGAGGAGAAGTGCATGGAGCATTTTGATGAAAAGTTTTATGGAGCATTTTGATGACAAGTATGTGGAGCATTGTGATGACAAGTGCATGGTGCATTGTGATGACATGTGTTATGGAGCATTGTGCTGACACGCGTATCGAGCATTGTGATGACAAGGGTCATGGAGCATTGAGCTGACAAAGGCATGGAGCTTTGTGATGACAAGGGTCACAGAGCATTGTGATAAAAATTTCATGGAGCATTGTGGTGACAAAGGTCACAGAGCTTTGTGTGACGGGGTCACAGACCATTGTGATGACAAATGTCATGAAGCAGTGTGATGACTGAAGTCACAGAGCATTGTGATAAGAGTGGTCTTGGAGCATTGTGATGAAAAGGGAATGGACCATTGTGATGAAAATGGAATGGATCATTATGATGAAATAGGCATGGATCCTTGTCATGACAGTATTCAAGGAGCATACTGATGACAAGTGTCAGGGAGCATTGTGATGACAAGTGTATTGAGCATTGTGGTGACAAAGGTCATGGAGCATTGTGATGAGAAGTACTTGCATAATTGTGATGACGAGCGTCATGGGGTATTGTGATGACAAGTGTTATGGAACGTTGTGATCAGAAGGGTTTGGAGCATTGTGATGACAGAGGTCATGGAGCATTTTAATTTCATTTTGATGACAATAGCATGTATCATTATGATGATGGGCATGGTGCATTTTGATCACAGGGTTCATGGAACATTGAGATGAAAAGGGGCATGGATAATTGTGATTACAGAGGTCTTGGTGCATTCTGATGACAAGGGTCATGGAGCCATGTGATGACAAGGCCGTGGAACATTGTGATGGCAGGGGTCATGGAGCATTGTTATGACAGGTGTAATGGAGCATTGTGATGACAAGGGCATGGAGCAATGTGATGAGAAGTGCATCGATCGTTGTGATGACAAGCCTCATGGAGATTTGTGATGACAAGCGCATGGCACATTGTGATGACATGGGTCATGGAGCACTGTGCTGACAAAGGCATGGTGTATTTTGATGACAAGGGTCACAGAGTATTTTGATGAAAAGTTCATGGAGCATTGTGGTGACAAAGGTCACAGAGCCTTGTGTGACAATGGCATGGACCATTGAGATGACAAAGGTCATGAAGCTTTGTGATGACTGGAGTCACGGAGCATTGTGATGACAGGGGTCATGGAGCATTGTGATGACAGGGTTCATGGGGCATTGTGATTAGATGGTCATGGAGCATTGGGCTGAAAATATTCATGGAGTATTGTGATGACAGGGGTCATGGGGCATTTTGATGACATGGGAATCGAGCATTGTGATTAAAAGGGCATGGAGCATGGTGATGATAAGACCATGGAGCATTCTGAAGACATGAGTCATGAAGCTTTGTGATGACAATGGCATGGAGCATTGTGATTGCAGGGGTCTTGGAGCATTGTGAGGAAAATGGCATGGATCATTGTGTTGAAAAATCCATGGAGCTTTGTCATGACAGGGTTCAAGGAGCATACTGACGACAAGTGTCAGGGAGCATTGTGATGACAAGTGTATTGAGCATTGTGATGACAAAGGTAATGGAGTACTGTGAATAGAAGCCCATGGATAACTGTGATGATGAGCGTCATTGGACGTTGTGATGACAAGTGTTATGCAACATTGTGATCACAAGTGTTTGGAGCATTGTGATGACAGAGGTCATGGAGCATATTGATTTCATTGTGATGACAATAGCATGAAGCATTATGATGATGTGCATGGTGCATTGTGATGACACGGTTCATGGAGCATTGAGATGAAAAGGGGCATGGAGCATTGTGATTACAGGTGTTTTGGACCATTGTGATGACAAGGGCATGGAGCATCTTGAATGAGAAGGCCATGGAACATTCTGATGACATGCGTCATGGAGCTTTATGATGACAAGTGTATGCAGAATTGTGATTACATTGTTTGGAGCATTATGATGACAAGTGTCATGGAGTCTTGTGATGACAAGGCCGTGGAAACTTGTGAAGGCAGGTGTCATGGAGAATTGTTATGACAGGGGTAATGGAGCATTGTGATGAAAAGGGCATGGAGCATTTTTCTGAAATGTTTCATCGATTATTGTGATGAGAGTGGGCATGGAGCATTGTGATGACAAGGGCTCAGAACACTTTGATACATGGGTCAGGGAGGATTGTAATGACAAGGACATGGAGCATTGTGATGAGAAGGTCATCGAGCATTGTGATGACAAGCGACATGGAGGTTTGTGATGACAAGGGCATGGAGCAATGTGATGAGAGGCTTCATGGAGCATTGTGATGACAATGGCATGGAGCATTGTGATGCCAAGTGTCATGGAGTTTTGTGATGACAAAGGTCATGGAGCATTTTGATGACAAGTTCGTGGTGCGTTGTGATGAGAAGGGCATGGAACATTGTGCTAACAGGGTCATGGAGCAATTTGGTGAAAAAGTCATGGAATATTTTGATGAGAGTGGTTATGGAAAACTGTGATGTCAGGGGTCATGGAGCATTGTGATGAAAATGGTAATGGAGCATTTTGATGACAGGGATTATGGAGCATTGTGATGTCATTGGTCATGGAGCATTTTGATGATAAGTGCATGTAGCATAGTGATGATAGGGGTCATGGAACATTATGATGACAGGGCTGAGGGAGTATTGTGAAGACTAGTGATGGAACATAGTGATATCAGTGGTGAGAGAGCATTTTGATGAGAAGTGCATGGAGCATTGTGATGACAAGGTTTATGGAACATTGTGATGAAAAGGATGTGGAGCATTGTGATGACAAGCGCATGGTGCATTGTGATGACATGTTTCAAGGAGCATTGTGCTGAAAAGCACATGGAGCATTGTGATGACAAGTGTCATGGATCATTGTCTGACAAAGGCATGGTGCATTGTGATGACATAGGTCACAGGGCATTGTGATGAAAAGGACATTGATCATTGTGATGCAAAATTCATGGAGCCTTGTCATGACAGGGTTCAAGGAGCATACTGATGACAAGTGTCAGCGAGCATTGTGATGACAAGTGTATTGAGCATTGTGATGACAAAGTTCATGGAATATTGTGAATAGAAGGCCATGGATAATTGTGATGATGAGCATCATGGGGCGTTGTTATGACAAGTGTTATGGATCATTGTGATCACAAGGGTTTGGAGCATTGTGATGACAGAGGTCATGGAACATTTTGATTTCATTTTGATGACAATAGCATGAAGCATTATGATGATGTGCATGGTGCATTGTGATGACACGGTTCATGGAGATTTGAGATGAAAAGGGGCATTGAGCATTGTGATTACAGAGGTCTAGGAAAATTGTGATGACAAGGGCATGGAGCATCGTGAATGAGAAGACCATGGAGCATTCTGATGACATGCGTCATGGAGCTTTTTGATGACAAGGACATGGAGCATTGTAATGACAAGGGTTATGGAGCCTTGTGATGACAATGCCGTGGAATATTGTAATGGCAGATGTCATGGAGCATTGTTATAACAGGGGTAATGGAGCATTTTGATGACAAGGGCATGGAGCATTGGTCTGAAAAGCTTCATGGATTATTGTGATGAGAGGTGGCATGGAGCATTGTGATGACAAGGGCACGGAACACTGTGATACATGGGTCATGGCGGATTGTAATGACAAGGGCATGGAGCATTGTGTTAAGAAGAGCATCGAGCATTGTGATGAAAAGCATCACGGAGCCTGTGATGACAAGGGGATGGAACAATGTGATGAGAGTGTTCATGGAGCATTTTGATGACAATGGCATGGAGCATTGTAATGCCAAGTGTCATGGAGCTTTGTGATGACAAAGGTCATGGAGCATTTTGACGACAAGCACGTGGTGAACTGTGTTGAGAAGGGCAGGGATCATTGTGATGAAAGGGTCATGGAGCAATTTGATGAAAATTGTCATGGGACATTTTGATGACAGGGGTCCTGGAACATTGTGATGACAGGGGTGAGGGAGTATTGTGATGACTTGTGATGGAACATTATGATATCAGTGGTGGGAGAGCATTTTGATGTGAAGTGCATGGAGCATTGTGATGACAAGGTTTATGGAGCACTGTGATGACAAGGTTGTGGAGCATTGTGATGACAAGCACATGGAGCATTGTGATGACACAGGTCATGGGGCATTGTGCGGACAAGCGCATGGAGCATTGTGTTGAAAATTTCATGGAGCATTGTGGTGACAAATTTCACAGAGCCTTTTGATGACGTGGGCATGGACCATTGTGATGACAAGGTCCTGGAGCATTGTCATGAGAGGACCATGGAGCCTTGTGATGACAATTCTCATGGAGCATTCTGATGCAAAGGGGCATGGAGCATTGTGATTACAGTGGTATTGGATCCTTGTGATGACAAAGCCGTAGAACATTGTGATGGCAGGGGTCATCGAGCATGGTTATAACATTGGAAATGGAGCATTGTGATGACAAGGGCATCGAGCATTGGTCTGAAAAGTTTCATGGATTATTGTGATGAGAGTGGGCAAGGAGCATTGTGTTGACAAGGGCACGGAACACTGTGATACATGGGTCATGTAGGATTCTAATGACAAGGCCATGGAGCAATGTGATGAGAGGCTTCATGGAGCAATGTGATGAAAAGGGCATGGAGCACTGTGATGACAAGGGTCATTGAGCATTTTGATGACAAGATACCCAGATCATTGTGTTGTCAGGGGTCATGGAGCGCTGTGATGACAGTGGTCATGGAGCATTGTGATGACAGGGTCAAGGAGCATTGTGATAAGAAGGTCATGGAGCATTGGGCTGAAAATATTCATGGAGTATTGTGATGACAGGGGTAATGGGGCATTGTGATGACAAGGGAATGGAGTATTGTGATGACTAGGTCCTGGGGCATTGTGATGAGAAAACCATGGAGCCTTGTGATGACAAGTCTCATGGAGCATTCTGATGAAAAGGTGCATGGAGCATTGTGATTACAGGGCTCATGGAGCATTGTGATGAAAATGGCATGGAGCATTGTGATGCCAAGTGTCATGGAGCTTTGTGATGACAAAGTTCATGGAACATTTTGATGACAAGTTCGTGGTGCATTGTGATGAGAAGGGCAGGGAGCATTTTGATGACAGGGTCATGGAGCAATGTACTGAAAAGTATCATGGAATATTTTGATGACAGTGGTTATGGAACACTGTTATGTCAGGGGTCATGGAGCATTGTGATGAAAAGGGTCATGGAGGATTTTGATGACAGGGGTTATGGAACATTGTGATGACGGGCGGAGATAGCATTTTGATGAGAAGTGCATGGAGCATTGTGATGACAAGGTGTTTGGAGCACTGTAATGACAAGAATGTGGAGCATTTTGATGACAAGCGCATGGCGCATTGTGATGACATGGGTTATGGAGCATTGTGCTCACAAGCGCATGGAGCATTGTGATGACAAGGATCATGGAGAATTGTGCTGACAAAGTCATGGAGCATGGTGATGACAAGGATCACAGAGCATTGTGATGAAAAGTTCATGGAGCATTGTGGTGCGAAAGGTTACAGAGCCTTGTGTGACGAGGACATGGACCATTGTGATGACAAATGTCATGAAGCCTTATGATGACAGGAGACACAGAGCATTGAGATGACTGGGGTCTTGGAGCACTGTGATGACAAGGACATGGAGCATTGTGATGAGAAGGCCATGGAGCATTCTGATGACATGCATCATGGAGCTTTGTGATTAAAGGTCATGGAGCATTGTGATTACAGGGGTCTTGGAGCATTGTTATGAAAAAGGCATGGAGCCTTGTCATGACAGGGTTCAATGAGCATACTGATGACTAGTGTCAGGGAGCAATGTGATGACAAGTGTATTGAGCATTGTGATGACAAAGGTCATGGAGCACTGTGATTAGAAGACCATGGATAATTGTGATGATGAGCGTCATGGTGCATTGTGATGACAATGGTTATGGAACATTGTGATCACAAGGGTTTGGAGCATTTTGATGACAGAGGTCATGGAGCATATTAATTTTATTGTGATTACAATAGCATGAAGCATTATGATGATGGACATGGTGCATTGTGATGACAGGGTCATGGAGCAATTTGATGAAAAGTGTAATGGAACATTTTGATGACAGTGGTTATGGAACATTGTGATGTCAGGGGTCTTGGAGCCTTGTGATGAAAAGGGTGATGGAGCATTCTGATGACAGAGGATATGGAACATTTTGATGTCAGGGGTCATGGAGCATTGTGATGATAAGGCATGTAGCATTGTGATGAGAGAGGTCAGGGAAAATTTTGATGACAGTGGTGAGGGAGTATTGTGATGACTACTGATGGAACATTGTGATATCAGTGGTGAGAAAGCATTATGATGAGAAGTCCATGGATAATTATGATGACCAGCGTCATGGGGCATTGTGATGACAAGTGTTATGGAACATTGTGTTCAGAATGGTTTGGTGCATTGTGATGACAGAGGTCATTGAGCATTCTGATTTCATTGTGATGAAAATAGCATGAAATATTAAGGTGATGGGCACGGTGCATTCTGATGACAGGGTTCATGGAGCATTGAGATGAAAAGGGGCATGGAGCATTGTGATTACAGGGCTGTTGGAGCATTGTGATGACAAGGGCATGGAGTATTGTGATGACAGGCATTCCGGAGCGTTGTGATGACAATTGTTATGGAACATTGTGATCAAAAGTGTTTGGAGCACTGTGATGACACAGGTCATGGATCATTTTGATTTCAAGTATCATCGAACATTGTGATGACAAGGGCATGAAACAATGTGATCCCAAGGTTCACGGAGGATTGTGATGACACTGGTAATGGAGCATTGTGATGACAAGTGCATGGAGCATTGTGATGACAAAGTCATGTAGCATTTTGCTGACAAAGGCATGGAGAATTGTGATGACAAGTGTCATGGAGCTCTGAGATGACAAGCGTCAAGGAGCATTGTGATTACAGGGGTCATGGAGCATTTGGATGACAAACACAGGGAACATTCTGATGACAAGTGGCATGGATCATTTTGATGACTGTGGTCATGTAGCATTGTGATGACATGAGTCATGGAGCTTTTTGATGCTAAGGTCATGGAGCATTGGGCTGGAAATGTTCAAGGAGTACTGTGATGACAGGGGTCATGGAGCATTGTGATGAGAAGGGAATGGAGCAATGCGAAGAGAAGTTCCTGGAGCATTGTGATGAGAGGGCCATGGCGCCTTGTGATGACAAGTGTCATGGAGCATACTGATAAAAAGGTTCATGGAGCATTGTGATTACAGGGGTTTTGTAGCATTGTGAAGACCAGGGCATGGAGCATTGTGATGAGAAGGCCATGGAGCATTCTGATGACATGCGTCATGGAGCTTTGTGATGAGAGGGATGTGGAGCATTGTGATAGGAGGGGTCTTGGAGGATTGTGATGAAAAGGGAATGGATCATTGTGATGAAAAATGCATGGAGCCTTGTCATGACAGTGTTCAAGGAGCATACTGATGATAAGTGTCCGGGAGCATTGTGATGATAAGTGTATTGAGCATTGTGATGAGAAAGGTCATGGAGCATTGTGATGAGAAGACCATGGATAATTGTGATTACCATCGTCAAGGGGCATTGTGATGACAAGTGTTATGGAACATTGTGATCACAAGGGATTAGAACATTGTGATGACAGAGGTAATGGAGCATTTTGATTTCATTGTGATGACATAGCATGAAGCATTATGATGATTGGCATGGTGCATTGTGATGACAGTGTTCATGGAGCATTGAAATCAAAAGTGGTATGGAGCCTTGTGATTACAGGGGTCTTGGAGCATTGTGATGACAAGGGAATGGAGCATTGTGATTCGAAGGCCAGGGAGCATTCTGATGATATGCATCATGGATCTTTGTGATGAGAAGGGCATGGAGCATTGTGATTACAGGGGTCTTGGAGAATTGTGATTACAAGGGTCATGGAGCCTTGGATGACAAGGCCGTGGAACCTTGTGATGGCAGGGGTCATGGAGCATTGTTATGACAGGGTTAATGGGGCATTGTGATGACAAGGGCATGGAACATTGGTCTGAAAATTTCATGGATTATTGTGATGAGATTCAGCATGCAGCATTGTGATGACTAGGGCACGGAACACTGTGATACATGTGTCATTGAGGATTGTAATGACAAGAGCATGGAGCATTGTGATGAGAAGAGTATCGAGCATTGTGATGACAAGCGTCATGGAGCATTGTGCTGACAACGGCATGGAGCAATGTGATGAGAGGTTTCATGTAGCATTGTGATGAAATGGCATGGAGCATTGTGATGCCAAGGGTCATGGAGCTTTGTGATGACACAGGTCATGGAGTATTTTGATGACAACGTCGTGGTGCATTGTTATGAGAAGGGCAGGGAGCATTGTGATGACAGGGTCATGGAGCAAATTGATGAAAAGTGTCATGGAACATTTTGATTACAGTGGTTATGGAACACTGTGATGTCACGGGTCATGGAGCATTTTGATGAAAAGGGTCATGGAGCATTGTGATGAAAAGGTGCATGGAGCATTGTGATTACAGGGGTTTTGAAGCATTGTGATGACAAGGGCATGGAGTATTGTGATGAGAAGGCAATGGAGCATTCTGATGACATGCGTCATGGAGCTTTGTGATGACAAGTACATGGAGCATTGTGGTTGCAGGGGTCTTGGTGCATTGTGATGAAAAGGGAATGGATCATTGTTATGAAAAATGCATGGAGCCTTGTCATGACAGGGTTCAAGGAGCATACTGATGAGAAGTGTCAGGGAACATTGTGATGATAAGTGTATTGAGCATTGTGATGACAAAGATCATGGAGCATTGTGATGAGAAGTCCATGGATAATTGTGATGACCAGCCTCATTGGGCATTGTGATGACAAGTGTTATGGAACATTGTGATCAGAAGGGTTTGGTGCATTGTGATGACAGAGGTCATTGAGCAGTTTGATTACATTGTGATGACAATAGCATGAAATATTATGGTGATGGACAAGGTGAATTTTGATGACAGGGTTCATGGAGCATTTAGATAAAAAGGGGCATGGAGCATTGTGATTATAGGGCTGTTGGAGCATTGTGATGACAAGGGCATGCAGCATTGTGATTACAGGGGTCTTGTAGCATTTTGATGACAAGGTTCATGGAGCCTTCTGATGACAAGGCCGTGGAACCTTGTATTGGCAGGGGACATGGATCATTGTCATGACAGGTATAATGGAGCTTTGTGATGACAAAGGTCATGGGGCATTTTGATGACAATGGGGTGGTGCATTGTGATGAGAAGGGCAGGGAGCATTGTGATGACAGCGTCATGGAGCAATTTGATGAAAAGGGTAATTGAACATTTTGATGAAAGTGGTTATTGAACATTGTGATGTCAGGGGTCATGTAGCATTGCGATGAAATGGCTCATGGAGCATTTTGTGACGGGGTTATGGAACATTGTGATGTCAGTGGTCATGGAGCATTGTGATGATAATGCATGTAGCACTGTGATGACAGGGGTCATGGAACATTGTGATGACAGGGGTGAGGGAGCATTGTGATGACTAGTGATTGAACATTGTGATATATATGGTGAGAGAGCATTTTGATTAGCAGTGCATGGAGCATTGTGATGACAAGTTTTATGGAGCATAGCATTGAAAAAGATATGGAGCATTGTGATGACAAGCGCATAGCGCATTGTGATGACATGGGTTATGTAGCATTGTGCTGAGAAGCACATGGAGCATTTTGCTGACAAGTGTCATGGAGCATTTTGCTGACAAAGGCATGGAGCATTGTGATGAAAAGTTCATGGAGCATTGTGGTGACAAAGATCACCGAGCCTTGTGTGAAGAGGGCATGGATCATTGGTCTGACAAGTTTCATGGATTATTGTGATGACAGTGGGCATTGAGCATTGTGATGACAAGGGCATGGACCATTGTGATGACAAATGTCATGAAGCAATGTGATGACTGGAGTCATGGAGCATTGTGATGACAGGGGCATGGAACATTGGTCTGACAAGTTTCATGGATTATTGTGATGACAGTGGGCAAGGCACACTGTGATGACAAGGGCATGGAACATTGTGATGACAAGGTCATGGAGTATTGTGAAGACAGGTGTCAGGGAGCATTGTGATGACATATGTCATTGTCCATTGTGATGACAATGGCATGGAGCATTGTGATACCAAGTGTCATGGAGGATTGTGATGACAAGGGTCATGGAGCATTGTGACGACAAGTGCCATTGAGAATTTTGATGACAACGTCGTGAAGCATTGTGATGACAAGCGCATGGAGCTTGCTATGACAGTGGTCATAGAGCATTGCGGTGAAAAGTGCATGGAGAATTGTGATGACAAGATCATGTAACATTGTGATGAGAAGTGTCATGGAGCATTTTGTTGACAGGGACGTGGAGAATTGTGATGACACAGGACATGGAGCATTGTGATGACCAGGGCATGGAGCATTTTGATGGCAAGACCGTGGAGCATTGTGATGAGAAGATCATGGAAAATTGTGATGACGAGCGTCATGGAGCTCTGTAATGACAAGGGGCATGGAGCATTGTGATTACAGGGTTCCTGGAGCATTGTGATGAAAAGGGCATGGAGCATTTTCATGAGAGGGCCATGGAGCATTCTGATGACATGCGTCATAAATCACTGTGATGACAAGGGCATGGAGCATTGTGATTACAGAGGTCTTGGAGCACTGTGATGACAAGGGTCATGGGGTTTTGGATGACAGGGCCGTGGACATTGTGATGGCATGGGTCATGGAGCATTGTTATGACAGGGGTAATGGAGCATTGTGATGACAAGGGCATGGAACATTGGTCTGAAAATTTCATGGATTATTGTGATGAGATTCGGCATGGAGCATTGTGATGACTAGGGCACGGAACACTTGATACATGTGTCATGGAGGACTGTAATGACAAGGGCATGGAGCATTGTGATGAAAAGATATCGAGCATTGTAATGACAAGTGTCATGGAGCATTGTGGTGACAAGGGCATGGAGCATTCTGATGAAAAGGTGCATGGAGCATTGAGATTACAGGGGTTTTGAAGCATTGTGATTACAAGGGCATGGAGCATTGTGATGAGAAGGCAATGGATCATTCTGATGACATGCGTCATGGAGTTTTGTGATGACAAGGACATGGAGCATTGTTATGACAGGTGTAATGGAACATTGTGATGACAAGGGCATGGAGCAATGTGATGAGAGATTTCATTGAGCATTGTGATGACAATGGCATGGAGCATTGTGATCCCAAGTGTCATGCAGCTTTGTGATGACAAATGATATGGGGCATTTTGATGACAAGGGCGTGGTGCATTGTGATGAGAAGGGCAGGGAGCATTTTGATGACAGGCTTATGGAGCAATTTGAATAAAAGGGTCATGGAATATTTTGATGACAGGGGTTATGGAACATTGTGATGTCAGGGGTCATGAAGCATTGTGATGAAATGGGTCATGGAGCATTTTGTGAGAGGGGTTAGGGAACACTGTGATGTCAGGGGTCATGGAGCATTTTGATGAAAATGGCATGGCATATTGTGATGGCATGTGTCATGGAGCATTGTGCTGACAAGCGCATGGAGCATTTTGATGACAAGGGACACAGAGCATTGTGATGAAATTTTCATGGAGCGTTGTTTTGACAAAGATCACAGAGCCGTGTGTGATGAGTGGATGGACCATTGTGAGGACAAAGGTCATGAATCATTGTGATGACTTGAGTCACGGAGCACTGTGATGACAGGGTTCATGGAGCATTGTGATGACAAGGGCATGGAGCGATGTGATGACACGGGCATGGAACATTGGCCTGACATGTTCCATGGATTATTGTGATGACAGTGGGCATAGAGCATTGTGATGACAAGGGCATGGAGCATTTTGGTGACAAAGGCATGGAACATTTTGATGACAAGGGACACAGAGCATTGTGATGAAATGTTCATGGAGCATTGTAGTGACAAAGATCACAGAGCCTTGCGTGACGAGGACATGGAGCACTGCGATGAGATAGGTCCTGAATCATTGTGATGACTGGAGTCACGGAGCATTGTGATGACAGGGGTCATGGAGCATTGCTCTGACAAGATTTATGGTTTGTTGTGATGAGAGTGGGCAGGGCGCATTGTGATGACAAGGGCATGGAACTTTGTGATGACAAGGTCATGGATTATTGTGAAGACAGGTGTCAGGGAGCATGGTGATGACATATGTCATTGTCCATTGTGATGACAATGACATGGAGCACTGTGATACCAAGTGTCGTGGAGGATTGTGATGACAAAGGTAATGGAGCACTTTGATGACAAGGGCTTGGAACATTGTGATGACAAGTGTCATGGAGCATTGTGATGACAAGGGCATGGAGCATTGTGATGACAAGGGCCATTGAGAATTTTGATGACAACGTCGTGAAGCATTGTGATGACAAGCACATGGAGCTTGCTATGACAGGGGTCATAGAGCATTGCGATGACAATTGCATGGGGAATTGTGATGACAACATCATGTAACATTGTGATGAGAAGTGTCACGAAGCATTGTGATGACAAGGACGGGGAGAATTGTAATGACATGGGACATGGAGCATTGTGTTTAACAGGGCATGGAGAATTGTGATAGCAAGACCGTGGAGCATTGTGATGAAAAGACCATGGATAATTATGAAGAAGAGCGTCATGGATCACTGTAATGACAAGGGGCATGGAGCATTGTGATGACAGATGTCATGGAGCATTGGGATGAGAGGGGTCATGGAGCATTTTCATGACAAGGGTCATTGAGCATTGTGATGAGAAGGTCATGGAGCATTGGCCTGAAAATGTTCATGGAGTATTGTGATGACAGTGGTCAAGGAGCATTGTGATGACAAGGGAATGGAGCATTGTGATGACAAGGTCCTGGAGCAGTGTGATGAGAAGACCATGGAGCCTTGTGTTGACAAGTCTCATGGAGCATTCTGATGAATAGGGACATGGAGCATTGTGATTATAGGGGTCCTGGAGCATTGTGATGACAAGGGCATGGAGCATTGTGATGAGAAGGCCATGGAGCATTCTGATGACATGTGTCATGGATCTTTGTGATGACAAGGGCATGGAGCAATGTGATTACAGGGGTCTTGGAGCATTGTGATGACAAGTGTCATGGAGCCTTGGATGCCAAGGCGGTGGAACATTGTGATGGCAGGGGTCATGGAGCATTTTTATGACAGGGGTAATGGAACATTGTGATGAAAAGGGCATGGAACATTGGTGTGAAAATTTCATGGATTATTGTGATGACTTTCGGCATGGAACACTGTGATGACTAGGCCACGGAACACTGTGATACATGTGTTATGGAGGATTGTAATGACAAGGGCATGGAGCATTGTGATGAGAAGAGTATCGAGCATTGTGATGACAAGCGTCATGGAGCATTGTTGTGACAAGGGCATGGAGCAATGTGATGAGAGGTTTCATGTAGCATTGTGATGAAATTGCATGGAGCATTGTGATGCCAAGGGTCATGGAGCTTTGTGATGACAAAGGTCATGAGGCATTTTGATGACAGGTCGTGGTGCATTGTGAAGAGAAGTGCAGGGAGCTTTGTGATGACTAGGGTCACAGAGCATTGTGATAAAAATTTCATGGAGCATTGTGGTGACAATGGTCACAGAGCTTTGTGTGATGAGGTCATGGACCATTGTGATGACAAGTGTCATGAAGCATTGTGATGACTGGAGTCACGGAGCATTGTGATAACAGGGGTCTTGGATCATTGTGATGAAAAGGGAATGGATCATTGTGATGAAAAAGGCATGGAGCCTTGTCATGACAGTGTTCAAGGAACATACTGATGACAAGTGTCAGCAAGCATTGTGATGCCAAGTGTATTGAGCATTGTGGTGACAAATGTCATGGAGCATTGTGATGAGAAGACCTTGCATAATTGTGATGACGAGCGTCATGGAGCATGTGATGACAAGTGTTATGGAACTTTGTGATCAGAAGGGTTTGGAGCATTGTGATGAAAGAGGACATGGAGCATTTTGATTTCATTGTGATGACAATAGCATGAATCATTATGATGATGGGCATGGTGCATTGTGATGACAGGGCTCATGGAGCATTGAGATGAAAAGTGGCATGGAGAATTGTGATTACAGAGGTCTTGGAGCATTGTGATGACAAGGGTCATGGAGCCTTGTGATGACAAGGCCGTGGAACATTGTGATGGCAGGGGTCATGGAGCATTGTTATGACAGGTGTAAAGGAGCATTGTGATGAAAAGGGCATGGAGCAATGTGATGAGAGATTTCATTGAGCATTGTGATGACAATGGCATGGAGCATTGTGATGCCAAGGGTCATGGAGCTTTGTGATGACAAATGTCATGGGGCATTTTGATGACAAGGGCGTGGTGCATTGTGATGAGAAGGGCAGGGAGCATTGTGATGACAGGGTCATGGAGCAATTTGAATAAAAGTGTCATGGAATATGTTGATGAGAGGGGTTATGGAATATTGGGATGTCAGGGGTCATGAAGCATTGTGATGAAATGGGTCAAGGAGCATTTTGTGACAGGGGTTATGAAACATTGTGATGTCAGGGGTCATGGAGCATTGTGATGATAAGGACATGTAGCACTGTGATGACAGTGGTCATGGGACATTGTGATGACAGGGGTGAGCGAGTATTGTGATGACTAGTGATGGAACATTGTGATATATGTGGTGAGAGAGCATTTTGATGAGAAGTGCATGGAGCATTTTGATGACAAGTATTATGGAGCATAGCGATGAAAACGATGTGGAGCATTGTGATGAAAACAGCATGGCACATTGTGATGACATTGTCATGGAGCATTGTGCTGACAAGGGCATGGAGAATTTTGATGACAAGTGTCATGGAGCATTGTGCTGACAAAGGCATGGAGCATTGTGATGACAAGGGACACAGAGCATTGTGATGAGAATTTCATGGAGCGTTGTGGTGACAAGGATCACAGAGCCTTGTGTGACGAGGGCATGGACCATTGTGAGGACAGAGGTCATGAATCATTGTGATGACTGGAGTCAAGGAGCATTGTGATGACAGTAGTCAGGGAGCATTGTGATGACAAGGGCATGGAGCAATATGATGACAGGGGCATGGAACATTGGCCTAACATTTTTGATGGATTATTGTGATGACAGTGGGCAGGGAGCATTGAGATGACAAGGGCATGGAACATTGAGCTGACAAATGTCAGAGAGCCTTTTGTGACGAGGGCATGGACCATTGTGAGGACAAAGGCCATGAAGCATTGTGATGACTGGAGTCACGGAGCATTGTGATGACGGGGGTCATGGAGCATTGTGATGACAAGGGCCTGGAGCATTGTGATGACACTGGTCATGGAGCACTGTGATGACAAGTGCATGGAGCATTGTGATGAGAGGGGCATGGAACATTGGTCTGACATGTTTCATGGATTATTGTGATGACAGTGGGCAAGGCAAATTGTGATGACAAGGGCATGGAACATTGTGATGACAAGGTCATGGAGTATTGTGAAGACAGGTATCAGGGAGCATTGTGATGACATATGTCATTGTGCATTGTGATGACAATGGCGTGGAGCATTGTGATACCAAGTGTCAAGGAGAATTGTGATGACAAATGTAATGGAGCATTTTCATGACAAGGGCTTGGAACATTGCGATGACAAGGGTCCTGGAGCATTGTGATGACAAGTGCATGGAGCATTCTGATGATAAGGTGCATGGAGCATTGAGGTTACAGGTGTTTTGAAACAATGTGATTACAAGGGCATGGAGCATTGTGATGAGAAGGCAATGGAGCATTCTGATGACATGATTCATGGAGCTTTGTGATGACAAGGACATGGAGCATTGTGATTACAGGGGTCTTGGAGCATTGTGATGAAAAGGGAATGGATCATTGTGATGAAAAATGCATGGAGCCTTGTCATGATAGGGTTCAAGGAGCATACTGATGACAACTGTCAGGGAGCTTTGTGATGATAAGTTTATTGAGCATTGTGATGAAAAAGATCATGGTGCATTGTGATGAGAAGCCCGTGGATAATTGTGATGACCAGCGTCATGGGGCATTGTGATGAGAAGTCTTATGGAACATTGTGATCAGAAGGGTTTGGTACATTGTGATCACAGAGGTTATTGAGCATTTTGATTTCATTGTGATGACAATAGCATGCAATATTATGGTGATGGGCACGGTGCATTGTGATGACAGGGTTCATGGAGCATTGAGATGAAAAGGGGCATGGAGCATTGTGATTACAGGGGTGTTGGAGCATTGTGATGACAAGGGCATGGAGCATTGTGATGAGAAGGCCATGGAGCATTCTGATGACATGCGTCATGGAGCTTTGTGATGATAAGGGCTTGGAGAATTGTGATTACAGTGGTCATGGAATATTGTGATGACAGGGGTGAGGGAGTCTTGTGATGACTAGTGATGGAACATTGTGATATCAGTGGTGAGAAGGCATTTTGAGGAGAAGTGCATGGAGCATGGTGATGACAAGGTTTATGGAGCGTTTTGATGACAAGGATGTGGAGCATTGCGATGACAAGTGCATGGTGCATTGTGATGACATGGGTTATGGAGCATTGTGCTGACACGTGCATCGAGCCTTGTGATGACAAGGGTCATGGAGCCTTGTGCTGACAAAGGCATGGAGATTTGTGATGACAAGGGTCACAGAGCATTGTGATAAAAATTTCATGGAGCATTGTGGTGACAAAGGTCACAGAGCTTTGTGTGACGAGGCCATGGACGATTGTGATGACAAGTGTCATGAAGCATTGTGATGACTGGTGTCCCGGAGCATTGCAATAACAGGGGACTTGGAGCATTGTGATGAAAAGGGAATGGATCATTGTGATGAAAAGGCATGGAGCCTTGTCATGACAGTGTTCAAGGAGCATACTGATGGCAAGTGTCAGCGACCATTGTGATGCCAAGTGTATTGAGCATTGTGGTGACAAAGGTCATGGAGCATTGTGATGAGAACACTTTGCATAATTGTGATGACGAGCGTCATGGGGCATGTGATGACAAGTGCTATGGAACATTGTGATCAGAAGGGTTTTGCGCATTGTGATGACAGAGGATATGCAGCCTTTTGATTTCATTTTGATGACAATAGCATGAATCATTATGATGATGGGCATGGTGCATTGTGATGACAGTGTTCATGGAGCATTGAGATGAAAAGTGGCATAGAGAATGGTGATTACAGAGGTCTTGGAGCATTGTGAGGACAAGTGTCATGGAGCCTTGAGATGACAAGGCCGTGGAACGTAGTGATGTCAGGTGTCATGGAGCATTGTGATGATAAGGGCATGTAGCACTGTGATGACAGTTGTCATGGAACATTGTGAAGACAGGGCTGAGGGAGTATTGTGATGACTAGTGATGGAACATTGTGATATATGTGTTGAGAGAGAATTTTGATGAGAAGTGCATGGAGCATTGTGATGACAAATTTTATGGAGCATAGCGATGAAAATGATGTGGAGCATTGTGATGAAAAGAGCATGGCACATTGTGATGACATGTGTCATGGAGAATTGTGCTGACAAAGGCATGGAGCATTGTGATGACAAGGGCATGGAGCATTGTGATGAAATATTCATGGAGCATTGTGTTGACAATGATCACAGAGCCTTGTGTGACGAGGACATGGAGCATTGTGATGAGATAGGCCCTGAATCATTGTGATGACTGGAGTCACGGAGCATTGTGATGACAGGGGTCATGGAGCATTGCTCTGACAAGATTTATGGATTATTGTGATGAGAGTGGGCAGGGCGCATTGTGATGACAAGGACATGGAACTTTGTGATGACAAGGTCATGGAGTATTGTGAAGACAGGTGTCAGGGAGCATTGTGATGACATATGTCATTGTCCATTGTGATGACAATGGCATGGAGCATTGTGATACCAAGTGTCATGGAGGATTGTGATGACAATGGTAATGGAGCATTTTGATGACAAGGGCTTGGAATATTGTGATGACAAGGGTCATGGAGCATTGTGATGACAAGGGCATGGAGCATTGTGATGAAAAGGGCCATTGTGAATTTTGATGACAACGTCGTGAAGCATTGTGATGACAAGCGCATGGAGCTTGCTATGACAGGTGTCCTAGAGCATTGCGATGACAAGTGGATGGGGAATTGTGATGAAAAGACCATGTAACATTGTGATGAGAAGTGTCACGAAGCATTGTGATGACAAGGACGTGGAGAATTGTAATGACATGGGACATGGAGCATTGTGATGAACAGGGCATGGAGACTTTTGATTGCAATACCGTGGAGCATTGTGATGAAAAGACCATGGATAATTATGAAGAAGAGCGTTATGGATCACTGTAATGACAAGGGGCATGGAGCATTCTGATGACAGGTGTCATGGAGCATTGTGATGAGATGGGTCATGGAGTATTTTCATGACAAGCGTCATGGAGCATTGTGATGAGAAGGTCATGGAGCATTGGCCTGAAAATGTTCATGAAGTATTGTGATGACAGTGGTCAAGGAGCATTGTGATGACAAGGGAATGGAGCATTGTGATGACAAGGTCCTGGAGCCGTGTGATGAGAAGACCATGGAGCCTTGTGATGACAAGTCTCATGGAACATTCTGATGAATAGGGGCAGGGAGCATTGTGATTACAGGGGTCTTGGAGCATTGTGATGACAAGGGCATGGAGCATTGTGATGAGAAGGCCATGGAGCATTCTGATGACATGTGTCAAGGATTTTGTGATGACAAGGGCATGGAGCATTGTGATTACAGGGGTCTTGGAGCATTGTGATGACAAGGGTCATGGAGCCTTGGATGCCAAGGCGGTGGAACTTTGTGATGGCAGGGGTCATGGAGCATAATTATGACAGGGGTAATGGAGCATTGTGATGATCAGGGAATGGAACATTGGTCTGAAAATTTCATGGATTATTGTGATGAGATTCGGCATGGAACATTGTGATGACTAGGGCACGCAACACTGTGATACATGTGTCATGGAGGATTGTAATGACAAGGGCATGGAGCATTGTGATGAGAAGAGTATCGAGCATTGTGATGACAAGGGTCATGGAGCATTGTGGTGAGAAGGAAATGGAGCAATGTGATGAGTGCTTTCAGTAGCACTGTGATGAAATGGCATGGAGCATTGTGATGCCAAGGATCATGGAGCTTTGTGATGACAAAGGTCATGGAGCATTTTGGTGACAAGGTCGTG
This sequence comes from Hyperoodon ampullatus, assembly GCF_949752795.1. Classification (NCBI taxonomy): domain Eukaryota; kingdom Metazoa; phylum Chordata; class Mammalia; order Artiodactyla; family Ziphiidae; genus Hyperoodon; species Hyperoodon ampullatus. The sequence goes on along the minus strand of NC_136913.1, from coordinate 146,425,665 downwards.
GTGCTTTGGGATGAGAAGGGCCCGGAGCATTGAGATGACAGGGTCATGGAGCAAATTGATGAAAAGAGTCATGGAACATTTTGATGACAGGGGTTATGGAACATTGTGATATCAGGGGTCATGGAGCATTGTGATGATAAGTGCATGTAGCACTGTGATGACGGTGGTCATGGAACATTGTGATGACAGGTATGAGCGAGTATTGTGATGACTAGTGATAGAACATTGTGATATATGTGGTGAGAGATCATTTTGATGAGAAGTTCATGGAGCATTGTGATGACAAGTTTTATGGAGCATAGCGATGAAAAAGATGTGGAGCATTGTGATGAAAAGAGCATGGCACATTGTGATGACATGTGTCATGGAGCATTGTGCTGACAAGCACATGGAGCATTTTGATGACAAGGAGGAGGAGCATTGTGATGACAAATGCATGGCGCATTGTGATGACATGGGTTATGGAGCAATGTGCTGACACGTGCATCGAACATTCTGATGACAAGGATAATGGAGCATTTTGCAGACAAAGGCATGGAACTTTGTGATGACAAGGGTCACAGAGCATTGTGATAAAAATTTCATGGAGCATTGTGTGAAAAAGGTCACAGAGCTTTGTGTGACGAGGTCATGGACCATTGTGATGATAAAAGTCATGAAGCATTGTGATGACTGGAGTCATGGAGCATTGTGATGACAGGGATCATGGAACATTGCTCTGATATGATTTATGGATTATTGTGATGAGAGTGTGCAGGGCTCATTGTGATGACAAGGGCATGGAACATTGTGATGACAAGGTCATGGACTATTGTGAAGACAGGTGTCAGGGAGCATTGTGATGACATATGTCATTGTCCATTGTGATGACAATGGCATGGAGCATTGTGATACCAAGTGTCATGGAGGATTTTGATGACAAAAGTAATGGAGCATTTTGATGACAAGTGCTTGGAACATTGTGATGACAAGGGTCATGGAGCATTGTGATGACAATGGCATGGAGCATTGTCATGAAAAGGGCCATTGAGAATTTTGATGACACCGTCGTGAAGCACTGTGATGACAAACGCATGGAGCTTGCTATGACAGGGGTCATAGAGCATTGCGATGACAAATGCATGGAGCATTGTGATGACAATATCATGTAACATTGTGATGAGAAGTGTCACGAAGCATTGTGATGACAAGGACGTGGAGAATTGTAATGACATGGGACATGGAGCATTGTGATGAACAGGGCATGGAGAATTGTGATAGCAAGACCGTGGAGCATTGTGATGAAAAGACCATGGATAATTATGATGAAGAGCGTCATGGATCACTGTATTGACAAGGGGCATGGAGCATTGTGATGACAGGTGTCATTGTGCATTGTGATGAGAAGGTCATGGAGCATTTGCCTGAAAATGTTCATGGAGTATTGTGATGACAAGGGAATGTAGCATTGTGATGACAAGGTCCTGAAGCCGTGTGATGAGAAGACCATGGAGCCTTGTGATGGCAAGTCTCATGGAGCATTCTGATGAATAGGGGCATGGAGCATTGTGATTACAGGGGTCTTGGAGCATTGTGATGACAAGGGCATGGAACATTGTGATGAGAAGACCATGGAGCATTCTGATGACATGTGTCATGGATCTTTGTGATGACAAGAGCATGGAGCATTGTGATTACAGGGGTCTTGGAGCACTGTGATGACAAGGGTCATGGAGCCTTGGATGCCAAGGCGGTGGAACATTGTGATGGCAGGGGTCATGGAGCATTGTTATGACAGGGGTAGTGGAGCATTGTGATGACAAGGGCATGGAACATTGGTCTGAAAATTTCATGGATTATTGTGATTTGATTCGGCATGGAACATTGTAATGACTAGGGCAAGGAATACTGTGATACATGTGTCATGGAGGATTGTAATGACAAGGGCATGGTGCGTTGTGATGAGAAGAGTATCGAGCATTGTGATGAGAAGCGTCATGGGGCATTGTGGTGACAAGTGCATGGATCAATGTGATGAGAGATTTCATGTAGCACTGTGATGAAATGGCATGGAGCATTGTGATGCCAAGGGTCATGGAGCTTTGTGATGACAAAGGTCATGGAGCATTTTGATTCAAGGTCGTGGTGCATTGTGATGAGAAGGGCAGGGAGCATTGTGATGACAGGGTCATGTAGCAAATTGATGAAAAGTGTCATGGAATATTTTGATGACATGGGTTATGGAACATTGTGATATCAGGGGTCATGGAGCACTGTGATGATAAGGGCATGTAGAACTGTGATGACAGTGGTCATGGAACATTGTGATGACAGGGGTGAGCGAGTATTGTGATGACTAGTGATGGAATATTGTGATATATGTGGTGAGAGAGCATTTTGATGAGAAGTGCATGGAGCATTGTGATGACAAGTGTTATGGAGCATAGCAATGATAAGGATGTTGAGTATTGTGATGACAAGTGCATGGTGCATTTTGATGACATGTGTCATGGAGCAGTGTGCTGACATTCGCATGAAGCATTTTGATGACAAATGTCAAGAAACATTGTGCTGACAAAGGCATGGAGCATTTGATGACAAGGGACAGAGAGCATTGTGATGAAATATTCATGGAGCATTGTGGTGAAAAAGATCACAGAGCCTTGTGTGACGAGGACATGGAGCATTGTGATGAGATAGGTCCTGAATCATTGTGATGACCGGAGTCACGGAGCATTGTGATGACAGGGGTCATGGAGCATTGCTCTGACAAGATTTATGGATTATTGTGATGAGAGTGGGTAGGGCGCATTGTGATGACAAGGGAATGGAACATTGTGATGACAAGGTCATGCAGTATTGTGAAGACAGGTGTCAGGGATCATTGTGATGACATATGTCATTGTCCATTGTGATGACAATGGCATGGAGCATTGTGATACCAAGTGTCATGGAGGATTGTGATGACAAAGGTAATGGAGCATTTTGATGAAAAGGGCTTGGAACATTGTGATGACAAGTGTCATGGAGCATTGTGATGACAAGGGCATGGAGCATTGTGATGACAAGGGCCATTGAGAATTTTGATGACAACGTCGTGAAGCATTGTGATGACAGGCGCATGGAGCTTGCTATGACAGGGGTCCTAGAGCATTGCGATGACAAGTGCATGGGGAATTGTGATGACAAGATCATGTAACATTGTGATGAGAAGTGTCACGAAGCATTGTGATGACAAGGACGTGGAGAATTGTAATGACATGGGACATGGAGCATTGTGATGAACAGGGCATGGAGAATTGTGGTAGCAAGACCGTGGAGCATTGTGATGAAAAGACCATGGATAATTATGAAGAAGAGCGTCATGGATCACTGTAATGACAAGGGGCATGGAGCATTCTGATGACAGGTGTCATGGAGCATTGTGATGAGAGGGGTCATGGAGCATTTTCATGACAAGGGTCATGGAGCATTGTGATGAGAAGGTCATGGAGCATTGGCCTGAAAATGTTCATGGAGTATTGTGATGACAGTGATCAAGGAGCATTGTGATGACAAGGTAATGGAGCATTGTGATGACAAGGTCCTGGAGCAGTGTGATGAGAAGACCATGGAGCCTTGTGATGACAAGTCTCATGGAGCAGTCTGATGAATAGGGGCATGGAGCATTGCGATTACAGGGGTCTTGGAGCATTGTGATGACAAGGGCATGGAGCATTGTGATGAGAAGGCCATGGAGCATTCTGATGACATGTGTCAAGGATCTTTGTGATGACAAGGGCATGGAGCATTGTTATTACAGGGGTCTTGGACCATTGTGATGACAAGGGAATGGAGCCTTGGATGCCAAGGCCGTGGAACATTGTGATGGCAGGGGTCATGGAGCATAATTATGACAGGGGTAATGGAGCATTGTGATGACAAGGGCATGGAACATTGGTCTGAAAATTTCATGGATTATTGTGATGAGATTCAGCCTGGAACAATGTGATGACTAGGGCAAGGAATACTGTGATACATGTGTCATGGAGGATTGTAATGACAAGGGCATGGAGCATTGTGATAAGAAGAGTAACGAGCATTGTGATGACAAGCGTCATGGAGCATTGTGGTGACAAGGACATGGAGCAATGTGAAGAGAGCTTTCAGTAGCACTGTGATGAAATGGCATGGAGCATTGTGATGCCAAGGGTCATGGAGCTTTGTGATGACAAAGGTCATGGAGCATTTTGATGACAAGGTCGTGGTGCATTTTGATGAGAAGTGCAGGGAGCATTGAGATGACAGGGTCATGGAGCAAACTGATGAAAAGTTACATGGAACACTTTGATGACAGGGGTTATGGAACATTGTGATGTCAGGGGTCATGGAGCATTATGAAGATAAGGGCATGTAGCACTGTGATGACGGTGGTCATGGAACATTGTGATGACAGGGGTGAGCGAGTATTGTGATGACTAGTGATGGAACATTGTGATATATGTGGTGAGAGATCATTTTGATGAGAAGTTCATGGAGCATTGTGATGACAAGTTTTAGGGAGCATAGCCATGAAAAGGATGCGGAGCATTGTGATGAAAAGAGCATGGCACATTGTGATGACATGTGTCATGGAACATTGTGCTGACATGCGCATGGAGCATTTTGATGACAAGTGTCATGGAGCATTGTGCTGAAAAATGCATGGAGCATTGTGATGACAAGGGACACAGAGCATTGTGATGAAAATTTCATGGAGCATTGTGGTGACAAAGATCAAAGAGCCTTGTGTGACGTGGGCATGGACCATTGTGAGGAGAAAGGTCATGAATCATTGTGATGAGTGGAGTCACGGAGCATTGTGATGACAGGGGTCATGGAGCATTGTGATGAAAAGGGCATGGAGCAATGTGATGACAGGGGCATGGAACATTGGTCTGACAAGTTTCATGGATTATTGTGATGACAGTGGGCATGGAGCATTGAGATGACAAGTGCATGGAGCATTGTGGTGACAAAGGTCACAGAGCCTTTTGAGACGAGGGCATGGACCATTGTGAGGACAAATGTCATGAAGCATTGTGATGACTGGAGTCACGGAGCATTGTGATGACAGGGGTCATGGAGCATTGTGATGACAAGGGCATGGAGCATTGTGATGACGGGGCATGGAACATTGGTCTGACATGTTTCATGGATTATTGTGATGACAGTGGGCATGGCACATTGTGATGAGAAGGGCATGGAACATTGTGATGACAAGGTCATGGAGTATTGTGAAGACAGGTGTCAGGGAGCATTGTGATGACATATATCATTGTCCATTGTGATGACAATGGCATGGAGCATTGTGATACCAAGTGTCATGGAGGATTGTGATGACAAAGGTAATGGAGCATTTTGACGACAAGAGCTTGGAACATTGCGATGACAAGGGTCATGGTGAATTGTGATGACAAGGGCATGGAGCATTCTGATGAAAAGGTGCATGGAGATTTGAGATTACAGTGGTTTTGAAGCAATGTGATGACAAGGGCATGGAGCATTGTGATGAGAATGCAATGGAGCATTCTGATGACATGCGTCATGGAGCTTTGTGATTACAAGGAAAGGGAGCATTGTGATTACAGGGGTCTTGGAACATTGTGATGAAAAGGGAATGGATCATTGTGATGAAAAATGCATGGAGCCTTGTCATGACAGGGTTCAAGGAGCATACTGATGACAACTGTCAGGGAGCATTGTGATGATAAGTGTATTGAGCATTGTGATGACAAAGATCATGGAGCATTGTGATGAGAAGACCATGGATAATTGTGATGACCAGCGTCATGGGGCATTGTGATGACAAGTGTTATGGAACATTGTGATCAGAAGGGCTTGGTGCATTGTGATGACTGAGGTCATTGAGCATTTTGATTTCATTGTGATGACAATAGCATGAATTATTATGGTGATGGGCACGGTGCATTGTGATGACAGGGTTCATGGAGCATTGAGATGAAAAGGGGCATGGAGCATTGTGATTACAGGGGTTTTGGAGCATTCTGATGACAAGGGCATTGCGCATTGTGATGAGAAGACAATGGAGCATTCTGATGACATGTTTCATGGAGCTTTGTGATGACAAGGGCATGGAGAATTGTGATTACAGGGGTCATGGAATATTGTGATGACAGCGGTGAGGGAGTATTGTGATGACTAGTGATGGAACATTGTGATATCAGTGGTGAGAAGGCATTTTGAGGAGAAGTGCATGGAGCATTGTGATGACAAGGTTTATGGAGCATTTTGATGACAAGGATGAGGAGCATTGTGATGACAAGTGCATGGCGCATGGTGATGACATGGGTTATGGAGCATTGTGCTGACACGCGCATCGAGCATTCTGATGACAAGTGTCATGGACCATTGTGCAGACAAAGGCATGGAGCTTTGTGATGACAAGGGTCACAGAGCACTGTGATAAAAATTTCATGGAGCATTGTGGTGACAAAGGTCACAGAGCTTTGTGTGACGAGGTCATGGACCACTGTGATGACGAAAGTCATGAAGCATTTTGATGACTGGAGTCACGGAGCATTGTGATGACAGGGATCATGGAACATTGTTCTGATAAGATTTATGGATTATTGTGATGAGAGTGGGCAGGGCTCATTGTGATGACAAGGGCATGGAACACTGTGATGACAAGTTCATGGAGTATTGTGAAGACAGGTGTCAGGGAGCATTGTGATGACATATGTCATTGTCCATTGTGATGAAAATGGCATGGAGCATTGTGATACCAAGTGTCATGGAGGATTGTGATGACAAAGGTTATGGAGCATTGTGATGACAATTGCTTGGAACATTGTTATGGCAAGGGTCATGGAGCATTGTGTTGACAAGGGCATGGAGCATTCTGATGAAAATGTGCATGGAGCATTGAGATTACAGGGGTTTTGAAGCAATGTGATTACAAGGGCATGGAGCATTGTGAAGAAAAGGCAATGGAGCATTCTGATGACATTCGTCATGGAGTTATGTGATGACAAGGACATGGAGCATTGTGATTACAGGGGTCTTGGAGCATTGTGATGAAAAGGGAATGGATCATTGTGATGAAAAATGCATGGAGACTTGTCATGACAGGGTTCAAGGAACATACTGATGACAACTGTCAGGGAGCATTGTGATGATAAGTGTATTGAGCATTGTGATGACAAAGATCACGGAGCACTGTGATGAGAAAACCATGGATAATTGTGATGACCAGCGTCATGGGTCATTGTGATGACAAGTTTTATGGAACATTGTGATCAGAAGGGTTTTTTGCATTGTGATGACAGGGTCATTTAGCATTTTGATTTCATTGTGATGACAATAGCATGAATTATTATGGTGATGGGCACGGTGCATTGTGATGACAGGGTTCATGGAGCATTGAGATGTAAAGGGGCATGGAGGATTGTGATTACAGGTGTTTTGGAGCATTCTGATGACAAGGGCATGGCGCATTGTGATGAGAAAGCAATGGAGCATTCTGATGACATGCGTCATGGAGCTTTGTGATGACAAGGGCATGGAGAATTGTGTTTACAGGGGTCATGGAATATTGTGATGACAGGGGTGAGGGAGTATTGTGATGACTAGTGATGGAACATTGTGATATAAGTGGTGAGAAAGCATTTTGAGGAGAAGTGCATGGAGCATTGTGATGACAAGATTAATGGAGCATTTTGACGACAAGGATGTGGAGCATTGTGATGACAAGTGCATGGTGCAATGTGATGACATGGGTTATGGAGCATTGTGCTGACACGCGCAACGAGCATTGTGATGACAAGGGTCATGGAGCATTGTGTTCACAAAGGCATGGAGCTTTGTGATGACAAGGGTCACAGAGCATTGTGATAAAAATTTCATGGAGCATTGTGGTGACAAAGGACACAGAGATTTGTGTGACCAGGTCATGGACCATTGTGATGACAAATGTCATGAAGCATTTTGATGACTAGAGTCACGGAGCATTGTGATAACAGGGGTCTTGGAGCATTGTGATGTAAAGGGAATGGATCATTGTGATGAAAAAGGCATGGAGCCTTGTCATGAAAGTGTTCAAGGACCATACTGATGACAAGTGTCAGCGAGCATTGTGATGCCAATTGTATTGAGCATTGTGGTGACAAAGGTCATGGAGCATTGTGATGAGAAGACCTTGCATAATTGTGATGACGAGCGTCATGGGGCATGTGATGACAAGTGTTATTGAACATTGTGATCAGAAGGGTTTGAAGCATTGTGATGACAAGGACATGGAACACTGTGATGACAAGTTCATGGAGTATTGTGAAGACAGGTGTCAGGGAGCATTGTGATGACATATGTCATTGTCCATTGTGATGACAATGGCATGGAGCATTGTGATACCAAGTGTCATGGAGGATTGTGATGACAAAGGTAATGGAGCATTTTGATGACAAGTGCTTGGACATTGCGATGACAAAGTTCATGGAGCATTGTGATGACAAGGGGATGGAGCATTCTGATGAAAATGTGCATGGAGCATTGAGATTACAGGGGTTTTGAAGCAATGTGATTACAAGGGCATGGAGAATTGTGATGAGAAGGCAATGGAGCATTCTGATGACATGCGTCATGGAGATTTGTGATGACAAAGACATGGAGCATTGTGATTACAGGGGTCTTGGAGCATTGTGATGAAAAGGGAATGGATCATTGTGATGAAAAATGCATGGAGCCTTGTCATGACAGGGTTCAAGGAGCATACTGATGACAACTGTCAGGGAGCATTGTGATGATAAGTGTATTGAGCATTGTGATGACAAAGATCATGGAGCATTGTGATGAGAAGGCCATGGATAATTGTGATGAACAGCGTCATGGGGCATTGTGATGACAAGTGTTATGGAACCCTGTGATCAGAAGGTTTTGGTGCATTGGGATGACACAGGTCATTGAGCATTTTGATTTCAATGTGATGACAATAGCATGAAATATTATGGTGACGGGCACGGTGCATTGTGATGACAGTGTTCATGGAGCATTGAGATGAAAAGTGGCATGGATTATTGTGATTACAGAGGTCCTGGAGATTTGTGATGACAAGGGTCATTGAGCTTTGGGATGACAAGGCCGTGGAACATTGTGATGGCAGGGGTCATTGAGCATAGTTATGACAGGTGTAATGGAGCATTGTGATGACAAGAGCATGGAGCATTGTGATGCCAAGGGTCATGGAGCTTTGTGATGACAAGTTACATGTGGCATTTTGATGACAACCGCGTGGTGCATTGTGATGAGAAGGGCAGGGAGCATTGTGATGACAGTGTCATGGAGCAATTTGAATAAAACTGTCATGGAATATTTTGATGACAGGGGTTATGGAACATTGTTATGTCAGGGGACATGAAGCATTGTGATGAAATGGGTCATGGAACATTTTGTGACAGGGTTTATGGAACATTGTGATGTCAGGGGTCATGGAGAATTGTGAAGATAAAGGCATGTAGCAGTGTGATGACAGTGGTCATGGAACATTGTGATGACAGGGGTGAGCGAGTATTGTGATGACTAGTGTTGGAACATTGTGATATATGTGGTGAGAGAGCATTTTGATGAGAAGTGCATGGAGCATTGTGATCACAAATTTTATGGAGCATACCGATGAAAAGGATGTGGAGCATTGTGATAAAAAGTGTCATGGAGCCTTGTGATTACAAGGCCGTGGAACATTGTGATGGCAGGGGTCATGGAGCATTGTTATGACAAATGTAATGGAGCATTGTGATGACAAGGGCATGGAACAATGTGATGAGAGATTTCATTGAGCATTGTGATGACAATGGCATGGAGCATTGAGATCCCAAGTGTCATGCAGCTTTGTGATGACAAATGATATGGGGCATTTTGATGACAAGGGCGTGGTGCATTGTGATGAGAAGGGCAGGGAGAATTGTGATGACAGGGTTATGGAGCAATTTGAATAAAAAGGTAATGGAATATTTTGATGACAGGAGTTATGGAACATTGTGATGTCAGGGGTCATGAAGCATTGTGATGAAATGGGTCATGGAGCATTTTGTGACAGGGGTTATGGAACATTGTGATGTCAGGGGTCATGGAGCATTGTGATGAAAATGGCATGGCATATTGTGATGACATTTGTCATGGAGCATTGTGCTGACAAGCGCATGGAGCATTTTGATGACAAGTGTCATGGAGCATTGTGCTGACAAAGGCATGGAGCATTGTGATGACAAGTGACACAGAGCATTGTGATGAAAATTTCATGGAGCGTTGTTTTGACAAAGATCACAGAGCCGTGTGTGATGAGGGGATGGACCATTGTGAGGACAAAGGTCATGAATCATTGTGATGACTTGAGTCACGGAGCATTGTGATGACAGGGTTCATGGAGCATTGTGATGAAAAGGAGCATGGAGCATTGTGATTACATGGGTGTTGGAGCATTGTGATGACAAGGACATGGAGCATTGTGATGAGAAGGCAATAGAGCATTTTAATGACATGCGTCATGGAGCTTTGTGATGACAAGGGCATGGAGAATTGTGATTACAGGAGTCATGGAATATTGTGATGACAGGGGTGAGGGAGTATTGTGATGACTAGTGATGGAACATTGTGATATCAGTGGTGAGAAGGCATTTTGAGGAGAAGTGCATGGAGCATTTTGATGAAAAGTTTTATGGAGCATTTTGATGACAAGTATGTGGAGCATTGTGATGACAAGTGCATGGTGCATTGTGATGACATGTGTTATGGAGCATTGTGCTGACACGCGTATCGAGCATTGTGATGACAAGGGTCATGGAGCATTGAGCTGACAAAGGCATGGAGCTTTGTGATGACAAGGGTCACAGAGCATTGTGATAAAAATTTCATGGAGCATTGTGGTGACAAAGGTCACAGAGCTTTGTGTGACGGGGTCACAGACCATTGTGATGACAAATGTCATGAAGCAGTGTGATGACTGAAGTCACAGAGCATTGTGATAAGAGTGGTCTTGGAGCATTGTGATGAAAAGGGAATGGACCATTGTGATGAAAAGGGAATGGATCATTGTGATGAAATAGGCATGGATCCTTGTCATGACAGTGTTCAAGGAGCATACTGATGACAAGTGTCAGGGAGCATTGTGATGACAAGTGTATTGAGCATTGTGGTGACAAAGGTCATGGAGCATTGTGATGAGAAGTACTTGCATAATTGTGATGACGAGCGTCATGGGGTATTGTGATGACAAGTGTTATGGAACGTTGTGATCAGAAGGGTTTGGAGCATTGTGATGACAGAGGTCATGGAGCATTTTAATTTCATTTTGATGACAATAGAATGTATCATTATGATGATGGGCATGGTGCATTTTGATCACAGGGTTCATGGAACATTGAGATGAAAAGGGGCATGGATAATTGTGATTACAGAGGTCTTGGTGCATTCTGATGACAAGGGTCATGGAGCCATGTGATGACAAGGCCGTGGAACATTGTGATGGCAGGGGTCATGGAGCATTGTTATGACAGGTGTAATGGAGCATTGTGATGACAAGGGCATGGAGCAATGTGATGAGAGATTTCATTGAGCATTGTGATGACAATGGCATGGAGCATTGTGATGCCAAGTGTCCTGGAGCTTTGTGATGACAAAGGTCATGGGGCATTTTGACGAGAAGGGCATGGTGCATTGAGATGAGAAGGACAGGGAGCATTGTGATGACAGGGTCATGGAGCAATTGGATGCAAAGGGTCATGGAATATATTGATGACAGGGGTTATGGAACTTTGTGATGTCAAGGGTCATGAAGCATTGTGATGAAGTGGCTCATGGAGCTTTTCGAGACAGGGGTTATGGAACATTGTGATGTCAGGTGTCATGGAGCATTGTGATGATAAGGGCATGTAGCACTGTGATGACAGGGGTCATGGAACACTGTGATGACAGGGGTGAGGGAGTATTGTGATAACTAGTGATGTAACATTGTGATATATGTGGTCAGAGAGCATTTTGATGAGAAGTGCATGAAGCATCGTGATGACAAGTGTTATGGAGCATAGCAATGATAAGGATGTGGAGTATTGTGATGACAAGCGCATGGCACATTTTGATGACATGGTTCATGGAGCACTGTGCTGACAAGCCCATGGAGCATTTTGATGTCAAGTGTCATGGATCATTGTGCTGACAAAGGCATGGAGCATTTTGATGACAAGTGACACAGAGCATTGTGATGAAATATTCATGGAGCATTGTGGTGAAAAAGATCACAGAGTCTTGTGTGACGAGGGCATGGAGCATTGTGATGAGATAGGTCATCAAGCATTGTGATGACCGGAGTCACGGAGCATTGTGATGACAGGGGTCATGTAGCATTGCTCTGACAAGATTTATTGTTTATTGTGATGAGAGTGGGCAGGGCGCATTGTGATGACAAGGGCACTGAACTTTGTGATGACAAGGTCATGGAGTATTGTGATGACAGGTGTCATGGAGCATTGTGATGACAAGGGTCATGCAGCACTGTGATGAGAAGGTCATAGAGCATTGGCCAGAAAATGCTCATGGAGTATTGTGATGACAGTGGTCAAGGAGCATTGTGATGACAAGGGAATGGAGCATTGTGATGACAAGGTCCTGGAGCCGTGTGATGAGAAGACCATGGAGCCTTGTGATGACAAGTCTCATGGAGCATTCTGATGAATAGGGGCATGGAGCATTGTGATTACAGGGGTCTTGGAGCATTGTGATGACAAGAGTCATGGAGCCTTGGATGCCAACGCGGTGGAACATTGTGATGGCAGGGCTCATGGAGCATTATGACAGGGGTAATGGAGCATTGTGATGACAAGGGCATGGAACATTGGTCTGAAAATTTCATGGATTATTGTGATGAGATTCGGCATGGAACATTGTGATGACTAGGGCAAGGAATACTGTGATACATGTGTCATGGAGGATTGTAATGACAAGGGCATAGAGTATTGTGATGAGAAGAGTATCGAGCATTGTGATGACAAGCGTCATGGAGCATTGTGGTGACAAGGACATGGAGCAATGTGAAGAGAGCTTTCAGTAGCACTGTGATGAAATGGCATGGAGCATTGTGATCCCAAGGGTCATGGAGCTTTGTGATGACAAAGGTCAAGGAGCATTTTGATGACAAGGTCGTGGTGCATTTTGATGAGAAGTGCAGGGAGCATTGTGATGACAGGGTCATGGAGCAAATTGATGAAAAGATACATGGAACAGTTTGATGACAGGGGTTATGGAACATTGTGATGTCAGGTGTCATGGAGCATTGTGATGATAAGGGCATGTAGCACTGTGATGACGGTGGTCATGGAACATTGTGATGACAGGGGTGAGCGAGTATTGTGATGACTAGTGATGGAACATTGTGATATATGTGGTGAGAGATCATTTTGATGAGAAGTGCATGGAGCATTGTGATGACAAATTTTATGGAGCATAGCGATGAAAACGACGCGGAGCATTGTGATGAAAAGAGCATGGCACATTGTGATGACATGTGTCATGGAACATTGTGCTGACAAGCGCATGGAGTATTTTGATGACAAGTGTCATGGAGCATTGTGCTGAGAAATGCATGGAGCACTGTGATGACAAGGGACACAGAGCATTGTGATGAAAATTTCATGGAGCATTGTGGTGACAAAGATCAAAGAGCCTTGCGTGACGTGGGCATGGACCATTGTGAGGAGAAAGGTCATGATTCATTGTGATGATTTGAGTCACGGAGCATTGTGAAGACAGGGGTCATGGAGCATTGTGATGACAAGGGCATGGAGCAATGTGATGACAGGGGCATGGAACATCGGTATGACAAGTTTCATGGATTATTGTGATGACAGTGGGCATGGAGCATTGAGATGATAAGGGCATGGAGCATTGTGGTGACAAAGGTCACAGAGCCGTTTGTGACGAGGGCATGGACCATTGTGAGGACAAAGTCATGAAGCATTGTGATGACTGGAGTCACGGAGCATTGTGATGACAGGGGTCATGGAGCATTGTGATGACAAGGGCATGGAGCATTGTGATGACAGGGGCAAGGAACATTGGTCTGACCTGTTTCATGGATTATTGTGATGACAGTGGGAATGGCACATTGTGATGACTAGGGCATGGAATATTGTGATGACAAGGTCATGGAGTATTGTGAAGAGAGGTGTCAGGGAGCATTGTGATGACATATGTCATTGTCCATTGTGATGACAATGGCATGGAGCATTGTGATACCAAGTGTCATGGAGGATTGTGATGACAAAGGTAATGGAGCATTTTGACGACAAGGGCTTGGAACATTGCGATGACAAGTGTCATGGAGCATTGTGATGACAAGTGTCATGGAGCATTGTGATGACAAGGGCATGGAGAATTCTGATGAAAAGGTGCATGGAGCTTCGAGATTACAGGGTTTTTGAAGCAATGTGATTGCAAGGGCATGGAGCATTGTGATGAGAAGGCAATGGAGCATTCTGATGACATTCGTCATGGAGCTTTGTGATGACAAGGACATGGAGCATTGTGATTACAGGGGTCTTGGAGCATTGTGATGAAAAGGGAATGGATCATTGTGATGAAAAGGGCCATTGAGAATTTTGATGAAAACGTCGTGAAGCATTATGATGACAAGCGCATGGAGCTTGCTATGATAGAGGTCATAGAGCATTGCGATGACAAATGCATGGAGAATTGTGATGACAATATCATGTAACATTGTGATGAGAAGTGTCACGAAGCATTGTGATGACAAGGACGTGGAGAATTGTAATGACATGGGACATGGAGCATTGTGATGAACAGGGCATGGAGAATTGTGATAGCAAGACCGTGGAGCACTGTGATGAAAAGACCATGGATAATTATGAGGAAGAGTGTCATGGATCACTGTATTGACAAGGGCCATGGAGCATTGTGATGACAGCTGTCATTTTGCATTGTGATGAGAAGGGTCATGGAGCATTGTGTTGAAAAGTGTCATGGAGCATTGTGATGAGAAGGTCATGGAGCATTAGCCTGAAAATGTTCATGGAGTATTGTGATGACAGTGGTCATGGAGCATTGTGATTACAAGGGAATGTAGCATTTTGATGACAATGTCCTGGAGCAGTGTGATGAGAAGACCATGTGCCTTGTGATGACAAGTCTCATGGAGCAATCTGATGAATAGGGGCATGGAGCATTGTGATTACAGGGGTCTTCGAGCATTGTGATGACAAGTGATTGGAGCATTGTGATGAGAAGGCCATGGAGCATTCTGATGACATGTGTCATGGATCTTTGTGATGACATGGGCATGGAGCATTGTGATTACAGTGGTCTTGGAGCATTGTGATGACATGGGTCATGGAGCCATGGATGCCAAGGCGGTGGAACATTGTGATGGCAGGGGTCATGGAGCATTGTTATGACAGGAGTAATGGAGCATTGAGATGACAAGGGCATGGAACATTGGTCTGAAAATTTCATGGATTATTGTGATGAGATTCGGCATGCGACATTGTGAAGACTAGGGCACGGAACACTGTGATACATGTGTCATGGAGGATTGTAATGACAAGGGCATGGAGCATTGTGTTGAGAAGATTATCGATTATTGTGATGACAAGCGTCATGGAATATCGTGGTGACAAGGACATGGAGCAATGTGAAGAGAGCTTTCAGTAGCACTGTGATGAAATGGCATGGAGCATTGTGATGCCAAGGGTCATGGAGCTTTGTGAGGACAAAGGTCATGAAGCATTGTGATGACTGGAGTCATGGAGCATTGTGATGACAAGGGCATGGAGCATTGTGATGACAGGGGCATGGAACATTGGTCTGACATGTTTCATGGATTATTGTGATATCAGTGGGCATGGCACATTGTGATGACAAGGGCATGGAACATTGTGATGACAAGGTCATGGAGTATTGTGAAGACAGGTGTCGGGGAGCATTGTTATGACATATGTCATTGTCCATTGTGATGACAATGGCATGGAGCATTGTGATACCAAGTCTCATGGAGGATTGTGATGACAAAGGTAATGGAGCATTTTGACGACAAGGGCTTGGAACATTGCGATGACAAGTGTCATGGAGCATTGTGATTACAAGGGCATGGAGCATTCTGATGAAAATGTGCATGGAGCATGGAGATTACAGGGGTTTTGAAGCAATGTGATTACAAGGGCATGGAGCATTGTGATGAGAAGGCAATGGAGCATTCTGATGACATGCGTCATGGAGCTTTGTGATGACAAGGACAGGGAGCATTGTGATTACAGCGGTCTTGGAGCATTGTGATGAAAAGGGAATGGATCATTGTGATGAAAAATGCATAGAGCCTTGTCATGACAGGGTTCAAGGAGCATACTGATGACAACTGTCAGGGAGCATTGTGATGATAAGTGTATTGAGCATTGTGATGACAAAGATCATGGAGCATTGTGATGAGAAGACCATGGATAATTGTGATGACCAGAGTCATGGGGCATTGTGATGACAAGTATTATGGAACATTGTGATCAGAAGGGTTTGGTGCATTGTGATGACAAAGGTCATTGAGCATTTTGATTTCATTGTGATGACAATAGCATGAAATATTATGGTGATGGGCACGGTGCATTGTGATGACAGGGTTCAAGGAGCATTGAGATGAAAAGGGGCATGGAGCATTGTGATGACAGGGTTCATGGAGCATTGCTCTGACAAGATTTATGGATTATTGTGATGAGAGTGGGCAGGGCGCATTGTTATGACAAGGGTATGGAACATTGTGATGACAAGGTCATGGAGTATTGTGAAGACAGGTGTCAGGGATCTTTGTGATGACATATGTCATTGTCCATTGTGATGACAATGGCATGCAGCATTATGATACCAAGTGTCATGGAGGATTGTGATGACAAAGGTAATGGAGCATTTTGATGAAAAGGACTTGGAACATTGTGATGACAAGGGTCATGGAGCATTGTGATGACAAGGGCATGGATCATTGTGATGACAATGGCCATTGAGAATTTTGATGACAACGTCGTGAAGCATTTTGATGACAAGCGCATGGAGCTTGCTATGAAAGGGTCGTAGAGCATTGCGATGACAAGTGCATGGGGAATTGTGATGACAAGATCATGTAACATTGTGATGAAAAGTATCACGAAGCATTGTGATGACAAGGACTTGGAGAATTGTAATGACATGGGACATGGAGCATTGTGATGAACAGGGCATGGAGAATTGTGATAGCAAGATCGTGGAGCATTGTGATGAAAAGACCATGGATAATTATGAAGAAGAGCGTCATGGATCACTGTAATGACAAGGGGCATGGAGCATTCTGATGACAGGTGTCATGGAGCATTGTGATGAGAGGGGTCATGGAGCATTTTCATGACAAGCGTCATGGAGCATTGTGATGAGAAGGTCATGGAGCATTCTGATGAATAGGGGCATGAAGCATTGTGATTACAGGGGTCTTGGAGCATTGTGATGACAAGGAATGGAGCATTGTGATGACAAGGTCCTGGAGCAGTGTGATGAGAAGACCATGGAGCCTTGTGATGACAAGTCTCATGGAGCATTCTGATGAATAGGGGCATGGAGCATTGTGATTACAGGGGTCTTGGAGCATTGTGATGACAAGGGCATGGAGCATTGTGATGAGAAGGCCATGGAGCATTCTGATGACATGTGTCATGGATTTTTGTGATGACATGGTCATGGAGCATTGTGATTACAGGGGTCTTGAAGCACTGTGATGACAAGGGTCATGGAGCCTTGGATGCCAAGGCGGTGGAACATTGTGATGGCAGGGGTCATGGAGCATAATTATGACAGGGGTAATGGAGCATTGTGATGACAAGGGCATGGAACATTGGTCTGAAAATTTCATGGATTATTGTGATGAGATTCGGCATGGAACATTGTGATGACTAGGGCACGGAACACTGTGATACATGTGTCATGGAGGATTGTAATGACAAGGGCATGGAACATTGTGATGAGAAGAGTATCGAGCATTGTGATGAGAAGCGTCATGGAACATTGTGGTGACAAGGACATAGAGCAATGTGAAGAGAGCTTTCAGTAGCACTGTGATGAAATGGCATGGAGCATTGTGATGCCAAGGGTCATGGAGCTTTGTGAGGACAAAGTCATGAAGCATTGTGATGACTGGAGTCACGGAGCATTGTGATGACAGGGGTAATGGAGCATTGTGATGACAAGGGCATGGAGCATTGTGATGACAGGGGCATGGAACATTGGTCTGACATGTTTCATGGATTATTGTGATATCAGTGGGCATGGCACATTGTGATGACAAGGGCATGGAACATTGTGATGACAAGGTCATGGATTATTGTTACGACAGGTGTCAGGGAGCATTGTGGTGACATATGTCATTGTCCATTGTGATGACAATGGCATGGAGCATTGTGATACCAAGTGTCATGGAGGATTGTGATGACAAAGGTAATGGAGCATTTTGACGACAAGGGCTTGGAACATTGCGATGACAAGTGTCATGGAGCATTGTGATTACAAGGGCATGGAGCATTCTGATGAAAAGGTGCATGGAGCTTTGAGATTAAAGAGGTTTTGAAGCAATGTGATTACAAGGGCATGGAGGATTGTGATGAGAAGGCAATGGAGCATTCTGATGACATGTGTCATGGAGCTTTGTGATGACAAGGACATGGAGCATTGTGATTACAGGGGTCTTGGAGCATTGTGATGAAAAGGGAATGGATCATTGTGATGAAAAATGCATGGAGCCTTGTCATGACAGGTTTCAAGGAGCATACTGATGACAACTGTCAGGGAGCATTGTGATGATAAGTGTATTAAGCATTGTGATGACAAAGATCATGGGGCATTGTGATGAGAAGACCATGGATAATTGTGATGACCAGTGTTATGGGGAATTGTGATGACAAGTATTATGGAACATTGTGATCAGAAGGTTTTGGTGTACTGTGATGACAAAGGTCATTGAGCATTTTGATTTCATTGTGATGACAATAGCATGAAATATTATGGTGATGGGCAAGGTGCATTGTGATGACAGGGTTCATGGAGCATTGAGATGAAAAGGGGCATGGAGCATTGTGATGACAGGGGTCATGGAGCATTGCTCTGACAAGATTTATGGATTATTGTGATGAGAGTGGGCAGAGCGCATGGTGATGACAAGGGTATGGAACATTGTGATGACAAGGTCATGGAGTATTGTGAAGACAGGTGTCAGGGATCATTGTGATGACATATGTCATTGTCCATTGTGATGACAATGGCATGGAGCATTGTGATACCAAGTGTCATGGAGGATTGTGATGACAAAGGTAGTGGAGCATTTTGATGAAAAGGGCTTGGAACATTGTGATGACAAGGATCATGGAGCAATGTGATGACAAGGGCATGGAGCATTGTGATGACAAGGGCCATTGAGAATTTTGATGACAACGTCGTGAAGCATTGTGATGACAAGCGCATGGAGCTTGCTATGACAGGGGTCCTAGAGCATTGCGATGACAAGTGCATGGGGAATTGTGATGACAAGATCATGTAATATTGTGATGAAAAGTATCATGAAGCATTGTGATGACAAGGACGTGGAGAATTGTAATGACATGGGACATGGATCATTGTGATGAACAGGGCATGGAGAATTGTGATAGCAAGACCGTGGAGCATTGTGATGAAAAGACCATGGATAATTATGAAGAAGAGCGTCATGGATCACTGTAATGACAAGGGGCATGGAGCATTCTGATGACAGGTGTCATGGATCATTGTGATGAGAGGGGACATGGAGCATTTTCATGACAAGGGTCATGTAGCACTGTGATTAAAATGTCATGGAGCATTGGCCTGAAAATGTTCATGGAGTACTGTGATGACTGTGGTCAAGGAGCATTGTGATGACAAGGGAATGGAGCATTGTGATGACAAGGTCCTGGAGCAGTGTGATGAGAAGACCATGGAGCCTTGTGATGACAAGTCTCATGGAGCATTCTGATGAATAGGGGCATGGAGCATTGTGATTACAGGGGTCTTGGAGCATTGTGATGACAAGGGCATGGAGCATTGTGATGAGAAGGCCATGGAGCATTCTGATGACATGTGTCATGGATTTTTGTGATGACATGGTCATGGAGCATTGTGATTACAGGGGTCTTGAAGCACTGTGATGACAAGGGTCATGGAGCCTTGGATGCCAAGGCGGTGGAACATTGTGATGGCAGGGGTCATGGAGCATAATTATGACAGGGGTAATGGAGCATTGTGATGACAAGGGCATGGAACATTGGTCTGAAAATTTCATGGATTATTGTGATGAGATTCGGCATGGAACATTGTGATGACTAGGGCACGGAACACTGTGATACATGTGTCATGGAGGATTGTAATGACAAGGGCATGGAACATTGTGATGAGAAGAGTATCGAGCATTGTGATGACAAGCGTCATGGAACATTGTGGTGACAAGGACATAGAGCAATGTGAAGAGAGCTTTCAGTAGCACTGTGATGAAATGGCATGGAGCATTGTGATGCCAAGGGTCATGGAGCTTTGTGAGGACAAAGGTCATGAAGCATTGTGATGACTGGAGTCACGGAGCATTGTGATGACAGGGGTCATGGAGCACTGTGATGACAAGGGCATGGAACATTGTGATGACAGGGGCATGGAACATTGGTCTGACATCTTTCATTGATTATTGTGATGACAGTGGGCATGGCACATTGTGATGACAAGGGCATGGAACATTGTGATGACAAGGTCATGGAGTATTGTGAAGACAGGTGTCAGGGAGCATTGTGATGACATATGTCATTGTCCATTGTGATGACAATGGCATGGAGCATTGTGATACCAAGTGTCATGGAGGATTGTGATGACAAAGGTAATGGAGCATTTTGACGACAAGGGCTTGGAACATTGCGATGACAACTGTCATGGAGCATTGTGATTACAAGGGCATGGAGCATTCTGATGAAAATGTGCATGGAGCTTTAAGATTACAGGGGTTTTGAAGCAATGTGATTACAAGGGCATGGAGCATTGTGATGAGAAGGCAATGGAGCATTCTGAAGACATGCGTCATGGAGCTTTGTGATGACAAGGACATGGAGCATTGTGATTACAGGGGTCTTGGAGCATTGTGATGAAAAGGGAATTGATCATTTTGATGAAAAATGCATGGAGCCTTGTCATGACAGGGTTCAAGGAGCATACTGATGACAAGTGTCAGCGAGCATTGTGATGCCAAGTGTATTGAGCATTGTGGTGACAAAGGTCATGGAGCATTGTGATGAGAACACCTTGCATAATTGTGATGACGAGCGTCATGGGGCATGTGATGACAAGTGTTATGGAACATTGTGATCAGAAGGGTTTGGAGCATTGTGATGACAGAGGACATGGAGCATTTTGATTTCATTGTGATGACAATAGCATGAATCATTATGATGATGGGCATGGTGCATTGTGATGACAGTGTTCATGGAGCATTGAGATGAAAAGTGGCATGGAGAATTGTGATTACAGAGGTCTTGGAGCATTGTGATGACAAGGGTCATGGAGCCTTGTGATGACAAGGCCGTGGAACATTCTGATGACAGGGGTCATGGAGCATTGTTATGACAGGTGTAATGGAGCATTGTGATGACAGGGCATGGAGCAATGTGATGAGAGATTTCATTGAGCATTGTGATGACAATGACATGGAGCATTGTGATTCCAAGGGTCATGGAGCTTTGTGATAACAAATGTCATGGGGCATTTTGATGACAAGGGCGTGGTGCATTGTGATGAGAAGGGCAGGGAGCATTGTAATGACAAGTTTTATGGAGCATAGCGATGAAAACGATGTGGAGCATTGCGATGAAATGAGCATGGCACATTGTGATTACATGTGTCATGGAGCATTGTGCTGACAAGCGCATGGAGCATTGTGATGACAAGTGTCATGGAGCATTGTGCTGAGAAAGGCATGGAACATTGTGATGACAAGGGACACAGAGCATTGTGATGAAAATTTCATGAAGCGTTGTGTTTACAAGGATCACAGAGCCTTGTGTGACAAGGGCATGGACCATTGTGAGGACAAAGGTCATGAATCATTGTGATGACTGGAGTCACGGAGCATTGTGATGACAGGGGTAATGGAGCATTGTGATGACAAGGGCATGGAGCAATGTGATGACAGGGGCATGGAACATTGGTCTGACATGTTTTATGGATTATTGTGATGACAGTGGGCATGGTGCATTGTGATAACAAGGGCATGGAACATTGTGATGACAAGGTCATGTAGTATTGTGAAGACAGGTGCGAGGGAGCATTGTGATGACATATGTCATTGTCCATTGGGATGACAATGGCATGGAGCATTGTGATACCAAGTGTCATGGAGGATTGTGATGACAAACGTAATGGAGCATTTTGATGACAAGGGCTTGGAACATTGCGATGACAAGGGTCATGGAGCATTGTGATGACAAGGGCATGGAGCATTCTGATGAAAAGGTGCATGGAGCATTGAGATTACAGGGGTTTTGAAGCAATGTGATTCCAAGGGCATGGAGCATTTTGATGAGAAGGCAATGGAGCAAGCTGATGACATGCGTCATGGAGCTTTGTGATGACAAGGACAGGGAGCATTGTGATTACATGGGTCTTGGAGCATTGTAACGAAAAGGGAATGGGTCACTGTGATGAAAAATGCATGGAGCCTTCTCATGACAGGGTTCAAGGAGCATTCTGATGACAACTGTCAGGGAGCATTGTGATGATAAGTTTATTGAGCATTGTGATGACAAAGAACATGGAGCATTGTGATGAGAAGACCGTGGATAATTGTGATGACCATCGTCATGGAGCATTGTGATGACAAGTGTTATGGAACATGGTGATCAGAAGGGTTTGGTGCATTGTGATGACAGAGGTCATTGAGCATTTTGATTTCTTTGTGATTACAATAGCATGAAATATTATAGTGATGGGCACGGTGCATTGTGATGACAGGGATCATGGAGCATTGAGATGAAAAGGGGCATGGAGCATTGTGATTACAAGGGTGTTGGATCATTGTGATGACAAGGGCATGGAGCATTGTGAAGACAAGGCCGTGGAACATTGTGATGGCAGGGGTCATGGAGCACTGTTATGAGAGGTGTAATGGAGCTTTGTGATGACAAGGGCAAGGAGAATTGTGATTACAGGGGTCATGGAATATTGTGATGACAGGGGTGAGGGAGTATTTTGATGACTAGTGATGGAACATTGTGATATCAGTGGTGAGAAAGCATTTTGTGGAGAAGTCCATGGAGCATTTTGATGACAAGGGTTGTGGAGCATTTTGATGACAAGGATGTGGAGCATTGTGATGACAAGTGCATGGTGCATTGTGATGACATGGGTTATGGAGCATTGTGCTGACAAAGGCAAGGAGCTTTGTGATGACAAGGGTCACAGAGCATTGCGATAAAAATTTCATGCAGCATTGTGGTGACAAATGTCACAGAGCTTTGTGTGACGAGTTCATGGACCATTGTGAGGACAAATGTCATGAAGCATTGTGATGACTGGAGTCACGGAGCATTGTGATAACAGGGGTCTTGGAGCCTTGTGATGAAAAGGGAATGGATCATTGTGATGAAAAAGGCATGGAGCCTTGTCATGACAGTGTTCAAGGAGCATAATGATGACAAGTGTCAGCGAGCATTGTGATGCCAAGTGTATTGAGCATTGTGGTGACAAAGGTCATGGATCATTGTGATGAGAAGACCTTGCATAATTGTGATGACGAGCGTCATGGGGCATGTGATGACATGTGTTATGGAACATTGTGATCAGAAGGGTTTGGAGCATTGTGATGACAGAGGACATGGAGCATTTTGATTTCATTGTGATGAAAATAGCATGAAATAGTATGGTGTTGGGCACGGTGCATTGTGATGACAGTGTTCATGGAGCATTGAGATGAAAAGCGGCATTGAGAATTGTGATTACAGAGGTCTTGGGGCATTGTTATGACAAGGGCATGGAGCATTGTGATGAGAGGCCATGGAGCATTCTGATGACATGCGTCATGGAGCTTTGTGATGACAAGGGCATGGAGAATTGTGATTACAGGGGTAATGGAATATTGTGATGACAGGGGTGAGGGAGTATTGTGATGACTAGTGATGGAACATTGTGATATCAGTGGTGAGAAGGCATTTTGAGGAGAAGTGCATGGAGCATTGTGATGACAAAGTTTATGGAGCATTTTGATGACAAGGATGTGGAGCATTGTGATGACAAGTGCATGGTGCATTGTGATGACATGTGTTATGGAGCATTGTGCTGACACGCGAGTCGAGCATTTTGATGACAAGGGTCATGGAGCATTTTGATGACAAGGGCTTGGAATATTGTGATGACAAGGGTCATGGAGCATTGTGATGACAATGGCATGGAGCATTCTGATGACAAGTGACATTGAGAATATTGATGACAACGTCGTGAAGCATGGTGATGACAAGCACATGGAGCTTGCTATGACAGGGGTCATAGAGAATTGCGATGACAAGTGCATGGAGCATTGTGATGACAAGATCATGTAACATTGTGATGAGATGTGTCACGAAGCATTGTGATGACAAGGACGTGGAGAATTGTAATGACATAGGACATGGAGCATTGTGATGAACAGGGCATGGAGAACTGTGATAGCAAGACCGTGGAGCACTGTGATGAAAAGATCATGGATAATTTTGATGAAGAGCGTAATGGATCATTGTAATGACAAGGGTCTTGGAGCATTCTGATGACAGGTGTCATGGAGCATTGTGATGAGAGGGGTCATGGAGCATTGTGATGACAAGTGTAATGGAACATTGTGATGAGAAGGTCATGGAGCATTGGCCTGAAAATGTTCATGGAGTATTGTGATGACAGTGGTCAAGGAGCATTTTGATGACAAGGGAATGGAGCATTGTGATAACAAGGTGTTGGAGCAGTGTGATGAGAAGACCATGGAGCCTTGTGATGACAAGTCTCATGGAGCATTCTGATGAATAGGGGCATGGAGCATTGTGATTACAGGGGTCTTGGAGCATTGTGATGACAAGGCATGGAGCATTGTGACAAGAAGGCCATGGAGCATTCTGATGACATGTGTAATGGATTTTTGTGATGACAAGGGCATGGAGCATTGTGATTACAGGGGTCTTGGAGCATTGTGATGACAAGGGTCATGGAGCCTTGGATGCCAAGGTGGTGGAACATTGTGATGGCAGGGGTCATGGAGCATTGTTATGACAGGGGTAATGGAGCATTGTGATGACAAGGGCATGGAACATTGGTCTGAAAATTTCATGGATTATTGTGATGAGATTCGGCATGGAACACTGTGATGATTAGGGCATGGAACACTGTGATACATGTGTTATGGAGGATTGTAATGACAAGGGAATGGAGCATTGTGATGAGAAGTGTATCGAGCTTTGTGATGACAAGCGTCATGGAGCATTGTGGTGAAAAGGGCATGGAGCAATGTGATGAGAGGTTTCATGTAGCATTGTGATGAAATTGCATGGAGCATTGTGATGCCAAGGGTCATGGAGCTTTGTGATGACAAACGTCATGGAACATTTTGATGACAAGTTTGTGGTGCATTGTGATGAGAAGGGTCACAGAGCATTGTGATACTAAGTGTCATGGAGTATTGAGATGAAAAAGGTAATGGAGCATTTTGATGACAAGGGCTGGGAACATTGCGATGACAAGGGTCATGGAGCCTTGTGATGACAAGGCCGTGGAACATTGTGATGGCAGGGGTCATGGAGCATTGTTATGACAGGTGTAATGGAGCATTGTGATGACAGAGGGCATGGAGCATTTTGATATCATTTTGATGACAATAGCATGAATCATTATGATGATGGGCATGGTGCATTGTGATGACAGTCTTCATGGCGCATTGAGATGAAAAGTTGAATGGAGAATTGTGATTACAGAGGTCTTGGAGCATTGTGATGTCAAGGGTCATGGAGCCTTGTGATGACAAGGCCATGGAACATTGTGATGGCAGGGGTCATGGAGCATTGTAATGACAGGTGTAATGGAGCATTGTGATGACAAGGGCATGGAGCAATGTGATGAGAGATTTCATTGAGCATTGTGATGACAATGGAATGGATCATTGTGAAGCCAAGGGTCATGGAGCTTTGTGATGACAAATGTCATGGGGCATTTTGATGACAAGGGCGTGGTGCATTGTGATGAGAAGTGCAGGGTGCATTGTGATGACACGGTCATGGAGCAATTTGAATAAAAGTGTCATGGAATATTTGGAAGAGAGGGGTTATGGAACATTGTTATGTCAGTTGTCATGAAGCATTGTGATGAAATGGTCATGGAGCATTGTGTGACAGGGGTTATGGAACATTGTGATGTCAGGGGTCATGGGGCATTGTGATGATAAGTGCATGTAGCACTTTGATGACAGTGGTCATGGAACATTGTGATGACAGGGGTGAGCAAATATTGTGATGACTAGTGATGGAACATTGTGATATATGTGGTGAGAGAGCATTTTGATGAGAAGTGCATGGAGCATTGTGATGACAAGTATTATGGAGCATAGCGATGAAAAGGATGTGGAGCATTGTGAAGAAAACAGCATGGCACATTGTGATGACATGTGTCATGGAGCATTGTTCTGACAAGGGCATGGAAAATTTTGATGACAAGTGTCATGGAGCATTGTGCTGACAAAGGCATGGAACATTGTGATGACAAGGGACACAGAGCATTGTGATGAAAATTTCATGGAACGTTGTGGTGACAAGGATCACAGAGCCTTGTGTGACGAGGGCATGGACCTTTGTGAGGACAAAGGTCATGAATCATTGTGATGACTGCAGTCACGGAGCATTGTGATGACAGGGGTAATGGAGCATTGTGATGACAAGGTCATGGAGCAATGTGATGACAGGGGCATGGAACATTGGTCTGAAATGTTTCATGGATTATTGTGATGACAGTGGGCATGGTGCATTGTGATAACAAGGGCATGGAACATTGTGATGACAAGGTCATGGAGTATTGTGAAGAGAGGTGTCAGGGAGAATTGTGATGACATATGTTATTGTCCATTGTGATGACAATGGCATGGAGCATTGTGATGAAAAGTTGCATGCAGCATTGCGAGTACAGGGGTTTTGAAGCAATGTGATTACAAGGGCATGGAGCATTGTGATGAGAAGGCAATGGAGCATTCTGATGACATGCGTCATGGAGCTTTGTGATGACAAAGATATGGAGCATTGTGATTACAGGGGTCTTGGAGCATTGTGATGAAAAGGGAATGGGTCACTGTGATGAAAAATTCATGGAGCCTTGTCATGACAGTGTTCAAGGAGCATACTGATGACAACTTTCAGGGAGCATTGTGATGATAAGTTTATTGAGTATTGTGATGTCAAAGAACATGGAGCATTGTGATGAGTAGACCAGGGATAATTGTGATGACCAGCGTCACTGGGCATTGTGATGACAAGTGTTATGGAACATTGTGATCAGAAGGGTTTTTTGCATTGTGATGACACAGGTCATTGAGCATTTTGATTTCATTGTGATGACAATAGCATGAAATATTATGGTGATGGGCACGGTGCATTGTGATGACAGGGTTCATGGAGCATTGAGATGAAAAGGGGCATGGAGCATTGTGATTACAGGGGTGTTGGAGCATTTTGCTGACACGCGCATCGAGCATTGTGATGACAAGGGTCACAGAGCATTGTGATAAAAATTTCATGGAGCATTGTGGTGACAAAGGTCACAGAGCTTTGTGTGACGAGGTCATGGACCATTGTGATGACAAGTGTCATGAAGCATTGTAATGACTGGAGTCACGGAGCATTGTGATAACAGGGGTCTTGGAGCATTGTGATGAAAAGGGAATGGATCATTGTGATGAAAAAGGCATGAAGCCTTGTAATGACAGTGTTCAAGGAGCATACTGATGACAAGTGTCAGTGAGCATTGTGATGCCAAGTGTATTGAGCATTGTGGTGACAAATGTCATGGAGCATTATGATGAGAAGTCCTTGCATAATTGTGATGACCAGCGTCATGGGGCATGTGATGACAAGTGTTATGGAACATTGTGATCAGAAGGGTTTGGAGCATTGTGATGACAGAGGACATGGAGCATTTGGATTTCATTGTGATGACAATAGCATGAAATATTATGGTGTTGTGCATGGTGCATTGTGATGAGAGTGTTCATGGAGCATTGAGATGAAAAGTGGCATGGAGAATTGTGATTACAGAGGTCTTGGAGCATTGTGATGACAAGTGTCATGGAGCCTTGTGATGACAAGGCCGTGGAACATTGTGATGGCAGAGGTCATGGAGCATTGTTATGAAAGGTGTAAAGGAGCATTGTGATGACAACGGCATGGAGCAATGTGATGAGAGATTTCATTGAGCATTGTGATGACAATGGCATGGAACACTGTGATGCCAAGGGTTATGGAGCTTTGTGATGACAAAAGTCAACGGGCATTTTGAAGACAAGGGCGTGGTGCATTGTGATGAGAAGGTCAGGGAGCATTGTGATGACAGGGTCATGGAGCAATTTGAATAAAAGTGTCATGGAATATTTTGATGACAGTGGTTATGGAACATTGTGATGTCAGGGGTCATGAAGCATTGTGATGAAATGGGTCATGGAGCATTTTGTGACAGTGGTTATGGAACATTGTGATGTCAGGGGTCATGGAGCATTGTGATGATAAGGGCATGTAGCACTGTGATGACAGTGGTCATGGAACATTGTGATGACAGGGGTGAGCAAGTATTGTGATGACTAGTGATGGAACATTGTGATATATGTGGTGAGAGAGCATTTTGATGAGAAGTGCATGGAGCATTGTGATGACAAGTTTTATGGAGCATAGCGATGAAAAGGATGTGGAGCATTGTGATGAAAAGAGCATGGCACATTGTGATGACATGTGTCATGGAGCATTGTGCTGACAAGCGCATGGAGCATTTTGATGACAAGTCTCATGGAGCATTGTGCTGACAAAGGCATGGAGCATTGTGATGACAAGGGACACAGAGCATTCTGATGAAAATTTCATGGAGCATTGTGGTGACAAAGATCACAGAGCCTTGTGTGACGAGGGCATAGACCTTTGTGAGGGCAAAGGTCATGAATAATTGTGATGACTGGAGTCACGGAGCATTGTGATGACAGGGGTCATGGAGGATTGTGATGACAAGGGCATGGAGCAAATTGATGACAGGGGCATGGAACATTGGTCTGACAAGTTTCATAGATTTTTGTGATGACAGAGGGCATGGAGCATTGAGATGACAAGGGCATGGAGCATTGTTGTGACAAAGGTCACAGAGCCTTGTGTGACGAGGGCATGGACCATTGTGAGGACAAAGGTCATTAATCATTGTGATGACTGGAGTCACGGAGCATTGTGATGACAGGGGTCATGGCGCATTGTGATGACAATGGCATGGAGCATTGTTATGACAGGGGCATGGAACATCGGTCTGACATGTTTCATGAATTATTGTGATGACAGTGGGCATAGTGCATTGTGATGACAAGGGCATGGAACATTGTGATCACAAGGTCATGGTCTATTGTGAAGAGAGGTGTCAGGGAGCATTGTGATGACATATGTTATTGTCCATTGTGATGACTATGGCATGGAGCATTGTGATACCAAGTGTCATGGAGGATTGTGATGACAAAGGTAATGGAGCATTATGATGACAGGGGTCATGGAGCATTCTGATGAAAAGTTTCATGGAGCATTGAGATTACAGTGGTTTTGAAGCAATGTGTTTACAAGGGCATGGAGCATTGTGATGAGAATGCAATGTAGCATTCTGATGACATGTGTCATGGAGGTTTGTGATGACAAGGACATGGAGCATTGTGATTACAGGGGTCTTGGAGCATTGTGATGAAAAGGGAATGGGTCATTGTGATGAAAAATGCATGGAGTCTTTTCATGACAGGGTTCAAAGAGCATACTGATGACAACTGTCAGGGAGCATTGTGATGATAAGTGTATTGAGCATTGTGATGACAAAGATCATGGAGCATTGTGATGAGTAGACCATGGATAATTGTGATGACCAGCGTCATGGGGCATTGTGATGACAAGTGTTATGGAACATTGTGATCAGAAGGGTTTGGTTCATTGTGATGACAGAGGTCATTGAGCATTTTGATTTCATTTTGATGACAATAGCATGAAATATTATGGTGATGGGCACGGTGCATTGTGATGACAGGGTTCATGGAGCATTGAGATGAAAAGGGGCATGGAGCACTGTGATTACAGGGGTGTTGGGGCATTGTGATGACAAGGGCATGGAGCATTGTGATGAGAAGGCCATTGAGCATTCTGATGACATGCGTCATGGAGCTTTGTGATGACAAGGGCATGGAGAATTGTGATTACAGGGGTCATGGAATATTGTGATGACAGGGTTGAGGGAGTATTTTGATGACTACTGATGGAACATTGTGATATCAGTGGTGAGAAGGCATTTTGAGGAGAAGTGCATGGAGCATTGTGATGACAAGGTTTATGGAGAATTTTGATGACATGGATGTGGAGAATTGTGATGACAAGTGCATGGTGCATTGTGATGACATGGGTTATTGAGCATGGTGCTGACATGTGCATCGAGCATTGTGATGACAAGGGTCATGGAGCATTGTGCTGACAACGGCATGGAGCTTTGTGATGACAAGGGTCACAGAGCATTGTGATAAAAATTTCATGGAGCATTGTGGTGACAAAAGTCACAGAGCTTTGTGTGATGAGGTCATGGACCATTGTGATGACAAATGTCCTGAAGCATTGTGATGACTGGAGTCAGGGAGCGTTGTGATAACAGGGGTCTTGGAGCATTGTGATGAAAAGGGAATGGATCATTGTGATGAAAAAGGCATGGAGCCTTGTCATGACAGTGTTCAAGGAGCATAATGATGACAATTGTCAGCGAGCATTTGATGCCAAGTGTATTGAGCATTGTGGAGACAAAGGTCATGGATCATTGTGATGAGAAGACCTTGCATCATTGTGATGACGAGTGTCATGGGGCATGTGATGACAAGTGTTATGGAACATTGTGATCAGAAGGGTTTGGAGCATTGTGATGACAGAGGACATGGAGCATTTTGATTTCATTGTGATCACAAATGTCATTGTCCATTGTGATGACAATGGCATGGAGCATTGTGATACTAAGTGTCATGGAGTATTGAGATGACAAAGGTAATGGAGCATTTTGATGACAAGGGCTTGGAACATTGCGATGACAAGGGTCATGGAGCATTGTTATGACAAGGCCGTGGAACATTGTAATGGCAGGGGTCATGGAGCATTGTTATCACAGGTGTAATGTAACATTGTGATGACAAGGGCATGGAGCAATGTGATGAGAGATTTCTTTGAGCATTGTGATGACAATGGCATGTAACACTGTGATGCCAAGGGTTATGGAGCTTTGTGATGACAAATGTCAAGGGGCATTTTGATGACAAGGGCGTGGTGCATTGTGATGAGAAGGGAAGGGAGCATTGTGATGACAGGGTCATGGAGCAATTTGAATAAAAGTGTCATGGAATATTTTGATGACAGGGGTTATGGAACATTGTGTGTCAGGGGTCATGAAGCATTAAGATGAAATGGGTCATAGAGCATTTTGTGACAGGGGTTATGGAACATTGTGATATCAAGGGACATGGAGCATTGTGATGATAAGGAGATGTAGCACTGTGATGACAGTGGTCATGGAACATTGTGATGACAGGGGTGAGCGAGTATTGTGATTACTAGTGATGGAACATTGTGATATATGCGGTGAGAGATCATTTTGATGAGAAGTGCATGGAGCATTTTGATGACAATTTTTATGGAGCACAGCGATGAGAAGGATGTGGAGCCTTCTGATGAAAAGAGCATGGCACATTGTGATGACATGTGTCATGGAGAATTGTGCTGACAAGCGCATGGAGCATTTTGATGACAAGTGTCATGGAGCATTGTGCTGACAAAGGCATGGAGCATTGTGATGACAAGGGACACAGAGCACTGTTATGAAAATTTCATGGAGCATTGTGGTGACAAAGATCACAGAGCCTTGTGTGACTAGGGCATGGACCATTGTGAGGACAAAGGTCATGAATCATTGTGATGACTGGAGTCACGGAGCATTTTGATGACAGGGGTCATGGACCATTGTGATGACAAGGGCATGGAGCAATGTGATGACAGGGGCATGGAACATTGGTCTGACAAGTTTCATAGATTTTTGTGATGAGAGTGGGCATGGAGCATTGAGATGACAAGGGCATGGATAATTGTGGTGACAAAGGTCACAGAGCCTTGTGTGATGAGGGCATGGACCATTGTGAGGACAAAGGTCATGAAGCATTGTGATGACTGGAGTCACGGAGCATTGTGATGACAGGGGTCATGGGGCATTGTGATGACAATGGCATGGAACATTTTTATGACAGGGGCATGGAACATTGGTCTGACATATTTCATGGATTATTGTGATGACAGTGGGCATGGGGCATTGTGATGACAAGGGCATGGAACATTGTGATGACAAGGTCATGGAGTATTGTGAAGACAGGTGTCAGGGAGCATTGTGCTGACATATGTCATTGTCCATTGTGATGACTATGGCATGGAGCATTGTGATACCAAGTGTCATGGAGGATTGTGATGACAAAGTAATGGAGCATTTTGATGACAAGTGCTTGGAACATTGCGATGACATGTGTCATGGAGCATTGTGATGACAAGGGCATGGAGCTTTCTAATGAAAAGTTGCATGGAGCATTGAGATTACGGGGGTTTTGAAGCAATGTGATTACAAGGGCATGGAGCAATGTGATGAGAAGGCAATGGAGCATTCGGATGACATGCGTCATGGAGCTTTGTGATGACAAGGACATGGATCATTGTGATTACAGGGGTCTTGGAGCATTGTGATGAAAAGGGAATGGATCATTGTGATGAAAAATGCATGGAGCCTTGTCATGACAGGTTTCAAGGAGCATACTGATGACAACTATCAGGGAGCATTGTGATGATAAGTGTATTGAGCATTGTGATGACAAAGCTCATGAAGCATTGTGATAAGAAGACCATGGATAATTGTGATGACCAGCGTCATGGGGCATTGTGATGACAAGTGTTATGGAACATTGTGATCAGAATTGTTTGGTGCATTGTGATGACTGAGGTCATTGAGAATTTTGATTTCATTGTGATGACAATAGCATGAAATATTATGGTGATGGGCACGGTGCATTGTGATGACAGGTTTCATGGAGCATTGAGATAAAAAGGGGCATGGAGCATTGTGATTACAGGGGTGTTGGAGCATTGTGATGACAAGGGCATGGAGCAATGTGATGAGAAATCCATGGAGCATTCTGATGACATGCGTCATGGAGATTCGTGTTGAAAAGGGCATGGAGAATTGTGATTACAGGTGTCATGGAATATTGTGATGACAGGGGTGATGGAGTATTGTGATGACTAGTGATGGAACATTGTGATATCAGTGGTGAGAAGGCATTTTGAGGAGAAGTGCATGGAGCATTGTGATGACAAGGTTTTTGGAGCATTTTGATGACAAGGATGTGGAGCATTGTGATGACAAGTGCATGGTGCATTGTGATGACATGGGTTATGGAGCATTGTGCTGACACGCGCAACGAGCATTGTGATGACAAGGGTCATGGAGCATTGTGCTGACAAAGGCATGGAGCTTTCTGATGACAAGGATCACAGAGCATTGTGATGACAGGGTCATGGAGCATTGTGATGAAAAGGGAATGGATCATTGTGATGAAAAAGGCATGGAGCCTTGTCATGACAGTGTTCAAGGAGCATACTGATGACAAGTGTCAGCGAGCATTGTGATGCCATGTGTATTGAGCATTGTGGTGACAAAGGTCATGGATCATTGTGATGAGAAGACCTTGCATAATTGTGATGACGAGCGTCATGGGGCATGTGATGACAAGTGTTATGGAACATTGTGATCATAAGGGTTTGGTGCATTGTGATGACTGAGGTCATTGAGAATTTTGATTTCATTGTGATGACAATAGCATGAAATATTATGGTGATGGGCACGGTGCATTGTGATGACAGGGTTCATGGAGCATTGAGATGAAAAGTGGCATGGAGCATTGTGATTACAGGGGTGTTGGAGCATTGTGATGACAAGGGCATGGAGCATTGTGATGAGAAGGCCATGGAGCATTCTGATGACATGCGTCATGGAGCATTGTGATGAAAAGGACATGGAGAATTGTGATTACAGGGGTCATGGAATATTGTGATGACAGGTGTGAGGGAGTATTGTGATGACTAGTGATGGAACATTGTGATACCAGTGGTGAGAAGGCATTTTGTGGAGAAGTGCATGGAGCATTGTGATGACAAGATTTATGGAGCATGTTGATGAAAAGGATGTGGAGCATTGTGATGACAAGTGCATGGTGCATTGTGATGACATGGGTTATGGAGCATTGTGCTGACACGCACAACGAGCATTGTGATGACAAGTGCATGGTGCATTGTGATGACATTGGTTATGGATCCTTGTGCTGACACGCGCATCGAGCATTGTGATGACAAGGCTCATGGAGCCTTGTGCTGACAAAGGCATGGAGCTTTGTGATGACAAGGGTCACAGAGCATTGTGATAAAAATTTCATGGAGCATTGTGGTGACAAATGTCACAGAGCTTTGTGTGACGAGGTCATGGGCCATTGTGATGACCAATGTCATGAAGCATTGTGATGACTGGAGACACGGAGCATTGTGATAACAGGGGACTTGGAGCACTGTGATGAAAAGAGAATGGATCACTGTGATGAAAAACGCATGGAGCCTTGTTATGACAGTGTTCAAGGAGCATACTGATGACAAGTGTCAGCGAGCATTGTGATGCCAAGTGTATTGAGCATTGTGGTGACAAAGGTCATGGAGCATTGTGATGAGAAGACCTTGCATAATTGTGATGACGAGCGTCATGGGGCATGTGATGACAAGTGTTATGGAACATTGTGATCAGAAGGGTTTCGAGCATTGTGATGACAGAGGACATGGAGCATTTTGATTTCATTGTGATGACAATAGCATGAATCATTATGATGATGGGCATGGTGCATTGTGATGACTGTGTTCATGGAGCATTGAGATGAAAAGTGGCATGGAGAATTGTGATTACAGAGGTCTTGGAGCATTGTGATGACAAGGATCATGGAGCCTTGTGATGACAAGGCCGTGGAACATTGTGATGGCAGGGGTCATGGAGCATTGTTATGACAGGTGTAATGGAGCATTGTGATGACAAGGGCATGGAGCAATGTGATGAGAGATTTCACTGAGCATTGTGCTGACAATTGCATGGAGTACTGTGATGCCAATGGTCATGGAGCTTTGTGATGACAAATGTCATGGGGCATTTTGATGACAAGGGTGTGGTGCATTGTGATGAGAAGGGCAGGGAGCATTGTGATGACAGGGTCATGGAGCAATTTGAATAAAAGTTTCATGGAATATTTTGATGACAGGTGTTATTGAACATTTTGATGTCAGGGGTCATGAAGCACTGTGATGAAATAGGTCATGGAGCATTTTGTTACAGGGGTTATGGAACATTGTGATGTCAGGGGTCATGGAGCATTGTGATGATAAGGGCATGTAGCACTGTGATGACAGTGGTCATGGAACATTTTGATGAAGGGGTGAGCGAGTATTGTGATGACTAGTGATGGAACATTGTGATATATGTGGTGAGAGAGCATTTTGATGAGAAGTACATGGAGCATTGTGATGACAAGTTTTATGGAGCATAGCGATGAAAAGGATGTGGAGCATTGTGATGAAAAGCGCTTGGCACATTGTGATGACATGTGTCATGGAG
The DNA here is from genome assembly GCF_949752795.1 of Hyperoodon ampullatus. Classification (NCBI taxonomy): domain Eukaryota; kingdom Metazoa; phylum Chordata; class Mammalia; order Artiodactyla; family Ziphiidae; genus Hyperoodon; species Hyperoodon ampullatus. The sequence continues at coordinate 146,389,671 of NC_136913.1, read as the reverse complement.
CATTGTGCTGACAAGCGCATGGAGCATTTTGATGACAAGTGTCATGGAGCATTGTGCTGACAAAGGAAGGCATGGAGCATTGTGATGACAAGGGACACAGAGCATTGTGAGGAAAATTTCATGGAGCATTGTGGTGACAAAGATCACAGAGCCTTGTCTGACGAGGGCATGGACCATTGTGAGGACAAAGGTCATGAATCATTGTAATGACTGGGGTCACGGAGCATTGTGATGACAGGGGTCATGGAGCATTGTGATGACAAGGGCATGGAGCAATGTGATGACAGGGGCATGGAACATTGGTCTGATAAGTTTCATGGATTATTGTGATGACAGTGGGCATGGAGCATTGAGATGACAAGGGCATGGAGCATTGTGGTGACAAAGGTCACAGAGCCTTGTGTGACGAGGGTATGGACCACTGTGAGGAAAATGGTGATGAAGCATTGTGATGACTGGAGTCACGGAGCATTGTGATGACAGGGGTCATGGAGGATTGTGATGACAAGGGTCATGGAGCATTGTGATGACAAGTGCCATTGAGAATTTTGATGACAACGTCGTGAAGCATTGTGATGACAAGCACATGGAGCTTGCTATGACAGTGGTCATAGAGCATTGCGGTGACAAGTGCATGGAGAATTGTGATGACAACATCATGTAACATTGTGATGAGAAGTGTCATGGAGCATTTTGTTGACAGGGACGTGGAGAATTGTGATGACACAGGACATGGAGCATTGTGATGACCAGGGCATGGAGCATTGTGATGGCAAGACCGTGGAGCATTGTGATGAGAAAATCACGGATAATTGTGATGACGAGCGTCATGGAACACTGTGATGACAAGGGGCATGGAGCATTGTGATTACAGGGGTCTTGGAGCATTGTGATGACAAGGGCATGGAGCATTGTGATGATAGGGGCATGGAACATTGGTCTGACATGTTTCATGGATTATTGTGATGACAGTGGGCATGGCACATTGTGATGACAAGGGCATGGAACATTGTGATGACAAGGTCATGGAGTATTGTGAAGACAGGTGTCAGGGAGCATTGTGATGACATATGTCATTGTCCATTGTGATGACAATGACATGGAGCATTGTGATACCAAGTGTCATGGAGGATTGTGATGACAAAGATAATGGATCATTTTGATGACAAGGGCTTGGAACATTGTGATGACAATTGTCATGGAGCATTGTGATGACAAGGGCATGGAGCATTGTGATGAAAAGGGCCATTGAGAATTTTGATGACAACGTCGTGAAGCATTGTGATGACAAGCACATGGAGCTTGCTATGACAGGGGTCATAGAGCATTGCGATGACAATTGCATGGGGAATTGTGATGACAACATCATGTAACATTGTGATGAGAAGTGTCACGAAGCATTGTGATGACAAGGATGTGGAGAATTGTAATGACATGGGACATGGAGCATTGTGTTTAACAGGGCATGGAGAATTGTGATAGCAAGACCGTGGAGAATTGTGATGAAAAGACCATGGATAATTATGAAGAAGAGCGTCATGGATCACTGTAATGACAAGGGGCATCGAGCATTGTGATGACAGATGTCATGGAGCATTGGGATGAGAGGGGTCATGGAGCATTTTCATGACAAGTGTCATTGAGCATTGTGATGAGAAGGTCATGTAGCATTGGCTTGAAAATGTTCATGGAGTATTGTGATGACAGTGGCCAAGGAGCATTGTGATGACAAGGGAATGGAGCATTGTGATGACAAGGTCCTGGAGCAGTGTGATGAGAAGACCATGGAGCCTTGTGTTGACAAGTCTCATGGAGCATTCTGATGAATAGGGGCATGGAGCATTGTGATTATAGGGGACCTGGAGCATTGTGATGACAAGGGCATGGAGCATTGTGGTGAGAAAGCCATGGAGCATTTTGATGACATGTGTCATGGATCTTTGTGATGACAAGGACATGGAGCAATGTGATTACAGGGGTTTTGAAGCATTGTGATGACAAGTGTCATGGAGCCTTGGATGCCAAGGCGGTGGAACATTGTGATGGCAGGGATCATGGAGCATTGTTATGACAGGGGTAATGGAACATTGTGATGAAAAGGGCATGGAACATTGGTCTGAAAATTTCATGGATTATTGTGATGAGTTTCGGCATGGAACACTGTGATGACTAGGCCACGGAACACTGTGATACATGTGTTATGGAGGATTGTAATGACAAGGGCATGGAGCATTGTGATGAGAAGAGTATCGAGCATTGTGATGACAAGCGTCATGGAGCACTGTTGTGACAAGGGCATGGAGCAATGTGATGAGAGGTTTCATGTAGCATTGTGATGAAATTGCATGGAGCATTGTGATGCAAATGGTCATGGAGCTTTGTGATGACAAAGGTCATGAGGCATTTTGATGACAGGTCGTGGTGCATTGTGAAGAGAAGTGCAGGGAGCTTTGTGATGACTAGGGTCACAGAGCATTGTGATAAAAATTTCATGGAGCATTGTGGTGACAATGGTCACAGAGCTTTGTGTGATGAGGTCATGGACCATTGTGATGACAAGTGTCATGAAGCATTGTGATGACTGGAGTCACGTAGCATTGTGATAACAAGGGTCTTGGATCATTGTGATGAAAAGGGAATGGATCATTGTGATGAAAAAGGCATGGAGCCTTGTCATGACAGTGTTCAAGGAACATACTGATGACAAGTGTCAGCGAGCATTGTGATGCCAAGTGTATTGAGCATTGTGGTGACAAAGGTCATGGAGCATTGTGATGAGAAGACCTTGCATAATTGTGATGACGAGCGTCATGGGGCATGTGATGACAAGTGTTATGGAACTTTGTGATCAGAAGGGTTTGGAGCATTGTGATGAAAGAGGACATGGAGCATTTTGATTTCATTGTGATGACAATAGCATGAATCATTATGATGATGGGCATGGTGCATTGTGATGACAGGGCTCATGGATCATTGAGATGAAAAGTGGCATGGAGAATTGTGATTACAGAGGTCTTGGAGCATTGTGATGACAAGGGTCATGGAGCCTTGTGATGACAAGTCCGTGGAACATTGTGATGGCAGGAGTCATGGAGCATTGTTATGACTGGTGTAAGGGAGCATTGTGATTACAAGGGCATGGAGCAATGTGATGAGAGATTTCATTGAGCATTGTGATGACAATGGCATGGAGCATTGGGATGTCAAGGGTCATGGAGCTTTGTGATGACAAATGTCATGGGGCATTTTGATGACAAGTGCGTGGTGCATTGTGATGAGAAGGGCAGGGAGCATTGTGATGACAGGGTCATGGAGCAATTTGAATAAAAGTGTCATGGAATATGTTGATGACAGGGGTTATGGAACATTGGGATGTCAGGGGTCATGAAGCATTGTGATGAAATGGGTCATGGAGCATTTTGTGACAGGGGTTATGAAACATTGTGATGTCAGGTGTCATGGAGCATTGTGATGATAAGGGCATGTAGCACTGTGATGACAGTGGTCATGGGACATTGTGATGACAGGGGTGAGCGAGTATTGTGATGACTAGTGATGGAACATTGTGATATATGTGGTGAGAGAGCATTTTGATGAGAAGTGCATGCAGCATTTTGATGACAAGTATTATGGAGCATAGCGATGAAAAGGATGTGGAGCATTGTGATGAAAACAGCATGGCACATTGTGATGACATTGTCATGGAGCATTGAGCTGACAAGGGCATGGAGAATTTTGATGACAAGTGTCATGGAGCATTGTGCTGACAAAGGCATGGAGCATTGTGATGACAAGGGACACAGAACATTGTGATGAGAATTTCATGGAGCGTTGTGGTGACAAGGATCACAGAGCCTTGTGTGACGAGGGCATGGACCATTGTGAGGACCGAGGTCATGAATCATTGTGATGACTGGAGTCAAGGAGCATTGTGATGACAGTGGTCAGGGAGCATTGTGATGACAAGGGCATGGAGCAATGTGATGACAGGGGCATGGAACATTGGCCTAACATGTTTCATGGATTATTGTGATGACAGTAGGCAGGGAGCATTGAGATGACAAGTGCATGGAACATTGTGCTGACAAATGTCAGAGAGCCTTTTGTGACGAGGGCATGGACCATTGTGAGGACAAAGGCCATGAAGCATTGTGATGACTGGAGTCACGGAGCATTGTGATGACGGGTGTCATGGAGCATTGTGATGACAAGGGCCTGGAGCATTGTGATGACAGTGGTCATGGAGCACTGTGATGACAAGTGCATGGAGCATTGTGATGAGAGGGGCATGGAACATTGGTCTGACATGTTTCATGGATTATTGTGATGACAGTGGGCAAGGCAAATTGTGATGACAAGGGCATGGAACATTGTGATGACAAGGTAATGGAGTATTGTGAAGACAGGTATCAGGGAGCATTGTGATGACATATGTCATTGTGCATTGTGATGACAATGGCGTGGAGCATTGTGATACCAAGTGTCATGGAGAATTGTGATGACAAATGTAATGGAGCATTTTCATGACAAGGGCTTGGAACATTGCGATGACAAGGGTCCTGGAGCATTGTGATGACAAGTGCATGGAGCATTCTGATGATAAGGTGCATGGAGCATTGAGATTACAGGTGTTTTGAAACATTGTGATTACAAGGGCATGGAGCATTGTGATGAGAAGGCAATGGAGCATTCTGATGACATGATTCATGGAGCTTTGTGATGACAAGGACATGGAGCATTGTGATTACAGGGGTCTTGGAGCATTGTGATGAAAAGGGAATGGATCATTGTGATGAAAAATGCATGGAGCCTTGTCATGATAGGGTTCAAGGAGCATACTGATGACAACTGTCAGGGAGCTTTGTGATGATAAGTTTATTGAGCATTGTGATGAAAAAGATCATGGTGCATTGTGATGAGAAGACCATCGATAATTGTGATGACCAGCGTCATGGGGCATTGTGATGAGAAGTCTTATGGAACATTGTGATCAGAAGGGTTTGGTGCATTGTGATCACAGAGGTCATTGAGCATTTTGATTTCATTGTGATGACAATAGCATGCAATATTATGGTGATGGGCACGGTGCATTGTGATGACAGGGTTCATGGAGCATTGAGATGAAAAGGGGCATGGAGCATTGTGATTACAGGGGTGTTGGAGCATTGTGATGACAAGGGCATGGAGAATTGTGATGAGAAGGCCATGGAGCATTCTGATGACATGCGTCATTGAGCTTTGTGATGATAAGGGCTTGGAGAATTGTGATTACAGTGGTCATGGAATATTGTGATGACAGCGGTGAGGGAGTATTGTGATGACTAGTGATGGAACATTGTGATATCAGTGGTGAGAAGGCATTTTGAGGAGAAGTGCATGGAGCATGGTGATGACAAGGTTTATGGAGCGTTTTGATGACAAGGATGTGGAGCATTGCGATGACAAGTGCATGCTGCATTGTGATGACATGGGTTATTGAGCATTGTGCTGACACGTGCATCGAGCCTTGTGATGATAAGGGTCATGGAGCCTTGTGCTGACAAAGGCATGGAGATTTCTGATGACAAGGGTCACAGAGCATTGTGATAAAAATTTCATGGAGCACTGTGGTGACAAAGGTCACAGAGCTTTGTGTGATGAGGTCATGGACCATTGTGATGACAAGTGTCATGAAGCATTGTGATGACTGGTGTCCCGGAGCATTGCAATAACAGGGGACTTGGAGCATTGTGATGAAAAGGGAATGGATCATTGTGATGAAAAGGCATGGAGCCTTGTCATGACATTGTTCAAGGAGCATACTGATGGCAAGTGTCAGCGACCATTGTGATGCCAAGTGTATTGAGCATTGTGGTGACAAAGGTCATGGAGCATTGTGATGAGAAGACCTTGCATAATTGTGATGACGAGCGTCATGGGGCATGTGATGACAAGTGCTATGGAACATTGTGATCAGAAGGGTTTGGCGCATTGTGATGACAGAGGATATGGAGCATTTTGATTTCATTTTGATGACAATAGCATGAATCATTATGATGATGGGCATGGTGCATTGTGATGACAGTGTTCATGGAGCACTGAGATGAAAAGTGGCATAGAGAATTGTGATTACAGAGGTCTTGGAGCATTGTGAGGACAAGGGTCATGGAGCCTTGAGATGACAAGGCCGTGGAACGTAGTGATGTCAGGTGTCATGGAGCATTGTGATGATAAGGGCATGTAGCACTGTGATGACAGTGGTCATGGAACATTGTGAAGACAGGGCTGAGGGAGTATTTTGATGACTAGTGATGGAACATTGTGATATATGTGTTGAGAGAGAATTTTGATGAGAAGTGCATGGAGCATTGTGATGACAAGTTTTATGGAAAATAGCGATGAAAATGATGTGGAGCATTGTGATGAAAAGAGCATGGCACATTGTGATGACATGTGTCATGGAGCATTGTGCTGAACAAGGAATGGAGCATTGTGATGACAAGGGCATGGAGCATTGTGATGAAATATTCATGGAGCATTGTGTTGACAATGATCACAGAGCCTTGTGGGACGAGGACATGGAGCATTGTGATGAGATAGGTCCTGAATCATTGTGATGACTGGAGTCACGGAGCATTGTGATGACAGGGGTCATGGAGCATTGCTCTGACAAGATTTATGGATTATTGTGATGAGAGTGGGCAGGGCGCATTGTGATGACAAAGGACATGGAACTTTTTGATGACAAGGTCATGGAGTATTGTGAAGACAGGTGGCAGGGAGCATTGTGATGACATATGTCATTGTCCATTGTGATGACAATGGCATGGAGCATTGTGATACCAAGTGTCATGGAGGATTGTGATGACAAGGGTCATGGAGCATTGTGATGACAAGGGCATGGAGCATTGTGATGAAAAGAGCCATTGTGAATGTTGATGACAACGTCGTGAAGCATTGTGATGACAAGCGCATGGAGCTTGCTATGACAGGTGTCCTAGAGCATTGCGATGACAAGTGCATGGGGAATTGTGATGAAAAGACCATGTAACATTGTGATGAGAAGTGTCACGAAGCATTGTTATGACAAGGACGTGGAGAATTGTAATGACATGGGACACGGAGCATTGTGATAAACAGGGCATGGAGACTTGTGATAGCAAGACCGTGTAGCATTGTGATGAAAAGACCATGGATAATTATGAAGAAGAGCGTCATGGATCACTGTAATGACAAGGGGAATGGAGCATTCTGATGACAGGTGTCATGGAGCATTGTGATGAGAGGGGTCATGGAGCATTTTCATGACAAGCGTCATGGAGCATTGTGATGAGAAGGTCATGGAGCATTGTCCTGAAAATGTTCATGGAGTATTGTGATGACAGTGGTCAAGGAGCATTGTGATGACAAGGGAATGGAGCATTGTGATGACAAGGTCCTGGAGCAGTGTGATGAGAAGACCATGGAGCCTTGTGATGACAAGTCTCATGGAACATTCTGATGAATAGGGGCAGGGAGCATTGTGATTACAGGGGTCTTGGAGCATTGTGATGACAATGGCATGGAGCATTGTGATGAGAAGGCCATGGAGCATTCTGATGACATGTGTCAAGGATCTTTGTGATGACAAGGGCATGGAGCATTGTGATTACAGGGGTCTTGGAGCATTGTGATGACAAGGGTCATGGAGCCTTGGATGCCAAGGCGGTGGAACTTTGTGATGGCAGGGGTCATGGAGCATAATTATGACAGGGGTAATGGAGCATTGTGATGATCAGGGAATGGAACATTGGTCTGAAAATTTCATGGATTATTGTGATGAGATTCGGCATGGAACATTGTGATGACTAAGGCACCCAACACTGTGATACATGTGTCATGGGGGATTGTAATGACAAGGGAATGGAACATTGTGATGAGAAGAGTATCGAGCATTGTGATGACAAGGGTCATGGAGCATTGTGGTGAGAAGGACATGGAGCAATGTGATGAGAGCTTTCAGTAGCACTGTGATGAAATGGCATGGAGCATTGTAATGCCAAGGGTCATGGAGCTTTGTGATGACAAAGGTCATGGAGCATTTTGGTGACAAGGTCGTGGTGCTTTGGGATGAGAAGGGCATTGAGCATTGTGATGACAGGGTCATGGAGCAAATTGATGAAAAGTGTCATGGAACATTTTGATGACAGGGGTTATGGAACATTGTGATGTCAGGGGTCATGGAGCATTGTGATGATAAGTGCATGTAGCACTGTGATGACGGTGGTCATTGAACATTGTGATGACAGGTATGAGCGAGTATTGTGATGACTAGTGATGGAACATTGTGATATATGTGGTGAGAGATCATTTTGATGAGAAGCTCATGGAGCATTGTGATGACAAGTTTTAAGGAGCATAGCGATGAAAAAGATGTGGAGCATTGTGATGAAAAGAGCATGGCACATTGTGATGACATGTGTCATGGAGCATTGTGCTGACAAGCACATGGAGCATTTTGATGACAAGGAGGAGGAGCATTGTGATGACAAATGCATGGCGCATTGTGATGACATGGGTTATGGAGCAATGTGCTGACACACGCATCGAGCATTCTGATGACAAGGATAATGGAGCATTGTGGAGACAAAGGCATGGAACTTTGTGATGACAAGGGTCACAGAGCATTGTGATAAAAATTTCATGGAGCATTGTGTGACAAAGGTCACAGAGCTTTGTGTGACGAGGTCATGGACCATTGTGATGATAAAAGTCATGAAGCATTGTGATGACTGGAGTCATGGAGCATTGTGATGACAGGGATCATGGAACATTGCTCTGATATGATTTATGGATTATTGTGATGAGAGTGGGCAGGGCTCATTGTGATGACAAGGGCATGGAACATTGTGATGACAAGGTCATGGACTATTGTGAAGACAGGTGTTAGGGATCATTGTGATGACATACGTCATTGTCCATTGTGATGACAATGGCATGGAGCATTGTGATACCAAGTGTCATGGAGGATTTTGATGACAAAAGTAATGGAGCATTTTGATGACAAGTGCTTGGAACATTGTGATGACAAGGGTCATGGAGCATTGTGATGACAATGGCATGGAGCATTGTCATGAAAAGGGCCATTGAGAATTTTGATGACACCGTCGTGAAGCATTGTGATGACAAGCGCATGGAGCTTGCTATGACAGGGGTCATAGAGCATTGCGATGACAAATGCATGGAGAATTGTGATGACAATATCATGTAACATTGTGATGAGAAGTGTCACAAAGCATTGTGATGACAAGGACGTGGAGAATTGTAATGACATGGGACATGGAGCATTGTGATGAACAGGGCACGGAGAATTGTGAATGCAAGACCGTGGAGCATTGTGATGAAAAGACCATGGATAATTATGATGAAGAGCGTCATGGATCACTGTATTGACAAGGGGCATGGAGCATTGTGATGACAGGTGTCATGGTGCATTGTGATGAGAAGGTCATGGAGCATTTGCCTGAAAATGTTCATGGAGTATTGTAATGACAAGGAATGTAGCATTGTGATGACAAGGTCCTGAAGCAGTGTGATGAGAAGACCATGGAGCCTTGTGATGGCAAGTCTCATGGAGCATTCTGATGAATAGGGGCATGGAGCATTGTGATTACAGGGGTCTTGGAGCATTGTGATGACTAGGGCATGGAGCATTGTGATGAGAAGACCATGGAGCATTCTGATGACATGTGTCATGGATCTTTGTGATGACAAGAGCATGGAGCATTGTGATTACAGGGGTCTTGGAGCACTGTGATGACAAGGGTCATGGAGCCTTGGATGCCAAGGCGGTGGAACATTGTGATGGCAGGGGTCATGGAGCATTGTTATGACAGGGGTAGTGGAGCATTGTGATGACAAGGGCATGGAACATTGGTCTGAAAATTTCATGGATTATTGTGATTTGATTCGGCATGGAACATTGTGATGACTAGGGCAAGGAATACTGTGATACATGTGTCATGGAGGATTGTAATGACAAGGGAATGGAGCATTGTGATGAGAAGAGTATCGAGCATTGTGATGAGAAGCGTCATGGGGCATTGTGGTGACAAGTGCATGGATCAATGTGATGAGAGATTTCATGTAGCACTGTGATGAAATGGCATGGAGCATTGTGATGCCAAGTGTCATGGAGCTTTGTGATGACAAAGGTCATGGAGCATTTTGATTCAAGGTCGTGGTGCATTGTGATGAGAAGGGCAGGGAGCATTGTGATGACAGGGTCATGTACCAAATTGATGAAAAGTGTCATGGAATATTTTGATGACATGGGTTATGGAACATTTTGATATCAGGGGTCATGGAGCACTGTGATGATAAGGGCATGTAGAACTGTGATGACAGTGGTCATGGAACATTGTGATGACAGGGGTGAGCGAGTATTGTGATGACTAGTGATGGAATATTGTGATATATGTGGTGAGAGAGCATTTTGATGAGAAGTGCATGGAGCATTGTGATGACAAGTTTTATGGAGCATAGCGATGAAAACGATGTGGAGCATTGTGATGAAAAGAGCATGGCACATTGTGATGACATGTGTCATGGAACATTGTGTTGACAAGCGCATGGAGTATTTTGATGACAAGTGTCATGGAGCATTGTGCTGAGAAATGCATGGAGCATTGTGATGACAAGGGACACAGAGCATTGTGATGAAAATTTCATGGAGCATTGTGGTGACAAGTGATTGGAGCATTGTGATGAGAAGGCCATGGAGCATTCTGATGACATGTGTCAAGGATCTTTGTGATGACAAGGGCATGGAGCATTGTTATTACAGGGGTCTTGGACCATTGTGATGACAAGGGTCATGGAGCCTTGGATGCCAAGGCGGTGGAACATTGTGATGGCAGGGGTCATGGAGCATAATTATGACAGGGGTAATGGAGCATTGTGATGACAAGGGCATGGAACATTGGTCTGAAAATTTCATGGATTATTGTGATGAGATTCAGCCTGGAACAATGTGATGACTAGGGCAAGGAATACTGTGATACATGTGTCATGGAGGATTGTAATGACAAGGGCATGGAGCATTGTGATAAGAAGAGTAACGAGCATTGTGATGACAAGCGTCATGGAGCATTGTGGTGACAAGGACATGGAGCAATGTGAAGAGAGCTTTCAGTAGCACTGTGATGAAATGGCATGGAGCATTGTGAGGCCAAGGGTCATGGAGCTTTGTGAGGACAAAGGTCATGAAGCATTGTGATGACTGGAGTCATGGAGCATTGTGATGACAGGGGTAATGGAGCATTGTGATGACAAGGATGTGGAGCATTGTGATGACAAGTGCATGGTGCATTGTGATGACATGGGTTATGGAACATTGTGATCAGAAGAGTTTGGTGCATTGTGTTGACAGAGGTCATTGAGCATTTTGATTTCATTGTGATCACAATAGCATGAAATATTATGGAGATGGGCACGGTGCATTGTGGTGACAGTGTTCATGGAGAATTGAAATGAAAAGGGGCATGGAGCACTGTGATTACTGGGGTGTTGGAGCATTGTGATGACAAGGGCATGGAGCATTGTGATGAGAAGGCCATGGAGCATTCTGATGACATGCGTCATGGAGCTTTGTGATGACAAGGGCATGGAGAATTATGATTAGAGGAGTCATGGAATATTGTGATGACAGGGGTGAGGGAGTATTGTGATGACTTGATGGAACCTTGTGATATCAGTGGTGAGAAGGCATTTTGAGGAGAAGTGCATGCTGCATTGTGAAGACAAGGTATATGGTGCATTTTGATGACAAGGATGTGGAGCATTGTGATGACAAGTGCATGGTTCATTGTGATGTCATGGGTTATGGAGCATTGTGCTGACACGCGCATCAAGCATTGTGATGACAATGGTCATGGAGCATTGTGATAAAAATTTCATGGAGCATTGTGGTGAAAATTGTCACAGAGCTTTGTGTGATGAGGTCATGGACCATTGTGATAACAAGTTTCATGAAGCATTGTGATGAATGGAGTGACGGAGCATTGTGGTAACAGGGGTCTTGGATCATTGTGATGAAAAGGGAATGGATCATTGTGATGAAAATGGCATGGAGCCTTGTCATGACAGTGTTCAAGGAGCATACTGATGACAAGTGTCAGCGAGCATTGTGATGCCAAGTGTATTGAGCATTGTGGTGACAAAGGTCATGGAGCATTGTGATGAGAAGACCTTGCATAATTGTGATGACGAGCGTCATGGGGCATATGATGACAAGTGTTATGGAACATTGTGATCAGAAGCGTTTGGAGCATTTTGATGACAGAGGACATGGAGCATTTTGATTTCATTGTGATGACAATAGCATGAATCATTATGATGATGGCCATGGTGCATTGTGATGACAGTGTTTATGGAGCATTGAGATGAAAAGTAGCATGGAGAATTGTGATTACAGAGGTCTTGGAGCATTGTGATGACAAGGGTCATGGAGCCTTGTGATGAAAAGGCCGTGGAACATTGTGATGGCAGGGGTCATGGAGCATTGTTATGACAGGTGTAATGGAGCATTGTGATGACAAGGGCATGGAGCAATGTGATGAGAGATTTCATTGAGCATTGTGATGACAATGGCATGGAGCATTGTGATGCCAAGGGTCATGGAGCTTTGTGATAACAAATGTCATGGGGCATTTTGATGACAAGGGCGTGGTGCATTGTGATGAGAAGGGCAGGGAGCATTGTGATGACAAGTTTTATGGAGCATAGCGATAAAAAGGATGTGGAGCATTGTGATGAAAAGAGCATGGCACACTCTGATTACATGTGTCATGGAGCATTGTGCTGACAAGCGCATTGAGCATTTTGATGACAAGTATCATGGAAAATTGTGATGAAAATTTCATGGAGCGTTGTGGTGACAAGGATCACAGAGCCTTGTGTGACAAGGGCATGGACCTTTGTGAGGACAAAGGTCATGAATCATTGTGATGACTGTAGTCACGGAGCATTGTGATGACAGGGGTAATGGAGCATTGTGATGACAAGGGCATGGAGCAATGTGATGACAGGGGCATGGAACACTGGTCTGACATGTTTCATGGATTATTGTGATGACAGTGGGCATGGTGTATTATGATTACAAGGGCATGGAACAGTGTGATGACAAGGTCATGGATTATTGTGAAGACAGGTGTCAGGGAGAATTGTGATGACATATGTCATTGTCCATTGGGATGACAATGGCATGGAGCATTGTGATACCAAGTGTCATGGAGGATTGTGATGACAAAGGTAATGGAGCATTTTGATGACAAGGGCTTGGAACATTGCGATGACAAGGGGCATGGAGCATTGTGATGACAAGGCATGAAGCATTCTGATGACAAGGGCCATTGAGAATTTTGATGACAACGTCGTGAAGCATTGTGATGACAAGCGCATGGAGCTTGCTATGACAGGGGTCCTAGAGCATTGCGATGACAAGTGCATGGCGAATTGTGATGACAAGATCATGTAACATTGTGATGAGAAGTACCACGAAGCATTTTGATGACAAGGACGTGGAGAATTGTAATGACATGGGACCTGGAGCATTGTGATGAACAGGGCTTGGAGAATTGTGATAGCAAGACCGTGGAGCATTGTGATGAAAAGACCATGGATAATTATAGAGAAGAGCGGCATGGATCACTTTAATGACAAGGGGCATGGAGCATTCTGATGACAGGTGTCATGTAGCATTGTGATGAGAGGGGTCATGGAGCATTTTCATGACAAGGGTCATGGAGCATTGTGATGAGAGGGGTCATGGAGCATTGGCCTGAAAATGTTCATGGAGTATTGTGATGACAGTGGTCAAGGAGAATTGTGATGACAAGGGAATGGAGCATTGTGATGACAAGGTCCTGGAGCAGTGTGATGAGAAGACCATGGAGCCTTGTGATGACAAGTCTCATGGAGCATTCTGATGAATAGGGGCATGGAGCATTGTGATTACAGGGGTCTTGGAGCATTGTGATGACAAGGGCATGGACCATTGTGACAAGAAGGCTATGAAGCATTCTGATGACATGTGTCATGGATCTTTGTGATGACAAGGGCATGGAGCATTGTGATTACAGGGGTCTTGGAGCACTGTGATGACAAGGGTCATGGAGCCTTGGATGCCAAGGCGGTGGAACATTGTGATGGCAGGGGTCATGGAGCATAATTATGACAGGGTTAATGGAGCATTGTGATGACAAGGGCATGGAACATTGGTCTGAGAATTTCATGGATTATTGTGATGAGATTCGGCATGGAACATTGTGATGACTAGGGCACGGAACACTGTGATACATGTGTCATGGAGGATTGTAATGACAAGGGCATGGAACATTGTGATGAAAAGAGTATCGAGCATTGTGATGACAAGCGTCATGGAACATTGTGGTGACAAGGACATGGAGCAATGTGAAGAGAGCTTTCAGTAGCACTGTGATGAAATGGCATGGAGCATTGTGAGGCCAAGAGTCATGGAGCTTTGTGAGGACAAAGGTCATGAAGAATTGTGATGACTGGAGTCACGGAACATTGTGATGACAGGAGTCATGGAGCATTGTGATGACAAGGGCATGGAGCATTGTGATGACAGGGGCATGGAACATTGGTCTGACATGTTTCATGGATTATTGTGATGACAGTGGGCATGGCACATATTGATGACAAGGGCATGGAATATTGTGATGACAAGGTCATGGAGTATTGTGAAGACAGGTGTCAGGGAGCATTGTGATGACATATGTCATTGTCCATTGTGATGACAATGGCATGGAGAATTGTGATACCAAGTGTCATGGTGGATTGTGATGACAAAGGTAATGGAGCATTTTGACGACAAGGGCTTGGAACATTGCGATGACAAGTGTCATGGAGCATTGTGATTAAAAGGGCATGGAGCATTCTGATGAAAATGTGCATGGAGTTTTGAGATTACAGGGATTTTGAAGCAATGTGATTACAAGGGCATGGAGCATTGTGATGAGAAGGCAATGGAGCATTCTGATGACATGCGTCATGGAGCTTTGTGATGACAAGGACATAGAGCATTGTGATTACAGGGGTCTTGGAGCATTGTGATGAAAAGGGAATGGATCATTGTGATGAAAAATGCATGGAGCCTTGTCATGACAGGGTTCAAGGAGCATACAGATGACAACTGTAAGGGAGTAATGTGATGATAAGTGTATTGAGCATTGTGATGACAAAGATCATGGAGCATTGTGATGAGAAGACTATGGATAATTGTGATGACCAGCGTCATGGGGCATTGTGATGACAAGTATTATGGAACATTGTGATCAGAAGGCTTTGGTGCATTGTGATGACATAGACCATTGAGAATTTTGATTTCATTGTGATGACAATAGCATGAAATATTATGGTGATGGGCACGGTGCATTCTGATGACAGGGTTCATAGAGCATTGAGATGAAAAGGGGCATGGAGCATTGTGATTACAGGAGTGTTGGAGCATTGTGATGACAAGGGCATGGAGCATTGTGATGAGAAGGCCATGGAGCATTCTGATGACATGCGTCATGGAGCTTTGTGATGACAAGAGCATGGATAATTGTGATTACAGGGGTCATGGAATATTTTGATGACAGGGGTGAGGGAGTATTGTGTTGACTAGTGATGGAACATTGTTATATCTGTGGTGAGAAGGCATTTTGAGGAGAAGTGCATGGAGCATTGTGATGACAAGGTTTATGGAGCATTTTGATGACAAGGATGTGGAGCATTGTGATGACAAGTGCATGGTGCATTGTGATGACATGGGATATGGAACATTGTGATCAGAAGAGTTTGGTGCATTGTGATGACAGAGGTCATTGAGCATTTTGATTTCATTGTGATGACAATAGCATGAATCATTATGATGATGGCCATGGTGCATTGTGATGACAGTGTTTATGGAGCATTGAGATGAAAAGTAGCATGGAGAATTGTGATTACAGAGGTCTTGGAGCATTGTGATGACAAGGGTCATGGAGCCTTGTGATGAAAAGGCCGTGGAACATTGTGATGGCAGGGGTCATGGAGCCTTGTTATGACAGGTGTAATGGAGCATTGTGATGACAAGGGCATGGAGCAATGTGATGAGAGATTTCATTGAGCATTGTGATGACAATGGCATGGAGCATTGTGATGCCAAGGGTCATGGAGCTTTGTGATAACAAATGTCATGGGGCATTTTGATGACAAGGGCGTGGTGCATTGTGATGAGAAGGGCAGGGAGCATTGTGATGACAAGTTTTATGGAGCATAGCGATAAAAAGGATGTGGAGCATTGTGATGAAAAGAGCATGGCACACTCTGATTACATGTGTCATGGAGCATTGTGCTGACAAGCGCATTGAGCATTTTGATGACAAGTATCATGGAAAATTGTGATGAAAATTTCATGGAGCGTTGTGGTGACAAGGATCACAGAGCCTTGTGTGACAAGGGCATGGACCTTTGTGAGGACAAAGGTCATGAATCATTGTGATGACTGTAGTCACGGAGCATTGTGATGACAGGGGTAATGGAGCATTGTGATGACAAGGGCATGGAGCAATGTGATGACAGGGGCATGGAACACTGGTCTGACATGTTTCATGGATTATTGTGATGACAGTGGGCATGGTGTATTATGATTACAAGGGCATGGAACAGTGTGATGACAAGGTCATGGATTATTGTGAAGACAGGTGTCAGGGAGAATTGTGATGACATATGTCATTGTCCATTGGGATGACAATGGCATGGAGCATTGTGATACCAAGTGTCATGGAGGATTGTGATGACAAAGGTAATGGAGCATTTTGATGACAAGGGCTTGGAACATTGCGATGACAAGGGGCATGGAGCATTGTGATGACAAGGCATGAAGCATTCTGATGACAAGGGCCATTGAGAATTTTGATGACAACGTCGTGAAGCATTGTGATGACAAGCGCATGGAGCTTGCTATGACAGGGGTCCTAGAGCATTGCGATGACAAGTGCATGGCGAATTGTGATGACAAGATCATGTAACATTGTGATGAGAAGTACCACGAAGCATTTTGATGACAAGGACGTGGAGAATTGTAATGACATGGGACCTGGAGCATTGTGATGAACAGGGCTTGGAGAATTGTGATAGCAAGACCGTGGAGCATTGTGATGAAAAGACCATGGATAATTATAGAGAAGAGCGGCATGGATCACTTTAATGACAAGGGGCATGGAGCATTCTGATGACAGGTGTCATGTAGCATTGTGATGAGAGGGGTCATGGAGCATTTTCATGACAAGGGTCATGGAGCATTGTGATGAGAGGGGTCATGGAGCATTGGCCTGAAAATGTTCATGGAGTATTGTGATGACAGTGGTCAAGGAGAATTGTGATGACAAGGGAATGGAGCATTGTGATGACAAGGTCCTGGAGCAGTGTGATGAGAAGACCATGGAGCCTTGTGATGACAAGTCTCATGGAGCATTCTGATGAATAGGGGCATGGAGCATTGTGATTACAGGGGTCTTGGAGCATTGTGATGACAAGGGCATGGACCATTGTGACAAGAAGGCTATGAAGCATTCTGATGACATGTGTCATGGATCTTTGTGATGACAAGGGCATGGAGCATTGTGATTACAGGGGTCTTGGAGCACTGTGATGACAAGGGTCATGGAGCCTTGGATGCCAAGGCGGTGGAACATTGTGATGGCAGGGGTCATGGAGCATAATTATGACAGGGTTAATGGAGCATTGTGATGACAAGGGCATGGAACATTGGTCTGAGAATTTCATGGATTATTGTGATGAGATTCGGCATGGAACATTGTGATGACTAGGGCACGGAACACTGTGATACATGTGTCATGGAGGATTGTAATGACAAGGGCATGGAACATTGTGATGAAAAGAGTATCGAGCATTGTGATGACAAGCGTCATGGAACATTGTGGTGACAAGGACATGGAGCAATGTGAAGAGAGCTTTCAGTAGCACTGTGATGAAATGGCATGGAGCATTGTGAGGCCAAGAGTCATGGAGCTTTGTGAGGACAAAGGTCATGAAGAATTGTGATGACTGGAGTCACGGAACATTGTGATGACAGGAGTCATGGAGCATTGTGATGACAAGGGCATGGAGCATTGTGATGACAGGGGCATGGAACATTGGTCTGACATGTTTCATGGATTATTGTGATGACAGTGGGCATGGCACATATTGATGACAAGGGCATGGAATATTGTGATGACAAGGTCATGGAGTATTGTGAAGACAGGTGTCAGGGAGCATTGTGATGACATATGTCATTGTCCATTGTGATGACAATGGCATGGAGAATTGTGATACCAAGTGTCATGGTGGATTGTGATGACAAAGGTAATGGAGCATTTTGACGACAAGGGCTTGGAACATTGCGATGACAAGTGTCATGGAGCATTGTGATTAAAAGGGCATGGAGCATTCTGATGAAAATGTGCATGGAGTTTTGAGATTACAGGGATTTTGAAGCAATGTGATTACAAGGGCATGGAGCATTGTGATGAGAAGGCAATGGAGCATTCTGATGACATGCGTCATGGAGCTTTGTGATGACAAGGACATAGAGCATTGTGATTACAGGGGTCTTGGAGCATTGTGATGAAAAGGGAATGGATCATTGTGATGAAAAATGCATGGAGCCTTGTCATGACAGGGTTCAAGGAGCATACAGATGACAACTGTAAGGGAGTAATGTGATGATAAGTGTATTGAGCATTGTGATGACAAAGATCATGGAGCATTGTGATGAGAAGACTATGGATAATTGTGATGACCAGCGTCATGGGGCATTGTGATGACAAGTATTATGGAACATTGTGATCAGAAGGCTTTGGTGCATTGTGATGACATAGACCATTGAGAATTTTGATTTCATTGTGATGACAATAGCATGAAATATTATGGTGATGGGCACGGTGCATTCTGATGACAGGGTTCATAGAGCATTGAGATGAAAAGGGGCATGGAGCATTGTGATTACAGGAGTGTTGGAGCATTGTGATGACAAGGGCATGGAGCATTGTGATGAGAAGGCCATGGAGCATTCTGATGACATGCGTCATGGAGCTTTGTGATGACAAGAGCATGGATAATTGTGATTACAGGGGTCATGGAATATTTTGATGACAGGGGTGAGGGAGTATTGTGTTGACTAGTGATGGAACATTGTTATATCTGTGGTGAGAAGGCATTTTGAGGAGAAGTGCATGGAGCATTGTGATGACAAGGTTTATGGAGCATTTTGATGACAAGGATGTGGAGCATTGTGATGACAAGTGCATGGTGCATTGTGATGACATGGGATATGGAACATTGTGATCAGAAGAGTTTGGTGCATTGTGATGACAGAGGTCATTGAGCATTTTGATTTCATTGTGATGACAATAGCATGAAATATTATTGTGATGGGCACGGTTCATTGTGGTGACAGTGTTCATAGAGAATTGAGATGAAAAGGGGCATGGAGCACTGTGATTACAGGGGTGTTGGAGCATTGTGATGACAAGGGCATGGAGCATTGTGATGAGCAGGCCATGGAGCATTCTGATGACATGCGTCATGGAGATTTGTGATGACAAGGGCATGGAGAATTGTGATTAGAGGGGTCATGGAATATTGTGATGACAGGGGTGAGGGAGTATTTTGATGACTAGTGATGGAACCTTGTGATATCATTGGTGAGAAGGCATTTTGAGGAGAAGTGCATGGAGCATTGTGAAGACAAGGTTTATGGTGCATTTTGATGACAATGATGGGGAGCATTGTGATGACAAGTGCATGGTGCATTGTGATGACATGGGTTATGGAGCATTTGCTGACACGCGCATCGAGAATTGTGATGACAAGGGTCATGGAGCATTGTGCTGACAAAGGCATGGAGCTTTGTGATGAGAAGGGTCACAGAGCATTGTGAAAAAAATTTCATGGAGCATTGTGGTGACAATGGTCACAGAGCTTTGTGTGACGAGATCATGGATCATTGTGATGACAAGTGGCATGAAGCATTGTGATGACTGGAGTCACGGAGCATTGTGATGACAGGGGTCATGGAGCATTGTGATGACAAGGGCATGGAGCAATGTGATGACAGGGGCATGGAACATTGGTCTGACATGTTTCATGGATTATTGTGATGACAGTGGGCATGGTGCATTGTGATAACAAGGGCATGGAACATTGTGATGACAAGGTCATGTAGTATTGTGAAGACAGGTGCCAGGGAGCATTGTGATGACATATGTCATTGTCCATTGGGATGACAATGGCATGGAGCATTGTGATACCAAGTGTCATGGAGGATTGTGATGACAAACGTAATGGAGCATTTTGATGACAAGGGCTTGGAATATTGCGATGACAAGGGTCATGGAGCATTGTGATGACAAGGGCATGGAGCATTCTGATGAAAAGGTGCATGGAGCATTGAGATTACAGGGGTTTTGAAGCAATGTGATTACAAGGGCATGGAACATTTTGATGAGAAGGCAATGGAGCAAACTGATGACATGCGTCATGGAGCTTTGTGATGACAAGGACATGGAGCATTGTGATTACATGGGTCTTGGAGCATTGTAACGAAAAGGGAATGGGTCATTGTGATGAAAAATGCATGGAGCCTTGTCATGACAGGGTTCAAGGAGCATACTGATGACAACTGTCAGGGAGCATTGTGATGATAAGTGTATTGAGCAATGTGATGACAAAGATCATGGAGCATTGTGATGAGAAGACCGTGGAAAATTGTGATGACCATCGTTATGGGGCATTGTGTTGACAAGTGTTATGGAACATGGTGATCAGAAGGGTTTGGTGCATTGTGATGACAGAGGTCATTGAGCATTTTGATTTCTTTGTGATTACAATAGCAAGAAATATTATAGTGATGGGCACGGTGCATTGTGATGACAGGGATCATGGAGCATTGAGATGAAAACGGGCATGGAGCATTGTGATTACAAGGGTGTAGGATCATTGTGATGACAAGGGCATGGAGCATTGTGAAGACAAGGCCGTGGAACATTGTGATGGCATGGGTCATGGAGCACTGTTATGAGAGGTGTAATGGAGCATTGTGATGACAAGGGCAAGGAGAATTGTGATTACAGGGGTCATGGAATATTGTGATGACAGGGGTGGGGGAGTATTTTGATGACTAGTGATGGAACATTGTGATATCAGTGGTGAGAAAGCATTTTGTGGAGAAGTGCATGGAGCATTGTGATGACAAGGTTTATGGAGCATTTTGATGACAAGGATGTGGAGCATTGTGATGACAAGTGCATGGTGCATTGTGATGACATGGGTTATGGAGCATTGTGCTGACAAAGGCAAGGAGCTTTGTGATGACAAGGGTCACAGAGCATTGTGATAAAAATTTCATGGAGCATTGTGGTGACAAAGGTCACAGAGCTTTGTGTGACGAGGTCATGGACCATTGTGAGGACAAATGTCATGAAGCATTGTGATGACTGGAGTCACGGAGCATTGTGATAACAGGGGTCTTGGAGCCTTGTGATGAAAAGGGAATGGATCATTGTGATGTAAAAGGCATGGAGCCTTGTCATGACAGTGTTCAAGGAGCATACTGATGACAAGTGTCAGCGAGCATTGTGATGCCAAGTGTATTGAGCATTGTGGTGACAAAGGTCATGGAGCATTGTGATGAGAAGACCTTGCATAATTGTTATGACGAGCGTCATGGGGCATGTGATGACATGTGTTATGGAACATTGTGATCAGAAAGGTTTGGAGCATTGTGATGACAGAGGACATGGAACATTTTGATTTCATTGTGATGACAATCGCATGAAATAGTATGGTGTTGGGCAGGGTGCATTGTGATGACAGTGTTCATGGAGCATTGAGATGAAAAGGGTCATTGAGAATTGTGATTACAGAGGTCTTGGGGCATTGTTATGTCAAGGGCACGGAGCATTGTGATGAGAAGGCCATGGAGCATTCTGATGACATGCGTCATGGAGCTTTGTGATGACAAGGGCATGGAGAATTGTGATTACAGGGGCAATGGAATATTGTGATGACAGGGGTGAGGGAGTATTGTGATGACTAGTGATGGAACATTGTGATATCAGTGGTGAGAAGGCATTTTGAGGAGAAGTGCATGGATCATTGTGATGACAAGGTTTATGGAGCATTTTGATGACAAGGATGTGGAGCATTGTGATGACAAGTGCATGGTGCATTGTGATGACATGGGTTATGGAGCATTGTGCTGACACGCGCATCGAGCATTTTGATGACAAGGGTCATGGAGCATTGTGATGACAAGTGTATTGAGCATTGTGGTGACAAAGGTCATGGAGCATTGTGATGAGAAGTCCTTGCATAATTGTGATGACGAGCGTCATGGGGTATTGTGATGACAAGTGTTATGGAACATTGTGATCAGAAGGGTTTGGTGCATTGTGATGACAGAGGTCATGGAGCATTTTAATTTCATTGTGATGACAATGGTATGAATCATTATGATGATGGGAATGGTGCATTGTAATGACAGGATTCATGGAGCATTGAGATGAAAAGGGGCATGGAGAATTGTGATTACAGATGTCTTGGTGCATTTTGATGAGAAGGGTCATGGAGCCTTGTGATGACAAGACCGTGGAACATTTTGATGGCAGTGTTCATGGAGCATTCTTATGAAAAGTGTAATGGAGCATTGTGATGACAAGGGCATGGACCAATGTGATGAGAGATTTCATTGAGCATTGTGATGACAATGGCATGGAGCATTGTGATGCCATTTTCATGGAGCTTTGTGATGACAAAGGTCATGGGGCATTTTGACGACAAGGGCATGGTGCATTGAGATGAGAAGGACAGGGAGCATTGTGATGACAGGGTCATGGAGCAATTTGATTAAAAGTGACATGGAATATATTGATGACAGGCGCTATGGAACATTGTGATATCAGGGGTCATGAAGCATTGTGATGAAATGGGTCATGGAGCATTTTGAGATAGGGGTTATGGAACATTGTGACGTCAGGTGTCATGAAGCATTGTGATGATAAGGGCATGTAGCACTGTGATGACAGGGGTCATGGAACACTGTGAAGACAGGGGTGAGGGAGTATTGTGATGACTAGTGATGTAACATTGTGATATATATGGTGAGAGAGCATTTTGATGAGAAGTGCATGGAGCATTGCGATGACAAGTGCTTTGGAGCATAGAAATGATAAGGATGTGGAGTATTGTGATAACAAGTGCATGGCTCATTTTAATGACATGGGTCATGGAGCATTGTGATGACAAGGGCCATTGAGAATTTTGATGACAACGTCGTGAAGCATTGTGATGACAAGCGCATGGAGCTTGCTATGAGAGGGGTCAAAGTGCATTACGAGGACAAGTGAATGGAGAATTGTGATGACAAGATCATGTAACATTGTGATGAGAAGTGTCACGAAGCATTGTGATGACAAGGACGTGGAGAATTGTAATGACATGCGACATGGAGCATTGTGATGAACAGGGCATGGAGAATTGTGATAGCAAGACCGTGGAGCATTGTGATGAAAAGACCATGGATAATTATGATGAAGAGCGTCATGGATCACTGTAATGACAAGGGGCATGGAGCATTGTGATGACAGGTGTCATGGAGCATTGTGATGAGAGGGGTCATGGAGCATTTTCATGACAAGGGTCATGGAGCACTGTGATGAGAAGGTCATGGAGCATTTGCCTGAAAATGCCCATGGAGTATTGTGATGACAGTGGTCAAGGAGCATTGTGATGACAAGGGAATGGAGAATTGTGATGACAAGGTCCTGGAGCAGTGTGATGAGAAGACCATGGAGCCTTGTGTTGACAAGTCTCATGGAGCATTCTGATGAATAGGGGCATGGAGCATTGTGATTACAGGGGTCTTGGAGCATTGTGATGACAAGGGCATGGAGCATTGTGATGAGAAGTCCATGGAGCATTCTGATGACATGTGTCGTGGATCTTTGTGATGACAAGGGCATGGAGCATTGTGATTACACCGGTCTTGGAGCATTGTGATGACAAGGGTCATGGAGCCTTGGATGCCAAGGCGGTGGAACATTGTGATAGCAGGGGTCATGGAGCATTGTTATTACAGGGGTAATGGAGCATTGTGATGACAAGAGCATGGAACATTGGTCTGAAAATTTCATGGATTATTGTGATGAGATTCGGCATGGAACACTGTGATGACTAGGTCACGGAACACTGTGATACATGTGTTATGGAGGATTGTAATGACAAAGGCATGGAGCATTGTGATGAGAAGAATATCTAGCATTGTGATGACAAGCGTCATGGAGCACTGTGGTGACAAGGGCATGGAGCAATGTGATGAGAGGTTTCATGTAGCATTGTGATGAAATTGCATGGAGCATTGTGATGCCAAGGGTCATGGAGGTTTGTGATGACAAACGTCATGGAGCATTTGATGACAAGGTCGTGGTGCATTGTGATGAGAAGGGTAGCAAGCATTGTGATGACAGGGTCATGGAGCAAATTGATGAAAGTGTCAAGGAACAATTTGACGACAGGGGTTATGGAACATTGTGATGTCAGGGGTAATGGCGCATTTTGATGAAAAGGGTCATGGAGCATTCTGATGAAAAGGTGCATGGAGCATTGATATTACAGGGGTTTTGAAGCAATGTGATTACAAGGGCATGGAGCATTGTGATGAGAAGGCAATGGAGCATTCGGATGGCATGCGTCATGGAGCTTTGTGATGACAAGGACATGGAGCATTGTGATTACAGCGGTCTTGGAGCATTGTAATGAAAAAGGAATGGATCATTGTGATGAAAAATGCATGGAGCCTTGTCATGACAGGGTTCAAGGAGCATACTGATGACAACTGTCAGGGAGCATTGTGATGATAAGTGTATTGAGCATTGTGATGACAAAGATCATGGAGCATTGTGATGAGAAGACCATGCATAATTGTGATGACCAGCGTCATGGGGCATTGTGATGACAAGGGTTATGGAACATTGTGATCAGAAGGGTTTGCTGCATTGTGATGACAGAGGTCATTGAGCATTTTGATTTCATTGTGATGACAATAGCATGAAATATTATGGTGATGGGCATGGTGCATTGTGATGGCAGGGTTCATGGAGCACTGAGATGAAAAGGGGCATGGAGCATTGTGATTACAGGGGTGTTGGAGCATTGTGATGACAAGGGCATGGAGCATTGTGATGAGAAGGCCATGGAGCATTCTGATGACATGTGTCATGGAGCTTTGTGATGACAAGGGCATGGAGAATTGTGATTACAGGGGTCATGGATTATTGTGATGACAGGGGTGAGGGAGTATTGTGATGACTAGTGATGGAACATTGTGATATCAGTGGTGAGAAGGCATTTTGAGGAGAAGTGCGTGGAGCATTGTGATGACATGGTTTATGGAGAATTTTGATGACAAGGATGTAGAGCATTGTGATGACAAGTGCATGGTGCATTGTGATGACATGGGTTATGGAGCATTATGCTGACATGCACATCGAGCATTGTGATGACAAGGGTCATGGAGCATTGTGCTGACAAAGGCATGGAGCTTTTTGATGCCAAGGGTCACAGAGCATTGTGATAAAAATTTCATGGAGCATTGCGGTGACAAAGGTCACAGATATTTGTGTGACGAGGTCATGGACTATTGTGATGACAAATGTCATGAAGCATTGTGATGACTGGAGTCACGGAGCATTGTGATGACAGGGGTCATGGAGCATTGCTCTGACAAGATTTATGGATTATTTTGATGAGAGTGGGCATGGCGCATTGTGTTGACAAGGGCATGGAACATTGTGATGACAAGGTCATGGAGTCTTGTGAAGACAGGTGTCAGGGAGCATTGTGATGACATATGTCATTGTCCATTTTGATGACAATGGCATGGAGCATTGTGATACCAAGTGTCATGGAGGATTGTGATGACAAAGGTAATGGAGCATTTTTAATGACAAGGGCTTGGAATATTGTGATGACAAGGGTCATGGAGCATTGTGATGACAATGGCATGGAGCATTCTGATGACAAGTGCCATTGAGAATATTGATGACTACGTCGTGAAGCATGGTGATGACAAGCGCATGGAGCTTGCTATGACAGGGGTCATAGAGAATTGCGATGACAAATGAATGGAGCATTGTGATGACAAGATCATGTAACATTGTGATGAGATGTGTCACGAAGCATTGTGATGACAAGGAGGTGGAGAATTGTAATGACATGGGACATGGAGCATTGTGATGAACAGGGAATGGAGAACTGTGATAGCAAGACCGTGGAGCATTGTGATGAAAAGATCATGGATAATTTTGATGAAGAGCGTAATGGATCATTGTAATGACAAGGGGCATGGAGCATTCTGATGACAGGTGTCATGGAGCATTGTGATGAGAGGGGTCATGGAGCATTGTGATGACAAGTGTAATGGAACACTGTGATGAGAAGGTCATGGAGCATTGGCCTGAAAATATTCATGGAGTATTGTGATGACAGTGGTCAAGGAGCATTGTGATGACAAGGGAATGGAGCATTGTGATGACAAGGTCCTGGAGCAGTGTGATGAGAAGACCATGGAGCCTTGTGATGACAAGTCTCATGGAGCATTCTGATGAATAGGGGCATGGAGCATTGTGATTACAGGGGTCTTGGAGCATTGTGATGACAAGGCATGGAGCATTGTGACCAGAAGGCCATGGAGCATTCTGATGACATGTGTAATGGATTTTTGTGATGACAAGGGCATGGAGCATTGTGATTACAGGGGTCTTGGAGCATTGTGATGACAAGGGTCATTGAGCCTTGGATGCCAAGGCGGTGGAACATTGTGATGGCAGGGGTCATGGAGCATTGTTATGACAGGGGTAATGGAGCATTGTGATGACAAGGGCATGGAACACTGGTCTGAAAATTTCATGGATTATTGTGATGAGATTCGGCATGGAACACTGTGATGACTAGGGCACGGAACACTGTGATACATGTGTTATGGAGGATTGTAATGACAAGGGCATGGAGCATTGTGATGAGAAGTGTATCGAGCTTTGTGATGACAAGCGTCATTGAGCATTGTGGTGAAAAGGGCATGGAGCAATGTGATGAGAGGTTTCATGTAGCATTGTGATGAAATTGCATGGAGCATTGTGATGCCAAGGGTCATGGAGCTTTGTGATGACAAACGTCATGGAGCATTTTGATGACAAGTTTGTGGTGCATTGTGATGAGAAGGGGCACAGAGCATTGTGATACTAAGTGTCATGGAGTATTGAGATGAAAAATGTAATGGAGCATTTTGATGACAAGGGCTGGGAACATTGCGATGACAAGGGTCATGGAGCCTTGTGATGACAAGGCCGTGAAACATTGTGATGGCAGGGGTCATGGAGCATTGTTATGACAGGTGTAATGGAGCATTGTGATGACAGAGGGCATGGAGCATTTTGATATCATTTTGATGACAATAGCATGAATCATTATGATGATGGGCATGGTGCATTGTGATGACAGCCTTCATGGTGCATTGAGATGAAAAGTTGAATGGAGAATTGTGATTACAGAGGTCTTGGAGCATTGTGATGTCAAGGGTCATGGAGCCTTGTGATGACAAGGCGGTGGAACATTGTGATGGCAGGGGTCATGGAGCATTGTAATGACAGGTGTAATGGAGCATTGTGATGACAAGGGCATGGAGCAATGTGATGAGAGATTTCATTGAGCATTGTGATGACAATGGCATGGATCATTGTGAAGCCAAGGGTCATGGAGCTTTGTGATGACAAATATCATGGGGCAATTTGATGACAAGGGCGTTGTGCATTGTGATGAGAAGTGCAGGGAGCATTGTGATGACACGTTCATGGAGCAATTTGAATAAAAGTGTCATGGAATATTTGGAAGAGAGGGGTTATGGAACATTGTTATGTCAGTTGTCATGAAGCATTGTGATGAAATGTTCATGGAGCATTGTGTGACAGGGGTTATGGAACATTGTGATGTCAGGGGTCATGGAGCATTGTGATGATAAGGGCATGTAGCCCTTTGATGACAGTGGTCATGGAACATTGTGATGACAGGGGTGAGCAAATATTGTGATGACTAGTGATGGAACATTGTGATATATGTGGTGAGAGAGCATTTTGATGAGAAGTGCATGGAGCATTGTGATGACAAGTATTATGGAGCATAGCGATGAAAAGGATGTGGAGCATTGTGAAGAAAACAGCATGGCACATTGTGATGACATGTGTCATGGAGCATTGTGCTGACAAGGGCATGGAAAATTTTGATGACAAGTGTCATGGAGCATTGTGCTGACAAAGGCATGGAGCATTGTGATGACAAGGAACACAGAGCATTGTGATGAAAATTTCATGGAACGTTGTGGTGACAAGGATCACAGAGCCTTGTGTGACGAGGGCATGGACCTTTGTGAGGACAAAGGTCATGAATCATTGTGATGACTGCAGTCACGGAGCATTGTGATGACAGGGGTAATGGAGCATTGTGATGACAAGGTCATGGAGCAATGTGATTACAGGGGCATGGAACATTGGTCTGACATATTTCATGGATTATTGTGATGACAGTGGGCATGGTGCATTGTGATAACAAGGGCATGGAACATTGTGATGACAAGGTCAAGGAGTATTGTGAAGACAGGTGTCAGGGAGCATTGTGATGACATATGTCATTGTCCATTGTGATGACAATGGCATGGAGCATTGTGATGAAAAGTTGCATGCAGCATTGAGATTACAGGGGGTTTGAAGCAATGTGATTACAAGGGCATGGAGCATTGTGATGAGAAGGCAATGGAGCATTCTGATGACATGCGTCATGGAGCTTTGTGATGACAAGGATATGGAGCATTGTGATTACAGGGGTCTTTGAGCATTGTGATGAAAAGGGAATGGGTCATTGTGATGAAAAATTCATGGAGCCTTGTCATGACAGTGTTCAAGGAGCATACTGATGACAACTGTCAGGGAGCATTGTGATGATAAGTTTATTGAGTATTGTGATGTCAAAGAACATGGAGCATTGTGATGAGTAGACCAGGGATAATTGTGATGACCAGCGTCACTGGACATTGTGAAGACAAGTGTTATGGAACATTGTGATCAGAAGGGATTTTTGCATTGTGATGACACAGGTCATTGAGCATTTTGATTTCATTGTGATGACAATAGCATGAAATATTATGGTGATGGGCACGGTGCATTGTGATGACTGGGTTCATGGAGCATTGAGATGAAAAGGGGCATGGAGCATTGTGATTACAGGGGTGTTGGAGCATTGTGATGACAAGGGCATGGAGCATTGTGATGAGAAGGCCATGGAGCATTCTGATGACATGCGTCATGGAGCTTTGTGATGACAAGGGCATGGAGAGTTGTGATTACAGGGGTCATGGAATATTGTGATGACAGGGGTGAGGGAGTATTGTGATGACTAGTGATGGAACATTGTGATATCAGTGGTGAGAAGGAATTTTGAGGAGAAGTGCATGGAGCATTGTGATGACAATGTTTATGGAGCATTTTGATGACAAGGATGTGGAACATTGTGATGACAAGTGCATGGTGCATTTTGATGACATGTGTTATGGAGCATTTTGCTGACACGCGCATCGAGCATTGTGATGACAAGGGTCACAGAGCATTGTGATAAAAATTTCATGGAGCATTGTGGTGACAAAGGTCACAGAGCTTTGTGTGACGAGGTCATGGACCATTGTGATGACAAGTGTCATGAAGCATTGTGATGACTGGAGTCACGGAGCATTGTGATAACAGGGGTCTTGGAGCATTGTGATGAAAAGGGAATGGATCATTGTGATGAAAAAGGCATGAAGCCTTGTCATGACAGTGTTCAAGGAGCATACTGATGACAAGTGTCAGCGAGCATTGTGATGCCAAGTGTATTGAGCATTGTGGTGACAAAGGTCATGGAGCATTCTGATGAGAAGTCCTTGCATAATTGTGATGACCAGCGTCATGGGGCATGTGATGACAAGTGTTATGGAACATTGTGATCAGAAGGGTTTGGAGCATTGTGATGACAGAGGACATGGAGCATTTGGATTTCATTGTGATGACAATAGCATGAAATATTATGGTGTTGCGCATGGTGCATTTTGATGAGAGTGTTCATGGAGCATTGAGATGAAAAGTGGCATGGAGAATTGTGATTACAGAGGTCTTGGATCATTGTGATGACAAGGGTCATGGAGCCTTGTGATGACAAGGCCGTGGAACATTGTGATGGCAGAGGTCATGGAGCATTGTTATGAAAGGTGTAAAGGAGCATTGTGATGACAACGGCATGGAGCAATGTGATGAGAGATTTCATTGAGCATTGTGATGACAATGGCATGGAACACTGTGATGCCAAGGGTTATGGAGCTTTGTGATGACAAAAGTCAACGGGCATTTTGATGACAAGGTCATGGTGCATTGTGATGAGAAGGGCAGGGAGCATTGTGATGTCAGGGGTCATGAAGTATTGTGATGAAATGGGTCATGGAGCATTTTGTGACAGTGGTTAATTAACATTGTGATGTCAGGGTTCATGGAGCATTGTGATGATAAGGGCATGTAGCCCTGTGATGACAGTGGTCATGGAACATTGTGATGACAGGGGTGTGCAAGTATTGTGATGACTAGTGATGGAACATTGTGATATATGTGGTGAGAGAGCATTTTGATGAGAAGTGTCATGGAGCATTGTGCTGACAAAGGCATGGAGCATTGTAATGACAAGGGACACAGAGCATTGTGATGAAAATTTCATGGAGCATTGTGGTGACAAAGATCACAGAGCCTTGTGTGACGAGGGCATAGACCATTGTGAGGGCAAAGGTCATGAATAATTGTGATGACTGGAGTCACGGAGCATTGTGATGACAGTGGTCATGGAGGATTGTGATGACAAGGGCATGGAGCAAATTGATGACAGTGGCATGGAACATTGGTCTGAAAAGTTTCATAGATTTTTGTGATGACAGAGGGCATGGAACATTGAGATGACAAGCGCATGGAGCATTGTGGTGACAAAGGTCACATAACCTTGTGTGACGAGGGCATGGACCATTGTGAGGACAAAGGTCATGAATCATTGTGATGACTGGAGTCACGGAGCATTGTGTTGACAGAGGTCATGGAGCATTGTGATGACAATGGCATGGAGCATTGTTATGACAGGTGCATGGAACATTGGTCTGACATGTTTCATGGATTATTGTGATGACAGTGGGCATGGTGCATTGTGATGACAAGGGCATGGAACATTGTGATGACAAGGTCATGGACTATTGTGAAGAGAGGTGTCAGGGAGCATTGTGATGACATATGTCATTGTCCATTGTGATGACTATGGCATGGAGCATTGTGATACCAAGTGTCATGGAGGATTGTGATACCAAGTGTCATGGAGGATTGTGATGACAAAGGTAATGGAGCATTATGATGACAGGTGTCATGGAGCATTGTGATGACAAGGGCATGGAGCATTCTGATGAAAAGTTTCATGGAGCATTGAGATTACAGTGGTTTTGAAGCAATGTGATTACAAGGGCATGGAGCATTGTGATGAGAATGCAATGGAGCATTCTGATGACATGTGTCATGGAGGTTTGTGATGACAAGGACATGGAGCATTGTGATTACAGGGGTCTTGGAGCATTGTGATGAAAAGGGAATGGGTCATTGTGATGAAAAATGCATGGAGTCTTTTCATGACAGGGTTCAAAGAGCATACTGATGACAACTATCAGGGAGCATTGTGATGATAAGTGTATTGAGCATTGTGATGACAAAGATCATGGAGCATTGTGATGAGTAGACCATGGATAATTGTGATGACCAGCATCATGGGGCATTGTGATGACAAGTGTTATGGAACACTGTGATCAGAAGGGTTTGGTTCATTGTGATGACAGAGGTCATTGAGCATTTTGATTTCATTGTGATGACAATAGCATGAAATATTATGGTGATGGGCACGGTGCATTGTGATGACAGGGTTCATGGAGCATTGAGATGAAAAGGGGCATGGAGCACTGTGATTACAGCGGTGTTGGGGCATTCTGATGACAAGGGCATGGAGCATTGTGATGAGAAGGCCATGGAGCATTCTGATGACATGCGTCATGGAGATTTGTGATGACAAGGGCATGGAGAATAGTGATTACAGGGGTCATGGAATATTGTGATGACAGGGGTGAGGGAGTATTGTGATGACTACTGATGGAACATTGTGATATCAGTGGTGAGAAGGCATTTTGAGGAGAAGTGCATGGAGCATTGTGATGACAAGGTTTATGGAGAATTTTGATGACAAGGATGTGGAGAATTGTGATGACAAGTGCATGGTGCATTGTGATGACATGGGTTATGGAGCATTGTGCTGACATGTGCATCGAGCATTGTGATGACAAGGGTCATGGAGCATTGTGCTGACAACGGCATGGAGCTTTGTGATGACAAGGGTCACAGAGCATTGTGATTAAAATTTCATGGAGCATTGTGGTGACAAATGTCACAGAGCTTTGTGTGATGAGGTCATGGACCATTGTGATGACAAATGTCATGAAGCATTGTGATGACTGGAGTCAGGGAGCGTTGTGATAACAGGGGTCTTGGAGCATTGTGATGAAAAGGGAATGGATCATTGTGATGAAAAAGGCATGGAGCCTTGTCATGACAGTGTTCAAGGAGCATAATGATGACAATTGTCAGCGAGCATTTGATGCCAAGTGTATTGAGCATTGTGGTGACAAAGGTCATGGATCATTGTGATGAGAAGACCTTGCATCATTGTGATGACGAGTGTCATGGGGCATGTGATGACAAGTGTTATGGAACATTGTGATCAGAAGGGTTTGGAGCACTGTGATGACAGAGGACATGGAGCATTTTGATTTCATTGTGATGACAAATGTCATTGTCCATTGTGATGACAATGGCATGGAGCATTGTGATACTAAGTGTCATGGAGTATTGAGATGACAAAGGTAATGGAGCATTTTGATGACAAGGGCTTGGAACATTGCGATGACAAGGGTCATGGAGCATTGTGATGACAAGGCCGTGGAACATTGTAATGGCAGGGGTCATGGAGCATTGTTATCACAGGTGTAATGTAACATTGTGATGACAAGGGCATGGAGTAATGTGATGAGAGATTTCTTTGAGCATTGTGATGACAATGGCATGGAACACTGTGATGCCAAGGGTTATGGAGCTTTGTGATGACAAATGTCAAGGGGCATTTTGATGACAAGGGCGTGGTGCATTGTGATGAGAAGGGCAGGGAGCATTGTGATGACAGGGTCATGGAGCAATTTGAATAAAAGTGTCATGGAATATTTTGATGACAGGGGTTATGGAACATTGTGTGTCAGGGGTCATGAAGCATTAAGATGAAATGGGTCATAGAGCATTTTGTGACAGGGGTTATGGAACATTGTGATGTCAGGGGACATGGAGCATTGTGATGATAAGGACATGTAGCACTGTGATGACAGTGGTCATGGAACATTGTGATGACAGGGGTGAGCGTGTATTGTGATCACTAGTGATGGAACATTGTGATATATGTGGTGTGAGATCATTTTGATGAGAAGTGCATGGAGCAATTTGATGACAATTTTTTTGGAGCACAGCGATGAGAAGGATGTGGAGCCTTCTGATGAAAAGAGCATGGCACATTGTGATGACATGTGTCATGGAGAATTGTGCTGACAAGCGCATGGAGCATTGTGATGACAAGGGTCATGGAGCATTGTGCTGACAACGGCATGGAGCTTTGTGATGACAAGGGTCACAGAGCATTGTGATAAAAATTTCATGGAGCATTGTGGTGACAAAAGTCACAGAGCCTTGTGTGATGAGGGCATGGACCATAGTGAGGACAAAGGTCATGAAGCATTGTGATGACTGGAGTCACGGAGCATTGTGATGACAGGGGTCATGGGGCATTGTGATGACAATGGCATGGAACATTTTTATGACAGGGGCATGGAACATTGGTCTGACATATTTCATGGATTATTGTGATGAGAGTGGGCATGGGGCATTGTGATGACAAGGTCATGGAGTATTGTGAAGACAGGTGTCAGGGAGCATTGTGCTGTCATATGTCATTGTCCATTGTGATGACTATGGCATGGAGCATTGTGATACCAAGTGTCATGGAGGATTGTGATGACAAAGTAATGGAGCATTTTGATGACAAGTGCTTGGAATATTGCGATGACAATTGTCATGGAGCATTGTGATGACAAGGGCATGGAGCTTTCTAATGAAAAGTTGCATGGAACATTGAGATTACGGGGGTTTTGAAGCAATGTGATTACAAGGGCATGGAGCATTGTGATGAGAAGGCAATGGAGCATTCGGATGACATGCGTCATGGAGCTTTGTGATGACAAGGACATGGAGCATTGTGATTACAGGGGACTTGGAGCATTGTGATGAAAAGGGAATGGATCATTGTGTGAAAAATGCATGGAGCCTTGTCATGACAGGGTTCAAGGAGCATACTGATGACAACTATCAGGGAGCATTGTGATGATAAGTGTATTGAGCATTGTGATGACAAAGATCATGAAGCATTGTGATGAGAAGACCATGGATAATTGTGATGACCAGCGTCATGGGGCATTGTGATGACAAGTGTTATGGAACATTGTGATCAGAATTGTTTGGTGCATTGTGATGACTGAGGTCATTGAGAATTTTGATTTCATTGTGATGACAATAGCATGAAATATTATGGTGATGGGCACGGTGCATTGTGATGACAGGGTTCATGGAGCATTGAGATGAAAAGGGGCATGGAGAATTGTGATTACAGGGGTGTTGGAGCATTGTGATGACAAGGGCATGGAGCATTGTGATGAGAAATCCATGGAGCATTCTGATGACATGCGTCATGGAGATTCATGTTGAAAAGGGCATGGAGAATTGTGATTACAGGTGTCATGGAATATTGTGATGACAGGGGTGATGGAGTATTGTGAGGACTAGTGATGGAACATTGTGATATCAGTGGTGAGAAGGCATTTTGAGGAGAAGTGCATGGAGCATTGTGATGACAAGGTTTTTGGAGCATTTTGATGACAAGGATGTGGAGCATTGTGATGACAAGTGCATGGTTCATTGTGATGACATGGGTTATGGAGCATTGTGCTGACACGCGCAATGAGCATTGTGATGACAAGGGTCATGGAGCATTGTGCTGACAAAGGCATGGAGCTTTCTGATGACAAGTATCACAGAGCATTGTGATGACAGGGTCATGGAGCATTGTGATGAAAAGGGAATGGAGCTTTGTGATGACAAGGGTTACAGAACATTGTGATAAAAATTTCATGGAGCATTGTGGTGACAAAGGTCACAGAGCTTTGTGTGATGACGTCATGGACCATTGTGATGACAAATGTCATGAAGCACTGTGATGACTGGAGTCACGGAGCATTGTGATAACAGGGGTCTTGGAGCATTGTGATGAAAAGGGAATGGATCATTGTGATGAAAAAGGCATGGAGCCTTGCCATGACAGTGTTCAAGGAGCATACTGATGACAAGTGTCAGCGAGCATTGTGATGCCAAGTGCATTGAGCATTGTGGTGACAAAGGTCATGGAGCATTGTGATGAGAAGTCTTGGCATAATGGTGATGATCAGCGTCATGGGACTTGTGATGACAAGTGTTATGGAACATAGTGATCAGAAGGGTTTGGAGCATTGTGATGACAGAGGACATGGAGCTTTATGATTTCATTGTGATGACAATAGCATGAATCATTATGATGATGGGCATGGTGCATTGTGATGACAGTGTTCATGGCTCATTGAGATGAAAAGTGTCATGGAGAATTGTGATTACAGAGGTCTTGGAGCATTGTGATGACAAGGGTCATGGAGCCTTGTGATGACAAGGGTCATGGAGACTTGTGATGACAAATGTCTTGGGGCATTTTGATGACAAGGGCGTCGTGCATTGTGATGAGAAGGGCATGGAGCATTGTGATGAGAGGGTCATGGAGCAATTTGTATAAAAGTGTAATGGAATATTTTGATGACAGGGGTTATGGAACATTGTGATGTCAGGGGTCATGAAGCATTGTGATGAAATGGGTCATGGAGCATTTTGTGACAGGGTTATGGAACATTGTGATGTCAGGGGTCATGGAGCATTGTGATGATAAGGGCAGTAGCACTGTGATGAAAGTGGTCTTGGAACCTTGTGATGACAGGGGTGAGCGAGTTTTGTGATGACAAGTGATGGAACATTGTGATATATGTAGT
Source organism: Hyperoodon ampullatus (assembly GCF_949752795.1). Lineage (NCBI taxonomy): Eukaryota > Metazoa > Chordata > Mammalia > Artiodactyla > Ziphiidae > Hyperoodon > Hyperoodon ampullatus. The sequence continues at coordinate 146,353,295 of NC_136913.1, read as the reverse complement.
GAGAGAGCATTTTGATGAGAAGTGCATGGAGCATTGTGATGAAAATTTTATGGAGCATAGCGATGAAAAGGATGTGGAGCATTGTGATGAAAAGAGCATGGCACATTGTGATGACATGTGTCATGCAGCATTGTGCTGACAAGTGCATGGAGCATTTTGATGACAAGTGTCATGGAGCATTGTGCTGACAAAGGCATGGAGGATTGTGATGACAAGGGACACAGAGCATTGTGATGAAAATTTCATGGACCATTGTGAGGACAAAGGTCATGAATCATTGTGATGACTGGAGTCACGGAGCATTGTGATGACAGGGGTCATGGAGCATTGTGATGACAAGGGCAGGTAGCAATGTGATGACAAGGGCATGGAACATTGGTCTGACAATTTTCATGGAGTATTGTGTAGACAGTGGGCATGGAGCATTGAGATGACAAGGGCATGTAGCATTGTGCTGACAAGTTCACAGAGCCTTGTGTGACGAGGGCATGGACCATTGTGAGGACAAAGGTCATGAAGCATTGTGATGACTGGAGTCACGGAGCATTGCTATGACAGGGGTCATGAAGCATTGTGATGACAAGGGCAAGGCAGATTGTGATGACAGGGGCATGGAACACTGGTCTGACATGTTTCATGGGTTATTGTGATGACAGTGGGCATGGCACATTGTGATGACAAGGGCATGGAATATTGTGATGACAAGGTCATGCAGTATTGTGAAGACAGGTGTCAGGGAGCATTGTGATGACATATGTCATTGTCCATTTTGATGACAATGGCATGGAGCATTGTGATACCAAGTGTCATGGAGGATTGTGATAACAAAGGTAATGGAGCATTTTGATGACAAGGGCTTGGAATATTGCGATGACAAGGGTCATGGAGCATTGTGATGACAAGGCCATGGAGCATTCTGATGAAAAGGTGCATGGAGCTTTGAGATTACAGGGGTTTTGAAGCAATGTGATTACAAGGGCATGGAGCATTGTGATGAGAATGCAATGGAGCATTCTGATGACATGCGTCATGGAGCTTTGTGATGACAAGGACATGGATCATTGTGATTACAGGTGTCTTGGAGCATTGTGATGAAAAAGGAATGGATCATTGTGATGAAAAATGCATGGAGCCTTGTCATGACAGTGTTCAAGGAGCATACTGATGACAACTGTCAGGGAGCATTGTGATGATAAGTGTATTGAGCATTGTGATGACAAAGATCATGGAGCATTGTGATGAGAAGACCATGGATAATTGTGATGACCAGCGTCATGGGGCATTGTGATGACAAGTGTCATGGAGAATTGTGATGACAATGGCAGGGAGCATTGTGATGTCAAGGGACATTAAGAATTTTTATAACAATGTCATGAAGCGTTGTGATGACAAGCATATGGAGCTTGCTATGACAGGGTTCAGGGAGCATTGCGATGACAAGTGAACAGAGAATTGTGATGACAACAGCATGTAACATTGTGATGAGAAATGTCATGGAATATTGTGATGACAAAGAGGTGGAGAATTGTGATGACAAGGGACATGGAGCAATGTGAGGGCAAGACCGTGGAGCATTCTGATGAGAAGACCATCGATAATCATGGTGACAAGCATCATGGAGCATTATGATGACAAGAGCCATGGAGCATTCTGACATAAGATATCACTTATGAAGGAAATGTAAACATGGGTACACATGAACTGAATTAGTAAAGAGAACAGATTCTCACATATAGAAAACATACTTATGCCTGCTTACGGGGAAAGGAGAGTTGGGTTGATACATAAAAGCAGAGTTTGATATTAGCACAGGTACCATTCCATAATCCAAATACAGAATAGACAAGACCTACTCCTTCCTCAGTGGACGGGACTCAACACACTTATTCTCTGCAGAGGAATATATCTGACTAGTAAGAATCTTAAAACCTATGTATTGATATGTCTCCGTAAGGGAATCAAGTGTGTCTAGACTGGCATGAACATGGCAGTGACAATCAGCTGAAACCCACGATAAAAAGGAATTTAAAAACAAAACAAAAAAACAGGGAAATTCTTTACAATTCCTTCAGGGGCTCTGATGAAACCTGGAATGACCCTGTCTACAACGACCGCTTGATGTGGCATAAGGCTGGACACTTGGGACTGAGAGGATTGGTCAGATTGGGTGAGCAAATGCAGACCCTTTGAAGCAATAATGCGTGGCACACATTCCTTGGGTCCCAACTCTCAAGATAGAAGGTAATATTACTACATCTATAACATGTATGGGAAACCTAGAGCTAGGACACACTGTGAATACGAAAGGTTTCTAAAACTCAACTAATAGTCCCTCTCCTCGTGCTCCGGTTTCACTTTCCAACTGCTTTACTATCAATGTCCCAACTTGGAGAGACAGCCGCTTTAACCTCCTGGTTCGCACAGGTTGCCAAATTGGCAAAGGATGAAAGGGAAGAGGGAGTACCAATGTAGTAGCTGTTAGGCATTGGGACGGGCACATGTCACTCTAATTCCCCAGCACGAACAAGAATTAACCAAAGTCTCAGCCAACAGCCGGGAAACTTTATAGGACCTGAACCAACATTTGGGACTTGCGGTCAGCTAAAAAAAAACGAGTTGAAAAATGGAGCTCAGGGGCACAGCAATTCACAAACTGGCAGAGTAATAAAGGACAACAATCTTCCAAAAATCTGTTGAGGGAAGGCAACGAGGTGGACATGAAAGCGAGCCAGAATAGTAGGAAACAGAATTCAAGAGGTACATTGGAATCAGCTTTAAGCACAGGAAGAGGGGCACAATTTCGACAATGATGCACATGGCCAAAAAGGGTGTATGCATTTTCTCCTGAATACATTCAGGAGAAAATGCATACGCCCTTTTTTGCAAAGCAAGCAAGCGGGCAATGCAACTCTGCACTACAAAGAAGTATCACTTCCAACTGGTAAAATTAGATATCCGTAAAATGTGTAAAAACCAGAAAGGGAAGACAGGCCCTGGAGAACAGGGAGCCTACTTATGCTGATGGGCAGGATGTAAGTTGCCAACTGCCTCTCTGGAGGAGTGCATTGTGTTCCCTAAAACAAGTTAACAACAGAGCTACAGAACCAAGGGCTCTTCCAGTCTAGGGAATATACCTCGGGAAAATTGAAAATCAATAAGACAGAGCCACCCCAAAATTTAGAGCTGCACTGCTTACAAGAACCTCAACTTGGGTACATATTAAATATCCCAGGAAAGACAAAATTGGTTCAAGAAATTGTGTTACTTACGTACAATGGAATAACCCGCAGCCATGAAATCAATGTCATAAGGCCAGTAGCAGCAAAATGAGTGGATTCAGGTACGATGATTCTAAGTGAAATAAGTCACAGAGAAAAAGAAACTTATCATAAAATATCACTTATGAAAGTTCTGTAAACATGGCTATACAAGAACTTAGTTAGGAAAGAGAACAGAGTCTCACATTTAGAAAACACTCTTGTGCTGGCTTAAGGGGGAAGGTGAGGTGGGGTGATTCATAAAACCAGAGTTTGATATTAGTACAGGTACCGTTCCAAAGACCAACTACAGAATAGACAAGACCTACAACTTCCTCAGTGAATGGGATTCAAAACCCAATATTTCCTGCCGAGGAATATATATGACTAGTAAGAATCTTAAAACCTATGTATTGATATGTCAGCATAAGGGAATCAAGTGTGTCTAGACTGGCATAAACATGGCAGTAAGAATCAGTTCAAACCAACTATAAAATAATTTCGAAAACAAAACAAAAAAACAGGGAAATTCTTTACAATTCCTTCAGGGGCTCTGATGAAACGTGGAATGACCCTATCTACAACGACAGCTGGATGTGGCATAAGGCTGGACACTTGGGACTGAGAGGATTAGAGAGATTCAGTGAGCAAATGCAGACCATTTAAAGCAATAATGCGAGGCACACATTCCAAGGTCCCAACTCTCCAGGGGAAGGGAATATTACTACAGCTATAACATGTATGGGAAAACTAGAGAATGCACACACTGTGAATATGAAAGGTTTCTAAAACTCAACTAATAGTCCCTCTCTTGGTGCTTCGGTTTGAATTTCCAACTGATTTACTATCAATCTCCCAACTTGGAGAGACAGCCCCTTAACCACCTGGTTCTCACAGGTTGCAAATTAGGCAGAGGATGAAAGGAAAGATGGAGAACCAATGAGAGAGTAGCTGTTAGGCATTTGGATGGGCACATGTCACTCTAATTTCCCGGCAGAAAGAAGAATTAACCAAAGGCTCAGCCACCCGCCGGGAACCAGTATAGGTCCTGAACCAACGTTTGGGACTTGCGGTCAGCTCACAAAAAACGAGTTGAAAAATTCATCTCAGTTTGCATAGCAATTAAAAAACTGGAAGAGTAATAAAGGACAACTATCGTCCAAAAATCTGTTCAGGGAAGGCAACGAGGCGGAATTGAAAGCAAGCCAGAATAGCAGGAAACAGATTTCAAGAGGTACATAGGAATCCCATTTAAAGAACAGGAAGAGGGGCACAACTTCGACAATGATGCACTTGGCCAAAAAGGGCGTATGCATTTTCTCCTGAATATATTCAGGAGAAACCGCATACGTCCTTTGTGGCCAAGCAAGCAAGTGGGCAATGCAAATCTGCACTACAAAGAAGTATCAATTCCCACGGGTCAAAAGGAACATCCGCAAAATGTGGAAAAACCAGAAAGGCAAGAAAGGCCCTGAAGAACAGGGAGACTAGTTATGCTGATGGGCAGGATGCAAATTGCCAACTGCCTCTCTGGAGGAGTGCATTGTGTTCCCTAAAACAGGTAAACACCAGAGCTACAGATCCAAGGGCACTTCAAGTCTATGGAATATACCTTGGGAAAACTGAAAATCAATAAGACAGAGCCACCCCGCAATTTAGGGCTGTACTCCTTACAAGAACTTCAACTTGAGTACACCTTAAATATCTGAGGAAAGACAAAAATGGTTCAAGAAATTGTGGTACTTACGTATGATGGAATATCCCTCAGACATGAAATCAATGTCATAAGGCCAGTAGCATCAAAATGAGTGGATTCAGGAACGATGATTCTAAGTGAAATAAGTCACAGAGGAAAAGAAACTTATCATAAGATATCACTTATGAAGGTCCTGTAAACATGGCTACACATGAACTGAGTTACGAAAGAGAACAGAGACTCACACTGAGAAAACACACTTATGCCTGCTTAAGGGGGAAGGAGAGGTGGGGTGATTCATAAAACCAGAGTTTGATATTAGTACAGGTACCGTTCCAAAAACCAACTACGGAATAGACAAGACCTACACCTTCCTCAGTGAAAGGAACTCAAAACCCCGTATTTCCCGCAGAGGAATATATCTGACTAGTAAGAATCTTAAAACCTATGTATGCATAGGTCTCCGTAAGGGAATCAAGTGTGTCTACACTAGTATCAACATGGCAGTGAGAATCAGCTGAAATACACTATAAAAAGGAATTTCAAAAACAAAAACAAAAAAACAGGGAAATTCTTTACAATTCCTTCAGGGGCTCTGATGAAACCTGGAATGACCATAACTACAAAGACAGCTGGATGTGTCATAACGCCGGACACTTGGGACTGAGAGGATTGGTGAGATTCGGTGAGCAAACGCAGACCATTTAAAGCAATAATGCGTGGCACACATTCCAAGGGTCCCAACTCTCCAGGTTGAAGGGAATATTACTACAGCTATAACATGTATGGGAAACCTAGAGAATGGACACACTGTGAATACGAAAGGTTTCTAAAACTCAACTAATAGTCCCTCTCCTGGTGCTCCGGTTTGACTTTCCAACTGCTTTACTATCAATATCCCAACTTGGAGAGACAGACCCTTTAACTTCCTGGTTCGCACAGGTTGCCAATTTGGCAGAGGATGAAAGGGAAGAGGGAGAACCAATGAGAGAAGAGCTGTTAGGCATTTGGACGGGCACATGTCTCTCTAATTTCCCGACAGGTAGAAGAATTAGCCAATGTCTCAGCCACCCGCCGGGAACCAGTAGAGTTCCTGAACCAAAGATTTGGACCTGCCGTCAGCTCCCAAAAAACGAGTTGAAAAATGGAGCTCAGGGGCACAGCAATTCACAAACTGGCAGAGTAATAAAGGACAACTATCGTCCAAAAATCTGTTTAGGGAAGGCAACGAGGCGGAATTGAAAGCGAGCCAGAATAGCAGGAAACAGATTTCAAGAGGTACATTGGAATCCCCTTTAAAGAACAGGAAGAGGTGCACAACTTCGACAATGATGCACTTGGCCAAAAAGGGCGTATGCATTTTCTCCTGAATATATTCAGGATAAACTGCATACTCCCTTTGTGGCCAAGCAAGTAAGCAGGCAATGCAAATCTGCACTACAAAGAAGTATCACTTCCCACCGGTCAAAAGGGACATCCGCAAAATGTGTAAAAACCAGAAAGGCAAGAAAGGCCCTGAAAAACAGGGAGCCTAGTTATTCCGGTGAGAAGGATGTAAATTGCCAACTGCCTCTCTGGAGGAGTGCATTGTGTTCCATCACACAAGTAAACAACAGAGCTACAGATCCAAGGGCCCTTCCAGTCTACGGAAGATACCTTAGGAAAACTGAAAATCAATAAGACACAGGAAACACAAAATTGAGGGCTGCACTGCTTACAAGAATATCAACTTGGGTACACCTTAAATATCCCAGGAAAGACAAAAATGGTTCAAGAAATTGTGTTACTTACGTACAATGGAATACCACTCAGCCAAGAAATCAATGTCATAAAGCCAGTAGCAGCAAAATGAGCGGATTCAGGTACGATGATTCTAAGTGAAATAAGTCACAGAGAAGAAGAAACTTATCATAAGATATCACTTATGAAGGTCCTGTAAAGATGGATACACATGAACTGAGTTACGAAAGAGAACAGAAACGCACATTTAGAAAACATTCTAATGCCTGCTTAAGGGGGAAGGAGATTTGGGGTGATGCATAAAACCAGAGTGTGATATTAGAACAGATACCGTTCCAAAAACCAAATATGGTATAGACAAGACCTCCACTTTCCTCAGTGAAAGGGACGCAAAACCCCATATTACCTGCAGAGGAATATATCTGACTAGTAAAAATCTTAAAACCTATGAATTGATATGTCTCCGTAGGGGAATCAATTGTGTCTAGACTGGCATAAACATGGCAGTGAGAATCAGCTCAAACCCACTATAAAAAGGAATTTCAAAAACAAAACAAAAAAACAGGGAAATTCTTTACAATTCCTTCAGGGGCTCTGATGAAACCTGGAATGACCCTATCTACGACACCTAGATATGGCATAAGGCCGGACACTTGGGACAGAGAGGATTGGTGAGATTCGGTGAGCAAATGCAGACCATTTAAAGCAATAATGCGTGGCACACATTCCAAGGGTCCCAACTCTCCAGGTTGAAGGGAATATTACTACAGCTGTAACATGTATGGGAAACCTAGAGAATGGACACACTGTGAATATGAAAGGTTTCTAAAACTCACCTAATAGTCTCTCTCCTGGTGCTCTGGTTTGACTTTCCAACTGCTTTACTATCAATGTCCCCACTTGGAGAGACAGCCTCTTTAACATCCTGGTTCGCACAGGTTGCCAATTTGGCAGAGAATGAAAGGGAAGAGGGAGAACCAATGAGAGAGTAGCTGTTAGGCATTTGGATGGGCACATATTACTCTAATTTCCCAGCAGGTAGAAGACTTAGCCAAAGTCTCAGCCACCCGCCGGGAACCAGTAGAGTTCCTGAACAAAAGATTTGGACCTGCCGTCAGCTCACAAAAAACGAGTTGAAAAATGGAGCTCAGGGGCACAGCAATTCACAAACTGGCAGAGTAATAAAGGACAACTATCGTCCAAAAATCTGTTGAGAGAAGGCAACGAGGCGGACTTGAACGCGAGCCAGAATAGCAGGAAACAGATTTCAAGAAGTACATTGGAGTCACCTTTAAAGCACAGGAAGAGGGGGACAACTTCGACAAAGATGCACTTGGCGAAAAAGGGCGTATGCATTTTCTCATGAGTATATTCAGTAGTAAACACATATGCTCATTTTGGCCAAGCAAGCAAGCGGGCAATGCAAATCTGCACTACAAAGAAGTATCACTTCCCACAGGTAAAAAGGGACATCCGCAAAATGTGTAAAAACCAGAATGGCAAGAAAGGCACTGGAGAACAGGGAGACTAGTTATGCTGATGGGCAGGATGTAAATTGCAAACTGCCTCTCTGGAGGAGTGCATTGTGTTCCCTAAAACAATTAAACAACAGAGCTACAGAGCCAAGGGCACTTCCAGTCTAGGGAATATACCTTGGGAAAAATGAAAATCAATAAGACAGCGCCACACCAAAATTTAGGGCTGAACTGCTTACAAGAACGTCAACTTGGGTACACCTTAAATATCCCAGGAAAGACAAAAATGGTTCAAGAAATTGTGGTGCTTACATATGATGGAATATCCCTCAGCCATGAAATCAATGTCATAAGGCCAGTAGCATCAAAATGAGTGGATTCAGGTACGATGATTCTAAGTGAAATAAGTCACAGAGAAAAAGAAACTTATCATTAGATATCACTTATGAAGGTCCTGTAAACATGGCTACACATGAACTGAGTTACGAAAGAGAACAGAGTCTCACATTGAGAAAACACTCTTATGCCTGCTTAAGGGGGAAGGAGAGGTGGGGTGATGCATAAAACCAGAGTTTGATATTAGTACAGGTACCGTTCCAAAAACCAACTACGAATAGACAAGACCTACACCTTCCTCAGTGAAAGGGACTCAAAACCCCATATTTCCCACAGAGGAATATATCTGACTAGTAAGAATCTTAAAACCTATGTATTCATAGGTCTCCGTAAGGGAATCAAGTGTGTCTGCACTAGTATCAACATGGCAGTGAGAATCAGCTGAAATCCACTATAAAAAGGAATTTCAAAAACAAAAACAAAAAAACAGGGAAATTCTTTACAATTCCTTAAGGGGCTCTGATGAAACCTGGAATGACCATATCTACAAAGACAGCTGGATGTGGCATAAGGCTGGACACTTGGGACTGAGAGGATTGGTGAGATTCAGTGAGCAAATGCAGACCATTTAAAGCAATAATGCATGGCACACATTCCAAGGGTCCCAACTCTCTAGGTTGAAGGGAATATTACTACAGCTATAACATGTATGGGAAACCTAGAGAATGGACACACTGTGAATACGAAAGGTTTCTAAAACTCAACTAATAGTCCCTTTCCTGGTTCTCCGGTATGACTTTCCAACTGCTTTACTATCAATGTCCCAACTTGGAGAGACAACCCCTTTATCTTCCTGGTTCGCACAGTTTGCCAATTTGGCAGAGGATGAAAGGGAAGAGGGAGAACCAATGAGAGAATAGCTGTCAGACATTTGGAAGGGCACATGTCTCTCTAATTTCCCGGCAGGTAGAAGAATTAGCCGAAGTCTCAGCCACACGCCGGGAACCAGTATAGTTCCTGAACCAAAGTTTTGGACCTGCCGTCAGCTCCCAAAAAACGAGTTGAAAAATGGAGCTCAGGGGCACAGCAATTCACAAACTGGCAGAGTAGTAAAGGACAACTATCGTCCAAAAATCTGTTGAGGGAAGGCAACCAGGCGGACTTGAAAGCGAGCCAGAATAGCAGGAAACAGATTTCAATAGGTACATTGGAATCCCCTTTAAAGTACAGGAAGAGGGGCACAACTTGGACAATGATGCACTTGGCCAAAAAGGGCGTATGCATTTTCTCCTGAATATATTCAGGAGAAACCGCATACGCCCTTTGTGGCCAAGCAAGCAAGCGGGCAATGCAAATCTGCACTACAAAGAAGTATCATTTCCAACCGGTCAAAAGGGACATCCGCAAAATGTGTAAAAACCAGAAAGGCAAGAATGGCCCTGAAGAACAGGGAGACTAGTTATGCTGATGGGCAGGATGTAAATTGCCAACTGCCTCTCTGGAGTAGTGCATTGTGTTCCCTAAATCAAGTAAACAACAGAGCTACAGATCCAAGTGCACTTCCTGTCTAGGGAATATACCTTGGGAAAATTGAAAATCAATAAGACAGAGCCACCCCAAAATTCAGGGCTGCACTACTTACAAGAACTTCAACTTGGGTACACCTTAAATATCGCAGGAAAGACAAAAATGTTTCAAGAAATTGTGTTACTTACGTATGATGGAATATCCCTCAGCCATGAACTCAATGTCATAAGGCCAGTAGCATCAAAATGAGTGGATTCAGGTACGATAATTCTAAGTGAAATAAGTCACAGAGAAAAAGAAACTTATCAGAAGATATCACTTATGAAGGTCCTGTAAACATGGCTACACATGAACTGAGTTACAAATGAGAATAGTGTCTCACATTGACAAAACACTCTTATGCCTGCTTAAGGCGGAAAGTGAGGTGGGGTGATGCATAAAACCAGAGTTTGATATTAGTACAGGTACCGTTCCAAAAACCAACTACGGAATAGACAAGACCTAAACCTTCCTCAGTGAAAGGGACTCAAAACCCCATATTTCCCACAGAGGAATATATCTGACTAGTAAGAATCTTAAAACCTATGTATTTATTGGTGTCCATAAGGGAATCAAGGGTGCCTACACTAGTATCAACAGGGCAGTGAGAATCATCTCAAACCCACTATAAAAAGGAATTTCAAAAACAAAAACAAAAAAAAAAGGGAAATTCTTCACAATACCTTCAGGGGCTCTGATGAAACCTGGAATGATCCTGTCTACAAAGACAGCTGGATTTGGCATAAGGATGGACACTTGGGACTGAGAGGATTGGTGAGATTCGGTGAGCAAATGCAGACCATTTCAAGCAATAATGCGTGCCACACATTCCAAGGGTCCCAACTCTCTAGGTTGAAGGGAATATTACTACAGCTATAACATGTATGGGAAACCTAGAGAATGGACACACTGTGAATACGAAAGGTTTCTAAAACTCAACTAATAGTCCCTCTCCTGGAGCTCCGGTTTGACTTTCCATCTGCTTTACTATCAATGTCCCAACTTGGAGAGACAGCCCCTTTAACCTCCTGGTTCGCACAGGTTGCCAATTTGCCAGAGGATGTAAGGGAAGAGGGAGAACCAATGAGAGAGTAGCTGTTAGGCATTTGGACGGGCACATGTCACTCTAATTACCCGGAAGGTAGAAGAATTAGCCAATGTCTCAGCCACACGCCTGGATCCATTAGATTTCCTGAACCAAAGATCTGGACCTGCTGTCAGCTCCCAAAAAACGAGTTGAAAAACGGAGTTCAGGGGCACAGCAATTCACAAACTGGCAGAGTAATAAAGTACAACTATCGTCCAAAAATCTGTTGAGGGAAGGCAACGAGGCGGAATTGAAAGCAAGCCAGAATAGCAGCAAACAGATTTCAAGAGGTACATTGGAATCCCCTTTAAAGAACAGGAAGAGGGGCACAATTTCGACAATGATGCACTTGGCCAAAAATGGCGTATGCATTTTCTCCTGAATATATTCAGGAGAAACCGCATACGCCCTTTGTGGCCAAGCAAGCTAGGGGGCAATGCAAATCTGCACTACAAAGAAGTATCACTTCCCACCGGTCAAAAGGGACATCCGCAAAATGTGTAAAAACCAGAAAGGCAAGAAAGGCCCTGAAGAACAGGGAGCCTAGTTATGCTAATGGGCAGGATGTAAATTGCCAACTGCCTCTCTGGAGGAGTGCATTGTGTTCCCTAAAACAAGTAAACAACAGAGCTACAGATCCAAGGGCACTACCAGTCTAGGGAATATAGCTTGGGAAAACTGAAAATCATTAAGACAGTGCCACCCCAAAATATAGGGCTACACTGCTTACAAGAACCTCAACTTGGGTACACCTTAAATATCCCAGGAAAGACAAAAATGGTTCAAGAAATTGTGTTACTTGCGTACGATGTAATATCCCTCAGCCATGAAATCAATGTCATAAGGCCAGTAGCATCAAAATGAGTGGATTCATGTACGATGATACTAAGTGAAATAAGTAACACAGAGAAAGAAACTTATCATAAGATATCACTGATGAAGCTCCTGTAAACATGGCTGGATACACATGAACTGAGTTAGGAAAGAGAACAGAGTCTCACATTTAGAAAACACTCTTATGCCTGCTTAAGGGGGAAGGAGAGGTGGGGTGATGCATAAAACCAGAGTTTGATATTAGTACAGGTTCCGTTCCAAAAACCAACTACAGAATACACAAGGCCTACACCTTCCTCAGTGAAAGGGACTCAAAAACCCATATTTCCCACAGAGGAATATATCTGACTAGGAAGAATCTTAAAACGAATGTACTGATAAGTCTCCGTAATGGAATCAATTGTGTCTAGACTCGCATAAACATGGCAGTGAGAATCAGCTCAAACCCACTATAAAAAGGAATTTCAATAACAAAACAAAAAAACAGGGAAATTCTTTACAATTCCTTCAGGGGCTCTGATGAAACATGGAATGACCGTATCTACAATGAGAGCTGGATGTGGCATATGGCTGGACACTTGGGACTGAGAGTATTGGTGAGATTTGGTGAGCAAATGTAGACCATTTAAAGCAATAATTCATGGCACACATTCCAAGGTTACCAACTCTCCAGGTTGAAGGGAATATTACTACAGCTATAACATGTATGTGAAACCTAGAGAATGGACACATTGTGAATACGAAAGGTTTCTAAAACTCAACTAATATTCCCTCTCCTGGTGCTCTGGTTTGACTTTCCAACTGCTTTACTATCAATGTCCCAACTTGGAGAGACAGCCCCTTTAACATCCTGGTTCCCACACGTTGCCAAATTGGCAGAGGATGAAAGGGAAGAGGGAGAACCAATGAGACAGTAGCTGTTAGGCATTTGGACGGGAACATGTCTCTCTAATTTCCCAGCAGGTAGAAGACTTAGCCAAAGTCTCAGCCACCCGCCGGGAACCAGTATAGTTCCTGAACCAAAGTTTTGGACCTGCCGTCAGCTCACAAAAAACGAGTTGATAAATGGAGTTCAGGGGCACAGCAATTCACAAACTGGCAGAGTAAAAAAGGACAGCTATCGTCCAAAAATCTGTTGAGGGAAGGCAACGAGGCGGACTTGAAAGCGAGCCAGAATAGCAGGAAACAGATTTCAAGAGGTACATTGGAATCACCTTTACAGCACAGGAAGAGGGGCACAATTCCGACAATGCTGCACTTGGCCAAAAAGGGCGTATGCATTTTCTCCTGAATATATTCAGGAGAAACCGCATACGTCCTTTGTTGCCAAGCAAGCAAGTGGGCAATGCAAATCTGCACTACAAAGAAGTATCACTTCCCAACGGTTAAAAGGAACATCCGCAAAATGGGTAAAAAACAGAAAGGCAAGAAAGGCCCTGAAGAACAGGGAGACTAGTTATGCTGATGGGCAGGATGCAAATTGCCAACTGCCTGTCTGGAGGAGTGCATTGTGTTCCCTAAAACAGGTAAACAACAGAGCTACAGATCCAAGGGCACTTCCAGTCCAGGTAATATACCTTGGTAAAACTGAAAATCAATAAGACAGAGCCACCCCACAATTTAGGGCTGTACTCCTTACAAGAACTTCAACTTGGGTACACCTTAAATATCTGAGGAAAGACAAAAATGGTTCAAGAAATTGTGCTACTTACGGATGATGGAATATCCCTCAGCCATGAAATCAATGTCATAAGGCCAGTAGCATCAAAATGAGTGGATTCCGGAACGATGATTCTAAGTGAAATAAGTCACAGAGAAAAAGAAACTTATCATAAGATATCACTTATGAAGGTCCTGTAAACATGGCTACACATGAACTGAGTTACAAAAGAGAACAGAGTCTCACATTGATAAAACACTCTTATGCCTGCTTAAGGGGGAAGGAGAGGTGGGGTGATGCAGAAAACCAGAGTTTGATAGTAGTACAGGTACCGTTCCAAAAACCAACTACGGAATAGACAAGACCTACACCTTCCTCAGTGAAAGGGACTCAAAACCCCATATTTCCCGCAGAGGAATATATCTGACTAGTAGGAATCTTAAAACCTATGTATTCATATGTGTCCATAAGGGAATCAAGTGTGTCTACACTAGTATCAACATGGCAGTGAAAATCAGCTGAAATCCACTATAAAATGGAATTTCAAAAACAAAAACAAAAAAACAGGGAAATTCTTTACAATTCCTTCAGGGGCTCTGATGAAACCTGGAATGACCATATCTACAAAGACAGCTGGATGTGGCATAAGGCCGGACACTTGGGACTGAGAGGATTGGTGAGATTCGGTGAGCAAATGCAGACCATTTCAAGCAATAATGCGTGCCACACATTCCAATGGTCCCAACTCTCCAGGTTGAAGGGAATATTACTACAGCTATAACATGTATGGGAAACCTAGAGAATGGACACACTGTGAATACGAAAGGTTTCTAAAACTCAACTAATAGTCCCTCTCCTGGTGCTCCGGTTTGACTTTCCAACTGCTTTACTATCAATGTCCCAACTTGGAGAGACAGCCCCTTTAACTTCCTGGTTCGCACAAGTTGCCAATTTGACAGAGGATGTAAGGGAAGAGGGAGAACCATTGAGAGAGTAGCTGTTATGCATTTGGATGGGTACATATCACTGTAATTTCCAGTCAGGGAGAAGAATTAAACAAACTCTCAGCCAATCGCTGGGAAACAGTATAGTTACTGAACCAAAATTTTAGACTTGCGTTCAGCTCACAAAAAACGAGTTGAAAACTGGAGCTCAGGGGCAGAGCAATTCAGAAAATGGCCGAGTAATAAAGGAAAACTATCGTCCAGAAATCTGTTTAGGGAAGGCAACGAGGCGGACTTGAAAGCGAGCCAGAAGAGCAGGAAACAGATTTCAAGAGGTACATTGGAATCACCTTTAAAGCACAGAAAGAGGGACACAACTTCGACAATGATGCACTTGGCCAAAAAGGGCGTATGCACTTTCTCCTGAATATATTCAGGAGAAAACGCATACGCCCTTTTTGGCCAAGCGAGCAAGCGGGCAATGTAAATCTGCACTACAAAGAATTATCAATTCCCACCTTTCAAAAGGGACATCCGCAAAATGTGTAAAAACTAGAAACACAAGACAGGCCCTGGAGAACAAGGAGCCTAGTTATGCTGATGGGCAGGATGTAAATTGCCAACTGCCTCTCTGGAGGAGTGAATTGTGTTCCCTAAAACAAGTAAACAACAGAGCTACAGATCCAAGGGCACTTCCAGTCTAGGGAGTATACCTTGGGAAAACTGAAAATCAATAAGACATAGCCACCCAAAAATATAGGGCTGCACTGATTACAATAACCTCAACTTGGTTACATATTGATGACAAGCGCATGGCGCATTGTGATAACATGGGTCATGGAGCAATGTGCTGACAAGCACATGGAGCACTCTTATGACAAGGGTCAGGGAGCATTGTGCTGAGGAAGGCATAGAATATGGTGATGACCAGTGTCAGAGAGCATTGTGATGAAAAGTTCATGGAGCATTGTGGTGACATAGTCACAGAGACTTCTGATGACGAGGGTATGGACCATTGTATGACAAACCTCATGAATCATTGTTATGACGAGTCACGGAGCATTGTGATGACAGGGTCATGGAGCATTGTGATGACAAGGGCATGGAGCATTGTGATGACAGGGGTCATAGAGCATTTCTCTGACAAGATTTATGGACTATTGTGATGAGAGTGGGCATGGCGCATTGTGATGACAAGGACATGGAGCATTGTGATGACAAGGTCATAGTGTATTGTGAAGAGAGGTGTCAGGGAGCATTGTGATGACATATGTCATGGCCCATTGTGATGACAATGGCATGGGGCGCTGTGATGCCAGGTGTCATGGAGTATTGTGATTACAACGGTAATGGAGCATTGTGTTGACAACGGCTTGGAGCACTGTGATAACAAGGGTCATGGAGCATTGTGATGACAAGGGCATGGAGCATTGTGATGACAACGGATACTGAGAATTTTGATGACAATATCGTGAAGAATTTTGATGACAAATGCATGGAGCTTGCTATGACAGGGGTCATATGGCATTGAGATGAAAATTTCATGGAAAATTTTGTTGACAAGTGCATGTATCATTGTGATGAGAATTGTCATGGAACATTGTGATGACAAGGACGTGGAGAATTCTGATGACAAGGGACATGGAGCATTGTTATTACCAGGGAATGGAGCATTGTGATAGCAAGACCGTGGAGCACTGTGATGAGAAGGCCATGAATAACTGTGATGACGAGCCTCATGGAGCACTGTAATGAGAAGGGGCATGGAGCATTCTGATGACAGCTGTCATGGAGCATTGTGATGACAGGGGTCATGGAATATTGTGATGACAAGGGTCACGGAGCATTCTGATGATAAGCTTGTGGAGTATAGTGATGACAATGGCATGGAGCATTGTAATGAAAAGGGCATGGATCATTGTGATGAAAAAGGCATGGAGCGTTGTCATGAGAGGGTTCAAGGAGCATACTGATGACAAGTGTCAGGGAGCATTGTGATGACCAGTGTATTGAGCATTGTGATGGCAAAGGTCATGGAGCATTGTGATGAGAAGACCATGGAAAATTTTGTGAAGAGAGTCATGGACCTTTGTGATGACAAAGGTCATGGAGCATTTTGATGACAATGGCGTTGTGCATTGTGATGAGAAGGGCAGGGAACATTGTGATGACAGGGTCATGGAACAATTTGATGAAAAGGGTCATGGATCATTTTGATGACAGGGGATATGGAACATTGTGATGTCAGGGGTCATTGTGCTTTGTGATGAATAGGGTCATGGAGTATTTTGATGCCAGGGGTTATGGAACATTGTGATATCAGGCGTCATGGAGCATTGTGATGACAAGGGCATGGAGCATTGGTCTGAAAATTTCATAGATTATTGTGATGAGAGTGGGCATGGGACATTGTGATGACAAGGGCACGGAACACTGTGATACATGGGTCATGGAGGATTGTAATGACAAGGGAATGGAGCATTATGATGAGAAGGGCATCGAGCATTGTGATGACAAACGTCATGGAGCTTTGTGATGACAAGGGTATGGAACAATGTGATCAGAGGGTTCATGGAGCATCGTGATGACAATGGCATGGAGCATTGTGATGCCAAGGGTCATGGAGATATGTGACGACAAATGTCATGGAGCATTTTGATGACAAGGGCGTGGTGCATTGTGTTTTGAAGGGAAGGGAGCACTGTGATGAAGGAGTCGAGCAGCAATTTGATGAAAAGGGTCATGGAAGATTTTGATGATATGGGTAATGGAACACTGTGATGTCAGTGGTCATGGAACATTTTGATGACATGGGTTATGGAACAGAGTGATGTCAGGGGTCATGGAACATTGTGATGACAAGGGTTTATGGAGCATTGTGATGACAAGGTTGTGGAGCTTTGTGATGACCAGCGCATGGCACATTGTGATAACATGGGTCATGGAGCAATGTGCTGACAAGCACATGGAGCATTGTGATGAAAAGGGGGATGGAGTACTGTGCTGAGAAAGGCATAGAGCATTTTGATGACAAGGGTCAGAGAGCATTGTTATGAAAAGTTCATGGAGCATTGTGGTGACAAAGTCACAGAGACTTGTGATGATGAAAGCATGGATCATTGTGATGACAAAGTTCATAAAGCACTGTGATGACTGGAGTCACAGAGCATTGTGATGACACGGGAATGGAGCATTGTGATAACATGGGCATAGAGCATTGCTCTGACAAGTTTTATGGATTATTGTGATGACAGTGGGCATGGCACATTGTGATTACAACGGCATGGAGCATTGTGATGACAAGGTCATACAGTATTGTGAAGACGGGTGTCAGGGAGTATTGGGATGACATATGTCAAGGTCCATTGTGATGAGAATGGCATGGGGCATTGGAATGCCAAGTGTCATGGAGGATTGTGATGACAAAGGTAATGGAGCATTGTGATGACAAGGGCTTGGAGCTTCGTGATGACAAGGTCATGAAGCATTGTGATGACAACATCTTGGAGCATTGTGATGACAAGGGCCTTTGAGAATTTTGATGACAAGGTTGTGAAGCATTGTGATGACAAGCGCATGGAGCTTTCTATGACAGGGGTCATGGAGCATTGCGATGAAAAGTGCATGGAGAATTGTATTGACAACAGCATGTAACATTTTGATGAGAAGTGTCATGGAGCATTGTGATGAAAAGGACATGTAGAATTGTGATTACCAGGGCATGGAGCATTGGGATGACAAGACCGTGGAGCATTGTCATGAGAAGACCACGGATAATTGTGATGAGGATCGTCATGGAGCACTGTAATGACAAGGGGCATGGAGCTTTGTGATGACAGGTGTCATGGACTATTCTGATGACAATCTTGTGGAGTAATGTGATGACAATGGCTTGGAGCATTTTGATGAAAAGGGCATGGAGCATTGTGATGACAAGCGTCATGGAGCATTGTGATTACAGGGGTCATGGAGCATTGGGATGGCAAAGGCATGGATCATTGTGATGACAAGGGTCATGGAGCATTTCGATGACAAGATTCCTAGATCATTGTGATGTCTGGTGCCATGCAGCGTTGTGATGTCAGTGGTCATGGAGCATTGTGATGACAGGGGTCATGGACCATTGTGATCAGAATTTCATGGAGCACTGAGCTGACAATATTCCTTGAGTATTGTGATGGCAGGGCTCATGGAGCATTGTGATGACAAGGGAATGGAGCATTCGGATGACAATGTCCTGGAGCATTGTGATGAGAAGACCATGGAGCATTGTGATGACAAATCTCATGGAGCATTCTGATGAAAAGGGGCATGGAGCATTGTGATTACATGGGTCTTGGAGCATTGTGATGAATAGGGCATGGATGATTGTCATGAAAAAGCATGGAGCCTTGTCATGAAAGGGTTCAAGGAGCATACTGACGACAAGTGTCAGGGAGCATTGTGATGACAAGTGTATTGAGCATTGTGATGAGAAAGGTCATGGAGCATTGTGATGAGAAGACCATGGATAATTGTGAAGACGAGCGTCATGGGGAGTTGTGATGACAAGTGTTATGGAACATTGTGAACACAAGTGTTTGGAGCAATGTGATGACAGTGTTTATGGAACATTTTGATTTCATTGTTATGACAATAGCATGAAGCATTATGATGATGGGCAAGGTTCATTGTGATGACAGAGTTCATGGAGCATTGAGATGAAAAGGGGCATGGAACATTGTGATTACAGGTGTCTTGGAGCATTGTGATTACAGGTGTCTTGGAGCATTGTGATGAAAAGGGCATGGAGCATTGTGATGCTAAGGCCATGGAGCTGTCTGATGACAAGCGTCATGGAGCTATGTGATGACAAGAGCATGCAGCATTGTGATTACAGGGGTCTTGGATCATTGTGATGACAAGGGTCATGGAGCTTGTGATGACAAGGACGTGGAACATTGTCATGACAGGCGTGAAGGAGTATTGTAATGACTAGTGATGGAACATTTTTATATCTGCGGTGAAAGAGCATTTTGATGTGAAGTGAATGGAGTTTTGTGATGACAAGGATTTTTTTTTTTTTATTTTTTATTAGTTTCTGCTTTATAACAAAGAGAATCAGTCATACATATATATCTGTTCCCATATCCCTTCCCTCATGCATCTCCCTCCCTCCCACCCTCCCCATCCCACCCCTCCAGGCGGTCACAAAGCACCGAGCTGATCTCCCTGTGTTCTGCAGCTGCTTCCCACTATCTATCTACCTTACGTTTCCTAGTGTATATATGTCCATGCCTCTCTTTCGCTTTGTCATAGCTTACCCTTCCCCCTCCCCATATCCTCTAGTCCATTCTCAAGTAGGTCTGTGTCCTTATTCCCGTTTTACCCCTAGGTTCTTCATGACATTTTTTTTTTAAATTCCATATATATGTGTTAGCATACGGTATTTGTCTTTCTCTTTCTGACTTACTTCACTCTGTATGACAGACTCTAGGTCTATCCACCTCATTACAAATAGCTCAATTTCGTTTCTTTTTATGGCTGAGTAATATTCCATTGTATATATGTGCCACATCTTCTTTATCCATTCATCCGATGTTGGACACTTAGGTTGTTTCCAGCTCCGGGCTATTGTGAATAGAGCTGCAATGAACATTTTGGTACATGTCTCTTTTTGAATTATGGTTTTCTCAGGGTATATGCCTAGTAGTGGGATTGCTGGGTCATATGGTAGTTCTATTTTTAGTTTTTTAAGGAACCTCCATACTGTTCTCCATAGTGGCTGTACCAATTCACATTCCCACCAGCAGTGCAAGAGTGTTCCCTTTTCTCCACACCCTCTCCAGCATTTATTGTTTCTAGATTTCTTGATGATGGCCATTCTGACTGGTGTGAGATGATATCTCATTGTAGTTTTGATTTGCATTTCTCTAATGATTAATGATGTTGAGCATTCTTTCATGTGTTTGTTGGCAGTCTGTATATCTTCTTTGGAGAAATGCCTATTTAAGTCTTCTGCCCATTTTTGGATTGGGTTGTTTGATTTTTTGCTATTGAGCTGCATGAGCTGTTTATAAATTTTGGAGATTAATCCTTTGTCAGTTGCTTCATTTGCAAATATTTTCTCCCATTCTGATGGTTGTCTTTTGGTCTTGTTTATGGTTTCCTTTGCTGTGCAAAAGCTTTGAAGTTTCATTAGGTCCCATTTGTTTATCTTTGTTTTTAGTTCCATTTCTCTAGGAGGTGGGTCCAAAAGGATCTTGCTGTGATTTATGTCATAGAGTGTTCTACCTATGTTTTCCTCTAAGAGTTTGATAGTGTCTGGCCTTACATTTAGGTCTTTAATCCATTTTGAGCTTATTTTTGTGTATGGTGTTAGTGAATGATCTAGTCTC
This sequence comes from Hyperoodon ampullatus, assembly GCF_949752795.1. Classification (NCBI taxonomy): domain Eukaryota; kingdom Metazoa; phylum Chordata; class Mammalia; order Artiodactyla; family Ziphiidae; genus Hyperoodon; species Hyperoodon ampullatus. Next base: position 146,332,323 of record NC_136913.1, on the reverse strand, counting down.
AAACTTTTACATGTCCCTGTCCAGTTTTCCCAGCACCACTTATTGAAGAGGCTATCCTTTCTCCACTGTACATTCCTGCCTCCTTTATCAAAGATAAGTTGGCCATATGTGCGTGGGTTTATCTCTGGGCTTTCTATCCTGATCCACTGATCTATCTTTCTGTTTTTATGCCAGTACCATACTGTCTTAATTACTGTAGCTTTGTAGTATAGTCTGAAGTCAGGGAGCCTGATTCCTCCAGGTCCGTTTTTCGTTCTCAAGATTGCTTTGGCTATTCGGGGTCTTTTGTTTTTCAAAACAAATTTTGAAATTTTTTGTTCTAGTTCTGTGAAAAATGCCAGTGGTAGTTTGATAGGGATTGCATTGAATCTGTAGATTGCTTTGGGTAGTAGAATCATTTTTACTATATTGATTCTTCCAATCCAGGAGCATGGTATATCTCTCCATCTATTTGTATCATCTTTAATTTCTTTTATCAGTGTCTTATAATTTTCTGCATACAGGTCTTTTGTCTCCTTAGGTAGGTTTATTCCTAAATATTTTATTCTTTTTGTTGCAATGGTAAATGGGAGTGTTTTCTTTATTTCATTTTCAGATTTTTCATCATTAGTGTACAGGAATGCCAGAGATTTCTGTACGTTAATTTTGTATCCTGCTACTTTACCAAATTCATTGATTAGCTCTAGTAGTTTTTCGGTAGCATCTTTAGGATTCTCTATGTATAGTATCATGTCATCTGCAAACAATGACAGCTTTACTTCTTCTTTTCCAATTTGGATTCCTTTTATTTCCTTTTCTTCTCTGATTGCTGTGGCTAAAACATCCAAAACTATGTTGAATAAGAGTGGTGACAGTGGGCAGCCTTGTCTTGTTCCTGATCTTAGTGGAAATGGTTTCAGTTTTTCACCATTGAGGACAATGTTGGCTGTGGGTTTGTCATATATGGCCTTTATTATGTTGAGGAAAGTTCCCTCTATGCCTACTTTCTGCAGAGTTTTTATCATAAATGGGTGTTGAATTTTGTCGAAAGCTTTCTCTGCATCTATTGAGATGATCATATGGTTTTTCTCCTTCAACTTGTTAATATGGTGTATCACATTGATTGATTTGCGTATATTGAAGAATCCTTGCATTCCTGGAATCAACCCCACTTGATCATAATGTATGATCCTTTTAATGTGCTGTTGGATTCTGTTTGCTAGTATTTTGTTGAGGATTTTTGCATCTATGTTCATCAGTGATATTGGCCTGTAGTTTTCTTTCTTTGTGACATCCTTGCCTGGTTTTGGTATCAAGATGATGGTGGCCTCGTAGAATGAGTTTGGGAGTGTTCCTTCCTCTGATATTGTTTGGAAGAGTTTGAGAAGGATGGGTGTTAGCTCTTCTCTAAATGTTTGATAGAATTCGCCTGTGAAGCCATCTGGTCCTGGGCTTTTGTTTGTTGGAAGATTTTTAATCACAGTTTCAATTTCAGTGCTTGTGATTGGTCTATTCATATTTTCTATTTCTTCCTGATTCAGTCTTGGTAGGTTGTGCATTTCTAAGAATTTGTCCATTTCTTCCAGGTTGTCCATTTTATTGGCATAGAGTTGCTTATAGTAATCTCTCATGATCTTTTGTATTTCTGCAGTGTCAGTTGTTACTTCTCCTTTTTCATTTCTAATTCTATTGATTTGAGTCTTCTCCCTTCTTTTCTTGATGAGTCTGGCTAATGGTTTGTCAATTTTGTTTATCTTCTCAAAGAACCAGCTTTTAGTTTGGTTGATCTTTGCTATCGTTTCCTTCATTTCTTTTTCATTTATTTCTGATCTGATCTTTATGATTTCTTTCCTTCTGCTAACTTTGGGGGTTTTTTGTTCTTCTTTCTCTAATTGCTTTAGGTGCAGGGTCAGGTTGTTTACTCGAGATGTTTCCTGTTTCTTAAGGTGGGATTGTATTGCTATAAACTTCCCCCTTAGAACTGCTTTTGCTGCGTCCCATAGGTTTTGGGTCGTCGTGTCTCCATTGTCATTTGTTTCTAGGTATTTTTTAATTTCCTCTTTGATTTCTTCAGTGATCACTTCGTTATTGAGTAGTGTATTATTCAGCCTCCATGTGTTTGTATTTTTTACAGATCTTTTCCTGTAATTGATGTCTAGTCTCATAGCATTGTGGTCGGAAAAGATACTTGATACAATTTCAATTTTCTTAAATTTACCAAGGCTTGATTTTTGACCCAAGATATGATCTATCCTGGAGAATGTTCCATGAGCACTTGAGAAAAATGTGTATTCTGTTGTTTTTGGATGGAATGTCCTATAAATATCAATTAAGTCCATCTTGTTTAATGTATCATTTAAAGCTTGTGTTTCCTTATTTATTTTCATTTTGGATGATCTGTCCATTGGTGAAAGTGGGGTGTTAAAGTCACCTACTATGATTGTGTTACTGTCGATTTCCCATTTTATGGCTGTTAGTATTTGCCTTATGTATTGAGGTGCTCCTATGTTGGGTGCATAAATATTTACAATTATTATATCTTCTTCTTGGATCGATCCCTTTATCGTTATGTAGTGTCCTTCTTTGTCTCTTCTAATAGTCTTTATTTTAAAGTCTATTTTGTCTGATATAAAAATTGCTACTCCAGCTTTCTTTTGATTTCCATTTGCATGGAATATCTTTTTCCATCCCCTTACTTTCAATCTGTATGTGTCTCTAGGTCTGAAGTGGGTCTCTTGTAGACAGCATATATATGGGTCTTGTTTTTGTATCCATTCAGCCAATCTGTGTCTTTTGGTGGGAGCATTTAGTCCATTTACATTTAAGGTAATTATTGATATGTATGTTCCTATTCCCATTTCCTTAATTGCTTTGGGTTTGTTATTGTAGGTATATTCCTTCTGTTGTGTTTCTTGCCTAGAGAAGTTCCTTTAGCATTTGTTGTAAAGCTGGTTTGGTGGTGCTGAACTCTCTCAGCTTTTGCTTGTCTGTAAACGTTCTAATTTCTCCATCAAATCTGAATGAGATCCTTGATGGGTAGAGTAATCTTGGTTGCAGGTTTCTCTCCTTCATCACTTTCATTATGTCCTGCCACTCCCTTCTGGCTTGTAGCGTTTCTGCTGAGAGATCAGCTGTTAACCTGATGGGGATTCCCTTGTGTGTTATTTGTTGTTTTTCCCTTGCTGCTTTTAATATGATTTCTTTGTGTTTAATTTTTGACAGTTTGATTAATATGTGTCTTGGTGTATTTTTCCTTGGATTTATTCTGTATGGGACTCTCTCTGCCTCCTGGACTTGATTAACTATTTCCTTTCCCATATTAGGGAAGTTTTCAACTATAATCTCTTCAAATATTTTCTCAGTCCCTTTCTTTTTCTCTTCTTCTTCTGGAACCCCTATAATTCGAATGTTGGTGCGTTTAATGTTGTCCCAGAGGTCTCTGAGACTGTCCTCTGTTCTTTTCATTCTTTTTTCTTTATTTTGCTCTGCATTAGTTATTTCCACTATTTTATCTTCCACCTCACTTATTCGTTCTTCTGCCTCAGTTATTCTGCTATTGATCCCATCTAGAGTATTTTTCATTTCATTTATTGTGTTTTTAATCGATGCTTGATTCATCTTTAATTCTTCTAGGTCCTTGTTAACTGTTTCTTGCATATTGTCTATTCTATTTCCAAGATTTTGGATCTTGGAAATAGAATCTTGGATCAGCTTTACTATCATTATTCTGAATTCTTTTTCAGGCATACTGCCTATTACCTCTTCATTTGTTAGGTCTGGTAGGGTTTTATCTTGCTCCTTCACCTACTGTGTGTTTTTCTGCTTTCTCATTTTGCTTATGTTACTGTGTTTGGGGTCTCCTTTTTGCAGGCTGCAGATTCGTAGTTCCCGTTGTTTTTGGTGTCTGTCCCCCGTGGCTAAGGTTGTTTCAGTAGGTTGTGTAGGCTTCCTGGTGGGGGGGACTAATGCCTGTGTTCTGGTGGCCGAGGCTCGATCTTGCCTTTCTGGTGGACAGGTCCATGTCCGGTGGTGTGTTTTGGGGTGCCTGTGGCCTTTTTATGTTTTTAGGTAGCCTCTCTGCTAATGGGGGGGGTTGTGTTTCTGCCTTGCTAGTTGCTTGGCATAGGGTGACCAGCACTGTAGCTTGCTGGTCGTTGACTGAAGCTGGGTGCTGGTGTTGAGATGGAGATCCCTGGGAGATTTTCGCTGCTTGATATTATGTGGAGCTGGGAGGTCTCTTGTGGACCCGTGTCCTGAAGTTGGCTCTCCCACTTCAGAGGCACAGCACTGACTCCTGGCTGCAGCACCAAGAGCCTTTCATCCACCCAGCTCAGAATAACAGTGAGAAAAAGTAGAAAGAAAGAATTAGTAGAAGAAAGAAAGAGAGGGGGGAAGAAAGGAAGAAGGGAAGGAAGGAAGGAAGAAAGAAAGAAAGAAAGGAGGGAGGGAGGGAGGAAGGGTGGAAAGAAAGAAGGAAAGAAAGAAGGAAAGAAAGGAGGGAGGGAGGGAAGAATGAAAGCAAAAGGAAGAGTGAATGGAAGAAGGGAAGGAGGGAGGGAGGAAGGAAAGAAAGAAAGAAAGACAGGAGGGAGGGAGGGTGGAAGGAAAGAAAAATAAAGTGGAAAGAAGAAGGGTGGGATGGAGGGAGGGAGGAAAGAAAAAGAAAGAAGGAAAGGAGGAGCGGAGGGAGGGAGGGAGGAAGGAAAGAAAAAGAAAGTGGAAAGAGGAAGGGTGGGAGGGAGGGAGGGAGGAAAGAAAAAGAAAGAAGGAAAGGAGGAGCGGAGGGAGGGAGGGAGGAAGGAAAGAAAAAGAAAGTGGAAAGAGGAAGGGTGGGAGGGAGGGAGGGAGGAAAGAAAAAGAAAGAAGGAAAGGAGGTGCGGAGGGAGGGAGGGAGGAAGGGAAGGGAGGAAAAAAAGAAAGAGCAGGTAAAGTAAAATAGAATAAAGTATGAAATATAGTAGCGTTATTAAAATTAAAAAGTAATTATTGAAAAAAAACACGGACCAATAGAACCCAGGGACATATGGTGGAAGCAAAGCTATACAGAGAGAATCTTACACAGAAGATTACACATACACATTCACAAAAAGAGAGCAGGGGGAAAAATCAAAAATCTTGCTCTCCAAGTCCACCTCCTCAATTTGGGATAATTCGTTGTAAAAAGAGGAAAAGGGCGAGAAGTCTGAAATCTTGCTAAGTCCACCTCCTTAATCTGGGATAATTCGTTGTAAAAAGAGGAAAAGGGGGGAAAGTCTTAAATCTTGTCCTCAAAGTCCACTTCCTCAATTTGGGATGATTCGCTGTCTATTTATGCACTCCACAGACGCAGGGCACATCAAATGGACCGTGGAGCTTTAATCCGCTGCCTCCGAGGCTGCACAGAGAGATTTCCCTGTCTCTGCTCTCACAACTCCCGGGTCTCAGCCTTGTACCTGGCCCCGCCTCTGCGCGTAGGTCGCCGGAGGGCGTCCGTTCTTCGCTCAGACAGGACGGGTTTAAAGGAGCCGCTGATTCGGGGGCTCTGGCTCACTCAGGCAGAGGGGAGGGAGGGGCGCGCAGTGTGGGGCGGGCCTGCGGCGGCAGAGGCCGGCGTGACGTTGCAACAGCCCGTGGCGCTCGGTGCGCCCTGCCGGGAAAGCCGTCCCCGGGTCCCAGGACCCCGGCAGTGGCGGGGTGCACAGGCCCCCCGGAAGGCGGGGCGGACAGTGACCCGCGCTCGCACACAGGCCCCGTGGCGGCGGCGGCGGCGGGCGGCGGCGGCGGGCGGCGGCGGCGGCGGCGGCGGCAGCGGCGGCAGCAGCAGCAGCAGCCACCCCAGCGTCCCACGCCCGTCTCCGAGGTCCGCGCCTTACCCGCGGCTCGCACCTATCTCCAGCGCCTCCCCAAGCAGCCCTCTTAATGCCCTCTCCTCGCGCACCAGGCAACAAAAGGGAAAAAAAGTCTCTTGCCTCTCCGGTATCTCCAGACCCTTTCCTCGGACTCCCTCTGGGCTAGCCGTGGTGCACTAACTCCTTCAGGCTCTCTTCCTGCCGCGAGCCCCAGTCCTCTCCCTGCGCTCCGACAGAAAGCCGATACCCGATCCTCAGCTCCCAGCCCCGCCCGTCCAGGCGACCAAGCAGACAAGCCTCTCGGGCTGGTGTGTGCCTGAGGGCACCGATCCTCTGTGCCAGAATCTCTCCGCTTTGCCCTCCACACCCCTGTTGCTTTGCTCTCCTCCACTACTCCGAAGCTTTCCCCCTCCGCCACCTGCAGTCTCCGCCCGCGAAGGGGCTTGTAGTGTGTAGAAACCTTCCCTCCTTCACGGCTCCCTCCCACTGGTGCAGGTCCCGTCCATATCCTATTGTCTCTGTTTATTCTTTTTTTTCTTTTGACCTACCCAGGTATGTGGGGAGTTTCTTGCCTTTTGGGGGGTCTGAGGTCTTCTGACAGCGTTCAGTAGGTGTTCTGTTGGAGTTGTTTCACGTGTAGATGAATTTCTGATGTATCTGTGGGGAGGAAGGTGATCTCCGCGTCTTACTCTTCCGCCAACTTCCCTTTGTCTCGATGACAAGGTTTATAGAGTATTGTGATGACAAAGTTGTGGAACATTGTGATGACAAGTGCATGGCATATTGTGATGACATGGGTCACGGAGCATTGTTCTGACAAGCCAATGGAGCATTGTGATGACAAGGGTCATGGAGCACTCTGCTGACAAAGGCATGGAGCATTGTGATGACAAGGGTCACAGAGCATTGTGATGAAAAGTTCATGGAGCATTATGGTGACAAATTTCACAGAGCCCTGTGATGACGAGGTTATGGACCACTGTGAGGACAAAGGTCATGTAGCATTGTGATGACTGGAGTCACGGACCATTGTAATGACAAGGGCATGGAGCATTGTGATGACAGGAGCATGGAGCATTGGTCTGACAACTTTCATTGATTATTGTGATGATAGTGGGCATGGCGCACTGTGATGAGAGCGACATGGAGCATTAATATGACCAGTTCATGGAATATGGTGAAGAAAGGTGTCAGGGAGTATTGTGATGACATATGTCATGATGCATTGTGATGACAATGGCATGGAGCATTGTGAAGCCAAGTGTCATGGAGGATTGAGATGACAAATGTAATGGAGCATTCTGATGACAAAGGCTTGGAGAATTGTGAGAGAAGACCATGGATAATTGTGATGACCAGCGTCATGGGGCATTGTGATGACAAGTGTTATGGAGCATTGTGATCACAAGGATTTGGTGCATTGTAATGACAGACGACATTGAGCATTTTGATTTCACTGTGATGACAAAAGCATGAAATATTATGGTGATGGGCACGGTGCATTTTGATGACAGGGTTGATGGAGCATTGAGATGAAAAGGGGCATGGAGCATTGTGATTCCAGGGGTGTTGGAGCATTGTGATGACAAGGGCATGGAGCACTGTGAGGAGAAGGCCATGGAGCATACTGATGACATGAGTCATGGAGCTTTGTGATTACAAGGGCATAGAGATTTGTGACTACAGGGGTCTTGGAGCATTGTGATGACAAGGGTCATGGAGCCTTGTGATGACAAGGCCGTGGAACATTGTGATGGCAGGGGTCATGGAGCATTTTTATGACAGGTGTAATGGAGCATTGTGATGACAAGGGCATGGAGCAATGTGATTAGAGATTTAATTGAGCATTGTGATGACAATGGCATGGAGCATTGTGATGCCAAGGGTCATGGAGCTTTGTGATGACAAATGTCATGGGGCATTTTGATGACAAGGGCGTGGTGCATTGTGATGAGAAGGGCAGGGAGCATTGTGATGACAGGGTCATGGAGCAATTTGATGAAAAGTGTCATGGAATATTTTGATGACAGGGATTATGGAACATTGTGATGTCAGGGGTCATGAAGCATTGTGATGAAATGGGTCATGGAGCATTTTGTGACAGGGGTTATGGAACATTGTGATGTCAGGAGTCATGCAGCATTGTGATGATAAGGGCATGGAGCAATGTGATGACAGGGACATGGAACATTGGTCTGACATGTTTCATGGATTATTGTGATGACAGTGGGCATGGAGCATTGAGATGACAAGGGCATGGAGCATTGTAGTTACAAAGGTCACAGAGACTTGTGTGACGAGTGCATGGACCATTGTGAGGACAAAGGTCATGAAGCTTTGTGATGACTGGAGTCACGGAGCATTGTGATGAGAGTCGTCATGGAGCAATGTGATCACAAGGGCATGGAACATTGTGATGACAAGGTCATGGAGTATTGTGAAGACAGGTGTCAGGGAGCATTGTGATGACATATGTCATTGTCCATTGTGATGACAATGGCATGGAGCATTGTGATACCAAGTGTCATGGAGGATTGTGATGACAAAGGTAATGGAGCATTTTGATGACAAGGGCTTGGAACATTGCGATGACAAGGGTCATGGAGCATTGTGATGACAAGGGCATGGAGCATTCTGATGAAAAGGTGCATGGAGCATTGAGATTACAGGGGTTTTGGAGCAATGTGATGAAAAGGGCATGGAGCATTCTGATGAAAAGGTGCATGGAGCATTGAGATTACAGGGGTTTTGGAGCAATGTGATGACAAGGGCATGGAGCATTGTGATAAGAATGCAATGGAGCATTCTGATGACATGCGTCATGGAGCTTTGTGATGACAAGGACATAGAGCATTGTGATTACAGGGGTCTTGGAGCATTGTGATGAAAAGGGAATGGATCATTGTGATGAAAATTGCATGGAGCCTTGTCATGACAGTGTTCATGGAGCATACTGATGACAAGTGTCAGCGAGCATTGTGATGCCAAGTGTATAGAGCACTGTGGTGACAAAGGTCATGGAGAATTGTGATGAGAAGACCTTGCATAATTGTGATGACGAGCGTCATGGGGCATGTGATGACAAGTGTTATGGAACATTGTGATCAGAAGGGTTTGGAGCATTGTGATGACAGAGGAAATGGAGCATTTTGATTTCATTGTGATGACAATAGCATGAATCATTATGATGATGGGCATGGTGCATTGTGATGACAGTGTTCATGGAGCATTGAGATGAAAAGTGGTAGGGAGAATTGTGATTACAGATGTCTTGGAGCATTGTGATGACAAGGGTCATGGAGCCTTGTGATGACAAGGCCGTGGAACTTTGTGATGGCAGGGGTCATGGAGCATTTTTATGACAGGTGTAATGGAGCATTGTGATGACAAGGGCATGGAGCAATGTATTAGAGATTTAATTGAGCATTGTGATGACAATGGCATGGAGCATTGTGATGCCAAGGGTCATGGAGCTTTGTGATGACAAATGTCATGGGGCATTTTGATGACAAGTGCGTGGTGCATTGTGATGAGAAGGGCAGGGAGCATTGTGATGACAGGGTCATGGAGCAATTTGATGAAAAGTGTCATGGAATATTTTGATGACAGGGGTTATGGAACATTGTGATGTCAGGGGTCATGAAGCATTGTGATGAAATGGGTCATGGAGCATTTTGTGACAGGGGTTATGGAACATTGTGATGTCAGGAGTCATGCAGCATTGTGATGATAAGGGCATGGAGCAATGTGATGACTGGGGCATGGAACATTGGTCTGACAAGTTTCATGGATTATTGTGATGACAGTGGGCATGGAGCATTGTGATGACAAAGGACACAGAGCCTTGTGTGAAGAGGGCATGTACCACTGTGTTGACAAATGTCATGAAGCACTGTGATGACTGGAGTCACGGAGCATTGTGATGGCAGGGGTCACGGAGCATTGTGCTGAGAAGCGCATGGAGCATTTTGATGACAAGTGTCATGGAGCATTGTGCTGACAAAGGCATGGAACATGGTGATGACAAGGGACACAGAGCATTGTGATGAAATATTCATGGAGCATTGTGGTGACAAAGATCACAGAGCCTTGTGTGACGGGGGCATGGACAATTGGTCTGACAAGTTTCATGGATTATTGTGATCACAGTGGGCATGGAGCATTGTGATGACAAAAGTCATGAAGCACTGTGATGACTGGAGGCAAGGAGCATTTTAATGACATGGGTAATGGAGCAATGTGAAGACATGGGCATGGAACATTGTGATGACAGTGGCATGGAACATTTGTCTGACAAGTTTCATGGATTATTCTGATGACAGTGGGCATGGCACATTGTGATGACAAGGGCAAGGAACATTGTGGTGACAAGGTCATGGAGTATTGTGAAGACAGGTGTCAGGGAGCATTGTGATGACATATGTCATTGTCCATTGTGATGACAATGGCATGGAGCATTGTGATACCAAGTGTCATGGAAGATTGTGATGACAAAGGTAATGGAGCATTTTGATGACAAGGGCTTGGAACATTATGATTACAAGGGTCATGGAACATTGTGATGAGAGGGGTCATGGATCATTGTGATGACAAGAGTGATGGAGCATTGTGATGAGGAGGTCATGGAGCATTGGGCTGAAAATATTCATGGAGTATAGTGATGACAGGGGTCAAGGAGCATTGTGATGACAAGTGTATTGAGCATTGTGATGACAAAGTTCATGGAGCTTTGTGATGAGAAAACCATGGATAATTGTGATGACGAGCGTCAAGGGGCGTTGTGATGACAAGTGTTATGGAACCTTGTGATCACCAGGGTTTGGAGCATATTGATGACAGAGGTCATGGAACATTTTGATTTCATTGTGGTGACAATAGCATGAAGCATTATGATAATGGGCATGGTGCATTGTGATGACAGTGTTCATGGGGAATTGAGATGAAAAGTGGCAAGGAGCATTGTGATTAAAGTGGTCTTGGAGCATTATGATGACAAAGGCATGGAGCATTGTGATGAGAAGGCAATGGAGCATTCTGATGACATGCGTCATGTAGTTTTGTGATGACAAGGGCATGGAGCATTGTGAAGACAGTGGCATGGAAAATTGGTGTAACAAGTTTTATGGATTATTGTGATGACAGTGGGCATGGCGAATTGTGATGACAAGGGCATGGAGCATTGTGACGCCAAGTGTCATGGAGGATTGTGATGACAAATGTAATGGAGCACTGTGATGACAAGGGCTTGGAGCATTCTGATAACAAGGGTCATGGAGCATTGTGATGAAAATGGGCATTGAGAATTTTGATGACAAGTTATGAAGCATTTTGATGACAAAGCCATGGATCTTGCTATGACAGGTGTCATGGGACATTTCGATGACAGGTGCATGGAGAATTGTGATGACAAGAGCATGTAAAATTGTGATGAGAATTGTCATGGAGCATTGTGATGACAAGAACGTGGAGAATTGTGATGACAAGGGACATGGAGCATTGTTATGACCAAGGAATGGAGCATTGTGATCGAAAGACCATGGAGCACTGTGATGAGAAGAAAAATGGATAACTGTGATGACGAGCATCATGGAGCACTGTAATGACAAGGGGCATGGAGCATTCTGATGACATGCGTCCTGGAGCATTGTGATGACAGAGGTCATGGAACATTGTGATAAGAGTGGTCATGGAGCATTCTGATGATAAGCTTGTGGAGTATTGTGATGACAATGGCATGGAGCATTGTGATGAAAAGGGCATGGATCATTGTGATGAAAAATGCATGGAGCCTTTTCATGACAGATTTAAAGGAGCATTCTGACAACAAGTGTCAGGGAGCATTGTGATGACAAGTGTGTTGAGCATTGTGATGAAAATGGTCATGGAACATTGTGATGAAAAGGGCATGTAGTATTGTGATGACAGGCATCATGGAGCATTGTGATGTCAAGTGTTATGGAACATTGTGATCACAAGGGTTTGGAGCATTGTGATGACAGGTCAAGGAACACTGTGATACATGGGTCATGAAGGATTGTAATGACAAGGGCATGGAGCATTGTGATGAGAAGTGCATCAAGCATTTTGATGACAAGCGTCTTGGAGCTTTGTGATGACCAGGACATGGAACAATGTGATGAGAGGCTTCATGAAGCATTGTGATGACAATGGCATGGAACATTGTGATGCAAAGGGTCATGGAGCTTTGTGATGACAAAGGTCATGGAGCACTTTGATGACAAGTGCGTCGTGCATTGTGATTAGAAGGGCAGCAAGCATTGTGATGACAGGGTCATGGAGCAATTTGATGAAAAGTGTCATCGAACATTTTGATGACAGGGGTTATGGAACATTGTGATGTCAGGGTTCATGGAGCATTTTGATGAAATGGGTCATGGAGAATTTTGATGACAGGTGTTAAGGAACATTGTGATGTCAGGGGTCATTGAACATTGTGATGATAAGGGCATGTACCATTGTGATGACAGGGGTCATGGAACATTGTGATGACAGGGGTGAGGGACTATTGTGATGACTAGTGATGGAACATTGTGATATCAGTGGTGAGAGAGCATTTTGATGAGAAGTGTATGGAGCATTGTGATGACAATATTTATAGAGAGTTGTGATGACAAGGTTGTGGAGCATTGTGATGACAAGTGCATGACACATTGTTATGACATGTGTTATGGATCATTGTGCTGATTAGCACACGGAGCATTGTGATGACAATGGTCATGGAACATTGTGCTGAGGAAGGCATGGAGCATTGTGATGACAAGGGTCACGGAGCATTGTGATCAAAAGTTCATGGAGCATTGTGGTGACAAAGGTCACAGGGACTTGTAATGAAGAGGGCATGGATCATTGTGATGACAAAGGTCATGAATCATTGTTATGACTGGAGTCAAGGAGGACTGTGATGACAGGGGTCATGGAGCATTGTGATGAAAAGGGCATGGAGAATTGTGATGACAGGGCCATAGAGCATAGCTCTGACAAGTTTTATGGATTATTGTGATGACAGTGCGCATGGCCCTTTGTGATGACAAGGGCATGGAGTATTGTGATAACAAGGTGATACAGTATTGTGAAGACAGGTGTCAGGGAGCACTGTGATGACATATGCGGTGGTCCATTGTGATGACAATGGCATGGAGCATTGTGATGCCAAGTGTCATGGAGGATTGAGATGACAAGGGCTTGGAGCATTGTGATGAAAAGGGTCATGGAGCATTATGATGAAAAGGGCATGGAGCATTGTGATTACAGGGGTCTTGGAGCATTGTGATGAAAAGGGCATGGATCATTGTGATGGAAAAGGCATGGAGCCTTGTTATGACAGGGTTCAAGGAGCATACTGACGACAAGTGTCAGGGAGCATTGTGATGACAAGTAAATTGAGCATTGTGATGACAAAGGTCATGGAGCATTGTGATGAGAAAACCATGGATAACTGTGATGACGAGCATCAAGGGGCATTGTGATGACAAGTGTTATGGAACATTGTGATCATAAGGGTTTGGAGCATTGTGATGACAGAGTTTATGGAGCATTTTGATTTCATTATGTTGACCATAGCATGAAGCATTATGATGATGAGCATGGTGCATTGTGATTACAGGGTTCACGGAGCATTGAGATGAAAAGGGGCATGGAGAATTGTGATTAAATTGGTCTTGAAGCATTGTGATGACAAGGGCATGGAGCATTGTGATGAGAAGGCAATGTAGCATTCTGATGACATGCGTAATGGAGCTTTGTGATGACAAGGGCATGGAGCATTGTGATGAAAAATGCATGGAGCCTTTTCATGACAGGTTTCAAGGAGCATTCTGACAACAAGTGTCAGTGAGCATTGTGATGACAAGTGTATTGAGCACTGTGATGACGATGGTCATGGAGCATTGTGATGACAATGGCATGGAGTATTGTGATGACAGGCATCATGGATCATTGTGATTTCAAGGGTTATGGAACATTGTGATCAAAAGGTTTTGGAGCATTGTGATGACAGGTCATGGATCATTTTGATTTCAAGGAGCATGGAGCATTGTGATGACAAGGGCATGAAGCAATGTGATCCAAAATTTCATGGAGGATTTTGATGACAAGCGCATGGGGCATTGTGATGACAATGTCATGTAGCATTTTGCTGACAAAGGCATGGAGCATCGTGATGACAAGTTTCATGGAGCACTGTGAAGACAAGCATCACGGAGCATTGTGATTACAGCGGTCATGGAGAATTAAGATGGCAAGGGCACGGATCATTGTGATGACAAGGGTCAGGGAGCATTTTGATGATAAAAGTCCAGGATTATTGTGTTGTAAGGGGTCATGGAGCATTGTGATGCAAGTGGTCATGGAGCATTGTGATGACAGGGGTCATGGAGCACTGTGATGAGAAGTTCATGGAGCATTGGGCTGAAAATATTCATGGAGTACTGTGATAACAGGGGTCATTGTGCATAGTGATGACAAGGGAATGGAGCATCGTGATGACAAGATCCTAGAGCATTGTGATGAGAAGACTATGGAGCTTTGTGATGACAAGTCTCATGGAGCATTCTGATGAAATGGGGCATGGAGCATTGTGATTAAAGGAGCCTTGGAGCTTTGTGATGACAAGGGCATGGATCATTGTGATGAGAAGGCCATGGAGCATTCTGATGACATGCGTCATGAAGCACTGTGATGACCAGGGCATGGACCATTGTGATTACAGGGCTCTTGGAGCATTGTGATGAAAACGGCATGGATCATTGTGATGAAAAAGGCAGGTAGCCTTGTCATGACAGGTTTCAAGGAGTATACTGATGACAAGTGTCAGGGAGCATTGTGATGACCAGTGTATTGAGCATTGTGATGACAAAGGTCATGGAGCACTGTGATGAGAAGACCGTGGATAATTGTGATGACGAGAGTCATGCGGCGATGTGAAGACAAGTGTTATGAACATTGTGATCACAATGGTTTGGAGCATTGTGATGACAGATGTCATGGAGCATTTTGATTTCATTGTGATGACAATAGCATGAAGCATTAAGATGATGGGCATGGTGCATTGTGATGACAGGGTTCATGGAGAATTGAGATGAAAAGGGGCATGGAGAACTGTGATTACAGGGGTCTTGGAGCATTGTGATGACAAGGGCATGGATCATTGTGATGAGAAGGCCATGGAGCATTCTGATGACATGCATCATGGAGTTTTGTGAAGACAAGGGCATGGAGCATTGCGAATACCGTGATCTTGGAGCATTGTGATGAAAAGGGCATGGATCATTGTGATGAAAAAGGCATGGAGTCTTGTCATGACAGGGTTCAAGGAGCATACTGACGACAAGTGTCAGGGACCATTATGATGACATGAGTATTGAGCATTGTGATGACAAATGTCATGGAGCATTGTGATGAGAAGACCATGGATAATTGTGATGACGAGCTTCATGGGGCGTTGTGATGACCAGTGTTATGGAATATCGTGATCACAAGTGTTTGGAGCATTGTGATGACACAGGTCATGGAGCATTTTGATTTCATTGTGTTGACAATAGCATGAAGCATTATGATGATGGGCGTGGTGCATTGTGATGACAAGGGTCATGGATCCTTGTGATGACAAGGCCGTGGAACATCGTGATGACAGTGGTCATGGAGCATTGTTATGACTGGGGTAATGGAGTATTGTGATGGCAAGGGTATGGAGCATTGTGATGAGAAAGCCATGGAGCATTCTGAAGACATGTGTCATGGAGCTTTGTGATGACAAAGGCATGGAGCATTGTGATTACAGGGGTCTTGGATCATTGTGATGACAAGGGTTATGCAACCTTGTGATGACAAGGCCTTGGATCATTTTGATGGCAGGGATAATGGAGCATTGTCATAACAGGGGTAATGGAGCATTGTGATTACAATTGTATGGAGCATTGGTCTGAAAAGTTTCATTGAGTATTGTGATGAGAGTGCGCATGACGCATTGTGATGACAAGGTCACACAACACTGTGTTACATGGGTCATGGAGGATTGTAATGACAAGGGCATGGAGCATTGTGATGACAAAGTCCTGGGGCATTGTGATGAGAAGACCATGGATCATTGTGATGACAAGTCTCATGGAACATTCTAATGAAAAAGGGCATAGAGCATTGTGATTACAGGCGTCTTGGAGCATTGGGATGACAAGGGCATGGAGCATGGTGATGACAATGCCAGGAGCATTCTGATGACATGCGTCATGGATATTTCTGATGACAAGGGCATGGAGCAATGTGATTACAGGGGTTTTGGAGCATTGTGATGAAAAGTCCATGGATCATTGTGAGGAAAAGGCATGGAGCCTTGTCATGACAGGGTTCAAGGAGCATACTTATGACAAGTGTCAGGGAGCATTGTGATGACAAAGGTCATGGAGAATTGTGATGAGAAGACCATGGATAATTGCGATGAGGAGTGTCATGAAGCATTGTGATGACAAGTGTTATGGAACATTGTGATCACAAGGGTTTAGAGCATTGTGATGACAGAGGTCATGGAGCATTTTGATTTCATTGTGATGACAATAGCATGAAGCTTTATGATGATGGGCATGTTGCATTTTGATGACAGTGTTCATGGAGAATTGAAATGAAAAGGGGCATGGAGCCTTGTAATTACAGGGGTCTTTGATCATTGTTATGACAAGGGTCATGGAGCCTTGTCATGACAACGCCTTGGAACACTGTGATGGCAGGGGTCATGGAGCATTGTTATGACAGGTGTAATGGAGCATTGTGATGACAAGGGCATGGAGCATTGGTTTGAAAAGTTTCATGGATTATTGTGACGAGAGTGGTCATGGAGCATTGTGATGACAAGGGCACAGAACACGGTGATACATGGGTTATGGAGGATTTTAATGACAAGGGCATGGATCATTGTGATGAGAAAGGCATCGAGCATTGTGATGACAAGCGTCATGGAGCTTTGTGATGACAAGGGCAAGGAGCAATGTGATGATAGGGTTCATGGAACATTGTGATGACAATGGCATGGAGCATTGTGATGCCAAGGGTAATGGAGATTTGTGAGGACAATTGTCAATGAGCATTTTGATGACAAGAGCATTGTGCATTGTGATGAGAAGGGCAGGGAGCATTGTGATGACAGGATCATGGAGCAATTTGATGAAAAGTGTCAGGAAACATTTTGATGACAGGGGTTATGGAACAGTGTGACGTCAGTGGTCATGGAGCATTGTGATGATAAGGGCATGTAGCATTTTGATGACAGGGATCATGGAACATTGTGATGAAAGGCGTGAGGAAGTATTGTGATGACTAGTGATGGAACATTGTGATATCAGTGGTGAGAGAGCATTTAGATGACAAGTTCATGGAGCATTGTGATGACAAGGTTTATGGAGCAATGTAATGACAAAGTTGTGGAGCATTGTGAAGACAAGTGGATGGCATATTTTGATGACCTGTGTCTTGGAGCATTGTGCTGACAAGCGCATGGAGCATTGTGATGACAAGGGTCATGGAGCATTGTGCTTACACGTGTTACAGAGCATTGTGATGACGAGGGAATGGACCATTTTCTTGAAAAAGGTCATAAAGCATTGTGATGACTGGATTCACGGAGCATTATGATGTGAGGGGTCATGGAGCATTGTGATTACAAGGGCATGGTGCATTATGATGTAAACGGCATGGAGCATTGTTATGACAAGGTCATATAGTATTGTGAAGACAGGTGTCAGGGAGCATTGTGATGACATATGTCGTGGTGCATTGTGATGACAACGGAATGGAGCATTGTGATGCCAATTATCATGGAGGATTGTGATGACAAAGGTAATGGAGCATTGTGATGAGGAGACCATAGAGCCTTGTGATAACAAGTCTCATGGAGCATTCTGATGAAAAGGGGCATGGAGCATTGTGATTACAGGAGCCTTGGAGCATTGTGATGACAAGGGCATGGAGCATTGTGATGAGAAAGCCATGGAGCATTCTGATGACATGCGTCATGAAGCTTTGTGATTACAACGGAATGGATAATTGTTATTACAGGTGTCTTGGAGCATTGTGATGAAAAGTCCATGGATCATTTTGATGAAAATGGCATGGAGCCTTGTCATGACAGCGTTCAAGGAGCATACTGATGACAAGTGCCAAGGAGCACTGTGATCACAAAGGTCATGGAGCCTTGTGATGTGAAGACCATGGATAATTGTGATGAGGAGCGTCATGGGGCAATGTGATGACAAGTGTTAAGGAACATTGTGATCACAAGGGTTTGGAGCATTGTGATGACAGAGGTCATGGAGCATTTTGATTTCATTGTGATGACAATAGCATGAAGCTTTATGATGATAGGAATGGTGCATTGTAATGACAGTGTTCATGGAGAATTGAGATGAAAAGGGGCATGGAGCCTTGTGATTACAGGGGTCATGGAGCATTGTTATGACAAAGGTCATGGAGCATTGTGGTGAGAAGACCATGGAGCATTCTGATGACATGCGTCATAGAGCTTTGTGATGACAAGGGCATGGGCATTTGTCTGAAAATTTTCATGGATTATTGTGATGAGAGTGGGCATGGAGCATTGTGATGACAAGGACACGGAACACTGTGATACATGGGTCATGGAGGATTGTAATGACAAGGTCATGGAGCATTGTGATGAGAAGTGCATCGAGCATTGTGATGACAAGCGTCATGGAGCTTTGTGATGACAAGGGTATGGAGCATTGTGATGAGAAGGCAATGGAACATTCTGATGACATGCATCATGGAGCTTTGTGATGACAAGGGCATGGAGCATTGTGATTACAGGGGTCATGGAACATTGTGATGACAGGGGTGAGGGCGTATTGTGATGACTAGTGATGGAACATTGTATCAGTGGTGAGAGAGCATTTGGATGAGAAGTGCATGGTGCATTGTGATAACAAGGTTTATGGAGCATTGTGATGACAAGGTTGTGGAGCACTGTGATGAGAAGAGCTTGGCACATTGTGAAGTCATGGGTCATGGAGCATTGTGCTGAGAAGCGCATGGAGCATTGTGATGACAAGGGACATGGAGCATTGTGATGTCCAGGTCATGGAGCATTGTGATGGCAAGACCATGGAGCATTTTGATGACGAGTGTCATCGAGAACTGTATTGAGACGGGGCATGGAAAATTGTGATGACATGTGTCATGGATCATTGTGATGACAAGGGTCAAGGAGCATTCTGATGACAAGCTTGTGGAGTATTGTGATGACAATGGCATGGAGCATTGTGATGAAAAAGGCATGGAGCATTGTGATGAAAAATGCATGGAACCTTTTCATGACAGGGATCAAGGAGCATTCTGACGTCAAGTGTCAGGGAGCATTGTGATGACAAGTGTATTGAGCATTGTGATGACAAAGTTCATGGAGCATTGTGCTGAGAGGACCATGGATAACTGTGATGAGGACCGTCATGGGGCATTGTGATGACAAGTGTTATGGAACATTGTGATCACAAGTGTTTGGAGCATTGTGATGACAGAGGTCATGGAGCATTTTGATTTCATTGTGATGACAATAGCATGAAGCATTATGATGATGGGCATGGTTCGTTGTGATGACAGGGTTCATGGAGCATTGAGATGAAAAGGGGTATGGAGCACTGTGATTACTCGGGTCATGGAGCCTTGTGATGACAAAGCCCTGGAACATTGTGATGACAGGGGTGAGGGAGTATTGTGATGACTAGTGATGGAAAATTGTGATATCAGTGGTGAGAGAGCATTTTGATGCGAAATGCATGGAGCTTTGTGATGACAATGTTTATGGAGCATTGAGATGACAAGTTTGGGGAGCACTGTGATGACACGGGCATGGAGCATTGTGAATGAGAAGGCCATGGAGCATTCTGATGACATGCGTCATAGAGCTTTGTGATGACAAGGGCATGGATCATTTGTCTGAAAATTTTCATGGATTACTGTGATGAGAGTGGGCATGGAGCATTGTGATGACAAGGACACGGAACACTGTGATACATGGGTCATGGAGGATTGTAATGACAAGGTCATGGAGCATTGTGATGAGAAGTGCATCGAGCATTGTGATGACAAGCGTCATGGAGCTTTGTGATGACAAGGGCATGGAGCAATGTGATGAGAGGCTTCATGAAGCATTGTGATGACAATGGCATGGAGCATTGTGATGCCAAGGGTCACAGAGCATTGTGATGAAAAGTTCATGGAGCATTGTGGTGACAAAGGTCACAGAGATTTGTGATGATGAGGGCACGGACCATTGTGATGACAGAGTCTTGAAGCATTGTGATGACTGGAGTCATGGAGCATTGTGATGACAGTTGTCATGGAGCATTGTGATGACAAGTGCATGGAGCATTGTGATGACAGGGGCATGGAGCATCGGTCTGAAAAATTTCTTGGATTATTGTGATGACAGTGGGCATTGCGTATTGTGAAGACAAGGGCATGGAGCACTGTGAAGAAAAGGTCATGGAGTATTGTGAAGTCAGGTGTCAAGGAGAATTGTGATGACCTATGTCATGGTGCATTGTAATGACAATGGCATGGAGCATTGTGATGACAAGTGTCATGGAGGATTGTGATGACAAAGGTAATGGAGCATTGTGATGACAAGGGCTTTTGAGAATTTTGATGACAAGTTCGTGAAGCACTCTGATGAAAAGCACATGGAGCTTGCTATGACAGGTGTCATGGAGCATTGCGATGACAAGTGCATGGAGAAAGTGATTACAAGAGCATGTAACATTGTGATTTGAAGTGTCATGGAGCATTGTGATGGCAAGACGGTGGAGCATTGTGATGAGAAGACCACGGATAACTGTGATGACGTGGGTCATAGAGAACTGTAATGACAAGGGGTAAGGAGCATTGTGATGACAGGTGTCATGGAGCATTGTGATGACAGGGGTCATCGAGCATTGTGATGACAAGGGTCATGGAGCATTCTGATGACAAGCTTGTGGAGTATTGTGATGACAATGGCATGGAGCATTGTGATGAATAGGGCATGGAGCATTGTGATGAAAAAGGCATAGAGCCTTTTCATGACAAGGTTCGAGAAGCATTCTGACGACAAGTGTCAGGGAGCATTGTGATGACAAGTGTATTGAGCATTGTGATGACAAAGGTCATGGAGCATTGTGATGACAAGGGCATGGAGTATTGTGATGACAGGCATCATGGAGCGTTGTGATGACAAGTGTGAGGGAGTATTGTGATGACTAATGATGGAACATTGTCATATCAGTGGTGAGAGATCATTTTCATGAGAAGTGAATGGAGCATTGTGCTGACCAGATAATGGAGCATTGTGATGACAAGGGTCATGGAGCATTGTGCTGACAAAGTCATGGAGCATTGTGATGCCAAGGGTCACAGAGCATAGTGATGAAAAGTTCATGGACCATTGTGATGACAAAGGTCATGAAGCATTGTGATGACTGGAGTCACGGAGCATTGTGATGACAGGGGTCATGGAGCATTGTGATGACAAGGGCATGGAACATTGTGATGACAGGTTCATGGAGCATTGGTGTGACAAGTTTCATGGAGTATTGTGATGACATTGGGCTTTGCGCCTTGTGATGAAAAGGGAATGGAGCTTTGTGATGACAAGGTCGTGGATTATTGTGAAGACAGGTGTCAGGGAGCATTGTGATGACATGTATCATGGTGCTTTGTGATGACAATGGCTTGCAGCATTGTGATGACAAGTGTCATGGAGGAATGTGATGACAAAGGTAATGGAGCATTGTGAAGACAAGGGCTTGGAGCATCGTGATGACAACGGTCATGGAGCATTGTGATGACAAGGGCATGGAACATTGTGATGACAATGGCACGGAGCATTGTGATGACAACGGCCATTGAGAATTTTGATTACAACGTCATGAAGCATTGTGATGACAAGCACATGGAGCTTGCTATGACAGGGGTCATGGACCATTGCGATGACAAGTGCATGGATAATTGTGATGACAAGAGCATGTAACATTGTGATGAGAAGTATCATGGAGTATTGTGATCACAAGGACGAGGAGAATTGTGATGACAAGGGACCTGGAGCATTGTGATGACCAGGGCATTGAGCATTGTGATGGCAAGACGGTGGAGCATTGTGATGAGAAGATCACGGATAATTGTGATGACGAGTGTCATGGAGAACTGTAATGACAAGGGGCCTGGAGCATTGTGATGACACGTGTCATGGAGCTTTGTGATGAGAAGATCATGGAGCATTGAGCTGAAAATGTTCATGGAGTATTCTGATGAAAGGGGTCATAGAGCATTGTGATGACAAGGACATTGAGCACTCTGATGAGAAGACCATGGAGCCTTGTGATGAGAAGTCTCATGGAGCATTCTGATGAAAACGGGCATGGAGCATTGTGATTACACGGGTCTTGGAGCATTGTGATGAAAAGGGCATGGATCATTGTCATGAAAAAGGCATGGAGCCTTGTCATGACAGGGTTCAAGGAGCATACTGACGACAAGTGTCAGGTAGCATTGTGATGACAAGTGTATTGAGCATTGTGATGACAAAGGTCATGGAACATTGTGATGAGAAGTGCATGTATAATTGTGATGACGATCCTCATTGGGCGTTGTGATGACAAGTGTTATGGAGCATTGTGATCACAAGGGTTGGGAGCATTGTGATGACAGAGGTCATGGAGCATTTTGATTTCATTGTGATGACAATAGCATGAAGCATTATGATGATGGGCATGGTTCGTTGTGATGACAGTGTTCATGGAGCATTGAGATGAAAAGGGGTATGGAGCATTGTGATTACTCGTGTCATGAAGCCTTGTGATGACAAGGCCGTGTAATATTGTGATGACAGGGGTGAGGGTGTATTGTGATGACTAGTGATGGAAAATTGAGATATCAGTGGTGAGAGAGCATTTTGATTCGAAGTGGATGGAGCTTTGTGATGACAATGTTTATGGAGCATTGTGATGACAAGTTTGGGGAGCATTGTGATGACAAGTGCATGGCACACTGTGATGACATGGGTCATGGGGCATTGTTCTGACAAGCGCATGGACCATTGTAATAACAAGGGTCATGGAGCATTGTGCTGACAAAGGCATGGAGCGTTGTTATGACAAGGCTCACAGAGCAATGGGATGAAAAGATCATGGAGAATTGTGGTGACAAACTTCACAGAGCCTTGTGATGACGAGGGCATGGATCATTGTGATGAAAAATGTCATGAAGTATTGTGATGACTGGAGTCACAGAGCATTGTGATGACAAGGGAATGGAGCATTGTGATGACAGCAGCATGGAACATTGGTCTGGCAAGTTTCATGTATTATTGTGATGACAGTCGGCATGGCGCATTGTGATGACAAGGGCATGGAGCATAGTGATGACAAGGTCATGGAGTATTGTGAAGACAGGTGTCAGGGTTCATTGTGATGGCATATGTCATGTTCCATTGTGATGACAATGGCATGGAGAATTGTGATGCCAATTGCAGGGAGGATTGTGACGACAAAGGTAATGGAGCATTGTGATGACAAGGGCTTTTGAGAATTTTGATGACAATTTCGTGAAGCACTGTGATGAAAAGCACATGAGGCTTGCTATGACAGGGGTCATGGAGCATTGCGATGACAAGTGCATGGAGAATGTGATTACAAGAGCATGTAACATTGTGATTTCAAAGGTCATGGAGCATTGTGATTGAAAGACGGTGGAACATTGTGATTAGAAGACCATGGATAATTGTGATGACGAGCGTCATGGAGAACTGTAATGACAAGGGGCATGGAGAATAGTGATGACAGGTGTCATGGAGTTTTGTGATGACAGGGGTCATGGAGCATTGTGACGACAAGGGTCATGGAGCATTCTGATGACAAGCTTGTGGAGTATTGTGATGAAAATGGCATGGAGCATTGTGATGAAAAGGGCATGGAGCATTGTGATGAAAAAGGCATAGAGCCTTTCCATGACAGGTTTCGAGAAGCATTCTGACGACAAGTGTCAGGGAGCATTGTGATGACAAGTGTATTGAGCATTGTGATGACAAAGGTCATGGAGCATTGTGATGACAAGGGCATGGAGTATTGTGATGACAGGCATCATGGAGCATTGTGATGACAAGTGTTATGGAAAAATGTGATCACAAGGGTTTGGTGCACTGTGATGACAGTGGTCATGGATCATTTTGATATCAAGAGGCATGGAGCATTGTGATGACAGGGGTCATGGAGCATTGTAATGAGAAGATCATGGAGCATTGAGCTGAAAATATTCATGGAGTATTCTGATGAAATGGGTCATGAAGCATTGTGAAGACAAGGTCCTGGAGCACTCTGATGAGAAGACCATGGAGCCTTTTGATGAGAAGTCTCATGGAGCATTCTGATGAAAAGGGGCATGGAGCATTGTGATTACAGGGGTCTTGGAGCATTGTGATTACAAGGGCATGGAGCATTGTGAGAGATGTCCAAGGAGTATTCTGATGACATATGTCATGGAGCTTTGTGATGACCAGAGAAAGGAGCATTGTGATTACAGGGGTCTTGGAGCATTGTGATGAAAAAGGCATGGATCATTGTAATGAAAAAGGCATGGAGCCTTGTCATGACAGTGCTCAAGGAGCATACTGATGGAAAGAGTCAGGGAGCATTGTGATGACAAGTGTATTGAGCATTGTGATGACAAAGGACATGGAACATTGTGATGAGAAGACGATGGATAATTGTGAAGACGAGCGTCATGGGGCGTTGTGATGACAAGTGTTATGGAACATTGTGATCACAAGGGTTTGGAGCATTGTGATGACAGAGGTCATGGAGCATTTTGATTTCATTGTGATGACAATAGCATGAAGCATTATGATGATGGGCATGGTGCAGTGTGATGACAGGGTTCATGGATCATTGAGATGAAAAGGGACTTGGAGCATTGTGATTACAGGTGTCATGGAGCATTGTGATGGCAAGGGCATGGAGCATTGTGAATGAGAAGGCCATGGAGCATTCTGATGACATGCGTCATGGAGCTTTGTGATGACAAGGGCATGGAGCATTTGTCTGAAAATTTTCATGGATTATTGTGATGAGACTGGGCATGGAGCATTGTGATGAAAAGGACACGGAACACTGTGATACATGGGTCATGGAGGATTGTAATGACAAGGTCATGGAGCATTGTGATGAGAAGGGCATCGAGCATTGTGATGACAAGCGTCATGGAGCTTTGCGATGACAAGGGCATGGAGCAATGTGATGAGAGGCTTCATGAAGCATTGTGATGACAATGGCATGGAGCATTGTGATGCCAAGGGTCATGGAGCTTTGTGATGACAAAGGTCATGGCGCATTTTGATGACAAGGGAGTGGTGCATTGTGATGATAACGGCATGTAGCATTGTGATGATAGGGGTCATGGAACATTGTGATGACATGGGTGAAGGAGTATGGTGATGACTAGTGATGGAACATTGTGATATCAGTGGTGAGAGAGTATTTTCATGAGAAGTGCATGGAGCATTGTGATGCCAAGGGTCACAGAGCATTGTGATGAAATGTTCATGGAGTATTGTGGTGACAAAGGTCACAGAGACTTGTGATGATGAGGGCATGGACCATTCTGATGACAAAGTCTTGAAGCATTGTGATGACTGGAGACACGGAGCATTGTGATGAAAGGTGTCATGGAGCATTGTGATGACAAGTGCATGGATCATTGTGATGACAGGGGCATGGAGCATCGGTCTGAAAAATTTCATGGATTATTGTGATGACAGTGGGCATTGCACATTGTGATGACAAGGGCATGGATTACTGTCAAGAAAAGGTTATGGAGTATTGTGAATTCAGGTGTCAGGGAGCATTGTGATGACCTATGTCATGGTGCATTGTGATGACAACGGCATTGAGCATTGTGATGACAAGTGTCATGGATGATTGTGATCACAAATGTAATGGAGCATTTTGATGACAATGGTCATGGATCATTGTGATGAAAAGGGCATGGAGCATTGTGATGACAAGGGCTTTTGAGAATTTTGATGACAAGTTCGTGAAGCACTGTGATGAAAAGCACATGGAGCTTGCTATGACAGGGGTCATGGCGCATTGCGATGACAAGTTCATGGAGAATGTGATTACAAGAGCATGTAACATTGTGATTTGAAGTGTCATTGAGCATTGTGATGGCAAGACCGTGGAATATTGTGATGAGAAGATCACGGATAATTTTGATGACGAGCGTCATGGAGCACTGTAATGACAAGGGGCATGGAGCATTGTGATTACAGGGGTCTTGGAGCATTGTGATGACAAGGGAATGGAGCATTCTGATGAAAAAGTGCATGGAGCATTGAGATTACAGGGGTTTTGAAGCAATGTGATGACAAGGGCATGGAGCATTGTGATGAGAAAGCAATGGAGCATTCTGATGACATGCATCATGGAGCTTTGTGATGACAAGGACATGGAACATTGTGATTACAGGGGTCTTGGAGCATTGTTATGAAAATGGAATGGATCATTATGATAAAAATGCATGGAGCCTTGTCATGACACTGTTCAAGGAGCATACTGATGATAAGTGTCCGGGAGCATTGTGATGATAATTGTATTGAGCATTGAGATGACAAATGTCATGGAGCATTGTGATGAGAAGACCATTGATAATTGTGATGACCAGCGTCATGGGGCATTGTGATCAGAAGGGTTTGGTGCATTGTGATGACAGAGGTCATTGAGCAGTTTGATTTCATTGTGATGACAATAGCATGAAATATTATGGTGATGTGCACGGTGCATTGTGATGACAGGATTCAGGGAGCATTGTGATTACAGTGGTGTTGGGGCACTGTGACGACAATGGCATGGAACACTGTGATGAGAAGGCCATGGAGCATTCTGATGACATGCGTCATGGAGCTTTGTGATGACAAATGCATAGAGCATTGTGATTACAGGGGATTGCAGCATTGTGTTGACAAGGGTCATGGAGCATTGTGCTGACAAAGGCATGGAGCATCGTGATGACAAGGAACAAAGAGCATTGTGATGAAAAGTTCATGGAGCATTGTGGTGACATAGATCACAGATCCTTGTGTGAAGAGGTCATGGATCATTGGTCTGACAATGTTCATGGATTATTGTGATGACAGTGGGCATGGAGCATTGTGATGACAAGGGCATGGTGCATTGTGGTGACAAAGGTCACAGAGCCTTGTGTGACGAGGGCATGGACCATTGTGAGGACAAAGGTCATGAAGCATTGTGATGACTGGAGTCACGGAGCATTGTGATGACAGGGATCATGGAGCATTGTGATGACAAGGGCATGGATCATTGTGATGACAGGGGCATGGAACATTGGTCTGACTAGTTTCATGGATTATTGTGGTGACAGTGGGCATGGCACATTGTGAAGACAAGGGCATGGAACATTGTGATTACAAGGTCATGGAGTACTGTGAAGACAGGTGTAAGGGAGCATTGTGATGACATACGTCATTGTCCATTGTGATGACAATGGCATGGAGCATTGTGATACCAAGTGTCATGGAGGATTGTGATGACAAAGGTAATGGAGCATTTTGATGACAAGGCCTTGGGACATTGTGATGACAAGGGTCATGGAGCACTGTGATGACAAGGGCCATTGAGAATTTTGATGACAACGTCGTGAAGCATTTTGATGACAAGCGCATGGAGCCTGCTATTACAGGGTTCATAGAGCATTGCGATGACAAGTGCATGGAGAATTGTGATGAAAAGATCATGTAACATTGTGAAAAGAAGTGTCATGGAGCACTGTGATGACAAGGACGTGGAGAATTGTGATGACATGGGACATGGAGCATTGTGATGACCAGGGCATGGAGCATTGTGATGGCAATACCGTGGAGCATTGTGATGAGAAGATCACGGATAATTGTGATGACGAGCGTCATGGAGCACTGTAATGACAAGGGGCATGGAGCATTGTGATTACAGGGGTCTTGGAGCATTGTGATGACAAGGGCATGGAGCTGTGTGATGAGAAGGCAATGCAATATTCTGATAACATGCGTCATGAATCTTTTTGATGACAAGGGCATGAACAATTGTGATTACAGGGGTCTTGGAACACTGTGATGACAAGGGTCATGGAGCCTTGGATGCCAAGGCGGTGGAGCATTGTGATGGCAGGGGTCATGGAGCATTGTTATGACAGGGGTAATGGAGCATTGTGATGACAAGGGCATGGAACATTAGTCTGAAAATTTCATGGATTATTGTGATGAGATTCGGCATGGAGCATTGTGATGACTAGGGCATGGAACACTGTGATACATGTGTCATGGAGGTTTGTAATGACAAGGGCATGGAGCGTTGTGATGAGAAGAGTATCGAGCATTGTGATGACAAGCGTCATTGATGATTGTGCTGACAAGGGCATGAAGCAATGGGATGAGAGGTTTCATGTAGCATTGTGATGAAATGGCATGGAGCACTGTGATGCCAAGGGCCATGGAGCTTTGTGATGACAAAGGTCATGGAGCATTTTGATGACAATGTCGTGGTGCTTGTGATGAGAAGTGCACGGAGCATTGTGATGACAGGGTCATGGAGCAAATTGATGAAAAGTGTCATGGAACATTTTGATGACAGGGGTTATGGAACATTGTGATGTCAGGGGTCATGGAGCATTTTGATGAAATGGGTCATGAAGCATTCTGATGAAAAGGTGCATGGAGAATTGTAATTACAGGGGTTTTGAAGCATTATGATGACAAGGGCAAGGAGCACTGTGATGAGAAGGCAATGGAGCATTCTGATGGCATGCGTGACGGAGCTTTGTGATGACATGTGCATGGAGCATTGTGGTGACAAAGGTCACAGAGCCATGTGTGACGAAGGCATGGATCATTCTGATGACAAAGGTCATGAAGCATTGTGATGACTGAAGTCAGGGTGCATTGTGATGACAGGGGTCATGGAGCATTGTGATGACAAGGGCATGGAGCATTGTGATGACAGGGGCATGGAACATTGGTCTGACAAGTTTCATGGATTATTGTGATGACAATTGGCATGGCGCATTGTGATGACAAGGGCATTGAGCATTGTGATGACAAGGTCATGGAGTATTGTGAAGACAGGTTTCAGGGAGCACTGTGATGACATATGTCATTGTCCATTGTGATGACAATGGAATGGAGCATTGTGAAACCAAGTGTCATGGAGGATTGAGATGACAAAGGTAATGGAGCATATTGATCACAAGGGCTTCGGACATTGTGATGACAATGGTCATGGTGCATTGTGATGACAAGGGCATGGAGCATTGTGATGACAAGGGCCATTGAGAATTTTGATGACAACGTCGTGAAGCATTGTGATTACAAACGCATAGAGCTTGCTATAAGAGGGATCATAGAGCATTTCAATGATAATTGCATGGAGAATTGTGATGACAAGATCATGTAACATTGTGATAAGAAGTGTCATGATGCATCGTGATGACAATGACATGGAGAATTTTGATGAAATGGGACATGGAGCATTCTGATGAGAGGGGTCATGGAGCAATGTGCTGACAAGGGTCATGGAGCATTGTGATTGGAAGGTCATGGAGCATTGGGCTGAAAATTTTCTTGGAGTATTGTGATGACAGGTGTCAAGGAGCATTGTGATGACAAGGGAATGGAGCATTGCGATGACAAGTTCCTGGAGCAGAGTGATGAGAAAACCATGGAGTCTTGTGATGACAAGTCTCATCGAGCATTCTGATGAATAGGGGCATGGAGCATTGTGGTTACAGCGGTCTTGAGGCATTGTGATTACAATGGCATGGAGCATTGTGATGAGAAGTCCATGGAGCATTCTGATGACATGTGTCATGGAGCATTGTGATGACAAGGGCATGGAGCCTTGTGATTACAGAGGTCTTGGAGCATTGTGATGACAAGGGCCATGGAGCCTTGAATGACATGGCCGTGGAACACTGTGTAGGCAGGGGTCATGGAGCATTGTTATGACAGGGGTAATGGAGCATTGTGATGACAAGGGCATGGAACATTGGTCTGAAAATTTCATGGATTATTGTGATGAGGTTCCGCATGGAGCACTGTAATGACTAGGGAACGGAACACTGTGATACATGTGTCATGGAGGATTGTAATGACAAGGGCATGGAGCATTGTGATGAGAAGAGTATCGAGCATTGTGATGACAAATGTCATGGAGCATTGTGCTGACAAGGGTATGGAGCAATGTGATGAGAGGTTACATGTAGCATTGTGATGAAATGGCATGGAGCATTGTGATGCCAAGGGTCATGGAGCTTTGTGATGACAAAGGTCATGGAGCATTTTGATGACAAGGATGTGGTGCACTGTGATGAGAAAGGCAGGGAGCATTGTGATGACAGGATCATGGAGCAAATTGATGAAAAGCGTCATGGAACATTGTGATGACAGGGGTTATGAAACATTTTGATGTCAGGGGTCATGGAGCATTTTGAGGAAAAGGGTCATGAAGCATTCTGATGAAAAGGTGCATGGAGCATTGTGATTACAGGGGGTTTGAAGCATTGTGATGACAAGGGCATGGAGCATTGTGATGAGAAGGCAATGGAGCATACTGATGACATGCGTCATGGAGCTTTGTGATGACAAGGACATGGAGCATTGTGATTACAGGGGTCTTGGAGCATTGTGATGAAAAGGGCATGAATCATTGTGATGAACAGCGTCATGGGACATTGTGATGACAAGTGTTATGGAACATTTTGCTCAGAAGTGTTTGGTGCATTGTGATGACTGAGGTCATTGAGCATTTTGATTTCATTGTGATGACAATAGCATGAAATATTATGGTGATTGGCACGGTGCAATGTGATGACAGGGTTCATGAAGCATTGAGATGAAAAGGGGCATGGAGCATTGTGATTACAGGGGCATGGAGCATTGTGATGAGAAGGCCATGGAGCATTCTGATGACAGGCGTCATGGAGCTTTGTGATGACAAGGGCATGGAGCATTGTGATTTCAGGGGTCTTGGAGCATTTTGATGACAAGGGTCAACGAGGCTAGTGATGACAAGGCCGTGGAACCTTGTGATGGAAAGGGTCATGAAGCATTGTTATGAGAGTGGTAAAGGAGCTTTGTGATGACAAGGGCATGATGCATTGGTCTGAAAATTTTCATGGATTATTGTGATGAGAGTGGGCATGGAGAATTGTGATGACAAGGGCACGGAACACTGT
This sequence comes from Hyperoodon ampullatus, assembly GCF_949752795.1. Lineage (NCBI taxonomy): Eukaryota > Metazoa > Chordata > Mammalia > Artiodactyla > Ziphiidae > Hyperoodon > Hyperoodon ampullatus. The sequence goes on along the minus strand of NC_136913.1, from coordinate 146,301,244 downwards.
GATACATAGATCATGCAGGATTGTAATGACAAGTGCATGGAGCAATGTGATGAGAGGGTTCATGGAGCATTGTGAAGACAATGGAATGGAGCATTGTGATGCCAAGGGTCATGGACCTTTGTGATGACAAAGGTCATGGAGCATTTTGATGACAAGGGCGTGGTGCATTGTGATGAGAAGGGCAGGGAGCATTGTGATGACAGGGTCATGGAGCAATTTGATGAAAAGGGTCATGGAGCTTTTTGATTACAGGGGTTATGTAACATTGTGATGTCAGGTGTCATGGAGCATTGTGATGATAAGGGCATGTAGCATTGTCATGACAGTGGTCATGAAACATTGTAATGACAGGGGTGAGGGAGTATTGTGATGACTAGTGATGGAACATTGTGATATCAGTGGTGAGAGAGCATTTTGAGGAGAAGTGCATGGAGCATTGTGATGACAAGGTTTATGGAGCATTTTGATGACAAGTATGTGGAGCATTGTGATGACAAGTGCATGGCGCATTGTGATGACAAGTGTCACGGAGCATTGTGCTGACAAAGGCATGGAGCTTTGTGATGACAAGGATCAGAGAGCATTGTGATTAAAATTTCATGGAGCATTGTGGTGACAAAGGTCACAGAGCTTTGTGTGACGAGGTCATGTACCATTGTGATGACAAATGTCATGAAGGATTGTGATGACTGAAGTCACAGAGCATTGTGATAACAGGGGTCGTGGAGCATTGTGAAGAAAAGGCAATGGATCATTGTGATGAAATAGGAATGGAGCCTTGTCATGACAGGGTTCAAGAAGCATACTGATGACAACAGTCAGGGAGCATTGTGATGATAAGTGTATTGAACATTGTGATGACAAAGATCATGGAGCATTGTGATGAGAAGACCATGGATAATTGTGATGACCAGCGTCATGGGGCATTGTGATGACAAGTGTTATGGAACATTGTGATCAGAAGGGTTTGGTGCATTGTGATGACAGAGGTCATTGAGCATTTTGATTTCATTGTGATGACAATAGCCTGAATTATTATGGTGATGGGCACGGTGCATTGTGATGACAGGGTTCATGGAGCATTGAGATGAAAATGGGAATGGAGCATTGTGATTACAGGGGTGTTGGAGCATTGTGATGACAAGGGCATGGAGCATGGGATGAGAGGCCATGGAGCATTCTGATGACATGTGTCATGGAGCTTTGCGATGACAAGGGCATGGAGAATTGTGATTACAGGGGTCATGGAATATTGTGATGACAGGGGTGAGGGAGTATTGTGATGACTAGTGATGGAACATTGTGATATCAGTGGTGAGAAGGCATTTTGAAGAGAAGTGCATGGAGCATTGTGATGACAATGTTTATGGAGCATTTTGATGACAAGTATGTGGAGCATTGTGATGACAAGTGCATGGTGCATTGTGATGACATGGGTTATGGAGCATTGTGCTGACACGCGCATCGAGCATTGTGATGATAAGGGTCATGGAGCATTGTGCTGACAAAGGCATGGAGTTTTGTGATGACAAGGGTCAGAGAGCATTGTGATAAAAATTTCATAGAGCATTGTGGTGACAAAAGTCACAGCTTTGTGTGATGAGGTCATGGACCATTGTGATGACAAATGTCATGAAGCATCGTGATGACTGGAGTCACAGAGCATTGTGACAACAGGGGTCTTGGAGCATTGTGATGAAAAGGGAATGGATCATTGTGATGAAAAAGGCATGGAGCCTTGTCATGACAGTGTTCAAGGAGCATACTAATGACCAGTGTCAGGGAGCATTGTGATGACAAGTGTATTGAGCATTGTAGTGACAAAGGTCATGGAGCATTGTGATGAGACGACCTTGCATAATTGTGATGACTAGTGTCATGGGGTATTGTGATGACAAGTGTTATGGAACATTGTGATCAGAAGGGTTTGGAGCATTGTGATGACAGAGGTCATGGAGCATTTTAATTTCATTTTGATGACAATAGCATGAATCATTATGATAATGGGCAAGGTGCATTGTGATGACAGGGTTCATGGAGCATTGAGATGAAATGTGGCATGGAAAATTGTGATTACAGAGGTCTTGGAGCATTGTGATGACAAGGGTCATGGAGCCTTGTGATGACAAGGCCGTGGAACATTGTGATGGCAGGGGTCATGGATCATTGTTATGATAGGTGTAATGGAGCTTTGTGATGACAAGGGCATGGAGCAATGTGATGAGATATTTCATTGAGCATTGTGATGACAATGGCATGGAGCTTTGTGATGACAAAGGTCATGGGGCATTTTGACGACAAGTGCATGGTGCATTGAGATGAGAAGGACAGGGAGCATTGTGATGACAGGGTCATGGATCAAGTTGATGAAAAGGGTCATGCAATATGTTGATGACAGGGGTTATGGAACATTGTGATGTCAAGGTTCATGAAGCATTGTGATGAAATGGGTCATGGAGCATTTTGTGACAGGGGTTATGGAACATTGTGATGTCATGGGTCATGGAGCATTGTGATGATAAGGGCATGTAGCACTGTGATGACAGTGGTCATGGAACACTGTGATGACAGGGGTGAGGGAGTATTGTGATGACTAGTGCTGTAACATTGTGATATATGTGGTGAGAGAGCATTTTGATGAGAAGTGAATGGAGCATTGTGGTGACAAGTGTTATGCAGGATAGCAATGATAAGGAGGTGGAGTATTGTGATGACAAGCGCATGGCGCCTTGTGTTTACATGGGTCACGGAGCATTGTGCTGACAAGTGCATGGAGCATTTTGATGACAAGTGTCATGGAGCATTGTGCTGACAAAGGCATGGAGCATTTTGATGACAAGTGACACAGAGGATTGTGATGAAATATTCATGGAGCATTGTGGTGAAAAAGATCACAGAGCCTTGTGTGACGAAGGCATGGACCACAGTGATGAGATAAGTCATGAAGCATTGTGATGACTGGAGTCACGGAGCATTGTGATGAAAGGGGTCATGGAGCATTGTGATGACAAGGGCATGGAGCAATGTGATGACAGGGGCATGGAACATTGGTCTGACAAGTTTCATGGATTATTGTGATGACAGTTGGCATGGAGCATTGTGATGACAAGGGCATGGAGCATTGTGGTGACAAAGGTCACAGAGCCTTGTGTGAAGATGGCATGGAGAACTGTGAAGACAAATGTCATGGAGCATTGTGATGACTGCAGTCACGGAGCACTGTGATGACAGGGGTCATGGAGCACTGTGCTGAAAAGCGCTTGGAGCATTTTGATGACAAGTTTCATGGAGCATTGTGCTGACAAAGGCATGGAGTATTGTGATGACAAGGGACACAGAGCATTGTGGTGAAAATTTAATGGAGCAATGTTGTGACAAAGATCACAGAGCCTTGTGTGACGAGGGCGTGGACCATTGGTCTGACAAGTTTCATGGATTATTGTGATGACAGTGGGCATGGAGCATTGTGATGACAAGGGCATGGAGCATTGTGGTGACAAAGGTCACAGAGACTTGTGTGACGAGGGCATGGACAATTGTGATGACAAAGGATATGAAGCATTGTGATGACTGGAGTCACAGAGCATTGTGATGACAGGGGTCATGGAGCATTGTGATAACAAGGGCAAGGAGCATTTTGCTGACAGGGGCATGGAACTTTGGTCTGACAAGTTTCCTGGATTATTGTGATGACAGTAGGCATGGCACATTGTGATGACAAGGGCATGGAGCATTGTGATGACAAGGTCATGGAATATTGTGAAGACAGGTGTCAGGGAGCATTGTGATGACATATGTCATTGTCCATTGTGTTGACAATGACATGGAGCATTGTGAAACCAAGTGTCATGGAGGATTGTGATGACAAAGGAAATGGAGCATTGTGATGACAGGTGTCATGGAGCATTGTGCTGAGAGGGGTCATGGAGCAATGTGATGACAAGGGTCATGGAGCATTGTGATGAGAAGGTCATGGAGCATTGGGCTGAAAATTTTCATGGAGTATTGTGATGACAGGGGTAAAGGAGAATTGTGATGACAAGGGAAAGGAGCATTGTGATGACAAGGTCCTGGAGCAGTGTGATGATAAAACCATGGAGTCTTTTGATGACAACTCTCATGGAGCATTCTGATGAATAGGGGCATGCAGCATTGTGATTACAAGGGCATGGAGCATTGTGATGAGAAGTCCATGGAGCATTCCGATGACATGGGTCATGGATCTTTGTGACGACAAGTGCATGGAGCATTGTGATTACAGGGGTCTTGGAGCACCGTGATGACAAGGGTCATGGAGACTTGGATAACAAGGCTGTGGAACATTGTGATGGCAGGGGTCATGGAGCATTTTGATGAAAAGGGTCATGGAGCATTCTGCTGAAAAGTTGCATGGAGCATTGTGATTACAGGGGTTTTGAAGCATTGCGATGATAAGGGCAAGGAGCATTGTGATGAGAAGACAATGGAGCATTCTGATGACATGCGTCATGGAGATTTGTAATGATAAGGACATGGAGCATTGTCATTACAGGGGTCTTGGATCATTGTTATGAAATGGGCATGGATCATTGTGATGATCAGCGTCATGGGGCATTGTGAAGATAAGTGTTATGGAACAATGTGATCAGAAGGGTTTGGTGCATTGTGATGACAGAGGTCATTGAGCATTTTGATTTCATTGTGATGACAATAGCATGAAATATTATGGTGATGGGCACGGTGCATTGTGATGACAGGGTTCATGGAGCATTGAGATGAAAAGGGGCATGGAGCATTGTGTTTACAGGGGTGTTGGAGCATTGTGATGACAAGGGCATGGAGCATTGTGATGAGATGGCCATGGAACATTTTGATGACATGCGTCATGGAGCTTTGTGATGACAAGGGCATGGAGCATTGTGATTACAGGTGTCTTGGAGCATTTTGATGACAAGGGTCATCGAGGCTTGTGATGACAAGGCCGTGGAACCTTGTGATGGTAGGGGTCATGGAGCATTGTTATGACAGGGGTAATGGAGCATTGTGATGACAAGGGCCTGGGGCATCTGTCTGAAAATTTTAATGGATTATTGTGATGAGAGTGGCCATGGAGCACTGTGTTGACAAGGGCACGGAACACTGTGATAAATAGATCATGCAGGATTGTAATGACAATGGCATGGAGCATTGTGATGAGAAGGGCATCGAGCATTGTGATGACAAGTGTCATGGAGCATTGTGGTGACAAGGTCATGGAGCATTATGATGCCAAGTGTCATGGAGATTTGTGATGACAAAGGTCATGGGTCATTTTGAAGACAAGGGCATGGTGCATTGATATGAGAAGGACAGGGAGCATTGTGATGACAGGCTCATGGAGCAATTTGATGAAAATGGTCATGGAATATTTTGTGACAGGTGTTATGGAACTTTGTGATGTCAGTGGTCATGGAGCATTGTGATGATAAGGGCATGTAGCACTGTGATGACAGGGGTCATGGAACACTGTGATGACAGGGGTGAGGGAGTATTGTGATGACAAGTGATGTAACATTGTGATATATGTGGTCAGAGAGCATTTTGAGGAGAAGTGCATGGAGCATTGTGATGACAAGTGTTATGGAGCATAGCAATGATAAGGATGTGGAGTATTGTGATGACAAGTGCATGGTGCATTGTGATGACATGGGTCATGTAGCATTGTGCTGACAAAGGCATGGAGCTTTTTGATGACAAGGGTCACAGAGCATTGTGATAAAAATTTCATGGAGCATTGTTGTGACAAAGGTCACAGAGCTTTGTGTGACGAGGTCATGGACCACTGTGATGACAAATGTCATGAAGCATTGTGACGAATGGAGTCACGGAGCATTGTGATAACAGGGGTCTTGGAGCATTGTGATGAAAAGGGAATGGATCATTGTGATGAAAAAGGCATGGAGACTTGTCGTGACAGTGTTCAAGGAGAATACTTATGAGAAATGTAAGCGAGCATTGTGATGCCAAGTGTATTGAGCATTGTGGTGACAAAGGTAATGGAGCATTGTGATGAGAAGACCTTGCATCATTGTGATTACGAGCGTCATGGGGCATGTGATGACAAGTGTTATGGAACATTGTGATCAGAAGGGTTTGGAGCATTGTGATGACAGAGGACTTGGAGCATTTTTATTTCATTGTGATGACAATAGCATGAATCACTATGATGAAGGGCATGGTTCATTGTGATGACAGTGTTCATGGAGCATTGAGATGATAAGTGGCATGGAGAATTGTGATTACAGAGGTCTTGGAGCATTGTGATGACAAGGGTCATGGAGCCTTGTGATGACAAGGCCGTGGAACATTGTGATGGCAGGGGTCATGGAGCATTGTAATGACAGGTGTAATGGAGCATTGTGATGACAAGGGCATGGAGCAATGTGATGAGAGATTTCACTGAGCATTGTGATGACCATGGCATGGAGCATTGTGAGGCCAAGGGTCATGGAGCTTTGTGATGACAAATGTCATGGGGCATTTTGATGACAAAGGTGTGGTGCATTGTGATGAGAAGGGCAGGGAGCATTGTGATGACAGGGTAATGGAGCAATTTGAATAAAAGTGCCATGGAATATTTTGATGAGAGGTGTTATGGAACACTGTGATGTCAGGGGTCATGAATCATTGTGATGAAATGGGTCATGGAGCATTTTGTGACAGGGGTTATGGAACATTGTGATGTCAGGGGTCATGGAGCATTTTGATGATAAAGGCATGTAGCACTGTGATGACAGTGGTCATGGAACATTGTGATGACAGTGGTGAGCAAGTATTGTGATAACTAGTGATGGAACATTGTGATATATGTGGTGAGAGAGCATTTTGATGAGAAGTGCATGGAGCATTGTGATGACAAGTTTTATGGAGCATAGCGATGAAAAGGATGTGGAGCATTGTGATGAAAAGAGCATGGCATATTTTGATGACATGTGTCAGGGAGCATTGTGCTGACAAGCGCATGGAGCATTTTGATGACAAGTGTCATGGAGCATTGTGCTGACAAAGGCATGGAGAATTGTGATGACAAGGGACACAGAGCAGTGCGATGAAAATTTCATGGAGCATTGTGGTGACAAAGATCACAGAGCCTTGTGTGACGATGACATGGACCATTGTGAGGACAAAGTCATGAATCATTGTGGTGACTGGAGTCACGGAGCATTGTGATGACAGGGGTCATGGAGCACTGTGATGACAAGGGCATGGAGCTATGTGATGACAGGTGCATGGAATATTGGTCTGACAAGTTTCATGGATTATTGTGATGACAGTGGTCATGGAGCATTGAGATGACAAGGGCAGGGAGCATTGTGATGACAGGGGCATGGAACATTGTTCTGACATGTTTCATGGAATATTGTGAAGACAGTGGGCATGGCGCATTTTGATGACAAGGGCATGGAAAATTGTGATGACAAGGTCATGGAATATTGAGAAGAAAGGTGTCAGGGAGCATTGTGATGACATATGTCATTGTCAATTGTGATGACATTGGCATGGAGCATTGTGATGCCAAGTGTCATTGAGGATTGTGATGACAAATGTAATGGAGCATTTTGATGACAAGGGCTTGAAACATTGCGATGACAAGGGTCATGGATCTTTGTGATGACAAGGGCATGGAGCATTGTTATGACAAGGCCGTGTAACATTGTGATGACAGGGGTGAGGGAGTATTGTGATGACTAGTGATGGAACATTGTGATATATGTGGTGAGAGAGCATTTAGATGAGAAGTGCATGGAGCATTTTGATGACACGATTTATGGAGCGTTGTGATGACAATGTTGTGGAGCATTGTGATGAGAAATGCGTGGCATATTGTGATGACATGTGTCTTGGAGCGTTGTGCTGACAAGCGCATGGAGCATTGTGATGACAAGGTCATGGAGCACTGTGCTGACAAAGGCATGGAGCATTGAGATGACAAGTGTTACAGAGCATTGTCATGACGAGGGAATGGACCATTGTGATGACAAAGGTCATAAAGCATTGTTATGACTGGATTCACGGAGCATTATGATGTGAGGTTTCATGGAGCATTGTGATTACAAGGGCATGGAGCATTGTGATGACAGGGGAATGGAGAATTGGTCTGAAAAGTTTCATGGATTATTGCTATGAGGGTGGGCATGGCACATTGTGATAACAAAGGAATGGAACATTGTTATGACAAGATCATGTAGTATTGTGAAGACAGGTGTCAGGGAGCATTGTGATGACATATGTCATGGTGCATTGTGATGACAATGGCTTGAAGAATTATGATGATGGGCATGATGCATTGTGATGACAGGGTTCATGGAGCATTGTTATTACAGGGGTCTTGGAGCATTGTGATGAAAAGGACATGGAGCAATGCGATGAGAAGGCCATGGAGCATTCTGATGACATGTGTCATTGAGCTTTGTGATGACAAGGGCATGGAGCATTGTGACTACAGGGTCTTGGACCATTGTGATGACAAGTGTCATGGAGTATTTTGATGACACGGCTGTAGAACATTGTGATGGCAGGGGTCATGGAGCATTGCTATGACAGGTGTAATGGAGCTTTGTGATGAGAAGGGTATTGAGCATTGGTCTGAAAAGTTTCACGGATTATTGTGATGAGAGTGGGCATGGAGAATTGTGATAACAAGGTCACGGAACACTGTGATACATTGGTCATGGAGGATTGTAATGAAAAGGGCTTGGAGCATTGTGATGAGAAAGGCATCGAGCATTGTGAAGACAAGCGTCATGGAGCTTTGTGATGACAAGGGCATGGATCAATGTGATGAGAGATTTTATTGAGCATTGTGATGACAATGGCATGGAGCATTGTGATGCCAAGGGTCATGGAGCTTTGAGATGACAAATGTCATGGGGCATTTTGATGACAAGGGCGTGGTGCATTGTGATGAGAAGGGCAGGGAGCATTGTTATGACAGTGTCATTGAGCAATTTGAATAAAATGGTCATGGAATATTTTGATTACAGTGGTTATGGAACATTGTGATGTAGGGGTCATGAAGCATTGTGATGAAATGGGTCATGGAGCATTTTGTGACAGGGGTTATGGAAAATGGTGATGTCAGGGTTCATGGAGCATTGTGATGATAAGGGCATGTAGCACTGTGATGACAGTGGTCATGGAACATTGTGATGACAGGTGTGAGCGAGTATTGTGATGACTAGTGATGGAACATTGTGATATATGTGGTGAGAGAACATTTTGATGAGAAGTGCATGGAGCATTGTGATGACAAGTTTTATGGAGCATAGCGATGAAAAGGATGTGGAGCATTGTGATGAAAAGAGCATGGCACATTGTCATGACATGTGTCATGGAGCATTGTGCTGAAAAGAGCATGGAGCATTTTGATGACAAGTGTCATGGAGCATTGTGCTGACAAAGGCATGGAGCATTGTGATGAATACGGACACAGAGCATTGTGATGAAAATTTCATGGAGCATTGTGATGACAAGGGCATGGAGCAATATGATGACAGGGGCATGGAACTTTGGTCTGACAAGTTTCATGGATTACTGTGATGACAGTGGGCCTTGAGCATTGAGATGATAAGGGCATGGAGCATTGTGGTGAAAAAGGTCACAGAGCCTTGTGTGACGAGGGCATGGACCATTGTGAGGACAAAGGTCATGAAGCATTGAGATGACTGGAGTCACTGAGCATTGTGATTACAGGGGTCATGGAGCATTGTGATGACAAGGGCATGGACCACTGTGATGACAGGGGCATGGAACATTGGTCTGACATGTTTCATGGATTATTGTGATGACAGTGGGCATGGCGCATTGTGATGACAAGGGCATGGAACATTGTGATGACAAGGTCATGGAATATTGTGAAGACAGGTTTCAGGGAGCATTGTGATGACATATGTCATTGTCCATTTTGATGACAATGGCATGGAGCTTTGTGATACCAAGTGTCATGGAGGATTGTGATGACAAAGGTAATGGAGCATTTTGATCACAAGGCCTTGGAACATTGCAATGACAAGGGTCATGGAGCATTGTGATGACAAGGGCATGGAGCATTCTGATGAAAAGGTGCATGGAGCATTGAGATTACAGGGGTTTTGAAGCAATGTGATTACAAGGGCATGGAGCATTGTGATGAGAAGGCAATGGAGCATTCTGATGTCATGCGCCATGGAGCTTTGTGATGACAAGGACATGGAGCATTGTGATTACAGGGGTCTTGGAGCATTGTGATGAAAAGGGAATGGATCATTGTGATGAAAAATGCATGGAGCCTGGTTATGACAGGTTTCAAGGAGCATACTGATGAAAACTGTCAGGGAGCATTGTGATGATAAGTGTATTGAGCATTGTGATGACAAAGATCGTGGAGCATTGTGATGAGAAGACCATGGATAATTGTGATGACCAGCGTCATGGGGCATTGTGATGACAAGTGTTATGGAACATTGTGATAAGAAGGGTTTGGAGCATTGTGATGACAGAGGACATGGAGCATTTTGATTTCATTGTGATGACAGTAGCATGAATCATTATGATGAAAGGCATGGTGCATTGTGATGACAGTGTTCATGGAGCATTGAGATGAATATTGGCATGGAGAATTTTGATTACAGAGGTCTTGGAGCATTGTGATGACAAGAGCATGGAGCATTTTGATGACAAGTGTCATGGAGCATTGTGCTGACAAAGGAATGGAGCATTGTGATGAATACGGACACAGAGCATTGTGATGAAAATTTCTTGGAGCATTGTGATGACAAGGGCATGGAGCAATATGATGACAGGGTCATGGAACTTTGGTCTGACATGTTTCATGGATTACTGTGATGACAGTGGGCATGGAGCATTGAGATGATAAGGGCATGGAGAATTGTGGTGAAAAAGGTCACAGAGCCTTGTGTGACGAGGGCATGGACCATTGTGAGGACAAAGGTCATGAAGCATTGAGATGACTGGAGTCACTGAGCATTGTGATTACAGGGGTCATGGAGCATTGTGATGACAAGGGCATGGACCACTGTGATGACAGGGGCATGGAACATTGGTCTGACATGTTTCATGGATTATTGTGATGACAGTGGGCATGGCGCATTGTGATGATAAGGGCATGGAACATTGTGATGACAAGGTCATGGAATATTGTGAAGACAGGTTTCAGGGAGCATTGTGATGACATATGTCATTGTCCATTTTGATGACAATGGCATGGAGCTTTGTGATACCAAGTGTCATGGAGGATTGTGATGACAAAGGTAATGGAGCATTTTGATCACAAGGCCTTGGAACATTGTGATGACAAGGGTCATGGAGCATTGTGATGACAAGGGCATGGAGCATTCTGATGAAAAGGTGCATGGAGCATTGAGATTACAGGGGTTTTGAAGCAATGTGATTACAAGGGCATGGAGCATTGTGATGAGAAGGCAATGGAGCATTCTGATGTCATGCACCATGGAGCTTTGTGATGACAAGGACATGGAGCATTGCGATTACAGGGGTCTTGGAGCATTGTGATGAGAAGGGAATGGATCATTGTGATGAAAAATGCATGGAGCCTTGTCATGACAGGTTTCAAGGAGCATACTGATGAAAACTGTCAGGGAGCATTGTGATGATAAGTGTATTGAGCATTGTGATGACAAAGATAATGGAGCATTGTGATGAGAAGACCATGGATAATTGTGATGACCAGCGTCATGGGGCATTGTGATGACAAGTGTTATGGAACATTGTGATCAGAAGGGTTTGGTGCATTGTGATGACAGAGGTCATTGAGCATTTAGATTTTATTGTGATGACAATAGCATGAAATATTATGGTGATGGGCACGGTGCATTGTGATGACGGGTTCATGGAGCATTGAGATGAAAAGGGGCATGGAGCATTGTGATTACAGGGGTGTTGGAGCACTGTAATGACTAGGGCATGGAGCATTGTGATGAGAAGGCCATGGAGCATTCTGATGACATGCATCATGGAGCTTTGTGATGACAAGGGCATGGAGAATTGTCATTACAGGGGTCAAGGAATATTGTAATGACAGGGGTGAGGGACTATTGTGATGACTAGTGATGGAACATTGTGATATCAGGCGTGAGAATGCCTTTTGAGGAAAAGTGCATGGATCATTGTGATGACATGGTTTATGGAGCATTGTGCTGACACGCGCATCGGGCATTGTGATGACAAGGGTCAAGGAGCATTGTGCTGACAAAGGCATGGAGCTTTGTGATGACAAGAGTCACAGAGCATTATGATAAAAATTTCATGGAGCATTGTGGTGACAAAGGTCACAGAGCTTTGTGTGATGAGGTCATGGACCATTTTGATGACAAATGTCATGAAGCATTGTGATGACTGGAGTCACGGAGCATTGTGATAACAAGGGTCATGGAGCATTGTGATGAAAAGGGAATGGATCATTGTGATGAAAAAGGCATGGAGACTTGTCGTGACAGTGTTCAAGGAGAATACTTATGAGAAATGTAAGCGAGCATTGTGATGCCAAGTGTATTGAGCATTGTGGTGACAAAGGTAATGGAGCATTGTGATGAGAAGACCTTGCATCATTGTGATTACGAGCGTCATGGGGCATGTGATGACAAGTGTTATGGAACATTGTGATCAGAAGGGTTTGGAGCATTGTGATGACAGAGGACTTGGAGCATTTTTATTTCATTGTGATGACAATAGCATGAATCACTATGATGAAGGGCATGGTTCATTGTGATGACAGTGTTCATGGAGCATTGAGATGATAAGTGGCATGGAGAATTGTGATTACAGAGGTCTTGGAGCATTGTGATGACAAGGGTCATGGAGCCTTGTGATGACAAGACCGTGGAACATTGTGATGGCAGGGGTCATGGAGCATTGTAATGACAGGTGTAATGGAGCATTGTGATGACAAGGGCATGGAGCAATGTGATGAGAGATTTCACTGAGCATTGTGATGACCATGGCATGGAGCATTGTGAGGCCAAGGGTCATGGAGCTTTGTGATGACAAATGTCATGGGGCATTTTGATGACAAAGGTGTGGTGCATTGTGATGAGAAGGGCAGGGAGCATTGTGATGACAGGGTAATGGAGCAATTTGAATAAAAGTGCCATGGAATATTTTGATGAGAGGTGTTATGGAACACTGTGATGTCAGGGGTCATGAAGCATTGTGATGAAATGGGTCATGGAGCATTTTGTGACAGGGGTTATGGAACATTGTGATGTCAGGGGTCATGGAGCATTGTGATGATAAGGGCATGTAGCACTCTGATGACAGTGGCCATGGAATATTGTGATGACAGGGGTGAGCGAGTATTGTGATGACTAGTGATGGAACATTGTGATATATGTGGTGAGAGAGCATTTTGATGAGAAGTGCATGGAGCATTGTGCTGACAAGTTTTATGGAGCATAGCAATGAAAAGGATGTGGAGAATTGTGATGAAAAGAGTTATGGAGCCTTGTGATGACAAGGCCATGGAACATTGAGATGGAATGGGTTATGGAGCATTGTTATGACAGGTGTAATGGAGCATTGTGATGACAAGGGCATGGAGCAATGTGATGAGAGATTTCACTGAGCATTGTGATGACCATGGCATGGAGCATTGTGAGGCCAAGGGTCATGGAGCTTTGTGATGACAAATGTCATGGGACATTTTGATGACAAGGGCAGGGAGCATTGTGATGACAGGGTCATTGAGCAATTTGAATAAAATGGTCATGGAATATTTTGATTACAGTGGTTATGGAACATTGTGATGTAGGGGTCATGAAGCATTGTGATGAAATGTGTCATGGAGCATTTTGTGACAGGGGTTATGGAACATGGTGATGTCAGGGTTCATGGAGCATTGTGATGATAAGGGCATGTAGCACTGTGATGACAGTGGTCATGGAACATTGTGATGACAGGGGTGAGCGAGCATTGGGATGACTAGTGATGGAACATTGTGATATATGTGGTGAGAGAACATTTTGATGAGAAGTGCATGGAGCATTGTGATGACAAGTTTTATGGAGCATAGCGATGAAAAGGATGTGGAGCATTGTGATGAAAAGAGAATGGCACATTGTGATGACATGTGTCATGGAGCATTGTGCTGACAAGAGCATGGAGCATTTTGATGACAAGTGTCATGGAGCATTGTGCTGACAAAGGCATGGAGCATTGTGATGAATACGGACACAGAGCATTGTGATGAAAATTTCATGGAGCATTGTGATGACAAGGGCATGGAGCAATATGATGACAGGGGCATGGATCTATGGTCTGACAAGTTTCATGGATTACTGTGATGACAGTGGGCATGGAGCTTTGAGATGACAAGGGCATGGAGCATTGTGATGCCAAGGGTCATGGAGCTTTGTGATGAGAATTGTCATGGGGCATTTTGAGGACAAGGGCGTGGTGCATTGTGATGAGAAGGGCAGGGAGCATTGTGATGACAGGGTCATGGAGCAATTTGAATAAAATGGTCATGGAATATTTTGATGACATGGGTTATGGAACATTGTGATGTCAGGGGTCATGAAGCTTTGTGATGAAATGGGTCATGGAGCATTTTGTGACAGGGGTTATGGAACATTTTGATGTCAGGGGTCATGGAGCATTGTGATGATAAGGGCATGTAGCACTGTGATGACAGTGGTCATGGAACATTGTGATGACAGGGGTGAGCGAGTATTGTGATGACTAGTGATGGAATATTGTGATATATGTGGTGAGAGAGCATTTTGATGAGAAGTGCAAGGAGCATTGTGATGACAAGTTTTATGGAGCATAGCGATGAAAAGGATGTGGAGCATTGTGATGAAAAGAGCCTGGCACATTGTGATGACAAGTGTCATGGAGCATTGTGCTGACAAGCGCATGGAGCATTTTGATGACAAGTGTCATGGAGCATTGTGCTGACAAAGGCATGGAGCATTGTGATGACAAGGGACACAGAGCATTGTGATGAAAATTTCATGGAGCATTGTGGTGACAAAGATCACAGAGACTTGTGTGACTAGGGCATGGACCATTGTGAGGACAAAAGTCATGAATCTTTGTGATGACTGGAGTCACGGTGCATTGTGATGACAGGGGTCATGGAGCATTGTGATGACAAGGGCATGGGGCCTTGTGATGACAAGGCCGTGTAACATTGTGATGGCAGGCGTCATGGAGCATTGTTATGACATGTGTATTGGAGCATTGTGATGACAAGGTCAGGGAGCAATGTGATTAGAGATTTCATTGAACATTGTGATGACAATGGCATGGAACAATGTGATTACAAGGTCATGGAGTATTGTGAAGACAGGTGTCAGGGAGCATTGTGATGACATATGTCATGTTCCATTTTGATGACAATGGCATGGAGCATTTTGATACCAAGTGTAATGGAGGATTGAGATGACAAATGTAATGGAGCATTTTGATGACAAGGGCTTGTTACACTGTGATGACAATGGTCATGGAGCATTGTGATGACAAGGGCATGGAGCATTGTGATTTCAAGGGCCATTGAGAATTTTGATGACAACGTCGAGAAGCATTGTGATGACAAGAGCATGGAGCTTGCTATGACAGTGGTCATAGAGCATTGTGATGACAAGGGCATAGAGCATTGTGATGACAGGGGCATGGAACATTGGTCTGACATGTTTCATGGATTATTGTGATGACAGTGGTCATGGCACATTGTGATGACAAAGGCATGGAACATTGTGATGACAAGGTCATGGAGTATTGTGAAGACAGGTGTCAGGGAGCATTGTGATGACATATGTCATTGTCCATTGTGATGACAATGGCATGGAGCATTGTGATAACAAGTGTCATGGAGGATTGTGATGACAAAGGTAATGGAGCATTTTGATGACAAGGGCTTGGAACATTGCGATGACAAGGGTCATGGAGCATTGTGATGACAAATGTCATGGGGCATTTTGATGACAAGGGCGTGGTGCATTGTGATGAGAAGGGCAAGTAGCATTGAGATGACAGGGTCATGGAGCAATTTGAATAAAAGTGTCATGGAATATTTTGATGACAGGGGTTATGGAACATTGTGATGTCAGGGGTCATGAAGCATTGTGATGAAATGGGTCATGGAGCATTTTGTGACAGGGTTTATGGAACATTGTGATGTCAGGGGTCATGGAGCATTGTGATGATAACGGCATGTAGCACTGTGATGAGGGTGGTCATGGAACATTGTGATGACAGTGGTGAGCGATTATTGTGATGACTAGTGTTGGAACATTGTGATATATGTGGTGAGAGAGCATTTTGATGAGAAGTGCATGGAGCATTGTGATGACAAGTTTTATGGAGCATAGCGATGAAAAGGATGTGGAGCATTGTGACGAAAAGAGCATGGCACATTGTGATGACATGTGTCATGGAGCATTGTGCTGACAAGCGCATGGAGCATTTTGATGACAAGTGTCATGGAGCATTGTGCTGACAAAGGCATGGAGCATTGTGATGACAAGGGACACAGAGCATTGTGATGAAAATTTCATGGAGCATTGTGGTGACAATGGTCACAGAGCTTTGTATAACGAGGTCATGGACCACTGTGATGACAAATGTCATGAAGCATTGTGATGACTGGAGTCACGGAGCTTTGTGGTAACAGGGGTCTTGGACCATTGTGATGAAAAGGGAATGGATCATTGTGATGAAAAAGGCATGGAGCCTTGTCATGACAGTGTTCAAGGAGCATACTGATGACAAGTGTCAGCGAGCATTGTGATGCCAAGTGTATTGAGCATTGTGGTGACAAAGGTCATGGAGCATTGTGATGAGAAGACATTGCATAATTTTGATGACGAGCGTCATGGGGCATGTGATGACAAGTGTTATGGAACATTGTGATCAGAAGGGTTTGGAGCATTGTGATGACAGAGGACATGGAGCATTTTCATTTCATTGTGATGACAATAGCATGAAATATTATGGTGATGGGCACGAAAAATTGTGATGACAGGGTTCATGGAGCATTGAGATGAAAAAGGGCATGGAGCACTGTGATTACAGGGGTTTTGAAGCAATGTGATTACAAGGGCATGGAGCATTGTGATGAGAAGGCAATGGAGCATTCTGATGACATGCGTCATGGAGCTTTGTGATGACAAAGACATGGAGCATTGTGATTACAGAGGTCTTGGTGCATTGTGATGACAAGGGTCATGGAGCCTTGTGATGACAAGGCCGTGGAACATTGTGATGGCAGGGGTCATGGAGCATTGTAATGACAGGTGTAATGGAGCATTGTGATGAAATGGGTCATGGAGCATTTTGTGACAGGGGTTATGGAACATTGTGATGTCAGGGGGCATGGAGCATTGTGATGATAAGGGCATGTAGCACTGTGATGACAGTGGTCATGGAATATTGTGATGACAGTGGTGAGCGAGTATTGTGATGACTAGTGATGGAACATTGTGATATATGTGGTGAGAGAGCATTTTGATGAGAAGTGCATGGAGCATTGTGCTGACAAGTTTTATGGAGCATAGCAATGAAAACGATGTGGAGCATTGTGATGAAAACAGTCATGGAGCCTTGTGATGACAAGGCCGTGGAACATTGTGATGGAAGGGGTCATGGAGCATTGGTATGACAGGTGTAATGGAGCACTGTGATGACAAGGGCATGGAGCAATGTGATGAGAGATTTCATTGAGCATTGTGATGACAATGGCATGGAGCATTGTGAGGCCAAGGGTCATGGAGCTTTGTGATGACAAATGTCATGGGGCATTTTGATGACAAGGGCGTGGTGCATTGTGAAGAGAAGGGCAGGGAGCATTGTGATGACAGGTTCATTGAGCAATTTGAATAAAATGGTCATGGAATATTTTGATTACAGTGGTTATGGAACATTGTGATGTAGGGGTCATGAAGCATTGTGATGAAATGGGTCATGGAGCATTTTGTGACAGGGGTTATGGAACATGGTGATGTCAGGGTTCATGGAGCATTGTGATGATAAGGGCATGTAGCACTGTGATGACAGTGGTCATGGAACATTGTGATGACAGGGGTGAGCGAGTATTGGGATGACTAATGATGGAACATTGTGATATATGTGGTGAGAGAACATTTTGATGAGAAGTGCATGGAGCATTGTGATGACAAGTTTTACGGAGCATAGCAATGAAAAGGATGTGGAGCATTGTGATGAAAAGAGAATGGCACATTGTGATGACATGTGTCATGGAGCATTGTGCTGACAAGAGCATGGAGCATTTTGATGACAAGTGTCATGGAGCATTGTGCTGACAAAGGCATGGAGCATTGTGATGAATACGGACACAGAGCATTGTGATGAAAATTTCATGGAGCATTGTGATTACAGGGGTTTTGTAGCATTGTTAAGACCAGGGCATGGAGCATTGTGATGAGAAGGCCATGGAGCATTCTGATGACATGCGTCATGGAGCTTTGTGATGACAGGGACATGGAGCATTGAGATTAGATGGGTCTTGGAGGATTGTGATGAAAAGGGAACGGATCATTGTGATGAAAAATGCATGGAGTCTTGTCATGACAGTGTTCAAGGAGCATACTTATGACAACTGTCAGGGAGCATTGTGATGATAAGTGTATTGAGCATTGTGATGACAAAGATCATGGAGCATTGGGATGAGAAGAACATGGATAATTGTGATGACCAGCGTCATGGGGCATTGTGATGACAAGGGTCATGGAGGCTTGTGATGACAAGGCCATGGAACCTTGTGATGGCAAGTGTCATGGAGCATTATTATGACAGGGGTAATAGAGCATTGTGATGACAAGGACATGGAGCACTGGTCTGAAATGTTTCATGGATTATTGTGATGAGAGTGGGCATGGAGCATTGTGATGACAAGGGCATGGAACACTATGATACATGGGTCATGGAGGATTTTAATGATAAGGGCATGGAGCATTGTGATGAGAAGGGCATCGAGCATTGTGATGACAAGCGTCATGGAGCTTTGTGATCACAAGGGCATGGAGCAATGTGATGAGAGGTTTCAAGAAGCATTTGATGATAATGGCATGGAGCTCTGTGATGCCAATGGTCATGGAGCTTTGTGATGAAAAATGTCATGGAGCATTTTGATGACAAGGCCGTGGTGCATTGTGATGAGAAGTACAGGGAGCATTGTGATGACAGGGTCATGTAGCATTTTGATGAAAAGTTTCATGGAACATTTTGATGAGAGGTGTTATGGAAAATTGTGATGTCAGGTATCATGGAGCATTGTGATGAAAAGGGTCATAGAGCATTTTGTGACAGGGATTATTGAACATTCTGATGTCAGGGGGCATGGAGCATTGTGATGAAACGGGTCATGGAGCATTTTGTGACAGGTATTATTGAACATTCTGATGTCAGGGGGCATGGAGCATTGTGATGAAACGGGTCATTGAGCATTTTGATGACAGGTGTCATGAAGCATTGTGATGATAAGGGCATATAGCATTGTGATGACAGGGTTCATGGAACATTGTGACGACAGGGGTGAGGGAGTATTGTGATGACTAGTGATGGAACACTGTGATATCATTGGTGAGAGAGCATTTTGATGAGAAGTGTATGGAGCATTGTGATGACAAGGTTTATGGAGCATTTTGATGACAAGGATGTGGAGCATTGTGATGACAAGCACATGTCATTTTGTGATGACATGGGTTATGAAGCATTGTGCTGACAAGCGCATGGAGCATTATGATGACAAGGGTAATTGAGCATTGTGCTGACAAACGCATGGAGCATTGTGATGACAAGGTTGACAGAGCTTTGTGATGCAAAGTCCATGGAGCATTGTGGTGACAAAGGTCACAGAGCCTTATGTGATGAGGTCATGGACCATTGTGATGACAAATGTCATGAAGCACTGCGATGACTGTAGTCACGGAGCATTGTGATTACAGGGTTCTTGGAGCATTGTGATGCCAAGGGCATTGATCATTGTGATGAGAAGGCCATGGATCATTCTGATGACATGTGTCATGGAGCTTTGTGATGCCAAGGGCAGGGAGCATTGTGATTACAGGGGACTTGGAGCATTGTGATGAAAAGGGAATGGATCATTGTGATAAAAAAAGCATGGAGCCTTTTCACGACAGTGTTTGTGAAGCATACTAATGACAAGTGTCAGGGAGCATTGTGATGATAAGTGTATTGAGGATTGTGGTGACAAAGGTCATGGAGCATTGTGATGAGAAAACCATTCATAATAGTGATGACGAGCATCATGGGGCATTTTGATGACAAGTGTTATGGAACACTGTGATCACAAGGATTTGGAGCATTGTGGTGACCGATGTCATGGAGCATTTTGATTTCATTGTGAATACAATAGCATGAAGCATTATGATGATGGGCATGGTGCATTGTGATGACAAGGTTCATGGAGCACTGAGATGAAAAGGTGCTTGGAGCATTGTGATTACAGGGGTCTTGGTGCATGGTGATGACAAGGGCATGGAGCATTGTGATGACAAGGGCAGGGAGCATTGTGATGACAAGGGCCTGTAGCATTGTGATGACAAGTGTCATGGAGCATTGTGATGACATTGGCATGGAGCACTGTCATGACAAGGGACATTGAGAATTTTTATGACAATGTCATGAAGCATTGTGATGACAAGCATATGGAGCTTGCTATGACATGGGTCAGGGAGCATTGCGATGACAATTGCATGGAGAATTGTGATTACAAGAGCATGTAACTTTGTGATGAGAAGTGTCAAGGAGCATTGTGATGAAAAAGAGGTGGAGAATTGTGATCACAAGGGACATGGAGCATTGTGATGACCAGGACATGGAACAATGAGATGGCAAGACGGTGGAGCATTGTGATGAGAAGGCTATGGATAATTGTGATGACGAGCATCATGGAGCATTATGATGACAAGAGCCGTGGAGCATTCTGACATAAGATATCACTTATGAAGGAAATGTAAACATGGCTACACATGAACTGAATTAGGAAAGAGAACAGAGTCTCACATTTAGAAATCATACTTGTGCCTGCTTAAGGGGAAAGGAGAGGTGGGGAGATCCACAAAACCAGAGTTTGATATTAGCACAGGTACCGTTGCATAATCCAAATACAGAATAGACAAGAGCTACTCCTTCCTCAGTGAACGGGACTCAACAGCCCTATTCCCGAGGAGGAATATATCTGACTAGTAAGAATCTTAATACCTATGTATTGATATGTATCCGTAAGGGAATCAAGTGTGTCTAGACAGGAATAAACACGTCAGTGAAAATCAGCTCAACCTCATTATATAAATGATTTTCAAAAACAAACCAAAAAAACAGTGAAATCCTAACACAATTCCCTCAGGTATTCTGATGAAACCTGGAATGACCCTATCTAAAACGACAGCTGGATGAGACATAAGGCTGGACACTTTTGACTGAGAGGATTGCTGAGATTGAACGAGAAAATTCAGACCGCTTAAAGCAATAATGCATGCCACCAATTACATGGGTCCCAACTCGCCAGGTAAAAGGGAATATCACTACAGTTATAACATGTATGGTAAACGTAGAGAATGCACACACTGTGAATATGAAAGGATTCTAAAACTCAACTAATAGTCCCTATCCTGGTGCTCCGGTTTGAGTTTCCAACTGCTTTACTATCAATCTCCCAACTTGGAGAGACAGCCCCTTTAAACTCCTGGTTCGCACAGGTTGCCAAATTGGCAGAGGATGAAAGTGAAGAGGGAGAACCAATGAGAGAATAGCTGTTAGGCATTTGGACGGGCACATGTCACTCTAAGTTCCCGGCAGGAAGAAGAATTAACCAAAGTCTCAGCCACCCGCCGGGAACCAGTATAGGTCCTGAACCAAAATTTTGGACTTGACGTCAGCTCCCAAAAACGAGTTGAATAATGGAGCTCAGGGCACAGCAATTCACAAAATGGCAGAGTAATAAAGGACAACAACCGTCCAAAAATCTGTTGAGAGACGGCAAAGGGGCAGACTTGAAAGAGAGCCAGAATAGCAGGAATCAGATTTCAAGAGGTACACTGGAATTGCCTTTAAAGCACAGGAAGAGGGGCACAAATTCGACAATGATGCACTTGGCCAAAAAGGACGTATGTGTTTTCTCCTGAATATATTCAGGAGAAAACGCGTACGTCCTTTTTGGCCAAGCAAGGAAGCGGGCAATGCAAATCTGCACTACAGAGAAGTATCACTTCCCACCAGTCAAAAGGGGCATCCGCAAAATGTGTAAACACCAGAAAGGCAAGACAGGCACTGGAGAACTGGGATCCTAGTTATGCTGATGGGCAGGATGTAAATTGCCAACTGCCTCTCTGGAGGAGTGCATTGTGTTCCCTACAACAAGTAAACAACAGAGCAACAGAGCCAAGGGCAATTCCAGTCTAAGGAATATACCTTGGAAAACTGAAAATCAATAACACAGAGCTACCCCAACATTTAGAGCTGCACTGCTTACAAGAACCTTAACTTGGGTACACCTGAAATATCCCAGGAAAGACAAAAATGGTTCAAGAAATTGTGGTATTTACGTATGATGGCATATCCCTCAGCCATGAAATCAATATCATAAGGCCAGTAGCAGCAAAATGAATGGATTCAGATACGATGAGTCTTAGTGAAATAAGTGACAGAGAAAAAGAAACGTATCATAAGTTATCACTTATGAAGGTCCTGTAAACATGGCTACACATGAACTGAGTTAGGAAAGACAACAGACTCTCACATTGAGAAAACACTCTTATGCCTGCTTAACGGGGAAGGGGAGGTGGGGTGATGCATAAAACCAGAGTTTGATATTAGTACATGTACCGTTCCAAAAACCAACTACGGAAGAGTCAATCCCTACACCTTCCTCAGTGAAAAGGATGCAAAACCCCATATTTCCCGCAGAGGAATATATTTGACTAGTAAGAATCTTAAAACCTATGTATTGATATGTCTCCATCAGGGAATCAAGTGTGTCTAGACTGGCAGACACATGGCAGTGAGAATCAGCTCACACCCACTATAAAAAGGAATTTCAAAAACAAAACAAAAAAACAGAGAAATTCTTTACAATTCCTTCAGGGGCTCTGATGGAATCTATAATGACCGTATCTAAAATGACAGCTGGATGTGGCATAAGTCTGGACACATGGGACTGAGAGGATTGGTGAGATTCGGTGAGCAAATGCAGACCCTTTAATGCAATAATATGTGGCACACATTCCAATGGTCCCAACTCCCCAGGTTGAAGGGAATACTACTACAGCTATAACATGTACGGGAAACCTAGAGAATGGACACACTGTGAATACGAAAGGTTTTTAAATTCAACTAATTGTCCCTATCCAGGTGCTCCGGTTTGATTTTCCAACTGCTTTACTATCAATCTCTCAACTTGGAGAGACAGCCCCTTTAATCTCCTGGTTCTCACATGTTGCCAATTGGCAGAGGATGAAAGGTAAGATGGAGAAACAATGAGAGATTAGCTGTTAGGCATTTGGACGGGCACATGTCACTCTAATTTCCCAGCAGGAAGAAGAATTAATCAAAGTCTCAGACACCCGCCGGGAACCAGTATAGGTCCTGAACCAAAATTTTGGACTTGCGGTCAGCTCACAAAAAACGAATTTATAAATGGAGCTCAGGAGCACAGCAATTCACAAACGGGCAGAGTAATAAAGGACAACTATCGTCCAAAAATTTCTTGAGGGAATGCAACGAGGCGGACTTGAAAGCGAGCCAGAATAGCAGGAAACAGATTTCAAGAGGTACATTGGAATCGCCTTTAAAGCAGTGGAAGAGGGGCACAATTTCGACAGTGATGCACGTGGCCAAAAACTGCGTTTGTGGTTTCTCCTGAATATATTCAGGAGAAAACGCATATGCCCTTTTTGGCCAATCAAGCAAGCGGGCAATGCAATTCTGCACTACAAAGAAGTATCTCTTCCCACCGGTCAAAAGGGACTTCTGCAAAATATGTAAAAACCAGAAAGGCAAGACAGGCCATGGAGAACAGGGAACCTAGTTATGCTGATGGGCGGGATGTAAATTGCCAACCTCCTCTCTGGAGGAGTGCATTGTGTTCCCTAAAACAAGTAAGCAACAGAGCTACAGAGCCAAGAGCACTTTCCAGTCTAGGGAATATACCTTGGCAAAACTGAAAATCAATAAGACAGAGCCACCCCAAAATTTAGGGCTGCACTGCTTACAAGAACCTCAACTAGGGTACACCTGAAATATCCCTGGAAAGACAAAAATGGTTCAAGAAATTGTGGTATTTACTTACGATGTAATATCCTTCAGCAATGAAATCAATGTCATAAGGCCAGTAGCAGCAAAATGAGTGGATTCAGGTACGATGATTCTAAGTGAAATAAGACTCAGAGAAAAAGAGACTTTTCATAAGATATCACTTATGAAGGTCCTGTAAACATGGCTACACATGAACTGAGTTAGGAAAGAGAACAGAGTCTCACATTTAGAAAACACTCTTATGCCTGCTTAAGGGGGAAGGAGAGGTGGGTTGATGCATAAATCCACAGTCCTAAATTAGCACAGATACCGTTCCATAAACCAAGTATGTAATAGACAGCACCTACTCCCGGCACAATGAACTGGACTCAACAACCCCTATTCATTGCAGAAGAATATATCTGACTTGTAATCATTCTAAAACATATGTATTCTCATGTCTCCATAAAGGAATCATGCGTGTGTATAACGGAATGCACAGCACTGAAATTCAGCTAAACACCCTTATAAAAATAAATTTCAAAAGCAAAATGCAAAAACAGCAAAACAGAGAGAAAGTCTTAAAAATTACTTTCAGGGCCTGTGATGCAACGTGGATTGACCACCTTTACACCCACAGCTGGAGGAGACATAAGACTGGACACTTGGGGCTGACAAGATTGCTGAGGTTGTGTGAGCAAAAGAACACCAATTAGAGCAATACTGTGTGCTACCCATTCTAGTGGCCCCAACTCTCCAGGTTTAAGGGAATCTTCCTACAGTTAAAACATGCATGGGAAACCCGTTGGATGGTACACTGTGTAATCGGGAAAGTTTTCTAAAATGTACCGCATTTTTCCTTTCTTCGTGTTCGGCTTAGCCATTCCATCTGCAATACTGAAAGTCCCCCACTTGGAGTTTCAGCACCTTTAACCTCCTGTTATGCACAGTTTGCAAATTGTGCAGAGGATGATCAGGAAGAAGGGAAACAAATGAGAGATTAGCTGTAGGTGTTTGGTTGGGCACATGTCACTCTAGTTTCCCATCAGGAAGAAGAATTAAACAAAGGCTCAGCCTGCAACCCCGGAAACAGAATAGGGCCTAAAGCCATCCTGCGGTATTGCAGCCAACTCACAAATAAGTGAGTTGAAAAATGGAAATCAGGGGCAGAGAAATTCACAAACTTCCAGAGTTATAAAGGACAACTATCATCCAGAAATATATTGAGGTAAGGCAGTGAAGAGGATTTGAAAGCAAGGCAGAATTGAAGGAAACAGATTTCAAGAGGTAGATTGGAGTCGTCTTTAAAGCACATGAAAAGCGACAGAATTTCGACAATGTTGCCCTTGGCCGAAAAGGGAGTATGTGTATTTTCTTGAATATATTCGGGAAAAAAATGCATACGCCCTTTTTGTCCAAGCAAGCCATCAGGCATTGCAAATCCACACTACATAGAAGTGTCACTTACCACCGGTCAAAAGGGCCATCTGCAAATACTGTAAAAACCACAAATGCAGGACAGGCCATGGAGAAAAAGGAGCCTGGTTATGCCGATGGACAGGATGTAAATTGCCAACAGCCTCTCTGGAGAACTGTATGTTGTTTTCTAAAACAGATGTACAGAGCATAGCACACTTCCACTCAGGGGCGTGTATTTTGGGAAAACTAAAAATCCACAACACACAGCCACCCCAAAATTTAGGGCTGCTCTGTTTACAAGAACCTCGACTTCGGTACACTTTAAATATCCCAGGAAAGGAAAAAAAATTGGATAAAGATGTTGTGGTACTTGTATACAATGGAATGTCACTCAGACATAAAATCAATGTCATAAGGCCAATAGCAGCATAATGAGTGGCTTTAGGTACGATGATGCTAAGTGAAATGAGCCACAAAGAAAAAGAAACTTACTGTAATATATCACTTATAGAGGGAATGTAAACATGGCTAC
Source organism: Hyperoodon ampullatus (assembly GCF_949752795.1). Classification (NCBI taxonomy): domain Eukaryota; kingdom Metazoa; phylum Chordata; class Mammalia; order Artiodactyla; family Ziphiidae; genus Hyperoodon; species Hyperoodon ampullatus. Next base: position 146,275,044 of record NC_136913.1, on the reverse strand, counting down.
ACATGAACTGAATTTCAAAAGAGAACAGAGTTACACATTTAGAAAACACACTTATGCCTCCTTAAGGGGAAAGTTGACGTGGGGTGATGTGTAAAAGCAGAGTTTGAAATTAGCACAGATACCATAACATATACCAAATATGTAATAGACAAGACCTACTCCTTTCTCACTGAACTGGACACAAAACACCCTATTCACTGAAGAAGAATATATCTGACTGGTAATAATTTGAAACCTATGTATTTATATGTCTCCATAATGGAATCAAGTTTATGTAGAATGGCATAAACACAGATCAATGGAACAGGACAGAAAGCCCAGAGATAAACCTGCATACCTATGGCTATCTCATCTATGACAAAGGAGCTAAGGATATACAATGGAGAAAAGACAGACTCTTCAGTAATTGGTGCTGGGAAAACTGGACCCCTACACATAAAAGAATGAAATTAGGACACTCCATAACACCATACACAAAAATAAACTCTAAATTGATTACAGATCTAAATATAAGACCAGACACTATAAAACACTTAGAGCAAACCATAGGCAGAACACTCTATGACATAAATCACAGCAAGATCCTTTTTGACCCACCTCCTAGAGAAATGGAAATAAAAACAGAAATCAACAAATGGGACCTAATGAAACTTAAAAGCTTTTACACAGTACAGGAAAACATAAACAAGATGCAAAAACAACCCTCAGAATGGGAGAAAATATTTTCAAATGAAGCAATTGACAAAGGATTAATCTCCAAACTTTACAAGCATCTCATGTAGCTCAATATCACAAAAACAAACAACCCAATCCAAAAACGGGCAGAAGACCTAAATAGACATTTCTCCAAAGAAGATATACAAATTGCCAAGAAACACATGAAAGGATGCTGAACATCACTAATCATTAGAGAAATGCAAATCAAAACTACTCTGAGGTATCACCTCACAGCAGTCAGAGTGGCAATCATCAAAAAATTCTACAAAACAATAAATGCTGGAGAGGCCTTTATTGGAGAAAACGGAACGCACTTGCACTGTGGGTGGGAATGTCAATTGATATGGCCACTAGGGAGAACAGTAAGGAGGTTCCTTTAAATAACTAACAATAGAAGTACCATACGACACAACAATCCAACTACTGGGCATTTGCCTTGTGAAAACCATAATTCAAAAAGAGTTATGTACAAAAATGTTCATTGCAACTCTATTTACAATAGCCAGGACATGGAAGCAACCTAAGTGTCCATCGACAGATGAATGGATAAAGAAGATCTGGCATATATATACAATGGAATATTACACAGTCATAAAAAGAAGCAAAACTGAGTTATTTGTAACGAGGTGGATGGACTTAGAATCTGTCCTACACAGAGAAGTAAGTCAGAAAGGGAAAAACAAATACTGTATGTTAACAGAGATATATTTAATCTAACGAAGAAAAAAAGTTTTGAAGTACCTAGTGGCAGGACAGGATTAAGGACACAGACATAGAGAAAGGATTTGAGGACAACAGAAGGGGGTTGGGTAAGATGGGAAGAAGTGAGAGAGTGGCATGGACATAAATACATTACCAAATGTAATACCGATAGCTACTAGGAAGCAGCCACATAGAACAGGGAGATGAGCTCGGTGCTTTGTGACCACCTAAAGGGGTGGGATATGGAGTGTGAGAGGGAGATGCAAGAGGGATTGGATCTGGTGATATCTCTATATGTATAGCTGATTCACTTTGTTAGACAGCAGAAACTAACACTCCATTGTAAAGCAATTATACTCCAATAAACGTGTAAAAGGAAAAAAAAAAAAAAAAAGAAAGCCCAGGGATAAACCTACACACCTATGGTCAACTAATCTATGACAAAGGAGGCAAGACTTTACAATGGAGAAATGAGAGTCTCTTAAATCAGTGTTGCTGGGAAATATGGACAACTACATGTAAAAGAATGAAATTAGAACACTCCCCAACACCATACATAAAAATATATTCAAAATGGATTAGAGACCTTAATGTAAGACTGGACAGTATAGAACTCTGAGAGGAAAACTTACGAAGAATACTCTGACGTAAATCACAGCAAGATCTTTTTTTGATCCACCTCCTATAGTAATGAAATAAAAAAAAAGAAACGAAACAGATGGGAGCTAGTGAAACATAAAAGCTTTTGCAAAGCAAAGGAAACTACAAACAAGACGTAAAGACGACCCTCAGAATGGCAGAAAATATTTGCAAACAAATCAATGGACAAGTGCTTAATCTCCAATATATATAAACAGCTCATGCAGCTCAATATTAATAAAACAAACAACCCAATACAAAAATGGAAGAAGATCTAAATAGACATTTCTTCCAAGAAGACATAGAGATGGCCAAGACGCACATGAAAATCTGCTCAACATCACTAATTATTAGAGAAATGGAAATCGAAACTACAATGAGGTATCACGTCACACCTGTTAGAATGGGCATCATCAGAAAATCTACAAACAACAAATGCTGGAGAGGGTGTGGAGAAAAGGAACCTTCTTCCACTATTGTTGGGAATGTATATCGATACAGTCTCTATGGAGAACAGTATGGAGGTTCCTTAAAAAACTAAAAATAGAATTACCATATAATCCAGCAATCCCACTACTGGACATATACCGAGAGAAAACCATAAGTCAAAAAGACACATTCACCATAATATTCCTTGCAGCACTATTTACAATAGCCAGGTAATGAAAGCAACCTAAGTGCCCACAGACAGACGAATAGATAAAGATGTGGTACATACATACAATGGAATATTACTCAGCCATACATAGGAATGATATTAGGTCATTTGTAGAGACCTTGATGGATCTAGAGACTGTCATACAGAGTGAAGTAATTCAGAAAGAGAAAAACAAATATTGTATATTAATGCATATATGTGAAACCTAGAAAAATGGTACAGATGAGCCAGTTTGCAGGGCAGAGATAGAGACACAGATGTAGAGAACAAACATATGGACACCAAGAGAGGAACGTCATGTGAGGGTGGTGGTGGGATGAATTAGGAGACTGGGATTCACATGTGCACACTTATATGTATAAAATAGATATCCAATAAGAACCTGCCGTATAAAAGAAATAAATAAATTTAAAAAAAATAAAATAAATAAATAACATTTAATAAAATAAAACAGAAAAAAAGTTTTTCCCTTCATATAGACGTCTTTATATTAATGCATTATTTCTATGTTTATATCTCTAAATTAAAAAAGAGGAATAAATAAAATCTACCTTGAACAAAAAAGAAAAAAGGAAGAAAAAAAAAACAGAAACCACTAGTTATACAGAGGAAAATCGTATAAGGGCACTTGCTCCAGTGATAAAAAATTCTTAAGTTGGTCAGAGGTGGGAAATAATCTCCCATGGAGTCAGCAGCGATCCCCCCCACAAGTAGCATCCTCATAACAACACTGGGGGACTGTGTCGAGGCGTCTGTAAGTAAATGTGAGCTTAGCCCCAGTCCTGCTGCAGCTGAACTCTTCCCACCCATTCCAGGTAAAACACCTGAATATGTACAAGAACTTGCAAGCCTAGAGGAAGGGCTGTGGAGCCACACCAGCGACTGCACGCAGGACGACTTGGTGCCTGTAGGCCAGCCAGGATGGTCCTGGTCCCAGATGCTCTTCTGGAAGCTTTCCATGTCCCTGCCTGAGATACCCCTCCTGCCACGGCCCCCACTGCTTTTTTACTTCCTCACCTCTGCCTGGGGAGAAATTCCAGCGGCAGGTATGGGTGACACATCCTCTTCTTTAGCAGGTGGCAGCCTGGCAACTCCAGCAGAAAGTCCAGCAGAGCCCAACTCACACTGGGCCACCCACAAAGCCACGGCCCCTCACTCCCTCCCACCACCCCAGCCCCGACACAGATGACGGGGCAGAGAATACGGCGTCAGGCTCAGCTACAGGAACTCCTGCTGACTGGAGAGGTCTTTATATTGACCTCAACCCAGGCACACCTGGGGAGGGCTGGCAGGCAGTGTCAGGCTGCCCAAATCAGCCAATCCTCACCCCTCAGGGGCTCACAGTTGCAGAAAATGAACCTGGCTAAACGGGCCTGGCCCAAGGAACAGGTGTGGGCTCTTGAGAGTCAGGATAGACAAGGAGCTGCAGCTGCGGCTTGTTTTATTATCATTTTATCTGGTCCATGAGTGGAAAACAACTTCAAGAAGACCCTATCCTAATGAGAGGAACCCAGGAGTCAGGGAGAGGAGTGATGGTGGGTGGAGACAGAGGCCTGGTGCCCTGGCTGCAGTGGAAGTGTCTGGAAGAGCAGGCAGATAGAGGCCACACAGAGTGATACCCAGGGACACAGAACTGTCAGAGCTGTTGTTTGTTAGTTCAAGTCCTGCTCTGAGGTGTTCTTTGTCAGCTGTGAGCAACAGGTGAGCTGGGGGTTCTCTGCAAGGTGGGCTATGTGCACGGTTCCTGTGTGTCCAGCCCTGCTGGGGTACCTGCCCAGGGGAACTCCGTATCCTGGTAAAGGCCTGACTATGAGAGCCCCATGGGCTGTTGTGTAGCTGCACAGATGAGCTCCATACTCTGGGAGAGAGTTGACCACAAGAGCCCCGTGGGCTGTGGTGTGGGGGGTGCAGACCAGTTGAGCTCCATATCCTGGGATTGGCCTGACCACGAGAGCCCCATGGGCTGCTGGAGACCTGATAAAGGATATCAGGAAAGTCAGTGAAGCCACCGAGGATATACATCCAGTAGCTCCTATTTCCTACACCCTGCTGGTCATTCTACCATCCACCAGGCCATGGCATTCTGTATTAGACTTCAGTGATGCCTTTTTCTGTATTCCAATCATCTCAGAGTCACAAGAATTTTTGGCTTGTGTGTGGCAGGAGACAACATGCAACAAAAGCAATAATGCTGGGCCATCCTGCACCAATGGTTCAAAAATCCCCACACCATCATTGGGGAAATGTCCTCTAAAGACCTAAAAGATCTACCTCTGTAAAAGGGAACCCTCCTTCAATATGCAGATGACATTCTGATTGTCAGGTCTACTAAAGACGCCTCTGAACTACCTAGCCAAGAAAGTATAGAAGGTGTCCAAGAAAAAGGCTCAAATATCCCAGTCTAAGGTGACATGCCTGGGCTTCATTCTCACAGATATTAGGAGAAACGCATCCCAGGATAGGGAAGAAGCCATTTGCAGCCTTACCTCTTCTAAACCTAGAAGACAGCTTAGGGGTTCCTGGGGAGGCCAAGGTTTTCTGCATCTGGATCCCTAACTACAGTCTAATAGCTGGGCCTCTACATGAAACACTGACATAAAAAGATGATGATCCTTTAGGATAGAATCCAGAAACAGCCTTTCAAGCATGGAAAGAGCAGTCAATTCAGGCCCTTGCCCATCAACTCCCTAATTTAGCTAAACCCTTTGACCTTTACATACCCGGTCAAAGGTTAATCACCCTTGGAGCCTTAGTGCAAAAACTGGGACCACTTGAAATGGAGCAACACAAGAATGAACTTCAGGTATGACAAACTATGGTCACCAAGGGCTTTGCTCACCGCCCCATCTGGCCAGGATACTGGGGTATCTAAAAAGCTGGAAATCAGCAGCCCGCAAGGCCAGCTCCCTCCTAAGGGAAAAGGACCCCACGTGGTGATCCTAACCACCCATCATGCACTGAAGTTGCAGTGGTCGCTCTGTGGACACACTGACCTCCAGTGAGGAGGCCCTCCAACTCCAACCTCCAGAGAGACAAACGGGGGCAATGGGCCCCCAAGAAGACACGTGTGACCATCACTTGACCTGGAGTTTCTCTCAGAAAACAAGTCTGTACCCCGAAAGAGCAGACTACTGCTTGCAGGAATTACTGCACCCAAAAGGGAGCTAAAAAGCTTGGCGGGGGAATCGTTTATTCACGATTTCACCATAGAAAACCCTACAGACACCGCGGAGATGGTGGCCAATATGACTGGCTGGAATGCTGGCTACTTCAAAAGGCCGTTGACTCAGTGGACGTCATGGTCCTGGATCACCACCGACCCTGGACTGTCTGGGAGTTGAGCGGGCAAGGCTCTGACACATGGTGCTGTTTGTACATTAATTCAGGGACCTAATTAAAGAAAGCACAGACTACTGGTCAGAGCATCTAGGCTGGCAAAAACCGTCAGCCTAAGGTCGCCGAACAAATGTGGGGTGGGGTGAAACCTGCCACCGCAGCATCTCTGAGCATCTCTTTCCTGGACCCTTAAAGGTCAATCGAATCTATAACACTTCCAATGCTGGTGCTCAGGTGGACCAGCAGTGATGCAGGAGGCCTTGGGACCATCAACCTCACCTGGAGGCTGCTGGGGAGAAGTTTTGCCCCTCCCCCGTGTATGAGGGCTCCCACCTCAGCATGAGGCAGTTACAAAAGAGGTGTCTGCACCTCAGCACCCCAAGAATGAGGAACGGGACAAAAAGCAGAGGAGGTGTTCATCTCCGGCAACGTTCATTAAAAGATCCTGGGAGATAAAAAGAGAATCTGGGCAATAAAATAAAGTCTAACCTGTTTTTCCTTTGTGCTTTGTCTAATTTCACGTGCTCCTAGGGTTCCACATGCAGAGGTCCCACACCCGGCACTTCAGACCCGATTTCCTAGTGCAGAATGGCTGGGTCGACACCTCAGCTAGCGGGGTCACATGCAGACTCCACAACATAGAGCCTGAGCTGCAGCCAACCCAGCCCTCGAGAGCTCCATCCCCTCCCTCCTGCTGACGCTGCCGGGACCCCTACACAGCAGCCCAGCCCACAGCCCGCGGGGTAGTGCACGCTCTCACCTCTCCATTCTGTTTTCAAAATATAAAGTTTCCTTTGCTTCTGAACCAAACTCAGTCTTGATCTGTTGGCTCCAATGACACTGGGCACGGGGACTCCTGTTGGGGTCCACTCTGGAGTATCAGTAACAGAAATTCAGAACATTGCAACTTCAATGAACAGATGTGTGAGCCAAACTGTAGTTAACATAGAGCAGTGTATAAGGCTCGGGTAAAATAAGATGTTTCTAAGACTTACATTTGATATTTCCATCACTTTATTATAAGCAAGTTCAGTGAAGATGTCTGTCTTATTTGTCAGGTCAACATTAAAGAAATGAAGTGATTTATTCCCAAGGATGTACATCGAATACTCTTGGCTGAAGCTTCAATCTTGTTTTGAATATTTTTCCATTGAAAATGATACCTCTCTTTCAGCTTCCCCATTTCTGAGAAGTATAAAATCTTACAATTTATTTTTACCAAAGGGGAATGGTAGGAGAAGGGATAAATTAACAGTTTGGGATTAACACATACACACTGCTATGTATAAAACAGATCATCAACAAGGAACTACTGTATAGCACAGGGAACTACACTGAATATTTTGCAGTAACCTATAAGGGGAAATAATCTGAAAAAGAATAGATATTTTTATTGACATCATCTATCAATGACAGATAAAATGTAACCTAAGGAAGGCCGATGGTGAGCACTTCTGATCCCGAAGATTTCAATCATCTAATGTTTGGACTCTGCCTATTTTCCAAGGCCCTTAATGGACATATGTGTAGCCGTAGCTTAAACATTCCCCAGTTTGGGGTTCGGTGAGGCACTAATTTGGAAAAAAAACCCTGGTGCTCCCCTTATATGCACGGGACCCTTCCTACGGCTAAAACATGCCTGTCACACCTAGAGGATGGTACACCGTTTGAACGGAAGGAGTTTGGAAAAGGCACCTCATCTCCTCATCGCCTGGTGCTCGGGTTCACCCCTCCAGCATCTTTCCTAACAATCTCCTCACTTGGAGATATCAGCAACGTCAACATCCTGTTGCACACAGTTTGGAATTTGTCCAGAGGATGAAGCGGAAGGATGAGAAAAATTTAGAGACAAGTCTTAGATGTTCAGACAGGCACATGCCACTGTAATTTCCAATCCGGAAGGCAAATTCATCAAAGGCTAGAATTGCCCACGGAAACAGAATAGGGCTAGAGGAAATCCCGCTGTTTTGTGTCCAGTTTCCAAAAACACAAGTTGACAAGTGGAACTCAGGAGCACTAAAATTCATGAAACTGCAGAGTTGAAAATATCTATCGTCAAAAAATGTCTTGAGGTAAGTCACAGAAAAGGACTTGTAAGCAAGGGAGAGTGGCAGGAAACAGATTTGAAGAGGTAGAAAGGACTCCCCATTAAAGCACAAGAAAAGGGGCTGAAGATCGCCAATGATGCAGTTGGCCAAAAAGGGCGTATGCATTTTTTCTAAATATATTCAAGTAAAGTCCATACACACTTTTTATCCAACCAAACAGGTGGGCACTTGAAATCAATCCTACAAAATGTATCACTTCACATCAGTCAGAAGGGCCATCCACATAAAGTGTAAACACCAGAAATGCAGGACAGGGTGAGGAGAAAAGGGAGCCCTGTGAGGCTGATAGTGGAAATGTAATTTGCCAACGGCCACTCTGGAGAAGTGTATTGTGTTTGCTAAAACATCGAAAAAATGAGCTACAGTGCATAGGGCACTTGCACTCATGGGCGTATACCTTGGGAAAAACAAAAATCGACAGAAAACAGGCACCCCAACGTTTACCACCTCTCTGTTAAAAAGGGCCTCAACTTGGATATAAAATAAATGTTCCTGGAAGGATAAAATGGATAAAAGAGATGGGGTACTTATGTAGAGTGGAATATTACTCATCCAGAAATCAATGAAAAAAGGCCAGTTGTAACAACTCTGGAGGAGTTACATATGATCATTCTAAGTGACGTATGTCAGAAAGAAAAAGACACATATCATAAGATGTCACTTAAAGGTGGAATCAAAAATGGCTACACATGAAATAAATTACAAAACATAAACATATTCAAATATGTAGAAAATAGACATAATGCTGCTAAATGGGAAAGGTGGGGAAGGGTGAGGTATTATCCAGGAGTTTGAAATTAGCAAAGATACCATTCCAAGTACCAAACTGAATAACTGACAAGGCCTACACGGTACCTCAAAGAACTGCACTCAGCCCACTCAAGTCACTGGAAAATAATACATATGACTGGTAAGCATCTGAAAAAGAATTTATTGTTGTCTCACAGTACATGAATCAAGTGGATGCACAGCAGCAAAAAACAGAGCTTTGAAAATCAGCTGTAACCAATATAAAAATAAATTTAAAAATATGTATAAAAACAGTGAGACAGACAAAATTTCTTACAACTTTTGTTGAAGGGCTACGATGTAACATGGATTGAACACATGTAGACCCACAGAAGGATGATATATAAGGCTGGAAGCTATGCACGCTAAGAGATGTTAGAGAGGCTGGGTGAGGAAATGCAGACCTTTTAAAGTAATACTGCCTGGTACCCATTCCATGGGTCCCAAATCTGCAGGTTCAAGGGAATCTTCTGATAGCGAAAACATGCCTGGGAAACCAAGACGAATGTACACCGTGTGATCAGGAAAGGTGTCTAAAATGCACCTCATTTTTGGTCTCCTGGTGCTGGGGTTCACCATTCCAGCCAAATTACTAACAATCTCCCCACTTGAAGAATCAGCACCTTTAACCTCCTGTTTCACATAGTTTGCAATTTGTGCAGAGGATAAACGGGAAGAGAGGGAACCAATGCGAGACAAGCTGTAGGAGTTTTGACAGGCACATGTCACTCTAATTTACCATTAAGAAGAAGAATTAACCAAAGGCTCAGCCTGCCTCCCCAGAACCAGAATAGGGCCGGAAGCAATACAATGGTTTGGCGGCCAGCTCACAAAAAATGCGAGTTGTAAAATGGAGCTCAGGAGCAGATAATTCAAAGACCTGCAAAGATAAAAATGATAACCAACGTCCGAAAATATATTCTGGTACGGCAACGAAGAGGATCTGAATGAGAGGTAGAATTGCAGGAAACAGATTTCAAAAGGTAGATTGGACTCACATTTAAAGCATATGAAAAGCAGGAGAATTTCTAAAATGATGCAGTTGGGCAAAACGGTGTATGCGTTTTTTCGTGAATATCTTCAGGAAAAAAACACATACAGAGTTTTTGGCCAAGCAATCAAGCAGGAAATGCAAATCCACACAACAAAGAAGTCTCAATTTCCACTGCTCAGAACGGCCATCCAAAAAATGTGTACAAACCAGAAATGTAGGAGAGGCCATGGAGAACAAGGAGCTACTCACGCTGATGGGTGGGTTATAAATATCCAAGAGCCACTCTGAAGAAGTGTATGCTGTTTCCTAAAACATTTAAATACAAAGCTACCGAGCATAGGGCACTTCCACTCATGGGCCTATAACTTGGGAAGACTAAATATCAACAAGACACAGGCACCCCAAAGTTTAAGGATGCTCTGCAAACAAGAACCTCAACTTCAGTACACCTTAAATATTCCAGGAAAGAGAAAATTGCGTAAAGAACTTGTGGTAATTTTGTTCAAAAGAATATCACTCAGACATAAAATCAATGTCATAAGGCAAGTAGCAGCATAATGAGTGGATTAAGGTACGATGATTCTAAGTGAAATAAGTCACAAAGAAAAAGAAACTTATCATAAGATATCACTTAGGAAGGTCCTGTAAACATGGCTACACATGAACTGAGTTAGGAAAGAGAACAGTGTCTCACATTGAGAAAACACTCTTATGCCTGCTTAAGCGGGAAGGAGAGGTGGGCTGATGCATAAAGCCACAGTTTGATATTAGCACAGGTACCATTCCGTAAACCAAATACAGAATAGACAAAACCTACACCTTCCTCAGTGAACGGGACTGAATACAACTATTCCCCGCAGAGGAATATATCTGACTAGTAAGAATCTTAAAACCTATATATTGATATGTCTCCATAAGGGAATCAAGTGTGTCTACACAGGCATAAACACGTCAGTGAAAATCAGTTCAAACCCATTATAAAGATGAATTTCAAAAACAAAACAAAACAAACAGAAAACAGTGAAATTCTTACACAATGCATTCAGGGGTTCTGATGAAACCTGGAATGACCCTATCTGCAAAGACAGCTGGATGAGACATAAGGCTGGACACTTGGGAATGAGAGGACTAGTGAGATTGGGTGAGAAAATGCAGACCCTTGAAAGGAGTATTGCATGCCACCCATTCCATGGGTCCCAACTCTCCAGGTAGAAGGGAATATAACTACAGTTATAACATGTATGGGAAACCTAGAGAATGGACACCCTGTGACGGCGTAAGATTTGTAAAAGGCTCCTAATTTTTCCTCTCCTTGTGCTCCAGTTTGGCAATCCAACTGCTTTACTATCAATCTCCCACCTTGGAGAGTCAGCCCCTATAGCCTCCTGCTTTGCACAGTTTGCAAATTGTGCAGAGGATGAAAGGGAAGAGGGAGAACCAATCAGAGAGTAGCTGGAGGCATTTGGATGGACATATGTCAGTATAATTTCCCGTCTGGAAGAAGAATTAACCAAAGCGTCAGCCTGCACCCCCGGAACCAGTATATGTCCTGAAGCAAAATTGTGGATTTGCGGTCAGCTCACAAAAACGCGAGTTGAAAATTGGAGTTCGGGGCAGATCAATTCACAAACCTGCAGAGTTATAAATGACAACTCACTTCCAAAAATCAGTGGAGGGAAGGCAACGAAGTGGACTTGAAAATGAGGCAGAACTGCACAAAACATATTGCACGAGGTAAATTGGAATCGCCTTAGAAGCACAGGAAAAGCGTAACAACTTCGACAATGATGCACTTGGCCAAAAAGAGTGTATGCATTTTCTGCTGAATATATTCAGGAGAAAACACATACGCTCTTTTTGCCCAATCAAGTAAGTGCACAATGCAAATCCGCACTACAAAGAATTGTCAATTCCGACCGGTCAAAAGGGACTTCCGAAAATCTGTAAAAACCAGAAAAGAAAGACAGAGATGAAAAGGGCATGAGGCAATGTGATTCCAAGGGTCATGCAGGATTGTGATGACAAGGTCATGTAGCATTTTGCTGAAAAATGCATGGAACATTGTGATGACAAGGGTCATGGAGCACTATGATGACAAGTGTCACGGAGCATTGTGATTACAGTGGTCATGGAGCATTGGGATGACAAGGGCATGGATCATTGTGATGCCAAGATTATGTAGAATTTTAATGACAAGAGTCCTGGATCATTGTGTTGTCAGGGGTCATGGAGCGTTGTGATGACAGTGGTCATGGAGCATTGTGATGACAAGGGTTCTGGAGAATTGAGATGAGAAATTCATGGAGCTTTGGGCTGAAAATGTTCATGGATTATTGTGATGACAGGGGTCATGGAGCATTGTGATGACATGGGCATGGAGCATTCTGCTGAGAAAAACATGGAGCGTTCTGATGACATGCATCATGGAGCTTTGTGATGACAAGGGCATGGGGCATTGTGATTACAGGGGTCTAGGAGCACTGTGAAGAAAAGGGCATGGATCATTGTGATGAAAAAGGCATGGAGCATTGTAATGACAGGGTTCAAGAAGCATACTGACGACAAGTGTCAGGGAGCAGAGTGATGACAAGGGTATTGAGCATTGTGATGACAAAGTTCATGGAGCATTTTGATGAGAAGAAAATGGATAATTGTGAAGACGAGCGTCATGGGGAGTTGTGATGACAAGTGTTATGGAACATTGTGATCACAAGGTTTTGCAGCATTGTGATGACAGAGAACATGGAGCATTATGATTTCATTGTGATGTCAATAGCATGAAGCATTATGAAGATGGGCAGGGTGCACTGTGATGACCGTGTTCATGGAGCATTGAGATGAAAAGGGCATGGAGCCTTGTGATTACAGGTGTCTTGGAGCATTGTGATGACAAGGGCATGCAGCATTGTGATGAGAAGGCCATGGAGCATTCTGATGACATGCGTCATGGAGCGTTGTGATGACAAGAGCATGCAGCATTGTGATTTCAAGGGTCTTGGAGCATGGTGATGAAAAGGGCATGGATCATTGTGACGGAAAATGTATGGAGCCTTGTCATGACAGTGTTCAAGAAGCATATTGACGACAAGTGTCAGGGAGCATTGAGATGACAAGTGTATTGAGCATTGTGATGACAAAGTTCATGGAGCATCGTGAAGAGAAAACCATGGATAATTGTGATGACGAGCGTCATGGGGCGTTGTGATGACAAGTGTTATGGAACATTGTGATCACACGGGTTTGGAGCATTGTGATGACAGGGTTCATGGAGCATTGAGATGAAAAGGGGCATGGAGCATTGTGATTAAAGTGCTCTAGGAGCATTGTGATTACAAGGGCATGGACCATTGTGATGAGAATGCAATGGAGCATTCTAATGACATGCGTCATGCAGCTTTGTGATGACAAGGGCATATAGCATTGTGATGACAGTGGCATGGAACATTGGACTGACATGTTTCATGGATTATTGTGATGACAGTGGGCATGGTGCATTGTGATGACAAGGGCATGGAGCACTGTGATGACAAGGTCATGGAATACTGTGAAGACAGGTGTCAGGGAGCATTGTGATGACATATGTCATGGTCCATTGAGATGACAATGGCATGGATAATTGTGATGCCATGTGTAATGGAGGATTGTGATGACAAAGGTAATGGAGGATTGTGATGACAATGGCTTGGAGCATTGTGATGACAAGGGCCATTGAGAATTTTGATGACAAGGTCGTGAAGCATTGTGATGACAAGCGCATGGAGCTTGCTATGACAGGGGTCATGGACCATTGCGATGACAAGTGCATGGATAATTGTGATGAAAAGTGCACGTAACATTGTGATGAGATGTGTCATGGAGCATTGTGATGACAAGTCTCATGGAGCAATCTGATGAAAAGGGGCATGGAGCATTGTGATTACAGGTTTCTTGGAGCACTGTGATGACAAGGGCATGGAGCATGGTGATGACAATGTCATGTAGCATTTTGCTGGCAATGTCTTGGAGCATTCTGATGACATGCGTCATGGAGCTTTGTGATGACAAGCGCATGGAGCATTGTGATCAGAGGGCCTTGGAGCATTGTAATGAAAAGTGCATGGATCATTGTGAGGAAAAGGCATGCAACCATGTCATGACAGGTTTCAAGGAGCATACTGAAGACCAGTGTCAGGGAGCATTGTGATGACAAGTGTATTGAACATTGTGTTGACAAAGGTCATGGAACATTGTGATGAGAAGACAATGGATAATTGTGATGAGGAGCGTCATGGGGCATTGTGATGACAAGTGTTATGGAACACTGTGATCAGAAGGGTTTGGATCATTGTGATGACAAAGGTCATGGAACATTTTGATTTCATTGTGATGACAATAGCATGAAGCATTATGATGATGGGCATGCTGCATTGTGATGACAGTGTTCATGGAGAATTGAGATGAAAAGGGGCATGGAGCATTGTGATTACAGGGGTCTTGGAGCATTGTGATGACAAGGTACATGGAGCCTTGTGATGACAATGCTGTGGAATATTGTGATGGCAGGGGCCATGGAGCATTGTTATGACAGGGCTAATGGAGCATTGTGATGACAATGGCATGGAGCATTGGTTTGAAATGTTTCATGGATTATTGTGATGACAGTGGGCATGGAGCATTGTGATGACAAGGGCAGGGAACACGGTGATACATGGGTCATTGAGGATTGTAATGACAAGGCATGGAGCATTATGATGAGAAAGGCATCGAGCATTGTGATGACAAGTGTCATGGAGCTTTGTGATGGCAAGGGCATGGAGCAATGTGATGAGAGGGTTCATGGAGCATTGTGATGCCAAGGGTCATGGAGCACTGGGATGACATGCGTCACGTAGCACTCGGATTACAGGTGTCATGGAGCATTGGGATGACAAGCGCATGGATCATTGTGATGACAAGTGTCTTGGAGCATTTTGATGACAAGAGTCCCAGATCATTGTGTTGTCTGGGGTCAGGGAGCGCTGTGATGACAGTGGTCATGGAGCATTGTGATGACAGGTGTAATGAGGCATTGTGATGTCAAGGGCATGGAGCATTGTGATGAGAAGTCCATGGAGTATTTTGATGACATGCATCATGGAGCTTTGTGATGACAAGGGCATGGAGCATTGTGATTACAGTGGTCATGGAACATTGTGATGACAGGGGTGAGGGAGTATTGTGATGACTAGTGATGGAACATTATGATATCAGTGGTGAGAGAACATTTTGATGAGAAGTGCATGGAGTATTCTGATGACAAGTTTTATGGAGCATAGCGATGAAAAGGATGTAGAGCATTGTGATGAAATTTCATGGTGCATTGTGATGTCATGGGTCATGGATCATTGTGCTGAGAAGAGCATGGAGCATTGTGATGACAAGGTACATGGAGCATTGTCATGTCCAGGTCATGGAGAATTGTGATGGCAAGGGACATGGAGCATTGTGATGTCCAGGTCATGGAGCATTGTGATGGCAAGACCATGGAGCATTGTAATCGCAAGACCATGAAGCATATTGATGACGATTGTCATCGAGCACTGTAATGACACGGGGCATGGAGAATTGTGATAACAAGGGTCATGGAACATTCTGAAGACAAGCTTGTGGAGTATTGTGATGACAATGACATGGAGCATTGTGATGAAAAAGGCATAGACACTTTTCATGACAGGGTTCGAGAAGCATTCTGATGACAAGTATCAGGGAGCATTGTGATGACAAGTGTATTGAGCATTGTGTTGACCAAGGTCATGGAGCATTGTGATGACAAGGGCATGGAGTATTGTTATTACAGGCATCATGGAGTGATGTGATGACAAGTGTTATGGAACAATGTGATCACAAGGGTTTGGAGCACTCTGATGACAGAGGTCATGTATCATTTTGAAATCAAGGAGCATGGAGCATTGTGATGACAGGGGTCATGGAGCATTGTGATGAGAAGATCGTGGAGCATTGAGCTGAAAATGTTCATGGAGTATTCTGATGAAAGGGGTCTTCGGGCGTTGTGATGACAAGTGTTATGGAACATTGTGATCACAAGGGTTTGGAGCATTGTGATGACAGAGGTCATGGAGCATTTTGATTTCATTGTGATGACAATAGCATGAAGCATTATGATGATGGGCATGGTGCATTGTGATGACAGGGTTCAAGAAGCATTGAGATGAAAAGGGACATGGAGCATTGTGATTACAGGTGCCTTGGAGCATTGTGATGACAAGGGCATGGAGCATTGTGAATGAGAAGGCCATGGAGCATTCTGATGACATGCGTCATGGAGCTTTGTGATGACAAGGGCATGGAGCATTTTTCTGAAAATTTTCATGGATTATCGTGATGAGAGTGGACATGGAGCATTGTGATTACAAGGACACGGAACAATGTGATACATGGGTCATGGAGGATTGTAATGACAAGGTCATGGAGCATTGTGATAAGAAGGGCATCGAGCATTGTGATGACAAGCGTCATGCAGCTTTGTGATGACAAGGGCATGGAGCAATGTGATGAGAGGCTTCATGAAGCATTTTGATGACAATGGCATGGAGCATTGTGATACCAAGGGTCATGGAGCTTTGTGATGACAAAGGTCATGGAGCATTTTGATGACAAGGGAGTGGTGCATTGTGATGATAACGGCATGTAGCATTGTGATGATAGGGGTCATGGAACATTGTGATGACAGGGGTGAGGGAGTATTGTCATGACTAGTGATGGAACATTGTGATATCAGTGGTGAGAGAGCATTTTCATGAGAAGTGCATGGAGCATTGTGATGACAAGGTTTATGGAGCATTGTGATGACAAGGATGAGGAGCTTTGTGATGACAACCGCATGGCGCATTGTGATCACATCGGTCATGGAGCATTGTGCTGACAAGCTCATGGAGCATTGTGATGAGAAGTGTCATGGAACATTGTGCTGACAAAGGCATGGAACATTGTGATGCCAAGGGTCACAGAGCATTGTGATGAAAAGTTCATGGAGCATTTTGGTGACAAATGTCACAGAGACTTGTCATGATGAGGGCATGGACCACAGTTATGACAAAGTCTTGAGGCGTTGTGATGACTGGAGTCAAGGAGCATTGTGATGACAGGTGTCATGGAGCATTGTGATGACAAGTGCATGGAGCATTGTGATGACAGGGGCATGGAGCCTCGGTCTGAAAAATTTCATGGATTATTGTGATGACAGTGGACATTGCACATTGTGATGACAAGGGCATGGAGCACGATGAAGAAAAGGTCATGGAGTATTGTGAATTCAGGAGTCAGGGAGCATTGTGATGACCTATGTCACGGTGCATTTTGATGACAATGGCATCAGCATTGTGATGACAAGTGTCCTGGAGGATTGTGATGACAAAGGTAATGGAGCATTGTGATGACAATGGTCATGGAGCATTGTGATGAAAAGGGCATGGAGCATTGTGATGACAAGAGATTTTAACAATTTTGATGACAAGGTCGTGAAGCACTGTGATGAAAAGCACATGGAGCTTGCTATGACAGGAGTCATGGAGCATTGCGATGACAAGTGCATGGAGAATGTGATTACAAGAGCATGTAACATTGTGATTTGAAGTGTCATGGAGAATTTTGATGGCAAGACGGTGGATCATTGTGATGAGAAGTCCATGGATAATTGTGATGACGAGCGTCATGGAGAACTGTAATGACAAGGGTCATGGAGAATTGTGATGACAAGGGCTTGGAGCATTGTGATGACAAGTGTCATGGAGCATTGTGATGACAATGGCATGGAGCATTGTGATGACAACTTCATGGATTATTGTTAAGATAGGTGTCAGGGAGCATTGTGATGACATATGTCATGTTCCATTGTGATGCCAATGACATGGAGCATTTTGATGCCAAGTGTCATGGAGGATTGTGATGACAAAGGTAAAGGAGCTTTGTGATGACAAGGGCATGGATCATTGTGATGACAAGGGCCATTGAGAATTTTAATGACCGGGTCTTGAAACATTGTGATGACACGCGCATGGAGCTTGCTATGACAGGGGACCTGGAGCATTGTGATGACAAGTGCATGCAGAATTGTGATGACAAGAGCATATCACATTGTGAGGAGAAGTGTCAAGGAACATTGTGATGATAAGGACGTTCAGAATTGTGAAGACAAGGGACATGGAGCATTGAGATGACCAGGGCATGGAGCATTGTCATGGTAAAACCCTGAAGCATTGTGATGAGAAGACCTTGGGTAATTGTGATGACGAGTATCATGGAGCACTGTACTGACAAGGGGCATGGAGCATTGTGATGACAGGTGTCAGGGAACATTGTGATGACAGAGGTCATGGAGCATTGTGATGACAAGGGAATGGAGTATTGTGATGACAAGGGCTTGGAGCATTGTGATGACAAGTGTCATGGAGCATTGTGATGACATTGGCATGCAGCATTGTGATGACAAGTGACATTGAGAATTTTTATAACAATGTCATGAAGCATTGTGATGACAATCATATGGAGCATGCTATGACATGGGTCAGGGAGCATTGCGATGACAATTGCATGGAGAATTGTGATGACAAAAGCATTTAACATTGTGGTGAGAAATGTCATCGAGCATTGTGATGACAAAGAGGTGGAGAATTGTGATGACAAGTGACATGGAGCAGTGTGATGACCAGGGCATGGAGCAAAGTGATGGCAAGATGTTGGAGCATTGTGATGAGAAGGCCATGGATAATTGTGATGATGAGCATCATGGAGCATTATGATGACAAGAGCCGTGGAGCATTCTGACATAAGATATCACTTATAAAGGAAATGTAAACATGGCTACACATGAACTGAATTAGGAAAGAGAACAGAGTCTCACATTTAGAAAACTTACTTATGCCTGCTTAAGGGGAAAGGAGAGATGGGGAGATGAACAAAAACAGAGTTTGATATTAGGACAGGTACCGTTGCATAATCCAAATACAGAAGAGACAAGACCTACTCCTTCCTCAGTGAACGGGACTCAACAGCCCTATTCCCGCAGAAGAATATATCTGACTAGTAAGAATCTTAACACCTACGTATTGATATGTCTCCATAAGGGAATCAAGTGTGTCTAGACCGGCATAAACACGTCAGTGAAAATCAGCTCAACCTCATTATATAAATGAATTTCAAAAACAAAATAAAAACAGCGAAATTCTAACACAATTCCTTCAGGTGTTCTGATGAAACCTGGAATGACCCTATCTAAAATGACAGCTGGATGAGACATAAGGCTGGACACTTGGGACTGAGAGGATTGGTGAGATTGGATGAGAAAATGCAAACCGTTTAAAGCAATAATGCATGCCACCAATTCCATGGGTCCCAAATCGACAGGTAAAAGGGAATATCACTACAGTTATTACATGTATGGGAAACATAGAGAATGGACACACTGTGAATATGAAAGGCCTCTAAAACTCAACTAATAGTCCCTATCCTGGTGCTCCAGTTTGAGTTTCCAACTGCTTTACTATCAATCTCCCAACTTGGAGAGACAGACCCTTTAACCTCCTGGTTCGCACAAGTTGCCAATTTGGCAGAGGATGAAAGGGAAGAGGGAGAACGAATGAGAGAGTAGCTGTTAGTCATTTGGACGGGCACATGTCACTCTAATTTCTCGTCAGGAAGAAATATTAACCAAAGTCTCAGCCACCCGCCAGGAACCAGTACAGGTCCTCAACCAAAATTGTGGATTTCCTGTCAGCTTACAAAAAACGAGTTGAAAAATGGAGCTCTTGGGCACAGCAATTAAAAAAACTGGCAGCGTAATGAGCAACAACTATCGTCCAAAAATCTTTTGAGGGATGGCAATGAGGCGGACTTGAAAACGAGGCACAATAGCATGAAACAAATTTCAAGAGGTACTTTGGAATCGCCTTTTAAGCACAGCAAGAGGGGCTCATTGTCGACAAAGATGCACTTGGCCAAAAAGTGCATATGAGTTTTCTCCAGAATATATTCAGGAGAAAATGCATATGCCCTTTTTGGCCAAGCAAGCAAGCGGGCAATGCAAATCTGCACTACAAAGAAGTCTCACTTCCCACCGTTCAGAAGGGACAGCCACAAAATGTGTAAAAACCAGAAAGGCAAGAC
Organism: Hyperoodon ampullatus; assembly: GCF_949752795.1. Lineage (NCBI taxonomy): Eukaryota > Metazoa > Chordata > Mammalia > Artiodactyla > Ziphiidae > Hyperoodon > Hyperoodon ampullatus. The sequence continues at coordinate 146,254,961 of NC_136913.1, read as the reverse complement.
AGGCCCTGGAGAACAGGGAACCTAGTTATGCTGATGGGCAGAATGTAAATTGCCAACTGCCTGACTGGAGGTGTGCATTGTGTTCCCTAAACAAGAAAACAACAGAGCTACAGAGCCAAGGGCACTTCCAGTCTAGGGAATATACTTTGGGAAACGTGAAAATCAATAAGACAGAGCCACCCGCAAATTTAGGGCTGCACTGCTTTCAAGAACATCAACTTTTATACACGTTAAATATCCTAGGAAAGACAATTATGGTTCAAGAAATTGTCATAACTACGTACGATGGAATATCCCTCAGCCATGAAATCAATGTCATAAGGCCAGTAGCAGCAAAATGAGTGGATTCAGGAACGATGATTCTACGTGAAGTAAGTCATAGAGAAAAAGTAACTTATCATAAGATATCACTTATGAAGGTCCTGTAAACATGGCTACACATGAACTGAGTTAGGAAAGAGAACAGTCTCACATTTAGAAAACACTATTAAGCCTGCTAAGTGTAAAGGAGAGGTTTGGTGATGCATAAAACCAGAGTTTGATATTAGTACAGGTACCGATCCAAAAACCCAATACGGAATATACAAGACCTTCCCTTTCCTCAGTGAAAGGGACTCAAAACCCCATATTCCCACAGAGAAATATATCTGACTAGTAAGAATGTTAAAACCTATGTATTGATATGTCTCTGTAAGGGAATCAAGTATGTCTTGACTGGCAGAAACATGGCAGTGAGAATCAGCTCAAACCCTCTATAAAAAGGAATTTCAAAAACAAAACAAAAAACAGGGAAATTCTTCACAATTCCTTCAGGGGCTCTGATGAAACGTGGAATGACCCTATCTACAATGACAGCTGCATGTGGCATAAGGCTGGACACGTGGGTCTGAGAGGATTGGTGAGATTCGGTGAGCAAATGCAGACCATTTAAAGCAATAATGCGTGACACACATTCCAAGTTTCCCAACTCTCAAGGTTGAAGGGAATACTACTACAGCTATAACATGTACGGGAAACCTAGAGAATGGACACACTGTGAATATGAAAGGTTTCTAAAACTCAACTAATAGTCCCTCTCCTGTTGCTCCGGTTTTACTTTCCAACTGCTTTACTATCAATCTCCCAACTTGGAGAGACAGCCCCTTTAACCTCCTAGTTCGCACAGGTTGCCAATTTGGCAGAGGATGAAAGGGAAGAGGGAGAACCAATGAGAGAGTAGCTGTGAGGCATTTGGACGGGCACATGTCACTCTAATTTCCTTGCAGGAAGAAGAATTAACCAAAGTCTCAGCCACCCGCCAGGAACCAGTATAGGTCCCGAACCAAAATTTTGGAATTGCGATCAGCTCACAAAAACGAGTTGAAATATGGAGCTCAGGGGCACAGCAATTCACAAACTGGCAGAGTAATAAAGGAAAACTATCGTCCAAAAATTTATTGAGGGAAAGCAACGAGGCGGACTTTAAAGTGAGCCAGAATATCAGAAAACAGATTTCAAGAGGTACATGGGAATCGCCTTTAAAGCACAGGGAGAGTGGCACAACTTCGACAATGATGCACTGGGCCAAAAAGGGCGTATGTGTTTTCTCCTGAATATATACAGGAGAAAACGCATAGGAATTTTTGGCCAAGCAAGCAAGTGGGCAATGCAAATCTTCACTACAAAGAAGTATCACTTCCCACTGGTCAAAAGGGACATCCGGAAAATGTGTAAAAACCAGAAATGCAAGACAGGCCCTGGAGAACAGGGAGCCTAGTTATGCTGATGGGCAGGATGTAAATTGCCAACTGACTCTCTGGAGGAGTGCATTGTGTTCCCTAAAAGAAGTAAACAACAGAGCTACATAGCCAAGTGTACTTCCAGTCTAGGGAATATACCTTGGGAATACTGAAAATCAATAAGACAGAGCCACCCCAAAATTTAGGGCTGCACTGCTTACATAACGTCAACTAGGGTACACCTTAAATATCCCAGCAAAGACAAAAATGTCTCAAGAAATTGTGGTACTTACGTACGATGGAATATCCCTCAGCCATGAAATCAATGTCATAAGGCCAGAAGCAGCAAAATGAGTGGTTTCAGGTACGATGATTCTAGGTGAAATAAGTCACAGAGAAAAAGAAACTTATCGTAAAATATCACTTATGCTTCCCACTATCTATCTACCTTACGTTGGGTAGTGTATATATGTCCATATGTCCATGGGAAGCAGCCGCAGAGCACAGGGAGATCAGCTGGGTGCTTTGTGACTGCCTGGAGGGGTGGGATGGGGAGGGTGGGAGGGAGGGAGATGCATGAGAGAAGGGATATGGGAACAGATGTATATGTATGACTGATTCACTTTGTTATAAAGCAGAAACTAATAAAAAATATCACTTATGAAGGTCCTGTTAACATGGTTACACATGAAATGATTTAGGAAAGAGAACAGAGTCTCACATTTAGAAAACACATTTATGCCGGCTTAAGGGGGAAGGAGAGGTGGGGTGATGCATAAAACGAGAGTTTGATATTAGTACATGTACCGTTCCAAAAACCAACTACGGAAGAGACAAGCCCTACACCTTCCTCAGTGAAGGGGACTCAAAACCCCATATTTCACAAAGAGGAATATATCTGATTAGTAAAAATCTAAAAACCTATGTATTGATATGTCTCCATTAGGGAATAAAGTGTGTCTAGAGCGGCATAAACATGGCAGTGAGAATCAGCTCAAACCCACTATAAAAAGGAACTTCAAAAACAAACCAAAAAACAGGGAAATGCTTTACAACTCCTTCAGGGTCTCTGATGAAACCTTGAATGACCCTATCTACAACGACAGCTGTATGTGGCATAAGGCTGGACACTTGGGACTGAGATGATTGGTGAGTTTCGGTGAGCAAATGCAGACCATTTAAATCAATAATGTGTGGCACACATTGCAATGGTCCCAACTGTCTAGGTTGAAGGGCATATTACTACAGCTATAACATGTACAGGAAACCTAGAAAATGGATACACTGTGAATACGAAAGGCTTCTGAAACTCAACAATAGTCCCTCTCCTGGTGCTCCGGTTTGAATTTCCAACTGCTTTACTATCAATCTCCCAACTTAGAGAGACAGACCCTTTAACATGCTTGTTAGCACAGGTTGCCAATTTCGCAGAGGATGAAAGGGAAGAGGGAGAACCAATGAGAGATTAACTGTTAGGCATTTGGACGGGCACATGTCAATCTACTTTCCCGGCAGGAAGAAGAATTAAACAAAGTCTCAGCCACACGCCGGGAAACAGTATAGGTCCTGAAGCACAATTTTGTACTTGCGGTCAGCTCACTAAAAACGAGTTGAAAAATGGAGCTCAGGGGCACAGCAATTCACTAACTGGCAGAGTAGTAAAGGACAACTATCGTCCAAAAATCTGTTGATGGAAGGCAACGGGGCGGACTTGAAAGCGATCCAGAAATGCAGGAAACAGATTTAAAGATGTACATTGGAATCACCTTTAAATCACAGGAAGAGGGGCACAACTTCGACAATGATGTACTTGGCCAGAAAGGGCTTATACGTTTTCTTCTGAATATATTCAGGAGAAAAAGCATACGCCCTTCTAGGCCAAGCAAGCAAGCGGGCAATTCAAATCTGCACTACAAAGAAGTATCATTTCCCACCGGTCAAAAGCGACATCCGCAAAATGTGTAAAACCAGAAAGGCAAGACAGGCCCTGGAGAACAGGGAGCCTAGTTATGCTGATGGAAAGGATGTAAATTACCAACTGCCTCTCTGGAGGAGTGCATTGTGTTCCCTAAAACAATTAAACAACAGAGCTACAGAGCCAAGGGCACTTCCAGTCCAGGGAATATACATTGGCAAAACTGAAAATCAATAAGACAGATCCACCCCAATATTTAGGGTTGCACTGCTTACAAGAACCTCAACCTGGGTACACGTGAAATATCCCAGGAAAGACAAAAATGGTTCAAGAAATTGTGGTACTTACGTACGATGGAATATCCCTCAGCCATGAAATCAATGTCATAAGGCCAGTAGCAGCAAAATGAGTGGATTTAGGTACGATGATTCTAAGAGAAATAAGTCACAGAGAAAAAGAAACTTATCATAATATATCACTTATGAAGTTCCTGTAAACATGGCTACACATGAACAGATTTAGGAAGGAGAACAGAGTCTCCCATTTAGAAAACAATCTTATGCCTGCTTAAGGGGGAAGGAGAGGTGGGGTGATGCATAAAACCAGAACTTGATAGTAGTACAGGTACCGTTCCAAAAACAAAATGAGGAATAGTCAAGACCTACACTTTCCTTAGTGAAAGGGATTCAAACCCCATATTTCCCGCAGAGGAATATATCTGATTAGTAACAATCTTAAAACCTATGTATTCATATGTCTCCATTAGGGAATAAAGTGTGTCTAGACCGGCATAAACATGGCAGTTAGAATCAGCTCAAACCCACTATAAAAAAGGAACTTCAAAAACAAACCAAAAAACAGGGAAATGCTTTACAATTCCTTCAGGGTCTCTGATGAAACCTGGAATGACGCTATCTACAACGACAGCTGTATGTGGCATAAGGCTGGACACTTGGGACTGAGAGGATTGGTGAGTTTCGGTGAGCAAATGCAGACCATTTAAATCAATAATGCATGGCACACATTGCAATGGTCCCAACTGTCTAGCTTGAAGGGAATATTACTACAGCTATAACATGTACAGGAAACCTAGAGAATGGACACACTGTGAATAGGAAAGGTTTCTGAAACTCAACAATAGTCCCTCTCCTGGTGCTCCGGTTTGAATTTCCAACTGCTTTACTATCAATCTCCCAAATTAGAGAGACAGACCCTTTAACTTGCTTGTTAGCACAGGTTGCCAATTTGGCAGAGGATGAAAGGGAAGAGGGAGAACCAATGAGAGAGTAGCTGTTAGGCATTTGGACGGGCACATGACACTCAAATTTCCCGGCAGGAAAAAGAATTAACCAAAGTTTCAGCCACCCTCCGGGAACCAGTATGGGTCCTGAACCAAAATTTTGGACTTGTGGTCAGCTCACAAAAAACGAGTTGAAAAATGGAACTCAGGGGCCCTGCAATTCACAAACTGGCAGAGTAATAAAGGACAACTATCATCCAAAAATCTGTTGAGGGAAGGCAACGAGGTGGACTTGAAAGCGAAGCAGAATAGCAGGAAACAGATTTCAAGAGGTACATTGGAATCGCCTTTAAAGCACAGGAAGAGGGGCACAACTTCGACAATGATGCATTTGGCCGAACAGGGCGTATGCGTTTTCTCCTGAATATATTCAGGGGAAAACGCATACGCCCCTTATAGCCAAGCAAGCAAGCGGGCAATGCAAATCTGCACTACAAAGAAGTATCACTACCCACCAGTCAAAACGGACATCGCAATATGTGTAAAAACCAGAAAGGCAATACATGCCCTGGAGAACAGCTTGCCTAGTTATGCTGATGGGCAGGATGTAAATTGCCAACTGCCTCTCTGGAGGAGTGCATTGTGTTCGATAAAACAAGTAAAAAACAGAGCTACAGAGCCAAGGGCACTTCCAGTCTATGGAATATATCTTGGGAAAAATGAAAATCAATAAGACACAGACACCCCAAAATTTAGGGCTGCTCTGCTTACAAGAACCTCAACTTGGATACACCATAAATGTCCCAGGAAAGACAAAAATGGTTCAAGAAATTGTGGTACTTACGTACGATGGAATATCCCTCAGACATGAAATCAATGTCATAAGGCGAGTAGCAGCAAAATGAGTGGATTCAGGTGCGAAGATTCAAAGTGAAATAAGTCACAGAGAAATAGAAACTTATCATAAGATATCACTTATGAAGGACCTATAAACATGGCTACACATAAAACGAGTTAGGAAAGAGAACAGAGTCTCACATGTAGAAAACACCCTTATGCCTGCTTAAGGGGGAAGGAGAAGTGGGGTGATGCATAGAACCAGAGTTTGATATTAGTACAGGTACCGTTCCAAAAACCAACTACGGAATAGACAAGACCTACACCTTCCTCAGTGAAAGGGACTCAAAACCCCATATTTCCCACAGAGGAGTATATCTGACTAGTAAGAATCTTAAAACCTAGGTATTGATATGTCTCCATAAGGGAATCAAGTGTGTCTAGAGTGGCATAAACATGGCAGTGAGAATCGGCTCAAACTCAGTACAAAAAGGAATTTCAAAAACAAAACAAAAAAACAGGGAAATGCTTTACAATTCCTTCAGGGGCTCTGATGAAACCAGGAATGACCCTAACTACAACAGCTGGATGTGGCATAAGGTTGGACCCTTGGGACTGAGAGGATTGGTAAGATTCGGTGAGCAAATGCAGACCATTTAAAGCAATAATGCGGGGCACACATTCCTAGGGACCCAAATATCCATGTTGAAGGGAATATTACTACAGCTATAACATGTATGGGAAACCTAGAGAATGGACACACTGTGAATACGAAAGGTTTCTAAAACTCAACTAATTGTCCCTCATCTGGTGCTCCGGTTTGACTTTCCAACTGCTTTACTGTAAATCACCCAACTTGGAGAGACAGCCCCTTGAACATCCTGTTTCGCACAGGTTGCCAATTTGGCAGAGAATGAAAGGGAATAGGGAGAACCAATGAGAGAGTAGCTGTTAGGCATTTGGACGGGCGCATGTCACTGTAATTTGCCAGCAGTAATAAGAATTAACCAAAGTCTCAGCCATCCGCTGGGAACCAGTATTGGTCCTGAAGCACCATTTTGGACTTGTGGTCAGCTCACAAAAAATGAGTTGAAAAATGGAACTCAGGGCACAGCAATTCAGAAACTGGCAGAGTAATAAAGGAAAACAATCGTCCAAAAATCTGTTGAGGGAAGGCAACGAGGCACACTTGAAATCGAGCCAGAAATGCAGGAAACAGATTTAATGAGGTACATTGGAATCGCCTTTAAATCACAGGAAGAGGGGCACAACTTCGACAATGATGCACTTGGCCAAAAAGGGCGTATGCGTTTTCCTCTGAATATATTCAGGAGAAAAAGCATACGCCCTTTTTGGCTAAGCAAGCAAGCAGGCAATGCAAATCCGCACTACAAAGATGTATCACTTCCCACCGGTCAAAAGGGACATCTGCAAAATGTGTAAAAAACAGAAAGGCAAGACAGGCCCTGGAGAACAGGGAGCCTAGTTATGCTGATGGGCCGGATGTAAATTGCCAGCTGCCTCTCTGGAGGAGTGCATTGTGTTCCCTAAAACAAGTAAACAGCAGAGCTACAGAGCCAAGGGCACTTCCAGTCTAGGGAATATACCTTGGGAAAACTGAAAATCAATAAGACAGAGCCACCCCAAAATTTAGGGCTGCACTGCTTCCAAGAACCTCAACATGGGTACAGCTTAAATATCCCAGGAAAGACAAAAATGGTTCTAGAAATTGTGTTACTTACGTAAGATGGAATATCCCTCAGCTAAGAAATCAATGTCATAAGGCCAGTAGCAACAAAATGAGTGGCTTCAGGTACAATGATTCTAAGTGAAATAAGTCACAGAGAAAAAGAAACTTATCATAAGATATCACTTATGATGGTCCTGTAAACATGGCTACACATGAACTGAGTTAGGAAAGAGAACAGAGCCTCACATTTAGAAAAAAGTCTTATGCCTGCTTAAGGGGGAAGAAGAGGTGGGGTGATGCATAAAACCAGAGTTTGATATTAGTACAGGTCCCGTTCCAAAAACCAAATACGGAATAGACAAGACCTACACTTTCCACAGTGAAAGGAACTCAAACCCCATAATTCCTGAAGAGGAATATGTCTGATTAGTAACAATCTTAAAACCTGTGTATTGATATGTCTCCATTAGGGAATAAAGTGTGTCTAGACTGGCATAAACATGGCAGTGAGAATCAGCTCAAACCCAGTATAAAAAGGAGTTTCAAAAACAAAACAAAAAAACAGGGAAATGCTTTACAATTCCTTCAGGGTCTCTGATGAAACCTGGAATGACCCTATCTACAACGAAAGCTGTATGTGGCATAAGGCTGGTCACTTGGGACTGAGAGAATTGTTGAGTTTCGGTGAGCAAATGCAGACCATTTAAATCAATAATGCGTGGCACACATTGCAATGGTCCCAACTGTATAGGTTGAAGGGAATATTACTACAGCTATAACATGTACAGGAAACCTAGAGAATGGACACACTGTGAATAGGAAAGGTTTCTGAAACTCAACAATAGTCCCTATCCTGGTACTCCGGTTTGAATTTCCAACTGCTTTACTATCAATCTCCCAACTTGGAGAGACAGACCCTTTAACCTGCTTGTTAGCACAGGTTGCCAATTTGGCAGAGGATGAAAGGGAAGAGGGAGAACCAATGAGAGAGTAGCTGTTAGGCATGTGGACGGGCACATGACACTCAAATTTCCCGGCAGGAAGATGAATTAACCAAAGTCTCAGCCACCCACCGGGAACCAGTATAGGTCCTGAACCAAAATTTTGGACTTGCGGTCAGCTCACAAAAAACGAGTTGAAAAATGGAACTCAGGCCACTGCAATTCACAAACTGTCAGAGTAATAAAGGACAACTATCTTCCAAAAATCTGTTGAGGGAAGGCAACGAGGTGGACTTGAAAGCGAACCAGAATAGCAGGAAATAGATTTCAAGAGGTACGCTGGAATCGCCTTTAAAGCACAGGAAGAGGGGCACAACTTCGACAATGATGCACTTGGCCAAACAGGGCATATGCGTTTTCTCCTGAATATATCCAGGAGAAAATGCATACGCCCTATATGGCCAAGCAAACATGCGGGCAATGCAAATCTGCACTACAAAGAAGTATCAGTACCCCCAGTCAAAATGGACATCGCAAAATGTGTAAAAACCAAAAAGGCAAGACATGGCCTGGAGAACAGGGAGCCTAGGTATGCGGATGGGCTGGATGTAAATTGCCAACTGCCTCTCTGGAGGAGTGCATTGTGTTCGCTAAAACAAGTAAAAAGCAGAGCTACAGAGCCGAGGGCACTTCCTGTCTATGGATTATACCTTGGGAGAACTGAAAATCAATAAGACAGAGCCACCCCAAAATTTAGGGCTGCTCTGCTTACAAGAACCTAAACTTGGGTACACCTTAAATATCTCAGGAAAGACAAAAATGGTTCAAGAAATTGTGGTACTTATGTACGATGGAATATCCATCAGCCATGAAATCCATGTCATAAGGCGAGTAGCAGCAAAATGAGTGGATTCAGGTACGTTGATTCTAAGTGAAATAAGTCACAGAGAAAAAGAAACTTATCAGAAGATATCACTTATGAAGGTCCTGTAAACATGGCTACACATGAACTGAGTTAGGAAAGAGTACAGAGTAACGAATCATATCATAAGATATGACTCATAGCGGGAATGTACACATGGCTACACATGAACTGAATTACAAACACAACAGAGTCACACATTTAGAAAAGAAACTTCTGCCTGATTAAGGGGAAAGGCGAGGTGGGGTGATACATAAATCTACCGTCCAAAATTAGCACAGATACCGTTCCATAAATCAAGTATGTAATAGACAGCACCTACTCCCGGCACAATGAACTGGACTCAACAACCCCTATTCATTGCAGAGGAATATATCTGACTAGTAACAATTTTAAAACATATGTATTCTCATGTCTCCATAAAGGAATCATGTGTGTGTATAATGGCATGAACACAGCACTGAAATTCAGCTAAACCCCCTTATAAAAATAAATTTCAAAATCAAAATGCAAAAACAGCAAAACAGAGAGAATGTCTTAAAAATGACGTTCAGGGCCTGTGATGCAACCTGGATTGACCACCTTTACACCCACAGCTGGATGAGATATAAGACTGGACACTTGTGTCTGACAAGATTGCTGAGGTTGTTTGAGCAAAAGAACACCACTTAGAGCAATACTGTGTGCTACCCATTCTAGTGGCCCCAACTCTCCAGGTTTAAGGGAATCTTCCTACAGTTAAAACATGCATGGGAAACCCAGTGGATGGTACACTGTGTAATCGGGAAAGTTTTCTAAAAGTTACCTCATTTTTCCTTTCCTCATGCTCGGCTTCGTGACTCCATCTACATTACAGAAAATCTCCCCACTTGGAGTGTCACTGCCTTTACCCTCCTGTTGTGCACAGTTTGCAAATTGTGAAGAGGATGAACAGGAAGAGGGGAAACAAATGAGACAATAGCTGTATTTGTTTGGATGGGCACATATCTCTCTAGTTTCCCATCAGGAAAAAGAATTAAAAACAGGTGCAGCCTGCATCCGCCGAACCAGACTAGGGCCTAAAGCCATCCTGCGGTATTGCAGCCAGCTCACAAATAAGCGAGTTGAAAAATGGAAATCATGGGCACAGCAATTCACAAACTTGCAGAGTTATAAAGGACAACTATCATCCAGAAATATATTGAGGTAAGGCAGTGAAGAGGATTTGAAAGCAAGGCAGAATTGAAGGAAACAGATTTCAAGAGGTAGATTGGAGTCGTCTTTAAAGCACATGAAAAGAGACAGATCTTCGACAATGTTGCCCTTGGCTGAAAAGGGAGTATGTGTATTTTATTGAATATATTCGGGAAAAAATGCATACGCCCTTTTTGGCAAAGCAAGCCATCAGGCATTGCAAATCCACACTACATAGAAGTGTCACTTACATCCGGTCAAAAGGGCAATCCGCAAATTGTGTAAAAACAACAAATACAGGACAGGCCATGGAGAAAAGGGAGCCTGGTTATGCCGATGGACAGGATGTAAATTGCCAACAGCCTCTCTGGAGAACTGTATGTTGTTTTCTAAAACAAATGTACAGAGCATAGCACACTTCCACTCATGGGCGTGTATTTTGGGAAAACTAAAAATCCACAACACACAGTCAGCCCAAAGTTTAGGGCTTCTCTGTTTACAAGAACCTCGACTTCGGTACACTTTAAATATCCCAGGAAAGGGGAAAAAAATGGATAAATATATTGTGGTAATTATATAAAATGGAATGTCAATCTGACATAAAATCAATGTCATAAGGCTAATAGCAGCATAATGAGTGGCTTTAGGTACGATGATGCTAATTGAAGTGAGCCACAAAGAAAAAGAAACTTATTGTAATATATCACTTATAGAGGGAATATAAACATGGCTACACATGAACTGAATTTCAAAAGAGAACAGAGTTACACATTTAGAAAACACACTTATGCCTCCTTAAGGGGAGAGGTGATGTGGGGTGATGTGTAAAAGAAGAGTCTGAAATTAGCACAGATACCATTCCATATACCAAATATGTAATAGACAAGACCTACTCCTTTCTCAATGAACTGGACACAAAACACCCTATTCACTGAAGAGGAATATATCTGACTGGTAATAATCTTGAAACCTATGTATTTATATGTCTCCATAATGGAATCAAGTGTATGCAGATTGGCATAAATACAGATCAATGGAACAGGACAGAAAGCCCAGAGATAAACCTACATACCTATGCCTATCTCATCTATGACAATGGAGCTAAGGATATACAATGGACAAAAGACAGTCTCTTCAGTAACTGGTGCTGGGAAAACTGGACCCCTACACATAAAAGAATGAAATAAGAACACTCCATAACACCATACACAAAAATAAACTCTAAATTTATCAGAGATCTAAATATAAGACCAGACACTATAAAACACTTAGAGGAAACCATAGGCAGAACACTCTATGACATAAATCACAGCAAGATCCTTTTTGACCCACCTCCTAGAGAAATGGAAATAAAAACAGAAATCAACAAATGGGACCTAATGAAACTTAAAAGCTTTTACACAGTACAGGGAAACATAAACAAGATGCAAAAACAACCCTCAGAATGGGAGAAAATATTTTCAAATGAAGCAATTGATAAACGATTAATCTCCAAACTTTACAAGCACCTCATGTAGCTCAATATCACAAAAACAAACAACCCAATCCAAAAACGGGCAGAAGACCTAAATAGACATTTCTCCAAAGAAGATATACAGATTACCAAGAAAGACATGAAAGGATGCTGAACATCACTAATCATTAGAGAAATGCAAATCAAAATTACCGTGAGGTATCACCTCACAGCAGTCAGAGTGGCAATCATCAAAAAAATCTACAAAACAATAAACGCTGGAGAGGCCTTTATTGGAGAAAAGGGAACACACTTGCACTGTGGGTAGGAATGTAAATTGATATGGGCACTAGGGAGAACAGTACGGAGGTTCCTTTAAATAACTAACAATAGAAGTACCATACGACACAACAATCCAACTACTGGGCATTTGCCTTGTGAAAACCATAATTCAAAAAGAGTTATGTACAAAAATGTTCATTGCAACTCTATTTACAATAGCCAGGACATGGAAGCAACCTAAGTGTCCATCGACAGATGAATGGATAAAGAAGATATGGCACATATATACAATGGAATATCACTCAGCCATAAAAAGAAGCAAAACTGAGTTATTTGCACTGAGGTGGATGGACTTAGAATCTCTCCTGCACAGTGAAGTAATTCAGAAAGGGAAAAACAAATACTGTATGTTAACAGAGATATACGGAATCTAATGAGGGAAAAAAAAAAGATTTTGAAGACCCTAGTGGCAGGACAGGATTAAGGACACATACATAGGGAAAGGACTTGAGGACACTGGAAGGGGATGGGTAAGATGGGACGAAGTGAGAGAGTGGCATGGATATAAATACATTACCACATGTAATACTGATAGCTACTGGGAAGCAGCCACATAGAACAGGGAGATCAGCTCGGTGCTTTGTGACCACCTAAAGGGGTGGGATATGGAGTGTGGGAAGGAGATGCAAGAGGGAGGGGATCTGGTGATATTTGTATATGTATAGCTGATTCACTTTGTGATACAGCAGAAACTAACACTCCATTGTAAAGCAATTATACTCCAATAAAGGTGGAAAAGGAAAAAAAAAAAAGCCCAGTGATAAACCTACACACCTATGCTCAACTAATCTATGACAAAGGAGGCAAGACTTTACAATGGAGAAAAGAGAGTTTCTTCAGTCAGTGGTGCTGGGAATTATGGACAGCTATATGTAAAATAATGAAATTAGAACACTCCCCAACACCATACATAAAAATATATTCAAAATCGATTAGAGACCTTTATGTAAGACCGGACAGTATAAAACTCTGAGAGGAAAACTTACGAAGAATACTCTGACGTAAATCACAGCAAGATCTTTTTTTGATCCATCTCCTATAGTAATGAAATAAAAAAAGAACCTAAACAGATGGGACCTAATGAAACGTAAAAGCTTTTGCAAAGCAAAGGAAACTACAAACAAGACGAAAAGACAACCCTCAGAATCGCAGAATATATTTGCAAACGAATCAATGGACAAATGATTAATCTCCAATATATATAAACAGCTCATGCAGGTCAACATTAATAAGACAAAAAACCCAATACAAAAATGGAAGCAGATCTAAATAGACATTTCTTCCAAGAAGACATAGAGATGGCCAAGACGCACATGAAAATCTGCTCAACATCACTAATTATTAGAGAAATGGAAATCGAAACTACAATGAGGTATCACGTCACACCTGTTAGAATGGGCATCATCAGAAAATCTACAAACAACAAATGCTGGAGAGGGTGTGGAGAAAAGGAACCTTCTTCCAGTATTGTTGGGAATGTAAATCGATACAGTCTCTATGGAGAACAGAATGGAGGTTCCTTAAAAAACTAAAAATAGAATTACCATATAATCCAGCAATCCCACTACTGGGCATATACCGAGAGAAAACCATAAATCAAAAAGACACATTCACCACAATGTTCATTGCAGCACTATTTACAATAGCCAGGTAATGAAAGCAACCTAATTGCCCACAGACAGACGAATGGATAAAGATGTGGTACATATATACAATGGAATATTACTCAGCCATACATAGGAATGAAATTGGGTCATTTGTAGAGACCTTGATGGATCTAGAGACTGTCATACAGAGTGAAGTAAGTCAGAAAGAGAAAAACAAATATTGTATATTAATGCATATATGTGGAACCTAGACAATTGGTACAGATGAACCGGTTTGCAGGGCAGAGATAGAGACACAGATGTAGAGAACAAACATATGGACACCAAGGGGGGAACACCATGGGAGGGTGGTGGTGGGATGAATTGGGAGACTGGGATTCACATGTGCACACTTATATGTATAACATAGATATCAAATAAGAACCTCCTGTATAAAAGAAATAAATAAATTTTAAAAAATTAAAAATAAATGAATAACATTTAATAAAATAAAACAGAAAAAAAGTTTTTCCCTTCATATAGACGTCTTTATATAAATTCATTATTTCCATGTTTATATCTCTAAATTAAAAAAAAGGAGGAATAAATAAAACCTACCTTGAACCAAAAAGAAAAAAGGAAGAAAAAAAAAAAAAACAGAACCCACCAGTTATACAGAGGAAAATCGTGTCAGGGCACTTGTTCCAGTGGTAAAAAATTGTTAAGTTGGTCAGAAGTGGGAAATCATCTCCCATGCAGTCAGCAGCGCTCCCCCCCCACAAGAAGCATCCTCATTGCAAAGCTGGGGGACTATGTCGAGGCCTCTGTGAGTAATTGTGAGCTGTACCCCAGTTCTGCTGCAGCTGAAATCTTCCCACCCTTTCCAGGTAAAACACCTGAATATGTACAAGAACTTGCAAGCCTAGAGGAAGGACTGTGGAGCCACACCAGCGACAGCATGCAGGCCGACTTGGTGCCAGCAGGCCAGCCAGGATGGTCCTGGCCACAGATGCTCTTCTGGAAGCTTTCCATTTCCCTGCCTGAGATACCCCTCCTGCCACGGCACCCATTGCTTTTTTACTTCCTCACCTCTGCCTGGGGAGAAATTCCAGCAGCAGGTATGGATGACACATCCTCTTCTTTAGCAGGTGGCAACCTGGCAACTCCTGCAGAAAGTCCAGCAGAGCCCCACTCACACTGGGCCATCCACAGAGCCACGGCCCCTCACTCCCTCCCACCACCCCAGCCCCGACACTTCTGACGGGGCAGCGAATATGGCATCAGGCACAGCTACAGGAGCTCTTGCTGACTGGAGGGGTGCTTATATTGATCTCAACACAGGCACACCTGGGGAGGGCTGGCAGGCAGTGTCAGGCTGCCCAAATCAGCCAATCCTCACCCCTCAGGGTCTCAAAGTTGCAGAAAATGAACTTTGCTAAACGGACCAGGCCCAAGGAACAGGTGTGGGCTCTTGAGAGTCAGGATAGACAAGGGGCTGCAGCTGCGGCTTGTTTTCTTATCATTTTATCTGGTCCATGAGTGGAAAACAACTTCAAGAAGACCCTATCCTAATGAGAGGAACCCAGGAGTCAGGGATAGGAGTGATGGTGGGTGGAGATAGCGGCCTGGTGACCTGGCTGCAGTGGTAGTGTCTGGAAGACCAGGCAGAGAGAGGCCGCACAGAGTGATACCTGGGGTCACAGACCTGTCAGAGCTGCTGTTTGTTAGTTCAAGTCCTGCTCTGAGGTGTTCTGTGTCAGCTGTGAGCGACAGGTGAGCTGGGGGTTCTCTGCAAGGTGGGCTATGTGTACGCTTCATGTGTGTCCAGCCCTTCTGGGGTACCTGCACAGGGGAGCTCCATATCCAGGGAAGGGCCTGACTATGAGAGCCCCATGGGCTGCTGGGTAGATGCACAGGTGAGCTCCATACCCTGGGAGGGACTTGACCAAGAGAGCCCCGTGGGCTGTGGGGTGGAGGTGCAGCCCAGGTGAGCTCCATATACTGGGATTGGCCTGACCACGAGAGCCCCATGGGCTGCTGGAGACCAGGTAAAATATATCAGGACAGTCAGTGAAGCCACCGAGGATATACATCAAGTAGCTCCTATTTCCTACACCCTGCTGGTCAGTCTACCATCCACCAGGCCATGGCATTCTGTATTAGACTTCAATGATGCCTTCTTCTGTATTCCACTCATCTCAGAGTCACAAGAATTTTTGGCTTGTGAGTGGCAGGACACAACATGCAACAAAAGCAATAATGCTGGGCCGTCCTGCCCCAATGGTTCAAAAATCCCCACACCATCATTGGGGAAATGTCCTCTAAAGACCTAAAAGTTCTACCTCTGTAAAAGGGAACCCTCCTTCAATATGCAGATGATATTCTGATCGCCAGGCCTACTAAAGATGCCTCTGAACTACCTAGCCAAGAAAGGATAGAAGGTGTCCAAGAAAAAGGCTCAAATATCCCAGGCTAAGGTAACATGCCTGGGCTTCATTCTCACAGATATTAGGAGAAATGCATCCCAGGATAGGGAAGAAGCCATTTGCAGCCTTACCTCTTCTAAAACTAGAAGACAGCTTAGGGGTTCCTGGGGAGGCCAAGGTTTTCTGCATCTGGATCCCTAACTACAGTCTAATAGCTGGGCCTCTACATGAAACACTGACACGAAAAGATGATGATCCTTTTTAATAGAATCCAGAAGCAGCCTTTCAAGAATGGAAAGAGCAGTCAATTCAGGCCCTTGCCCAGGAACTCCCTAATTTAGCTAAACCCTTTGACCTTTACATACCCGGTCAAAGGTTAATCGCCCTTGGAGCCTTAGTGCAAAAACTGGGACCACTTGAAATGGAGCAACACAAGAATGCCCTTCAGGTATGATAAACTATGGTCACCAAGGGCTTTGCCCCCCGCCCCATCAGGCCAGGATACTGGGGTATCTAAAAAGGTGGAAATCAGCAGCCCGCTAGGCCAGCTCCCTCCTAAGGGAAAAGGACCCCACGTGGTGATCCTAACCACCCATCATGCCCTGAAGTTGCAGGGGTCTCTCTGTGGACACACTGACCTCGAGTGAGGTGGCCCTCCAACTCCAACCTCCAGAGAGACAAACGGGGGCAATGGGCCCCCAAGATGACTCGTGTGACCATCACTTGACCTGGAGTTTCTCTCAGAAAACAAGTCTGTGCCCCAGAAGAGCAGACTACTGCTTGCAGGGTTAACTGCACCCAGACGGGAGCTAATAAGCTTGGCGGGGGAAATGTATATCACGCTTTCACCATAGAATACCCTACAGAAACCACAGTGATGGTGGCCAATATGACCGGCTGGACTGCTGGCTACTTCAAAAGGCCGTTGACTCAGTGGACGTCATGGTCCTGGATCACCACTGACCCTGGACTGTCTGGGAGTTGAGCGGGCAGGGCTCTGACACATGGTGCTGTTTATGCATTAACTCAGTGACCTAATTAAAGAAAGCACAGACTACTGGTCAGAGCATCTAGGCTGGCAAAAATCGTCAGCCTAAGGTCGCTGAACAAATGTGGGGTGGGGTGAAATCTGCCACAGCAGCATTTCTGTGCATCTCTTTCCTGGACCCTTAAAGGTCATTAGAATCTATAACGCTTCCAATGCTGGTGCTCAGGTGTACGAGCAGTGAGGCAGGAAGGCTTGGGACAATCAACCTCACCTGGAGGCTGCTGGTGAGATGTTTTGCCCCTCCCCCCGTGTATGAGGGCTCCCACCTCAGCATGAAGCAGTTACAAAAGAGGGGTCTGCACCCTCAGCACCCCAAGAATGAGGAACGGGACAAAAAGCAGAGGAGGTGTTCATCACTGGCAACGTTCATTAAAAATTCCTGGGAGATAAAAAGAGAATCTGGGCAATAAAATAAAGTCTAACCTGTTTTTCCTTTGTGCTTTGTCTAATTTCACGTGCTCCTAGGGTTCCACATGCAGAGGTCCCAAACCAGGCACTTCAGACCCTATTTCCTAGTGCAGAATGGCTCGGCTGACACCTCAGCTAGTGGGGTCCCATGCAGACTCCGCGACATAGAGCTTGAGCTGCAGCCAACCCAGGCCTCGAGAGCTCCATCCCCTCCCTCCTGCTGACGCTGCCAGGATCCCTACACAGCAGCCCAGCCCACAGCCCACGGGGTAGTGCACGCTCTCACCTCTCCATTCTGTTTTCAAAATATAAAGTTTCCTTTGCTTCTGAACCAAACTCACTCTTGATCTGTTGGCTCCAATGACACTGGGCACGGGGACTCCTGTTGGGGTCCACTCTGGAGGATCAGTAACAGAAATTGAGAACATTGTAACTTCAATGAACAGATGTGTGAGCCAAACTGTAGTTAACATAGAGCAGTGTATAAGGCTCGGGTAAAATAAGATGTTTCTAAGACTTACATCTGATATTTCCATCACTTTATTATAAGCAAGTTCAGTGAAGACGTCTGTCTTATTTGTCAGGTCAATATTAGAGAAATGAATTGATTTATTCCCAAGGATGTACATCGAATACTCTTGGCTGAAGCTTCAATCTTGTTTTGAATGCTTTTCCATTGAAAATGATACCTCTCTTTCAGCTTCCCCATTTCTGAGAAGTATAAAATCTTATAATTTATTATTACCAAAGGGGAAAGGTAGGAGAAGGGATAAATTAACAGTTTGGGATTAACACATACACACTGCTATGTATAAAACAGATCATCAACAATGAACTACTGTATAGCACAGAGAACTACACTGAATATTTTGCAGTAACCTATAAGGGGAAATAATCTGAAAAAGAATAGATATTTTTATTGACATCATCTATCAATGACAGATAAAATGTAACCTAAGCAAGGCCGATGGTGAGCACTTCTGATCCCGAAGCTTTCAATCATCTAAAGTTTGGACTCTGCCTATTTTCCAAGGCCCTTAATGGACATATGTGTAGCCGTAGCTTAAACATTCCCCAGTTTGGGGTTCGGGGAGGCACTGATTTGGAAAAATTACTGGTGTTCTCCGTACATGCACGGGACCATTTCTATGGCTAAAACATGCCTGTCACACCTAGAGGATGGTACACCGTTTGATCGGAAACAGTTTGGAAAAGGCACCTCATCTCCTCATCGCCTGGTGCTCGGGTTCACCCCTACAGCATCTTTCCTAACAATATCCTCACTTGGTGATATCAGCACCGTCAACATCCTGTTGCACACAGTTTGGAATTTGTCCGGAGGATGAAGCAGAAAGATGAGAAAAAATTAGAAACAAGTCCTAGGTGTTCGGACAGGCACATGCCACTCTAATTTCCAATCCGGAAGACAAATTCATCAAAGGCTAGAATTGCCCACGGAAACAGAATAGGGCTAGAGGAAATCCCGCTGTTTTGTGTCCAGTTTCCAAAAACACAAGTTGAAAAATGGAACTCAGGGGCACTAAAATTCATGAAACTGCAGAGTTGAAAATATCTATCGTCAAAAAATGTCTTGAGGTAAGTCACAGAAAGGACTTGTAAGCAAGGGAGAGTGGCAGGAAACAGATTTCAGGAGGTAGAAAGGACTCCCCATTAAAGCACAAGAAAAGGGGCTGAACATTGCCAATGATGCAGTTGGCCAAAAAGGGCGTATGCATTTTTTCTGAATATATTCAAGTAAAGGCCATACACACATTTTATCCAACCAAACAGGTGGGCACTGGAAATCTATACTACAAAATGTATCACTTCACATCGGTCAGAAGGGCCATCCACATAATGTGTAAACACCAGAAATGTAGGACAGGGTGAGGAGAAAAGGGAGCACTGTGAGGCTGATAGTGCAAATGTAATTTGCCAACGGCCACTCTGGAGAAGTGTATTGTGTTTGCTAAAACATCTAAAAAATGAGCTACAGAGCATAGGGCACTTGCACTCATGGGCGTATACCTTGGGAAAAACAAAAATCGACAGAAAACAGGCACCCCAACGTTTACCACCTCTCTGTTAAAAAGGGCCTCAACTTGGATATAACCTAAATGTCCCTGGAAGGATAAAATGGATAAAAGAGTTGGGGTACTTATGTAGAGTGGAATATTACTCATCCAGAAATCAATGAAATAAGGCCAGTTGTAACAACTCTTGAGGAGTTACATACGATCATTCTAAGTGACATATGACAGAAAGAAAAAGACACATATCAAAAGATGTCACTTAAAGGTGGAATCAAAAATGGCTACACATGAAATAAATTACAAAATAGAAACATAGTCAAATATGTAGAAAATAGACATAAGGCTACTAAATGGAAAAGGTGGGGAAGGGTGAGGTATTATCCAGGAGGTTGAAATTATCAAAGACACCATTCCAATTACCAAATTGAATAACTGAAAAGGCATACATGGTACCTCAAAGAACTGCACTCAGCGCACACAAGTCACTGGAAAATAATATATATGAGTGGTAAGCATCTGAAAAAGAATTTATTGTTGTCTCACAGTACATGAATCAAGTGGATGTACAGCAGCAAAAAACAGAGCTTTGAAAATCAGCTGTAACCAATATAAAAATAAATTTAAAAATATTTATAAAAACAGTGAGACAGACAAAACTTCTTACAACTTTTGTTGAAGGGCTACGATGTAACATGGATTGAACACATGTAGACCCACAGCAGGATGATATATAAGGCAGGAAGCTGTGCATGCTAAGAGATGTTAGAGAGGCTGGGTGAGTAAAGGCAGACCTTTTAAAGTAATACTGCCTGATTCCCATTCCTTGGGTCCCAAATCTGCAGGTTCAAGGGAATCTTCCAACAGAGAAAACATGCCTGGAATACTGAGACGAATGTACACCGTGTGACCAGGAAAGGTGTCTAAAATACACCTCATTTTTGATCTCCTGGTGCTGGGGTTCGCCTTTCCAGCCAAATTACTAACAATCTCCCCACTTGGAGAATCAGCACCTTTAACCTCCTGTTTCACACAGTTTGCAATTTGTGCAGAGGATAAACGGGAAGAGGGGGAACCAATGAGAGACTAGCTGTAGGAATTTTGACAGGCCCATGTCACTCTAATTTCCCATTAGGAAGAAGAATTAACCAAAGGCTCAGCCTGCCTCCCCAGAACAAGAATAGGGCCGGTAGCAATACAATGGTTTGGCGGCCACCTCACAAAAAATGCGAGTTGCAAAATGGGGCTCAGGAGCAAACAATTCAAAGACCTGCAAAGATAAAAATGATAACCAACGTCCAAAAATATATTCAGGTAAGGCAACGAAGAGGATCTGATTGAGAGGCAGAATTGCAGGAAACAGATTTCAAACGGTGGATTTGACTCACATTTAAAGCATATGAAAAGAAGCAGAATTTCTAAAATGATGCAGTTGGGCAAAAGGGTGTATGCGTTTTCTTCGTGAATATCTTCAGGAAAAAAACACATACAGAGTTTTTGGCCAACCAAGCAAGCGGGAAATGCAAATCTGCACAACAAAGAAGTCTCAATTTCCACTGCTCAGAAAGGCCATCCAAAAAATGTGTACAAACCAGAAATGCAGGAGAGGCCATGGAGAACAGGGAGCTAGTCACGCTGATGGGTGTGGTATAAATATCCAAGACCCACTCTGAAGAAGTGTATGCTGTTTCCTAAAACATCTAAAATACAAAGCTACCAAGCATAGGGCACTTCCACTCATGGGCATATAACTTGGGAAGACTAAATATCAACAAGAAACAGGCACGCCAAAATTTAAGCCTGCTCTGCATACAAGAACCTCAACTTCAGTACAACTTAAGTATTCCAGGAAAGAGAAAATAGCGTACAGAACTTGTGGTAATTTTGTACAACGAAATATCACTCAGACATGAAATCAATGTCATAAGGCCAGTAGCAGCATAATGAGTAGTTTTAGGTACGATGATTCTAAGTGAAATATGTCACAGAGAAAAAGAAACTTATCATAAGATATCACTTATGAAGGTCCTGTAAACATGGCTACACATGAACTGAGTTAGGAAAGAGAACAGGGTCTCACATTGAGAAAACACTCTTACGCCTGCTTAAGGGGAAAGGAGAGGTTGGGTGATGCATAAAACTAGACTTTGATATTAGCACTGGTACCATTCCATGAAGCAAATACAGAATAGACAAATCCTACACCTTCCTCTGTGAACGGGACTCAACACCCCGATTCCACACAGAGGAATATATCTGACTAGTAAGAATCTTAAAACCTATATATTGGTATGTCTCCATAAGGGAATCAAGTGTGTCTAGACAGGCATAAACACGTCGGTGAAAATCAGCTCAACCCCATTATAAAAATGAATTTCAAAAACAAACAAAAAAAAACAGCGAAATTCTTACAAAATTCCTTCAGGGGTTCTGATGAAACCTGGAACGACCCTATCTGCAAAGACAGCTAGATGAGACATAAGGCTGGACACTTGGGGCTGAGAGGACTTGTGAGATTGGGTGAGAAAATGCAGATCCTTTAAAGCAGTAATGCATGCCACCCATTCCATGGGTCCCAACTCTCCAGGTAGAAGGGAATATCAATACAGTTATAACATGTATGGGAAACCTAGAGAATGGAAACCCTGTGATGGCAAAAGATTTCTAAAGGCTCCTAATTTTTCCTCTCCTTGTGCTCCAGTTTGGCATTCCAACTGCTTTACTATCAATCTTTCAACTTGGAGAGTCAGCCCCTATAAGCTACTGGTTCGCACAGTTTGCAAATTGTGCAGTGGATGAAAGGAAAGAGGGAGAACAAATCAGAGAGTAGCTGTAGGCATTTGGATGGACACATGTCAGTCTAATTTGCCGTCCGGAAGGAAGAATTAACCAAAGCGTCAGCCTGCACCCCCGGAACCAGTGTAGGTCCTGTAGCAAAATTGTAGATTTGTGGTCAGCTCACAAAAACACGAGTTGAAAATTGGAGCTCAGGGGCACAGCAATTCACAAACCTGCAGAGTTATAAAGGACAACTCTCTTCCAAAAATCTGTTGAGGGAAGGCAACGAAGCAGACTTGAAAATGAGGCCGAATTGCAGAAAACATATTTCACGAGTTAAACTGGAATCGCCTTTAAAGCACAGGAAAAGCGTAACAACCTCGACAATGATGCACTTGCCGAAAAAGGGCGTATGCATTTTCTGCTGAATATATTCAGGAGAAAAGGCATACGCCCTTTCTGGCTAATCAAGCAACGCCGCAATAGAAATCCACACACCAAAGAATTGTCACTTCCCACCGGTCAAAAGGGACATCCGAAAATCTGTAAAAACCAGAAAATAAAGACAGAGATGACAAGAGCATGTTGCAATGTGATCCCAGGGGTCATGGAGGATTGTGATGACAAGGACATGTAGCATTGTGCTGACAAAGGCATGGAGCATTGTGATGACAAGGGTCACGGAGCACTGTGATGACAATCGTCACGGAGCATTGTGATTACATGGATCATGGAGCATTGGGATGAAAAGGGCATGGATCATTGTGATGACAAGGGTCTTGGAGCATTGGGATGACAAGGGCATGGAGCATAGTGATTACAGGGGTCTTGGAGCATTGTGATGAAAAGGGCATGAATCATTGTGATGGAAAAGGCATGGAGCTTTGTCATGACAGGGTTCAAGGAGCATACTGACGACAAGTGTCAGGGAGCATTGTGATGACAAGTGTATTGAGCATTGTGATGACAAAGGTCATGGAGCATTGTGATGAGAAACCCCTGTATAATTGTGATGACGAGCGTCATGGGGCATTGTGATGACAAGTGTTATGGAACATTGTGATAACAACGGTTTGGAGCATTGTGATGACAGAGGTCATGGAGCATTTTGATTTCATTGTGATGACAATAGCAAGAAGCATTATGACGATGGGCATGGTGCATTGTGATGACAGGGTTCATGGATCATTGAGATGAAAAGGGGCATGGAGCATTGTGATTAAAGTGGTCTTGGAGCATTTTGATGACAAGGGCATGGAGCATTGTGATGAGAAGTCAATGGAACATTATGATGACAGGCGTCATGGAGCTTTGTGATGACAAGGGCATGGAGCATTGTGATTACAAGGTCATGGATTATTGTGAAGAAAGGTGACAGGGAGCATTGCGATGACATAGGTCACGGTCCAATGAGATGACAATGGCATGGAACATTGTGATGACAAGTGTCATGGAGGACTGTGATGACAAAGGTAATGGAGCATTGTGATGACAAGGGCTTGGAGCATTGTGATGAGAAGTGTCATGGAGCATTGTGATGACAAGGGCATTTAGCATTGTGATGACAACGGACATTGGGAATTTTGATGACAAGGTATGAAGCATTTTGATGACAAAGGCATGGAGCTTGCTATGACAGGTGTCATGGGGCATTGCGATGACAGATGTATGGAGAATTGTGATGACAAGAGCATGTAACATTTTGATGAGAAGTGTCATGGAGCATTGTGATGAGAGTGGGCCTGGAGCATTGTGATGACAAGGGCATGGAACACTGTGATACATGGGTCATTGAGGATTGTAATGACAAGGGCATGGAGCACTGTGATGAGAAGGGCATCGAGCATTGTAACAAGCGTCATGGACCTTTGTTATGACAAGGGCATGGAGCAATGTGATGAGAGGCTTCATGGAGCATTGTGATGAGAAGACCATGGAGCCTTGTGATGACAAGTCTCATGGAGCATTCTGATGAAAAGGGGCATGGAGCATTGTGATTACATGGGTCTTGGAGCATTGTGATTACAAGTGCATGGAGAATTGTGAGAGAAGGCCAAGGAGCATTCTGATGACATGAATCATTGAGCTTTGTGATGACCAGGGCAAAGAGCATTGTGATTACAGTGGTCTTGGATCATTATGATGAAAAGGCTCTGGATCATTGTGATGAAAAAGGCATGGAGCCTTGTCATGACAGGGTTCAAGGAGCATACTGATGGCAAGAGTCAGGGAGCATTGTGATGACAAGTGCATTGAGCATTGTGATGACAAAAGTTATGGAGCATTGTTATGGGAAGACCATGGATAATTGTGATGACCAGCGTTATGGTGCATTGTGATGACAAGTGTTATGGAACATTGTGATCACAAGGGTTTGGAGCACTGTGATGACAGAGGTCATGTAGCATTTTGATTTCATTGTGATGACAATAGCATGAAGCATTATGATGATGGGCATGGTGCATTGTGATGAGAGTGTGCAAGGAGCATTGAGATGAAAAGGGGAATGGAGCATTGTGATTACAGGGGTCTTGTAGCATTGGGATGGCAAGAGCATGGAGTATTGTGATGGCAATGGTCATGGAGCATTTTCATGACTAGAGTCCCGAATCATTGTGTTGTCAAGGGTCATGGAGCATTGTGATGACAGGGGCATGGAGCATTGGTCTGACAAATTTCATGGATTATTGTGATGACAGTGGGCATGGCGCCTTTTGATGACAAGGGAATGGAGCATTGTGATGATAAGGTCATGGATTATTGTGAAGACAGGTGTCAGGGAGCATTGTGATGACATATGTCAAGGTGCATTGTGATGACAATGGCATGGAGCATTGTGATGCCAAGTGTCATGGAGGATTGTGATGACAAATGTAATGGAGCATTGTGATGACAAGGGCTTTGAGCATTGTGATGAGAAGTGTCATGGAGCATTGTGATGACAAGGTCATTTAGCATTGTGATGACAAGGGTCACAGAGCACTGTGATGAAAAGTTCATGGAGCATTGTGGTGACAAAGGTCACAGAGCCTTGTGTGATAGGGGCATGGACCATTGTGATGAGAAAGCTCATGAATCATTTTGATGCCTGGAGTCACAGAGCATTGTGATGACAGGGGTTATGGAGCATTGAGAGGAAAAGGGGCATGGAGCATTGTGATTACAGGGGTCTTGGACCACTGTGATGACAAGGGCATGGAGCATTGTGATGAGAAGGCCATGGAGTATTCTGATGACATGCGTCATGGATTATTGTGATGACAAAGGCATGGAACATTGTGATTATAGGGGTCTTGGAGCATTGTGATGACAAGGGGCATGGAGCCTTGGATGAAAAGGCCGGGGAACTTTGTGATGGCAGGGGTCATGGAGCATTGTTATGACAAGCGCCATGGAGCATGGCGATGACAAGTGCATGGAGAATTGTATTGACAATTGCATGTAACATTTTGATGAGAAGTGTCATGGAGCACTGTGATGACAAGGACATGTAGAATTGTGATGACCAGGGCATGGAGCCTTGTGATGGCAAGACAGTGGAGCATTGTGATGAGAAGACCATGGATAATTGTGATGATGAGCGTCATGGAGCACTGTAATGACAAGGGGCATGGAGCATTGTGATGACAGGTGTCATGGATCATTGTGATGACAAGGGTCATGGATCATTCTGATGACAAGCTTGTGGAGTAATGTGATGACAATGGCATGGAGCATTGTGATGAAAAAGGCATGGAGCCTTTTCATGACAGTGTTCAAGGATCATTCTGACGACATGTGTCAGGGAGCATTGTGATGACAAGTGTATTGAGCATTGTGATGACAATGGTAATGGAGCATTGTGATGAGAAGGGCATCGAGCATTGTGATGACAAGTGTTATGGAGCTTTGTGATGACAAGGGAATGGAGAAATGTGATGATAGGTTTCATGGAGCATTGTGATGACAATGGCATGGAGCATTGTGATGCCAAGGGTCATGGAGCACTGAGATGACAAGCGTCACGGAGCATTCTGATTACAGGGGTCATGGAGCATTGGGATGATAAGCGCATGGATCACTGTGATTTCAAGTGTCATGGAGCATTTTGATGACAAGAGTCCCGGATCATTGTGTTGTCAGGGGTCATGGAGTGCTGTGACGTCAGTGGTCATGGAGCATTGTGATGACAGGTGTAATGGAGCATTGTAATGGCAAGGTCATGGAGAATTGTGATGAGAAGGCCATGGAGTATTCTGATGACATGCATCATGGAGCTTTGTGATGACAAGGACATGGAGCATTGTGATTACTGGGGTCATGGAACATTGTGATGACAGTGGTGATGGAGTATTGTGATGACTAGTGATGGAACATTGTGATATTAGTGGTGAGAGAGCATTTTGATGAGAAGTGCATGGAGCATAGTGATGACAAGCTTTATGGAGCATTGTGATGACAATGTTGTGGAGCATTGTGATGACAAGCGCATGGAACATTATGATGACATGTGTCATGGAGCATTGTGCTGAGAAGCGCATGGAGCATTGTGATGACAAGGGTCACGGAGCATTGTGATGAAAAGTTCATGGAGCATTGTGGTGACAAAGATCACAGAGACCTGTGATGACGAGGGCATGGACCGTTGTGATGACAAAGGTCATGAAGCATTGTGATGACTGGAGTCACGGAGCATCGTGATGACAGGGTTCAAGGAGCATTGTGACGATAACGGCATGGAGCATTGTGATGACAAGGGCATGGAGCATTGTTATGACATGTTCATGGCTTATTGTGAAGACAGGTGTCAGGGAGCATTGTGATGGCATGTGTCATGGTCCATTGTGATGACAATGGCATGGAGCATTGTGATGCCAAGTGTCATGGAGCATTGTGATGACAAGGGTCATGGAGCATTGGGATATCAAGGGCATGGAGCATTGTGATGACAGGGGCATGGAGCATTGGTCTGACAAGTTTCATGGATTATTGTGATGACAGTGGGCATGGTGCATTGTGATGACAAGAGCATGGAACATTGTGATGACAACATCATGGATTATAGTGAAGACAGGTGTCAGGGAACATTTTGATGATATATGTCTTGGTCCATTGTGATGCCAATGACATGGAGCATTGTGATGACACATGTCATGGACGATTGTGATGACAAATGTAAAGGAGCATTGTGATGATCAGGGCATGGAGCAATGTGATGGCAAGACTGTGGAGCATTGTGATGAGAAGACCATGTATAATTGTGATGAGGAGAATCATAGAGCATTATGATGAAAAGAGCTATGGAGCATTCTGACATAAGATATCACTTATGAAGGAAATGTAAACATGGCTACATATGAACTGAATTAGGAAAGAGAACAGTGTCTCACATTTAGAAAACACTCTTATGCCTGCTTAAGGGGAAAGAGAGTTGGGGAGATGTACAAAACCAGAGTTTGATATTAGCACAGGTACCGTTCCATAATCCAAATACAGAATAGACAAGACCTACTCCTTCCTCAGTGAACGGGACTGAACACCCATAGTCCCCGCAGAGGAAAATATCAGAGTTGTAAGAATCTTAAAACCTATGTATTGATATGTCTCTATAAGGGAATGAAGTGTGTCTTGACTGTCATAAACATGGCAGTGAGAATCAGCTCAAACCCACTATAAAAAGGAATTTCAAATACAAAACAAAAATCTGGGAAAATCTTGACAATTCCTTCAGGGGCTCTGATGAAACCTGGAATGACCCTCTCTACAATAACAGCTGGATGTGGCATAAGGCTGGACACTTGGGACTGAGAGGATTGGTGAGATTAGGTGAGCAGATGCAGACCATTTAAAGCAATAATGCGTTGCACACATTCCAAGGGTCCCAAATCTCCAGGTTGAAGGGAATATTACTACAGCTATAACATGTATGGGAACCCTAGAGAATGGACACACTGTGAATATGAAAGGTTTCTAAAACTCAACTAATAGTCCCTCTCCTGTTGCTCCGGTTTGACTTTCCAACTGCTTTACTATCAATCTCCCAACTTGGAAAGACAGCCCTTTTAACCTCCTGGTTCGCACAGGTTGCCAATTTGGTAGAGGATGAAAGGGAAGAGGGAGAACCAATGAGAGAGTAGCTGTTAGGCATTTGGACTGGCACATGTCACTCTAATTTCCCGGAAGGAAGAAGAATTAACCAAAGTCTCAGCCACGCGCCAGGAACCAGTATAGGTCCTGAACCAAAATTTTGGAATTGCGGTCAGCTCACAAAAAACGAGTTGAAAAAAGGATCTTAGGGGCACAACAATGCACAAACTGTCAGAGAAATAAAGGACAACAATCGTCCAAAAATCTTTTGAGGGAAGGCAACGAGGCGGACTTGAAATCGAACCAGAATAGCAAGAAACAGCTTTCAAGAGGTACATTGGAATCACCTTTAAAGCACAGGAAGAGGGGCACAACTTCAACAATGATGCACTTGGCCAGAAAGGGCGTATGTGTTTTCTCCTGAATATATTAAGGAGAAAACGCATAAGTCCTTTTAGGCCAAGCAAGCAAGCGGGCAACGCAAATCTGACCTACAATGAAGTAACACATACCACCGGTCAAAAGGGACATACGCAAAATGTGTAAAAACCAGAAAGGCAAGGCAGGCCCTGGAGAACATGGAGCCTAGTTATGCTGATGGGCAGGATGTAAATTGCCAACTGCCTCTCTGGAGGAGTGCATTGTGTTCCCTAAAACAAGTAAACAACAGAGCTACACAGCCAAGGGCACTTCCAGTCTAGGGAATATAACTTGGGAAAAATGAAAATCAATAAGACATAGCCACCTCAAAATTTAGGGCTGCACTGCTTACAAGAACCTCAACTTGGGTACACCTTAAATATCCCAGGAAAGACAAAAATGGTTCAAAAAATTGTGGTATTTACATACGATGGAATATCCCTCAGCCATGAAATCAATGTCATAAGGCCAGTAGCATCAAAATGAGTGGATTCAGGTACGATGATTCTAAGTGAAATAAGTCACAGAGAAAAAGAAACTTATCATAAGATATCACTTATGAAGGTCCTGTAAACATGGCTACACATGAACTGAGTTAGGAAAGAGAACAAAGTCTCACATTTAGCAAAAACTCTTATGCCTGCTTAAGGGGGAAGGAGAGGTGGGGTGATGCATAAAACCAGAGTTTAATATTAGTACAGGTACCGTTCCAGAAACCATCAACGGAATAGACAAGACCTACACTTTCCTCTGTGAAAGGGACTCAAAACCCCATATTTCCTGCAGAGGTATATATCTGACTAGTAAGAAACTTAAAACCTATGTATTGATAAGTCTCCATAAGGGAATCAAGTGTGTCTAGACTGGCATAAACATGGCAGTTAGAATCAGCTCAAACCCACTATAAAAAGGAATTCCAAAAACAAAACAGTAAGATAGGGAAATTCTTGACAATTTCTTCAGGGGCTCTGATGAAAGCTGGAATGACACTGTATACAATGACAGCTGGATGTGGCATTAGGCTGTACACTTGGGACTGAGAGGATTTTTGAGATTTGGTGAGCAAATGCAGACCACTTAATGCAATAATGCGTGGCACACATTCCAAGTGTCCCCACTTTCCAGGTTGTAGGAAATATTACTACAGTTATAACATGTACGGGAAACCTAGTGAATGGACACAGTGTGAAAACAAAAGGTTTCTAAAACTCAACTAATAGTCCCTCTCCTGGTGCTCCGGTTTGAATTTCCAACTGCTTTACTATCAATCTCCCAACTTGGAGAGACAGCCCTTTTAACATTCTCTATCGCAGAAGTTGCCAATTTGGCAGACGATGAAAGGGAAGAGGGAGAAACAATGAGAAAGTAGCTCTTAGGCATTTGGACGGGCACATG
The DNA here is from genome assembly GCF_949752795.1 of Hyperoodon ampullatus. Lineage (NCBI taxonomy): Eukaryota > Metazoa > Chordata > Mammalia > Artiodactyla > Ziphiidae > Hyperoodon > Hyperoodon ampullatus. The sequence continues at coordinate 146,224,573 of NC_136913.1, read as the reverse complement.
ACACTCTAATTTCCCGGCAGGAAGAAGAATTAACCAAAGTCTCAGACACCAGCCGGGAACCAGTATAGGTCCGGAACCAAAATTTTGGACTTACGGTCAGCTCACAGAAAACGAGTTGAAAAATGGAGCTCAGGGGCACAGCAATTCACAAACTGGCAGAGTAGTAAAGGACAACAATCGTGCAAATATCTGTTGAGGTAAGGCAACGAGGCGGACTTGAAAGCGAGCCAGAATAGCAGGAAATGGATTTCAAGAGGTACATTGGAATCGCCTTTAAAGCACAGGAAGACGGGCACAACTTCGACAATGATGCACTTGGCCAAAAAGGGCGTATGCATTTTCTCCTGAATATATTCAGGAGAAAACGCATACGCCCTTTTTGGCTAAGCAAGCAAGCGGGCAAAGGAAATCTGCACTACAAAGGAGTATCATTTCCCAGTGGTCAAAAAGTACATCCGCAAAATGTGTAAAAACCTGAAAGGCAAGACAGGCAATGGAGAACAGGGAGCCTAGTTAGGCTGATGGGCAGGATATAAATTGCCAACTGCCTCTCTGGGGAGTGCATTGTGTTCCCTAAAAGAAGTAAACAACAGAGCTACAGAGCTAAGGGCACTTCCAGTCTAGGGAATATAACTTGGGAAAAATGAAAATCAATAAGACATGGCCACCTCAAAATTTAGGGCTGCACTGCTTACAAGAACCTCAACTTGGGTACACCTTAAATATCCCAGGAAAGACAAAAATGGTTCAAAAAATTGTGGTATTTACATACGATGGAATATCCCTCAGCCATGAAATCAATGTTATAAGGCCAGTAGCAGCAAAATGAGTGGATTCAGGTACGATGATTCTAAGTGAAATAAGTCACAGAGAAAAATAAATTTATCATAAGATATCACTTATGATGGTCCTCTAAACATGGCTACACATGAACTGAGTTAGGAAAGAGAACAGATCCTCACCTTTAGAAAACACTCTTGTGCCTGCTTAAGGGGGAAGGAGAGGTGGGGTGATGCATAAAACCAGAGTTTGATATTAGTACAGGTACCGTTCAAAAAACCAAATACGGAATAGAAAAGACCTACACTTTCCTCAGTGAAAGGGACTCAAAACGCCATATTTCCTGCACAGGAATATATCTGACTGGTAAGAATCTTAAAATCTATGTATTGATATGTCTCTGTAAGGGAATCAAGTGTGTCTAGACTGGCATAAACATGGCAGTGAGTATCTGTTCAAACCCACTATAAAAAGGAATTTCAAAAACAAAACAAAAAAACAGGGAAATTCTTTACAATTCCTTCAGGGGCTCTGATGAATCCTGGAATGACCCTATCTACACCGACAGCTGGATGTGGCATAAGGCTGCACACTTGGGACTGAGAGGATTGGTGAGATTCTGTGAGCAAATGCAGACCATTTAAAGCAATAACGCGAGGCCCACATTCCAAGGGTCCCTATTCTCCTGGTTGAAGGGAATATTACTACAGCTGTAACATGTACGGGAACCCTAGAGAATGGACACAGTGTGAATATGAAAGATTTCTAAAACTCAACTAATAATCCCTCTACTGGTGCCCCGGTTTGACTTTCCAACAGATTTACTACCAATCTCCCTACTTGGAAAGACAGCCTCTTTAACCTCCTGTTTCGCACAGATTACCAATTTGGCAGAGGATGAAAGGGAAGAGGGAGAACCAATGAGAGAGTAGCTGTTAGGCATTTGGGCGGGCACATGTCACTCTAATTTCCCGGAAGGAAGAAGAATTAACCAAATATTCAGCCACCTGCCGGGAACCAGTATAGGTCTTGAACCAAAATTTGGACTTGTGGTCAGTTCACAAAAAACGAGTAGAAAAATGGAGCTTAGGGGCACAGCATTGCACAAACTGACAGAGTAATAAAGGACAACAATCGTCCGAAAATCTGATGAGGGAAGGCAACGAGGCGGACTTGAAAGCGAGCCAGAATAGCAGGAAAAAGATTTTAAGAGGTACATTGGAATCGCCATTAAAGCACAGGAATAGGGGCACAACTTCGACAATGCTGCACTTGGCCAAAAAGGGCGTATGAGTTTTCTCCTGAATATATTCAGGAGAAAATGCATACGCCCTTTTTGGCCAAGCAAGAAAGCGGGCAATACATATCCGCACTACAATGAAGTGTCACATCCCACCGCTCAAAAGGGACATCCGCAAAATGTGTAAAATCCAGAAAGGCAAGATAGGCCCTGGAGAACAGAGAGCCTAGTTATGCTCACGGAAAGGATGTAAATTGCCAACTGCCTCTCTGGAGGAGTGCATTGTGTTCCCTAAAACAAGGAAACAACAGAGCTACAGAGTCAAGGGCCATTACAGTCTAGGGAATATACCTAGGGATAACTGAAAATAAATATGACAGAGCTACCCCAAAATTTAGGGCTGCACTGCTTACAAGAACCTCAATTGGGTACACCTTAAATATCCCAGGAAAGACAAAAATGACTCAAGAAATTGTGTTACTTACGTATGATGGAATATCAGTCAGCCATGAAATCAATGTCATAAGGCCAGTAGCTTCAAAATGAGTGGATTCAGGTACGATGATTCTAAGTGAAATAAGTCACAGAGAAAAAGAAACTTATCATAAGATATCACTTATGAAGGTCCTGTAAACATGGCTACACCTGAACTGAGTTAGTAAAGTGAACAGAGTCTCACATTTAGAAAACACTCTTATGCCTGCTTAAGGGGGAAGGAGAGGTAGGGTGATTTATAAAACCAGAGTTTAATATTAGTACAGGTACCGTTCCAAAAACCAATTACGGAATAGAAAAGACCTACAGTTTCCTCAGTGAAAGGGACTCAAAACGCCGTATTTCCCGCAGAGGAATATATTTGACTGGTAAGAATCTTAAAACGTATGTATTGATATGTCTCCGTAAGGGAATCAAGTTTGTCTAGACTGGCATAAACATGGCAGTGAGAATCAGTTCAAACCCACTATAAAAAGGAATTTCAAAAACAAAACAAAAAACAGGGAAATTCTTGACAATTTCTTCAGGGGCTCTGATGAAACCTGGAATGACCCTATCTACAACCACAGCTGGATGTGGCATAAGGCTGGACAGTTGGGACTGAGAGGATTGGTGAGATTCGGTGAGCAAATTCAGACACTTTAAAGCAATAACGAGTGGCCCACATTCCAAGGGTACCAATTCTCTAGGTTGAAGGGAATATTACTACAGCAATAACATGTACGGGAACGCTAGAGAATGGACACACTGTGAATATGAAAGATTTCTAAAACTCAACTAATAATCCCTCTACTGGTGCCCCGGTTTCACTTTCCAACAGATTTACTACCAATCTCCCAACTTGGAAAGACAGCCCCTTTAACCTCCTGGTTCGCACAGGTTGCCAATTTGGCAGAGGATGAAAGGGAAGAGGGAGAACCAATGAGAGAGTAGCTGTTAGGCATTTGGACGGGCACATGTCACTCTAATTTCCCGGAAGGAAGAAGAATTAACCAAAGTCTCAGCCACCCGCCGGGAACCAGTATAGGTCTTGAACCAAAATTTGGAGTTGCGGTCAGCTCACAAAAAACGAGTTGAAAAATGGAGCTTAGGGGCAGAGCAATGCACAAACTGTCAGAGAAGTAAAGGACAACAATCGTCTAAAAATCTGTTGATGGAAGGCAACTAGGTGGACTTGAAAGTGAGCCAGAATAGAAGGAAACAGATTTCAAGAGGTACATTGGAATCGCCTTTAAAGCACAGGAAGACGGGCACAACTTCGACAATGATGCACTTGGCAAGAAAGGGCGTATGTGTTTTCTCCTGAATATATTAAGGAGAAAACGCATATGTCCTTTTTGGCCAAGCAAGCAAGCGGGCAACGCAAATCTGAACTACAATGTAGTATCACTTCCCACCAGTCAAAAGGGACATCCGCAAAATATGTAAAAACCAGAAAGGCAAGACAGGCGCTGGAGAACAGGGAGCCTAGTTATGCTGATGGGCAGGATGTAAATTGCCAACTGCTTCTCTGGAGGAGTGCATTGTGTTCCCTAAAACAAGGAAACAACAGAGCAACAGAGCCAAGGGCACTTCCAGTCTATGGAATAAACCTTGGGAATATTGAAAATCAATAAGACGCAGCCAACGCAAAATTTAGTGCTGCACTGCTTACAAGAACCTCAACTTGGGTACACATTAAATATCCGAGGAAAGACAAAAATGGTTCAAGAAATTGTGTTATTTACGAACGATGGAATATCCCTCGGCCATGAAATCAATGTTATAAGGCCTGTAGCAACAAAATGAGTGGACTCAGGTACGATGATTCTAAGCGAAATAAGTCACAGAGAAAAAGAAACTTATCATAAGATATCACTTATGAAGGTCCTGTAAATATGGCTACACATTTACTGAGTTAGGAAAGAGAACAGAGTCTCACATTTAGAAAACACTCTTGTGCCTGCTTACGGTGGAAGGAGAGGTTGGGTGATGCATAAAACCAGAGTTTGATATTAGTACAGATACTGTTCCAAAAACCAAATACGGAAGAGACAAGACCTACATTTTCCTCAGTGAAATGGACTCAAAACCCCATATTTCTCGCAGAGGAATATATCTGACTAGTAAGAATCTTAAAACCTACGTATTTATAAGTCTCCATAAGGGAATCAAGTTTGTCTAGACTGGCATAAACATGGCAGTTAGAATCAGCTCCAACCCACTATAAAAAGGAATTTCAAAAACAAAACAAAAAAACAGGGATATTCTTTACAATTCCTTCAGGGGCTCTGATGAAACCTGGAATGACACTATCTCCAATGACAGCTGGATGTGGCATAAGGCTGGACAATTGGGACTGAGAGGATTGGTGAGATTTGGTGAGCAAATGCAGACCATTTAAAGCAGTAATGCATGGCACACATTCCAAGGGTCCCAATTCTCCAGGTTGTAGGGAATATTACTACAGTTATAACATGTACGGGAAACCTAGAGAATGGACACACTGTGAATACAAAAGGTTTCTAAGACTCAACTAATAGTCCCTCTCCTGGTGCTCTGGTTTGAATTTCCAACTGCTTTACTATCAATCTCCCAACTTGGAGAGACAGCCCCTTTAACTTCCTGGTTCGCACAGGTTGCCAATTTGGCAGAGGATGAAAGGGAAGAGGGAGAAACAATGAGAGAGTAGCTGTTAAGCATTTGGACGGGCACATGTCACTCTAATTTCCCGGCAGGAAGAAGAATTAACCAAAGTCTCAGACACCCGCCGGGAACCAGTATAGGTCCTGATCGAAAATTTAGGTCTTGCGGTCAGATCACAAAAAACGAGTTGAAAAATGGAGCTCAGAGCCACAGCAATTCACAAACTCGCAAAGTAATAAAGGACAACAATCGTCCAAATATCTGTTGAGGGAAGGCAACGAGGCGGACTTGAAAGCGAGCCAGAATAGCAGGAAAGAGATTTCAAGAGCTACATTGGAATCACCTTTAAAGCACAGGAATTGGAGCACAACTTCAACTATGATGCACTAGGCCAAAAAGGGTGTATGTGTTTTCTAGTGAATATATTCAGGAGAAAACGCATACATGCTTTTTGGCCAAGCAAGCAAGTGGGCAATGCAAATCTGCACTACAAAGAAGTATCATTTCCCCCGGTCCAAAGGGACATCTGCAAAATGTGTAAAATCCAGAAAGGCAAGAGAGGCAATGGAGAACAGGGAGCCTAGTTATGCTGATGGGCAGGATGTAAATTGCCAACTGCCTCTCTGGAGGAGTGCATTATGTTCCCTAAAACAAGGAAACAACAGAGCTACAGAGCCAAGGGCACATCCACGCTAGGGAATATACATTGGGAAAACTGAAAATCAATAAGATAGAGACACCCCAAAATTTAGGGCTGCACTGCTTACAAGAACCTCAACTTGGGTACAACTTAAATATCCCAGGAAAGACAAAAATGGTTCAAGAAATTGTGTTACTTACATACGATGGAATATCAGGCAGCCATGAAATCAATGTCATAAGGCCAGTAGCAGCAAAATGAGTGGATTCAGGTACGATGATTCTAAGGGAAATAAGTCACAGAGAAAAAGAAACTTATCATAAGATATCACTTATGAAGGTCCTCTAAACATGGCTACACATGAACTGAGTTAGGAAAGAGAACAGAGCCTCACCTTTAGAAAACACTCTTGTGCCTGTTAAGGGGGAAGGAGAGGTGGGGTGATGCATAAAACCAGAGTTTGATATTAGTACAGGTACCGTTCCAAAAACCAAATACGGAATAGAAAAGACCTACACTTTCCTCAGTGAAAGGGACTCAAAACGCCATATTTCCTGCAGAGGAATATATCTGACTGGTAAGAATCTTAAAATCTATGTATTGATATGTCTCTGTAAGGGAATCAAGTGTGTCTAGACTGGCATAAACATGGCAGTGAGTATCAGTTCAAACCCACTATAAAAAGGAATTTCAAAAACAAAACAAAAAAACAGGGACATTCTTTACAATTCCTTCAGGGGCTCTGATGAAACCTGGAATGACCCTATCTACACCGACAGCTGGATGTGGCATAAGGCTGGACACTTGGGACTGAGAGGATTGGTGAGATTCGGTGAGCAAATGCAGACCCTTTAAAGCAATAACGTGGGGCCCACATTCCAAGGGTCCCTATTCTCCTGGTTGAAGGGAATATTACTACAGCTGTAACATGTACGGGAACCCTAGAGAATGGACACACTGTGAATATGAAAGATTTCTAAAACTCAACTAATAATCCCTCTCCTGGTGCTCCGGTTTGACTTTCCAACAGATTTACTACCAATCTCCCAACTTGGAAAGACAGCCCCTTTAACCTCCTGGTTCGCACAGGTTGCCAATTTGCCAGAAGAAGAAAGGGAAGAGGGAGAACCAATGAGAGAGTAGCTGTTAGGCATTTGGACGGGCACATGTCACTCTAATTTCCCGGAAGGAAGAAGAATTAACCAAAGTCTCAGCCACCCGCCGGGAACCAGTATAGGTCTTGAACCAAAATTTGGAGTTGCGGTCAGCTCACAAAAAACGAGTTGAAAAATGGAGCTTAGGGGCAGAGCAATGCACAAACTGTCAGAGAAGTAAAGGACAACAATCGTCTAAAAATCTGTTGATGGAAGGCAACTAGGTGGAATTGAAAGTGAGCCAGAATAGAAGGAAACAGATTTCAAGAGGTACATTGGAATCGCCTTTAAAGCACAGGAAGACGGGCACAACTTCGACAATGATGCACTTGGCAAGAAAGGGCGTATGTGTTTTCTCCTGAATATATTAAGGAGAAAACGCATATGTCCTTTTTGGCCAAGCAAGCAAGCGGGCAACGCAAATCTGAACTACAATGTAGTATCACTTCCCACCGGTCAAAAGGGACATCCGCAAAATATGTAAAAACCAGAAAGGCAAGACAGGCGCTGGAGAACAGGGAGCCTAGTTATGCTGATGGGCAGGATGTAAATTGCCAACTGCTTCTCTGGAGGAGTGCATTGTGTTCCCTAAAACAAGGAAACAACAGAGCAACAGAGCCAAGGGCACTTCCAGTCTATGGAATAAACCTTGGGAATATTGAAAATCAATAAGACGCAGCCAATGCAAAATTTAGTGCTGCACTGCTTACAAGAACCTCAACTTGGGTACACATTAAATATCCGAGGAAAGACAAAAATGGTTCAAGAAATTGTGTTATTTACGAACGATGGAATATCCCTCGGCCATGAAATCAATGTTATAAGGCCTGTAGCAACAAAATGAGTGGACTCAGGTACGATGATTCTAAGTGAAATAAGTCACAGAGAAAAAGAAACTTATCATAAGATATCACTTATGAAGGTCCTGTAAATATGGCTACACATTTACTGAGTTAGGAAAGAGAACAGAGTCTCACATTTAGAAAACACTCTTGTGCCTGCTTACGGTGGAAGGAGAGGTTGGGTGATGCATAAAACCAGAGTTTGATATTAGTACAGATACTGTTCCAAAAACCAAATACGGAAGAGACAAGACCTACATTTTCCTCAGTGAAATGGACTCAAAACCCCATATTTCTCGCAGAGGAATATATCTGACTAGTAAGAATCTTAAAACCTACGTATTTATAAGTCTCCATAAGGGAATCAAGTTTGTCTAGACTGGCATAAACATGGCAGTTAGAATCAGCTCCAACCCACTATAAAAAGGAATTTCAAAAACAAAACAAAAAAACAGGGATATTCTTTACAATTCCTTCAGGGGCTCTGATGAAACCTGGAATGACACTATCTCCAATGACAGCTGGATGTGGCATAAGGCTGGACAATTGGGACTGAGAGGATTGGTGAGATTTGGTGAGCAAATGCAGACCATTTAAAGCAGTAATGCATGGCACACATTCCAAGGGTCCCAATTCTCCAGGTTGTAGGGAATATTACTACAGTTATAACATGTACGGGAAACCTAGAGAATGGACACACTGTGAATACAAAAGGTTTCTAAGACTCAACTAATAGTCCCTCTCCTGGTGCTCTGGTTTGAATTTCCAACTGCTTTATTATCAATCTCCCAACTTGGAGAGACAGCCCCTTTAACTTCCTGGTTCGCACAGGTTGCCAATTTGGCAGAGGATGAAAGGGAAGAGGGAGAAACAATGAGAGAGTAGCTGTTAACCATTTGGACGGGCACATGTCACTCTAATTTCCCGGCAGGAAGAAGAATTAACCAAAGTCTCAGACACCCGCCGGGAACCAGTATAGGTCCTGAACGAAAATTTAGGACTTGCGGTCAGATCACAAAAAACGAGTTGAAAAATGGAGCTCAGAGCCACAGCAATTCACAAACTCGCAAAGTAATAAAGGACAACAATCGTCCAAATATCTGTTGAGGGAAGGCAACGAGGCGGACTTGAAAGCGAGCCAGAATAGCAGGAAAGAGATTTCAAGAGCTACATTGGAATCACCTTTAAAGCACAGGAATTGGAGCACAACTTCAACTATGATGCACTAGGCCAAAAAGGGTGTATGTGTTTTCTAGTGAATATATTCAGGAGAAAACGCATACATGCTTTTTGGCCAAGCAAGCAAGTGGGCAATGCAAATCTGCACTACAAAGAAGTATCATTTCCCCCGGTCCAAAGGGACATCTGCAAAATGTGTAAAATCCAGAAAGGCAAGAGAGGCAATGGAGAACAGGGAGCCTAGTTATGCTGATGGGCAGGATGTAAATTGCCAACTGCCTCTCTGGAGGAGTGCATTATGTTCCCTAAAACAAGGAAACAACAGAGCTACAGAGCCAAGGGCACATCCACGCTAGGGAATATACATTGGGAAAACTGAAAATCAATAAGATAGAGACACCCCAAAATTTAGGGCTGCACTGCTTACAAGAACCTCAACTTGGGTACAACTTAAATATCCCAGGAAAGACAAAAATGGTTCAAGAAATTGTGTTACTTACATACGATGGAATATCAGGCAGCCATGAAATCAATGTCATAAGGCCAGTAGCAGCAAAATGAGTGGATTCAGGTACGATGATTCTAAGGGAAATAAGTCACAGAGAAAAAGAAACTTATCATAAGATATCACTTATGAAGGTCCTCTAAACATGGCTACACATGAACTGAGTTAGGAAAGAGAACAGAGCCTCACCTTTAGAAAACACTCTTGTGCCTGTTAAGGGGGAAGGAGAGGTGGGGTGATGCATAAAACCAGAGTTTGATATTAGTACAGGTACCGTTCCAAAAACCAAATACGGAATAGAAAAGACCTACACTTTCCTCAGTGAAAGGGACTCAAAACGCCATATTTCCTGCAGAGGAATATATCTGACTGGTAAGAATCTTAAAATCTATGTATTGATATGTCTCTGTAAGGGAATCAAGTGTGTCTAGACTGGCATAAACATGGCAGTGAGTATCAGTTCAAACCCACTATAAAAAGGAATTTCAAAAACAAAACAAAAAAACAGGGACATTCTTTACAATTCCTTCAGGGGCTCTGATGAAACCTGGAATGACCCTATCTACACCGACAGCTGGATGTGGCATAAGGCTGGACACTTGGGACTGAGAGGATTGGTGAGATTCGGTGAGCAAATGCAGACCCTTTAAAGCAATAACGTGGGGCCCACATTCCAAGGGTCCCTATTCTCCTGGTTGAAGGGAATATTACTACAGCTGTAACATGTACGGGAACCCTAGAGAATGGACACACTGTGAATATGAAAGATTTCTAAAACTCAACTAATAATCCCTCTCCTGGTGCTCCGGTTTGACTTTCCAACAGATTTACTACCAATCTCCCAACTTGGAAAGACAGCCCCTTTAACCTCCTGGTTCGCACAGGTTGCCAATTTGCCAGAAGAAGAAAGGGAAGAGGGAGAACCAATGAGAGAGTAGCTGTTAGGCATTTGGACGGGCACATGTCACTCTAATTTCCCGGCAGGAAGAAGAATTAACCAAAGTCTCAGCCACCAGCCGGGAAACAGTATTGGTCTTGAAGTAAAATTTGGACTTGCGGTCAGCTAACAAAAAACGAGTTGAAAAATGGAGCTTAGGGGCACAGCAATGCACAAACTGTCAGAGAAATAAAGGACAACAATCGTCCAAAAATCTGTTGAGGGAAGGCAACGAGGCAGACTTGAAAGCGAGCCAGAATAGCAGAAAACAGATTTCAAGAGGTACATTGGAATTGCCATTAAAGCACAGGAAGAGGGGCCCAACTTCGACAATGATGCACTTGGCCAGAAAAGGCGTATGTGTTTTCTCCTGAATATATTAAGGAGAAAACGCATAAGCCCTTTTTGGCCAAGAAAGCAAGCGGGCAACGCAAATCTGAAGTACAATGAAGTATCACTTCCCACCGGTCAAAAGGGATATCCGCAAAATGTGTAAAAACCAGAAAGGCAAGACAGGCCCTGGAGAACAGGGAGCCTAGTTATGCTGATGGAAAGGATGTAAATTGCCAACCGCCTCTCTGGAGGAGTGCACTGTGTTCCCTAAAACAAGGAAACAACAGAGCAACAGAGCCAAGGGCACTTCCAGTCTAGGGAATATACCTTGGGAATACTGAAAATCAATAAGAAAGAGCCACCGCAAAATTTAGTGCTGCACTGCTTACAAGAACCTCAACTTGGGTACACCTTAAATATCTGACGAAAGACAAAAATGGTTCAAGAAATTGTGTTACTTACGTATGATGGAATATCCCTCAGCCATGAAATCAATGCTATAAGGCCAGTAGCTTCAAAATGAGTGGATTCAGGTACGATGATTCTAAGTGAAATAGGTCACAGAGAAAAAGAAACTTATCATAAGATATCACTTATGAAGGTCCTATAAACATGGCTACACATGAACTGAGTTAGGAAACAGAACAGAGTCTCACATTTAGAAAACACTCTTATGCCTGCTTAAGGGGGAAGGAGAGGTGGGGTGATGCATAAAACCAGAGTTTGATATTAGTACAGGTACCGTTCCAAAAACCAAATATGGAACAGACAAGACCTACAGTTTCCTCAGTGAAATGTACTCATAACCCCATATTTCTCGCAGAGGAATATATCTGACTAGTAAGAATCTTAAAACCTATGTATTGATAAGTCTCCATAAGGGAATCAAGTGGGTCTAGACTGGCATAAACATGGCAGTTAGAATCAGCTCAAAGCCACTATAAAAATGAATTTCAGAAACAAAACAAAAAAACAGGGAAATTCTTTACAATTCCTTCAGGGTCTCTGATGAAACCTGGAATGACACTATCTACAATGACAGCTGGATGTGGCATAAGCCTGGACACTTAGGACTGAGAAGATTGGTGAGATTCGGTGAGCAAATGCAGACCATTCAAAGCAATAATTCGTGGCACACATTCCAAGGGTCCCAACTCTCCAGGTTGTATGGAATATTACTACAATTATAACATGTACGGGAAACCTAGAGAATGGACACAGTGTGAATACAAAAGGTTTCTAAAACTCAACTAATAGTCCCTCTGCTTGTGCTCCAGTTGGAATTTCCAACTCCTTTAATATCAATCTCCCAAGTAGGAGAGACCGCCCCTTTAACCTCCTGGTTCGCACAGGTTGCCAATTTGGCAGAGGATGAAAGGGAAGAGGGAGAACCAATGAGAGAGTAGCTGTTAGGCATTTGGACGGGCACATGTCACTCTAATTTCCCAGCAGGAAGAAGAATTAACCAAAGTCTCAGCCACCCGCCGGGAACCAGTATAGGTCCTGATCCAAAATTTTGGACTTGCAGTCAGCTCACAAAAAACGAGTTGAAAAATGGACTCAGGGGCACAGCAATGCACAAACTGGCAGAGTAATAAAGGACAACACTCGTCCGAAAATCTTTGGAGGGAAGGCAACTAGGCGGACTTGAAAGCGAGCCAGAATAGCAGGAAACAGATTTCAAGAGGTACATTGGAATGGCCTTTACAGCACAGGAATAAGGGCACAACTTCGACATTGATGCACTTGGCCAAAAAGGGCGTATGCGTTTTCTCCTGAATATATTCAGGAGAAAACGCATATGCCCTTTTAGGCCAAGCAAGAAAGCGGGCAATGCAAATCTGCACTACAATGAAGTATCACATCCCACCGTTCAAAAGGGACATCCGCAAAATGTGTAAAAATCAGAAAGGCAAGATAGGCCCTGGAGAACAGGGAGCCTAGTTATGCTGATGGAAAGGATGTAAATTGCAAACTGCCTCTTTGGAGGAGTGCATTGTGTTCCCTAAAACAAGGAAACAACAGAGATACAGAGCCAAGAGCAATTCCAGTCTAGGGGATATACCTTGGGAAAACTGAAAATCAATAAGACAGAGCCACCCCAAAATTTAGGGCTACACTGCTTACAAGAACCACAACTTGGATACACCTTAAATATCCCAGGAAAGACAAAAATGTTTCAAGAAATTGTGTTACTTAGATACGATGGAATATCAGTAAGCCATGAAATCAATGTCATAAGGCCAGTAGCTTCAAAATAGGTGGATTCAGGTACGATGATTCTAAGTGAAATAAGTCACAGAGAAAAAGAAACTTATCATAAGATATCACTTATGAAGGTACTGTAAACATGGCTACACATGAACTGAGTTAAGAAAGAGAACAGAGTCTCACATTTAGAAAACACTCTTATGCCTGCTTAAGGGGGAAGGAGAGGTGGGCTGATGCATAAAACCAGAGTTTGATATTAGTACAGGTACCGTTACAAGAACCAAATACGGAATACACAAGACCTACACTTTCCTCAGTGAAAGGGACTCAAAAGCCCATATTTCCCACAGAGGAATATAACTGACTGGTAAGAATCTTTAAACCTATGTTTTGATATGTCTCCGTAAGGGAATCAAGTTTGTCTAGACTGGCATAAACATGGCAGTGAGAATCAGTTCAAACCCACTATAAAAAGGAATTTCAAAAACAAAAAATAAAAACAGGGAAATTCTTTACAATTCCTTCAGGGGCTCTGATGAAACCTGGAATGACCCTATCTACAACGACAGCTGGATGTGGCATAAAGCTGGACACTTGGGACTGAGAGGATTGGTGACCTTTGGTGAGCAAATGCAGACCCTTTAAAGCAATAACGCGTGGCACACATTCCAAGGGTCCCAACTCTCCAGGTTGAAGGGAATATTACCTCAGCTATAACATGTACGGGAAACCTAGAGAATGGACACACTGTGAATACGAAAGGTTTCTAAAACTCAACTAATAATCCCTCTCCTGGTGTTCCGGTTTGACTTTCCAACTGCTTTACTATCAATCTCCCAACTTGGAGAGACAGCCCCTTTAACCTCCTTGTTCTCACAGGTGGCCAATTTTGTAGAGGATGAATGTGAAGAGGGAGAACCAATGAGAGAGTAGCTGTTAGGCATTTGGACGGGCACATGGCATTCTAATTTCCTGGCAGGAAGAAGAATTAACCAAAGTCTCAGACACCGCAGGGAAACAGTATAGGTCCTGAACCAAAATTTTGGACTTGCGGTCAGCTCACAAAAACGAGTTGAGAAATGGAGATCAGCGGCAGCAACGCAAAAACTGGCAGAGAAGTAAAGGACAACAATCGTCCGAAAATCTGTTGAGGGAAGGCAACGAGGTGGACTTGAAAGCGAGCCAGAATAGCAGGTAACAGATTTCAAGAGGTACATTGGAATCGTATTTAAAGCACAGGAATAGGGGAACAACTTTGACAATGATGCACTTGGCCAAAAATGGCTTATGCGTTTTCTGCTGAATATATACAGGAGAAAACGCATACACGCTTTTTGGCCAAGCAAGCAAGCGGGCAATCCAAATCTGCACTAAAATGAAGTATCACATCCCACCGGTCAAAAGGGACATCCGCAAAATGTGTAAAATTCAGAAAGGCAAGATACGCCCTGGAGATCATGGAGCATAGTTATGTTGATGGGCAGGATGTAAATTGCCAACTACCTCTCTGGAGGAGTGCACTGTGTTCCCTAAAACAAGGAAACAACAAAGCTACAGAGCAAAGGGCACTTCCAGTCTAGGGAATATACCTTTGGAAAACTGAAAATCAATAAGACAGAGACATCCAAAATTTAGGGCTGCACTGCTTACAAGAACCTCAACTTGGGTACAACTTAAATATCCAAGGAAAGACAAAAATGGTTCAAGAAATTGTGTTACTTACGTGCGATGGAATATCATTCAGCCATGAAATCAATGTCATAAGGCCAGTAGAAGCAAAATGAGTGGATTAAGGTACGATGATTCTAAGTGAAATAAGTCACAGAGAAAAAGAAACTTATCATACGATATCACTTATGAAGGTCCTGTAAACATGGCTACACATGAACTGAGTTAGGAAACAGAACAGAGTCTCACCTTTACAAAACACTCTTATGCCTGCTTAAGGGGGAAGGAGAGGTGGGGTGATGCATAAAACCAGAGTTTGATATTAGTACATGTACCGTTCCAAAAACCAACTACGGAATAGAAAAGACCTACACTTTCCTCAGTGAAATAGTCTCAAAACCCCATATTTCCCGCAGAGGAATATATCTGACTGGTAAGAATCTTTAAACCTATGTATTGATATGTCTCCGTAAGGGAATGAAGTGTGTCTTGACTGCCATAAACATGGCAGTGAGAATCAGCTCAAACCCGCCTTAAAAAGGAATTTCAAAAACAAAACAAAAAAACAGGGAAATTCTTTACAATTCCTTCAGGGGCTCTGATGAAACCTGGAATGACCCTATCTACAACGACAGCTGGATGTGGCATAAGGCTGGACACTTGGGACTGAGAGGATTGGTGAGATTCAGTGAGCAAATGCAGACCCTTTAAAGCAATAACGCATGGCACACATTCCAAGGGTCCCAAATCTCCAGGTTGAAGGGAATATTACTACAGCTATAACATGTACGGGAAACCTAGAGAATGGACACACTGTGAATACGAAAGGTTTCTAAAACGCAACTAATAATCCCTCTCCTGGTGCTCCAGATTGAATTTCCAACTGCTTTACTCTCAATCTCCCAACTTGGAAAGACAGGCCCTTTAACCTCCTTGTTCTCACAGGTGGCCAATTTTGTAGAGGATGAAAGGGAAGAGGGAGAACCAATGAGAGAGTAGCTGTTAGGCATTTGGACTGTCGCATGTCATTCTAATTTCCTGGCAGGAAGAAAAATTAACCAAAGTCTCAGACACCCGCCAGGAACCACTATAGGTCTTGAAACAAAATTTTGGACTTGAGGTCAGCTCACAAAAAACGAGTTGAAAAATGGAGCTCAGGGGCACAGCAATGCACAAACTGGCAGAGTAGTAAAGGACAACAATCGTCCGAAAATCTGTTGAGGGAAGGCAACGAGGCGGACTTGAAAGCGAGCCAGAATTGCAGGAAACAGATTTCAAGAGGTACATTGGAATCGCATTTAAAGCACAGGAATAGGGGCACAACTTCGAGAATGATTCACTTGGCCAAAAAGGGCGTATCCGTTTTCTCCTGAATATATTCAGGAGAAAACGCATACGTGCTTTTTGGCCAAGAAAGCAAGTGGGCAATGCAAATCTGAACTAAAAGGAAGTATCACTTCCCACTGGTCAAAAGGGCCATCCGCAAAATGTGTAAAAAACAAAAAGGCAAGATAGTCCCCGGAGAACAGGGAGCCTAGTTATGCTGATGGACAGGATGTAAATTGCCAACTGCCTCTCTGGAGGAGTGCATTGTCTTACCTAAAAGAAGGAAACAACAGAGCTACAGAGCCAAGGGCACTTCCAGTCTAGGGAATATACCTTTGGAAAACTGAAAATCAGTAAGATAGAGCCACCCCAAAATTTAGGGCTGCTTATGTTGATGGTTTACTTATGTAGAGTGGAATATTACTCATCCAGAAATCAATGAAATAAGGCCAGTTTTACCAACTCTGGAGGATTTACTTACGATCATTCTAAGTGACGTATGTCAGAAAGAAAAAGACACGTATCATAAGATGTCACTTAAAGGTGGAATCAAAAATGGCTACACATGAAATAAATTACAAAACAGAAACATAGTCAAATATGTAGAAAATAGACATAAGGCTGCTAAATGGAAAGGTGAGGAAGGGTGGGGTATTATCCAGGAGGTTGAAATTAACAAAGATACCATTCCAAGTACCAAATTGAATAACTGACAAGGCCTACACGGTACCTCAAAGAGCTGCACTCAGCCCACTCAAGTCCCTGGAAAATAATACATATGAATGGTAAGCATCTGAAAAAGAATGTATTGTTGTCTCACAGTACATGAATCAAGTGGATGTACAGCAGCAAAAAACAGAGCTTTGAAAATCAGCTGTAACCAATATAAAAATAAATTTAAAAATATTTAGAAAAACAGTGAGACAGACAAAAATTCTTACAACTATTGTTGAAGGGCTATGATGTAACATGGATTGAACACATGTAGACCCACAGCAGGATGATATATAAGTCTGGAAGCTATGCACGCTAAGAGATGTTAGAGAGGCTGGGTGAGGAAATGCAGAACTTTAAAAGAAATACTGCCTGATTCCCATTCCATGGGTCCCAAATCTGCAGGTTCAAGGGAATCTTCTGACAGCGAAAACATGCCTGGGAGACCGAGATGAATGTACACCGTGTGATCAGGAAAGGGGTCTAAAATGCACCTCATTTTTGATCTCCTGGTGCTGGGGTTCGCCATTCCAGCCAAATTACTAACAATCTCCCCACTTGGAGAATCAGCACCTTTAACCTCCTGTTTCACAGAGTTTGCAATTTGTGCAGAGGATAAACGGGAAGAGGGGGAACCAATGAGAGACTAGCTGTAGGAGTTTTGACAGGCACATGTCACTCTAATTTCCCATTAGGAAGAAAAATTAACCAAAGGCTCAGCCTGCCTCCCCAGAACCAGAATAGGGCCGGAAGCAATACAATGGTTTGGTGGCCAGCTCACAAAAAAGCGAGTTGCAAAATGGAGCTCAGGAGCAGACAATTCAAAGACCTGCAAAGATAAAAATGATAACCAACGTCCAAAAATATATTCAGGTAAGGCAACGAAGAGGATCTGAATGAGAGGCAGAATTGCAGGAAACAGATTTCAAAAGGGAGATTGGACTCACATTTAAAGCATATGAAAAGCAGCAGAATTTCTAAAATGATGTACTTGGGCAAAAGGGTGTATGTGTTTTTTTCCTGAATAACTTCAGGAAAAAAACACATACAGAGTTTTTGGCCAAGCAAGCAAGCGGGAAATGCAAATCTGCACAAAAAGAAGTCGCAATTTCCACTGCTCAAAAAGGCCATCCAAAAAGTATGTACAAACCAGAAATGCAGGAGAGGCCATGGAGAACAGGGAGCTAGTCACGCTGATGGGTTGTGTATAAATATCCAAGAGCCACTCTGAAGAAGTGTATGCTGTTTCCTAAAACATCTAAAATACAAAGCTACCGAGCATAGGGCACTTCCACTCATGGGCATATAACTTGGGAAGACTAAATATCAACAAGACACAGGCACTCCAAAGTTTAGGGCTGCTTTGCATACAAGAACCTCAACATCAGTACAACTTAAATATTACAGGAAAGAGAAAATTGCGTAAAGAACTTGTGGTAATTTTGTACAATTGAATATCACTCAGACATGAAATCAATGTCAAAAGGCCAGTAGCAGCATAATGAGTGGATTTAGGTACGATGATTCTAAGTGAAATAAGTCACACAGAAAAAGAAACTTATCATAAGATATCACTTATGAAGGTCCTGTAAACATGGCTCACATGAACTGAGGAAAGAGAACAGAGTCTCACATTGAGAAAACACTCTTATGCCTGCTTAAGGGGGAAGGAGAGGTGGGGTGATGCATAAAACCAGAGTTTGATATTAGCACATGTACCATTCCATGAAGCAAATACAGAATAGACAAAACCTACACCTTCCTCAGTGAACGGGAGTCAAAACCCCAATTCCCTGCACAGGAATATATCTGACTAGTAAGAAACTTAAAACCTATACATTGATATGTCTCCATAAGGGAATCAAGTGTGTCTAGACCGGCATAAACATATCGGTGAAAATCAGCTCAACCCCATTATAAAAATGAATTTCAAAAACAAAACAAAAAAACAGCGACATTCTTACACAATTCTTTCAGGGGATCTGATGAAACCTGGAATGACCCCATCTGAAAAGACAGCTAGATGAGACATAAGGTTGGACACTTGGGGCTGAGAGGACTGGTGAGATTGGCTGAGAAAATGCAGATCCTTTAAAGCAGTAATGCATGCCACCCATTCCATGGGTCCCAACTCTCCAGGTAGAAGGGAATATCAATACAGTTATAACATGTATGGGAAACGTAGAGAATGGACACCCTGTGATGGCAAAAGATTTCTAAAAGGCTCCTAATTTTTCCCCTCCTTGTGCTCCAGTTTGGCATTCCAACTGCTTTACTATCAATCACCCAACTTGGAGAGTCAGCCCCTATAAGCTCCTGCTTCGCACAGTTTGCAAATTGTGCAGTGGATGAAAGGGAAGAGGGAGAACCAATCAGAGAGTAGCTGTAGGCATTTGGACGGACACATGTCACTCTAATTTCCCGTCTGTTAGGAAGAATTATCCAAAGCGTCAGCCTGCACCCCCGGAAGCAGTATAGGTCCTGTAGCAAAATTGTGGATTTGCGGTCAGCTCACAAAAACACGAGTTGAAAATTTTAGCTGAGGGGCACAGCAATTCACAAACCTGCAGTTATAAAGGACAACTCTCTTCCAAAAATCTGTTGAGGGAAGGCAACGAAGCAGACTTGAAAATGAGGCAGAATTGCACAAAACATATTTCAAGTGGTAAATTGGAATCACCTTTAAAGCACAGGAAAAGCATAACAACTTCGACAATGATGCAGTTAGCCAAAAAGAGCGTATGCATTTTCTGCTGAATATATCCAGGAGAAAATGAATACGCCCTTTTTGGCCAATCAAGCAAGTGCTCAATGCAAATCCACCCTAGAAAGAATTGTCACTTCCCACCGGTCAAAAGGGACATCCGAAAATCTGTAAAAACCAGAAAATAAAGACAGAGATAACAATAGCATGTTGCAATGTGATCCCAAGGGTCATGGAGGACTGTGATGACAAGGTCATGGAGCATTTTGCTAACAAAGGCATGGAGCATTGTGATGACAAGGGTCACGGAGCACTGTGATTACAAGCGTCACGGAGCACTGTGATTACAGGGGTCATGGAGCGTTGAGATGACAAGGGCATGGATCATTGTGATGACAAGTGTTATGGAGCATTTTGATGACAAGAGTCCCGGATCACTGTGTTGTCAGGGGTCATGGAGGGTTGTGATGACAGTGGTCATGGAGCATTGTGTTGACAAGGGTCATGTAGAAGTGAGAAGAGAAGGTCATGGAGCTTTGGGATGAAAATGTTCAAGGAGTATTGTGATGACATGGGTCATGGAGCATTTGGATGAGAAGACCATGGAGAGTTCTGATGACATGCGTCATGGAGCTTTGTGATGACAAAGTCCTGGAGCATTGTAATGAGAAGACCATGGAGCCTTGTGATGACAGGTCTCATGGAGCATTCTGATGAAAATGGGCATGGAGAATTGTGATTAAAGGGGTCTTGGAGCATTGTGATGACAAGGGCATGGAGCATTGGGATGAGAAGACCATGGAGCGTTCTGATGACATGCGTCATGGAGCTTTGTGATGAAAAGGGCATGGACTATGGTGATTACAGGGGTCTTGGGGCATTGTGATGAAAAGGGCATGGATCATTGTGATGGAAAAGGCATGGAGCCTTGTCATGACAGGGTTCAAGGAGCATACTGATGACAAGTGTCTGGGAGAATTGTGATGACAAGTGTATTGAGCACTGTGATGACAAAGGTCATGGAGCATTGTGATGAGAATACCATGGATAATTGTGATGACGAGCGTCATGGGGCGTTGTGATGACAAGTGTTATGGAACATTGTGATCACAAGGGTTTGGAACATTGTGATGACAGAGGTCATGGAGCATTTTGATTTCATTGTGATGACAATAGCATGAAGCATTATGATGATGGGCATGGTGCATTGTGATGACAGGTTTCATGGAGCATTGAGATGAAAAGGGGCATGGAACATTGTGATTAAAGTTGTCTTGGAGCATTGTGATGACAAGGGCATGGAGCATTGTGATGAGAAGGCAATGGAGCATTCTGATGACATGCGTCATGGAGCTTTTTGATGACAAGGGCATGGAGCATTGTGATGACAGTGGCATTCAAAATTGGTCTAACAAGTTTCATGGATTATTGTGATGACGGTGGACATGGTGCATTTTGATGACAAGGGCATGGAGCATTGTGATTTCAAGGTCATGGAATATTGTGAAGACAGGTGACAGGGAGTGTTGTGATGACATATGTCATGGTCCATTGAGATGACAATGTCATGGAGCATTGTGATACCAAGTGTCATGGAGGATTGTGATGACAAATTAATGGAGCATTGTGATGACAAGGGCTTGGAGCATCGTGATGACAAGCGTCATGGAGCACTCTGATGACACATCTTGGTGCATTGTTAGGAGAAGGGCCATTGAGAATTTTGATGAGAAGGTCGTGAAGCATTGTGATGAAAAGTGCACCGAGCTTTCTATGACAGGGGTCATGGAGCATTGTGATGTACAATGCATGGAGAATTGTATTGACAAGAGCATGTAACATTGTGATGAGAAGTGTCATGGAGCATTTTGATGATAAGGACATGTAGAATTTTGATGACCAGTGCATGAAGCATTGTGATGGAAAGACCGTGGAGCACTGTGATGAGAAGACCATGGATAATTGTGATGATGAGCGTCATGGAGCACTGTAATGACAAGGGGCATAGAGCATTGTGATGACAGGTATCATGGATCATTGTGATGACAAGTGTCATGGACCATTCTGATGACAAGCTTGTGGAGAAATGTGATGACAATGGCATGGAGCATTGTGAGGAAAAGGGCATGGAGCATTGTGATGAAAAATGCTTGGAGCCTTTTCATGACAGTGTTCAAGGAGCATTCTGACAACAAGTGTCAGGGAGCATTGTGATGACAAGTGTATTGAGCATTGTGATGACAAAGGTCATGGAGCATTGTGATGACAGGCATCATGGATCGTTGTCATGACAAAAGTTATGGAACATAGTGATCACAAGGGTTTTGAGCATTGTGATGACAGAAGTCTTGTATCATTTTCATTTCAAGGTGCATGGAGCATTGTGATGACAAGGGCATGAATCATTGTGAACCAAAGATTCATGGAGGGTTTTGATGACAATGGGAAAGGAGTATTGTGATGACAAGCGCATGGAGCATTGTGATGACAAGGTCAGGTAGCATTTTGCTGACAAATGCATGGAGCATTTTGATGACAAGGGTCATGGAACACTGTGATGACAAGTGTCAAGGAACATTGTGATTACAGCGGTCACGGAGCATTGGGATGGCAAGGGCATTGATCACTGTGATGACAAGGGTCATGGAGCATTTTGATGACAAGTGTCTTGGATCATTGTGTTGTCCGGTGTCATGGAGCACTGTGATGACAGTGGTCATGGGGCATTGTGATGACAAGGGTCATGGAGCATTTTGATGAAAATGGGTGTGGAGCATTGTGATTACATGGGTCTTGGAGCATTGTGAAGAAAATGGCATGGGTGATTGTGATGCAAAAGGCATGGAGCCTTGTCAAGACAGGGTTCAAGGAGCATACTGCCGACAAGTGTCAGGGAGCATTGTAATGACAAGTGTATTGAGCATTGTGATGACAAAGGTCATGGAGCATTGTGATGAGAAGACCATGGATAATTGTGATGATGAGCATCATGGGGCGTTGTGATGACAAGTGTTATGGAACATTGTGATCACAAGGGTTTGGAGCATTGTGTTGACAGAGGTTATGGAGCATTCTGATTTCATTGTGATGACAATAGCATGAAGCATTATGATGATGGGCATGGTTCATTGTGATTACAGAGTTCATGGAGCATTGAGATGAAAAGTGGCATGGAGCATTTTGATTACAGTTGTCTTGGAGCATTGTGATGACAAGGGCATGGAGCATTGTGATGAGAAGGCCATGGAGCAGATTGATGACATGCGTCATGGAGCTTTGTGATGACAATAGCATGGAGCATTGTGATTACAGGGGTCTTGGAGCATTGTGATGACAAGGGTCATGGAGCCTTGGGATGACAAGGCCGTGGAACATTGTCATGACAGGGGTAAGGGAGTATTTTGATGACTAGTGATGGAACATTTTGATATCAGTGGTGAGAGAGCATTTTGATGCGAGGTACATGGAGCATTGTGATGACAAGTTTTATGGAGCATTCTGATGACAAGTTTGTGGAAAATTTTGATAACAAGCACATGGAGCATTGTGATAACAAGGGTCATGGAGCACTCTGCTGACAAAGGCATGGAGCATTGTGATGGCAAGGGTCACAGAGCATTGTGAATGTAATGTTCATGGAGCATTATGGTGACAAATTTCACAGAGCCCTGTGATGACGAGGGCATGGACCATTTTGATGCCAAAGGTCATGAAGCATTGTGATGACTGGAATCACGGAGCATTGTGATGACAAGGGCATGGAGCATTGTGATGACAGGGGCATGGAACATTGTTCTGAAAAGTTTCATAGATTATTGAGATGACAGTGGGCATGGCACATTGTGATGACAAGGGCATGGAGCATTGTTATGATAAGGGCATGAATCATTGTGCAGACAGGTGTCAGGGAGCATTGTGAATGACATATGTCTCGGTGCATTGTGATGACAATGGCATGGAACATTGTGAAGCCAAGTGTCATGGAGGATTGTGAAGACAAAGGTAATGGAGCATTGTGATGACACGGGCATCGAGTATTGTGATGACAGGCATCATGGAGCGTTGTGATGACAAGTGTTGTGGAACAATGTGATCAAAAGGGTTTGGAGCATTGTGATGACAGAGGTCATGGATAATTTTGATTTCAAGGAGCATGGAGCATTGTGATGACAGGGATCTTGGAGCATTGTGATGAGAAGATCATGGAGCATTGGGCAGAAAATATTCATGGGGTATTGTGATGACAGGGGTCTTGGAGCACTGTGATAACAAGGGCATGGAGCATTGTGATGAGAAGGCCATGGAGCATTCTGATGACATGTGTCATGGATGTTTGTGATGAAAAGGGGAATGGAGCATTGTGATTACTGGGGTCTTTGAGCATTGTGATGAAAAGGGCATGGATCATTGTGATGAAAAAGGCATGGAGCCTTGTCAGGGCAGGGTCCAAGGAGCATACTTTCGACAAACGGTCTTGGAGCATTGTGATGAAAAGGGTCATGGAGTCTTGTGATGACAAGGCTGTGGATCCTTGTGATGGCAGGTGTCATGGAGCATTTTTATGACAGGGGGAATGGAGCATTGTGATGACAAGGGCATGGAGCATTGGTCTGAAAAGTTTCATGGATTATTGTGATGAGAGTGGGCATGGAGCATTGTGATGACAAGCATCATGGAGCTTTGTGATGACAACGTCATGGAGCAATGTGATGAGAGGGTTCATGGAGCATTGTGATGACAATGCCATGGAGCATTGTGATGCCAAGGGTTATGGAGCCTTTTGATGACAAGGGCATGGAGCATTTGTGTGAAAAGTTTCATGGATTATTGTGATGAGTGTGGGCCTGGAGCATTGTGATGTCAAGGGCAAGGAACACAGTGATACAGGGATCATGGAGGATTGTAATGACAAGGGCATGGAGCACTGTGATGAGAAGAGCATCGAGCATTGTGATGACAAGCGTCATGGAGCTTTGTGATGACAAGGGCATGGAGCAATGTGATGAGAGGGTTCATGGAGCATGGTGAAGACAATGGCATGGAACATTGTGATGCCAAGGGTCATGGAGCACTGGGATGACAAGCGTCACAGAGCATTCGGATTACAGGTGTCATGGAGCATTGGGATGACAAGCGCATGGATCATTGTGATGACAAGTGTCTTGGAGCATTTTGATGACAAGAGTCGCAGATCATTGTGTTGTCTGGGGTCAGGGAGCGCTGTGATGACAGTGGTCATGGATCATTGTGATGACAGGTGTAATGGAGCATTGTGATGGCAAGGGCATGGAGCATTGTGATGAGAAGTCCATGGAGCATTTTGATGACATGCATCATGGAGCTTTGTGATGACAAGGACATGGGGCACTGTGATTACAGTGGTCATGGAACATTGTGATGACAGGGGTGAGGGAGTATTGTGATGACTAGTGATGGAACATTGTGATATCAGTGGTGAGAGAGCATTTTGATGAGAAGTGCATGGAGCATTGTGATGACAAGTTTTATGGAGCATAGCGATGAAAAGGATGTAGAGCATTGTGATGAAAAGTTCAAGGCACATTGTGATGTCATGGGTCATGGAGCATTGTGCTGAGAAGGGCATGGAGCATTGTGATGAAAAGGGACATGGAGCACTGTGATGTACAGGTCATGGAGCATTGTGATGGCAAGACCGTGGAGCATTGTAATCGCAAGACCATGGAGCATTTTGATGACGAGTGTCATCGAGCACTGTAATGACATGGGGCATGGAGAATTGTGATGACAAGGGTCATGGAGCATTCTGATGACAAGCTTGTGGAGTACTGTGATGACAATGGCATGGAGCATTGTGATGAAAAAGGCATGGAGCGTTGTGATGAAAAAGGCATGGAACCTTTTCATGACAGGGATCAAGGAGCATTCTGACATCAAGTGTCAGGGAGCATTGTGATGACATGTGTGTTGATCATTGTGATGCCAAAGGTCATGCAGCATTGTGATGACAAGGGAATGGAGTATTGTGATGACAGGTATCATGGAGCGTTGTGATGACAAGTGTTATGGAACAATGTGATCAAAAGGATTTATAGCACTGTGATGACAGAGGTCATGGATCATTTAGATATCAAGGAACATGGAACATTGTGATGACAGGGGTCATGGAGCATTGTGATGAGAAGATCATGGAGTATTGAGCTGAAAAGGTTCATGGAGTATTCTGATGAAACGGGTCATGGAGCATTGTGATGACAAGGTCCTGGAGCACTCTGATGAGAAGACCATGGAGCCTTGTGATGAGAAGTCTCATGGAGCATTCTGATGAAAAGGGGCAAGGAGCATTGTGATTACAGGGGTCTTGGAGCATTGTGATTACAAGGGCATGGAGCATTGTGATGAAAAAGGCATGGAGCCTTGTCATGACAGGGTTCAAGGAGCATACTGATGGCAAGAGTCAGGGAGCATTGTGATGACAAGTGTATTGAGCATTGTGATGACAAATGTTATGGAGCATTGTGATGGGAAGACCATGGATAATTGTGATGACGAGCGTCATGGGGCGTTGTGATGACAGGTGTTATGGAACACAGTGATCACAAGGGTTTGGAGCATTGTGATGACAGAGGTCATGGAGCATTTTGATTTCATTGTGATGACAATAGCATGAAGCATTATGATGATGGGCATGGTGCATTGTGATGACAGTGTTCATGGAGCATTGAGATGAAAAGGGACATGGAGCATTGTGATTACAGGTGTCTTGGAGCATTGTGATGACAAGGGCATGGAGCATTTTGAATGAGAAGGCCATGGAGCATTCTGATGACATGCGTCATGGAGCTTTGTGATGAAAAGGGCATGGAGCATTTGTCTGAAAATTTTCATGGATTATTGTGATGAGAGTGGGCATGGAGCATTGTGATGACAAGGACACGGAACACTGTGATACATGGGTCATGGAGGATTGTAATGACAAGGTCATGGAGCATTGTGATGAGAAGGGCATCGAGCATTGTGATGACAAGCGTCATGGAGCTTTGTGATGACAAGGGCATGGAGCAATGTAATGAGAGTCTTCATGAAGAATTGTGATGACAATGGCATGGAGCATTGTGATGCCAAGTGTCATAGTGCATTTTGATGACAAGGGAGTGGTGCATTGTGATGATAACGGCATGAAGCATTGTGATGATAGGGGTCATGGAACATTGTGATGACAGGGGTGAGGGAGTATGGTGATGACTAGTGATGGAACATTGTGATATCAGTGGTGAGAGAGCATTTTCATGAGAAGTGCATGGAGCATTGTGATGACAATGTTTATGGAGCATTGTGATGACAAGGATGTGGAGCATTGTGATGACAACCGCATGGCACATTGTGATCACATCGGTCATGGAGCATTGTGCTGACAAGCTCATGGAGCATTGTGATGACATGTGTAATGGAACATTGTGCTGACAAAGGCATGGAGCATTGTGATGCCAAGGGTCACAGAGCATTGTGATGAAAAGTTCATGGAGCATTGTGGTGACAAAATTCACAGAGACTTGTGATGTTGAGGGCATGGACCATTATGATGACAAAGACTTGAGGCATTGTGATGACTGGAGTCATGGAGCATTGTGATGACAGGTGTCATGGAGCATTGTGATGACAAGTGCATGGAGCATTGTGATGACAGGGGCATGGAGCATCGGTCTGAAAAATTTCATGGATTATTGTGATGACAGTGGGCATTGCACATTGTGATGACAAGGGCATGGAGCACTATGAAGGAAATGTCATGGAGTATTGTGAAGTCAGGTATCAGGGAGCATTGTGATGACCTATGTCATGGTGCATTGTGATGACAACGGCATGGAGCATTGTGATGACAAGTATCATGGAGGATTGTGATGACAAAGGTAATGGAGCATTGTGATGACAATGGTCATGGAGCATTGTGATGAAAAGGGCATGGAGCATTGTGATGACAAGGGCTTTTGAGAATTTTGATGACAAGGTCGTGAAGCGCTGTGATGAAAAGCACATGGAGCTTGCTATGACAGGGGTCATGGAGCATTGTGATGACAAGTGCATGGAGAATGTGATTACAAGAGCATGTAACATTGTGATTTGAAGTGTCATGGAGCATTGTGATGGTGAGACAGTGAAGCATTGTGATGAGAAGACCATGGATAATTGTGATGACGAGCGTCATGGAGAACTGTAATGACAAGGGGCCTGGAGCATTGTGATGACAGGTGTCATGGAGCATTGTGATGACAGGGGTCATGGAGCATTGTGATGACAAGCTTGTGGAGTACTGTGATGACAAGGTTGTGGAGCATTGTAATGACAAGCGCATGGTGCATTGTGATGACACAAGTCATGGGGCATTGTGCAGACTAGCGCATGGAGCATTGTGATGAATATTGTCATGGAGAATTGTGCTGACAAAGGCATGGAGCATTGTGATGACAAGGGACACAGAGCATTGTGATGAAAATTTCATGGAGAGTGTGGTGACAAAGATCACAGAGCCTTATGTGACGAGGACATGGACCACTGTGAGGACAAAGGTCATGAATCATTGTGATGACTGGAGTCACGGAGCATTGTGATGACAGGAGTCATGGAGCATTGTGATGACAAGGGCATGGAGCAATGTGATGACAGGGGCATGGAATATTGGTCTGACAAGTTTCATGGATTATTGTGATGACAGTGGGCATGGAGAATTGAGATGAAAAGGGCATGGAGCATTGTGGTGACAAAGGTCACAGAGCCTTGTGTGACGAGGGCATGGACCATTGTGAGGACAAAGGTCATGAAGCATTGTGATGACTGGAGTCACGGAGCATTGTGATGAAAATTTCATGGAGCAATGTGGTGACATATTTCACAGAGCCTTTTGATGACGTGGGCATGGACCATTGTGATGACAAGGTCCTTTAGCATTGTGATGAGAGGACCATGGAGCCTTGTGATGACAATTCTCATGGAGCATTCTGATGAAAAGGGGCATGGAGAATTGTGATTACAGGGGTATTGGATCCTTGTGATGAAAAGGCCGTAGCACATTGTGATGGCAGGCGTCATGGAGCATGGTTATGTCATGGGCAATGGAGCATTGTGATGACAAGGGCATCGAGCATTGGTCTGAAAAGTTTCATGGATTATTGTGATGAGAGTGGGAAAGGAGCATTGTGATGACAAGGGCATGGAACACTGTGATACATGGGTCATGTAGGATTGTAATGACAAGGGCATGGAGTAATGTGATGAGAGGGTTCATGGAGCAATGTGATGACAAGAGCATGGAGCATTGTGATGACAAGGGTCATGGAGCATTTTGATGACAAGATTCCCAGATCATTGTGTTGTCAGGGGTCAAGGAGCGCTGTGATGACTGTGGTCATGGAGCATTGTGATGACAGGGTCATGGAGCATTGTGAAAAGTAGGTCATGGAGCATTGCTCTGAAAATATTCATGGAGTATTGTGATGACAGGGGTAATGGGGCATTGTGATGACAAGGGAATGGAGTATTGTGATGACAAGGTCCTGGGGCATTGTGATGAGAAAACCATGGAGCCTTGTGATGACAAGTCTCATGGAGCATTCTGATGAAAAGGTGCATGGAGCATTGTGATTACAGGGGTCTTGGAGCATTGTGATGAAAATGATATAGATCATTGTGATGAAAAATGCATGGAGCCTTGTCATGACAGTGTTCAAGGAGCATACTGACGACAAGTGTCAGGGAGCATTGTGATGACAAGTTTATTGAGCATTGTGATGAGAAAGGTCATAGAGCACTGTGATGAGAAGACCATGGATAACTGTGATGATGAGCGTAATGGTGCATTGTGATGACAATGGTTATGGAACATTGTGATCACAAGGGTTTGGAGCATTTTGATGACAGAGGTCATGGAGCATATTGATTTCATTGTGATGACAATAGCATGAAGAATTATTATGATGGACATGGTGCATTGTGATGACAGGGTCATGGAGCAATTTGATGAAAAGTGTCATGGAATATTTTGATGACAGTGGTTTTGGAACATTGTAATGTCAGGGGTCTTGGAGCATTGTGATGAAAAGGGTGATGGAGCATTCTGATGACAGAGGATATGGAACATTTTGATGTCAGGGGTCATGGAGCACTGTGATGACATGTGCATGGAGCATTGTGATGACAAGGTCATGTAGCATTTTGCTGACAAAGGCATGGAAAATTGTGATGACAAGTGTCAGGAGCTCTGTGACGACAAGCGTCAAGGAGCATTGTGATTACATGGGTCATGGAGCATTGGGATGTCAAGCGCATGGAACATTCTGATGTCAAGTGGCATGGATCATTTTGATGACTGTCGTCATGTAGCATTGTGGTGATATGGGTCATGGAGTTTTGTGATGAGAAGGTCATGGGGTATTGGGCTGAACATGTTCATGGAGTACTGTGATAACAGGGGTCATGGAGCATTGTGATGAGAAGGGAATGGAGCAATGTGATGAGAAGTTCCTGGAACATTGTGATGAGAGGGCCATGGAGCCTTGTGATGACAAGGGTCATGGAGGCTTGTGATGACAAGGCCATTGAACATTGTGATGACATTGGTCATGGAGCATTATTATGACAGGGGTAATGGAGCATTGTGATGACAAGTGCATGGGGAATTGGTGTGAAAATTTTGATGGATTATTGTGATGAGTTTGGTCATGGAACATTGTGATGAAAAGGGCACGGAACACTGTGATACATAGATCATGCAGGATTGTAGTGACAATGGCATGGAGCATTGTGATGAGAAGGGCATCGAGCATTGTGATGACAAGCGTCATGGAGATTTGGGATGAAAAGTGCATGGAGCAATGTGATGAGAGTGTTCATGGAACATTGTGATGACAATGGAATGGAGCATTGTGATGCCAAGGGTCATGGACCTTTGTTATGACAAAGGTCATGGAGCATTTTGATGACAAGGGCGTGGTGCATTGTGATGAGAAGGACAGGGAGCATTGTGATGACAGGGTCATGGAGCAATTTGATGAAAAGTGTCATGGAACATTTTGATGACAGGTGTTATAGAACATTGTGATGTCAGGGGTCATGTAGCTTTGTGATGAAAAGGGTCATGGAGCATTTTGATTACAGGGGTTATGGAACATTGTGATGTCAAGAGTCATGGAGCATTGTGATGATAAGGGCATGTAGCATTGTGATGACAGGGGTGAGGGAGTATTGTGATGACTAGTGATGGAACATTGTGATATATGTAGTGAGAGAGCATTTTGATGAGAAGTAAATGGAGCATTGCGATGACAAATGTTATGGAGCATGGAGATGAAAAGGATGTGGAGCATTGTGATGAAAAGCGCATGGCGCATTGTGATGACATTTTTCATGGAGCATTGTGCTGACAAGCGCATGGAGCATTTTGATGAAAAGTGTCATGGAGCATTGTGCTGACAAAGGCATAGAACATTATGATGACAAGGGACACAGAGCATTGTGATGAAAATTTCATGGAGCATTGTGGTGACAAATATCACAGAGCCTTGTGTGAAGAGGGCAAGGATCATTAGTCTGAAAAGTTTCATGGATTATTGTGATGACAGTGGGCATGGAAAATTGTGATGACAAGGATATGGAGCATTGTGGTGACAAAGGTCACAGAGCCTTTTGTGACGAAGGCATGGACCATTGTGATGACAAAGGTCATGAAGCATTGTGATGACTGGAGTCACGGAGCATTGTGATGACAGGGGTCATGGAGCATTGTGATGACAAGGGCATGGAGCATTGTGAGGACAGGGGCATGGAACATTGGTCTGACAAGTTTCATGGATTATTGTGATGAGAGTGGGCATGGCACATTGTGATGACAAGGGCATGGAGCATTGTGATGACAAGGTCATGGAGTATTGTGAAGACAGGTGTCAGGGAGCACTGTGATGACATATATCATTGTCCATTGTGATGACAATGGCATGGAGCATTGTGATACCAAGTGTCATGGAGGATTGTGATGACAAAGATAATGGAGCATTTTGATGACAAGGGCTTGGGACATTGTGATGACAAGCGTCATGGAGCATTGTGATGACAAGGGCATGGATCATTGTCATGACAAGGGCCATTGAGAATTTTGATGACAACGTCGTGAAGCATTGTGATGACAAGCACATGGAACTGGCTATGACATGGTACATAGAGCATTGCGATGACAAGTGCATGGAGATTTGTGATGACAAATCATGTGACATTGTGATAAGAAGTGTCATGAAGCATTGTGATGACAAGGACGTGGAGAATTGTGATGACATGGGACATGGAGCATTGTGATGGCAAGACCGTGGAGCATTGTGATGAGAAGATCACAGATAATTTTGATGACGAGCGTCATGGAGCACTGTAATGAAAAGGGGCATGGAGCATTGTGATTACAGGGGTCTTGGAGCACTGTGATGACAAGTGAATGGAGCATTGTGATCAGAAGGCCCCGGAGCATTCTGATGACATGCATCATGAATCATTGTGACGACAAGGGCATGGAGCATTGTGATTACAGAGGTTTTGGAGCACTGTGATTACAAGGGTCATGGAGCCTTGGATGACAATGCCGTGGAACACTGTGATGGCATGTGTCTTGGAGCATTGTTATGACAGGGGTAATGGAGCATTGTGATGAGAAGGGCATGGAACATTGGTCTGAAAATTTCATGGATTATTGTGATGAGATTCTGCATGGAGCACTGTGATGACTAGGGCACAGAACACTGTGATACATGTGTCATGGAGGATTGTAATGACAAGGGCATGGAGCATTGTGATGAGAATAGTATCGAGCATTGTGATGACAAGCGTCATGGAGCATTGTGCTGACAAGGGCATGGAGCAATGTGATGAGAGGTTTCATGTAGCATTGTGATGAAATGGCATGGAGCATTGTGATGACAAGAGTCATGGAGCTTTGTGATGACAAAGGTCATTGAGCATTTTGATGACAAAGTCGTGGTGCATTGTGATGAGAAAGGCAGGGAGCATTGTGATGACAATGGCACAGAACACTTTGATACATGGGTCATGGAGGATTGTAATGACATGTTCATGGAGCATTGTGATGAGAAGGGCATCGAGCATTGTTAAGACAAGTGTCATGGAGGTTTGTGATGACAAAGACATGGAGCAATGTGATGAGAGGCTTCATGGAGCATTGTGATGACAATGGCATGGAGCATTGTGATGCCAAGGGTCATGGAGCTTTGTGATGACAAAGGTCATGGGGCATTTTGATGACAAGGTCGTGGTGCATTGTGATGAGAAGGGCAGGGAGCATTGTGCTAACAGGGTCATGGAGCAATTTGGTGAAAAAGGTCATGGAATATTTTGATTAGTGATTATGGAACATTGTGATGTCAGGGGTCATGGAGCATTTTGATGATAATGGCATGTAGCATAGTGATGATAGGGGTCATGGAATATTGTGATGACAGCGGTGAGGGAGTATTGTGAAG
This sequence comes from Hyperoodon ampullatus, assembly GCF_949752795.1. Taxonomy (NCBI): domain Eukaryota; kingdom Metazoa; phylum Chordata; class Mammalia; order Artiodactyla; family Ziphiidae; genus Hyperoodon; species Hyperoodon ampullatus. The sequence continues at coordinate 146,191,727 of NC_136913.1, read as the reverse complement.
ACTACTGCTGGAACATTGTGATATCAGTGGTGAGAGATCATTTTGATGAGAAGTGCATGGAGCATTGTGATGACACGTTTTATGGAGGTTTGTGATGACAAGGATGTGGAGCATTGTGATGACAAGCGCATGGTGCATTGTGATGAAATGGGTCAAGGAGGATTGTGCTGAAAAGCACATGGAGCATTGTGATGACAAGTGTCATGGATGATTGTGCTGACAAAGGCATGGTGCATTATGATAACTAGGGTCAGAGAGCATTGTGATGAAAAGGGCATGGATCATTGTGATGCAAAATTCATGGAGCCTTGTCATGACAGGGTACAAGGAGCATACATCTGACAAGTGTTAGGGAGCATTGTGATGACAACTGTATTGAGCATTGTGATAACAATGGTCAAGGAGTATTGTGAATAGAAGGCCATGGATAATTGTGAAGATGAGCGTCATTGGGCGTTGTGATGACAAGTGTTATGGAACATTGTGATCACAAGGGTTTGGAGCATTGTGATGACAGAGGTCATGGAGCATTTTGATTTCATTTTGATGACAATAGCATGAAGCATTATGATGATGGGCATGTTGCATTTTGCTGACACGGTTCATGGAGCATTGAGATGAAAAGGGGCATTGAGCATTGTGATTACAGGGGTCTAGGATAATTGTAATGACAAGGGCATGGAGCATCGTGAATGAGAAGGCCATGGAGCATTCTGATGACATGCGTCATGGAGCCTTGTGATGACAAGGGTCATGGAGCATTGTGCTGACAAATTCATGGAACCTTGTGATGACAACGGTCACAGAGCATTGTGATGAAAAGTTCATGGAACATTGTGGTGACAATGGTCACAGAGCCTTGTGATGACGAGGTCAAGTACCATTGTGATGACAAAGGTCATGAAGCATTGTGATGACTGGAGTCACGGAACATTGTGATGACAAGGGTATGGAGCATTCTGATGACAGGGGCATGGTGCATTGGTCTGACAAGTTTCATGGTTTATTGTGATGACAGTGAGCAAGGCACATTCTGATGAGAAGAGCATGGAGCATTGTGATGAGAAGGTCATGGAGTACTGTCAAGACAGGGGTCTGGGGGCATTGTGATGACATATGTCATGGTCCATTGTGATGACAATGGCATGGAGTATAGTGTTGCCAAGTGTCATGTAGGAATGTGATGACAAAGTTAATGGAGCATTGTGATGACAGGGGTTTGGAGCATTGTGATGACAAGGGTCATGGAGCATTTTGATGACAAGGGCATGGAGGATTGTGATCACAAGGGCCATTGAGAATTTTGATGACAAGTTCCTGAAGCATTGTGATGAAAAGCACATGGAGCTTGCTATGACAGGGGTCATGGAGCATTGCGATGACAAGTGCATGGAGAACTGTGATGACAAGAGCATGTAACATTGTGATGAGAAGTGTCTTGGAGCATTGTGATGGCAAGACCGTGGAGCATTGTGATTAGAAGACCATGGATAATTTTGATGACGAGTGACATGGAGCACTGTAATGACAAGGGTCATGGAGCATTCTGATCAAAAGCTTGTGGAGTATTGTGATGACAATGACATGGAGCATTGTGATGAAAAAGGCATGGAGCCTTTTCATGACAGGGTTCAAGGAGCATTCTGACGAAAAGTGTCAGGGAGCATTGTGAAGACAATTGTATTGAGCATTGTGATGGCAACGTTCATGGAGCATTTTGATGACAAGGGCATGGAGTATTGTGATGACAGGCATCATGGAGCGTTGTGATGACAATTGTTATGGAACACTGTGATCACAAGAGTTTGGAGCACTGTGATGACACAGGTCATGGATCATTTTGATTTCAAGAATCACGGAGCATTGTGATGACAAGGGCATGAAACAATGTGATCCCAAGCATCACGGAGGATTGTGATGACACTGGTAAAGAATTGTGATGACAATTGCATGGAGCATTGTGATGACAAGGTCATGTAGCATTTTGCTGACAAAGGCATGGAGAATTGTGATGACAAGTGTCATGGAGCTCTGTGATGACAAGCGTCAAGGAGCACTTTGATTACAGGGGTCATGGATCATTGGGATGACAAGCACATGGAACATTCTGATGACAAGTGGCATGGATCATTTTGATGACTGTGGTCATGTAGCTTTGTGATGGCATGTGTCATGGAGCTTTGTGATGAGAAGGTCATGGAGCATTTGGCTGAAAATGTTCATGGAGTACTGTGATGACAGGGGTCATGGAGCATTGTCATGAGAAGGGAATGGGGCAATGCCATGAGAAGGTCCTGGAGCATTGTGATGAGAGGGCCATGGAGCTTAGTGATGACAAGGGTCATGGAGCATACTGATGAAATGGTGCATGGAACATTGAGATTTCAGGGGTTTTGAAGCATTGTGATGACAAGGGCATGGAGTATTTTGATGAGAAAGCAATGGAGCATTCAGATGACATGCATCATGGAGCTTTGTGATGACAAGGACATGGAGCATTGTGATTACAGGGGTCTTGGAGCATTGTGATGAAAAGTGCATGGATCATTGTGATGAAAATTGCATGGAGCCTTGTCATGACAGGGTTCAAGGAGCATACTGATGACAACACTCAGGGAGCATTGTGATGATAAGTGTATTGAGCACTGTGAGGACAAAGTTCATGAATCATTGTGATAAAAAGTCCATGGATAATTGTGATGACCAGCCTCATGGGGCATTGTGATGATATGTTGTTATGGAACATTGTGATCAGAAGAGTTTGGTGCTTTGTGATGACAGTGGTCATTGAGCGTTTTGATTTCATTGTGATGACAATAGCATGAAATATTATGGTGATGGACACGGTGCATTGTGATGACAGGTTTCATGGAACATTGAGATGAAAATGGACATGGAGCATTGTAATTACAGGGCTGTTGGAGCATTGTGATGACAAGGGCATGGAGCATGGGGATGAGAAGGTCACGGAGCATTCTGATGACATGCATCATGGAGCTTTGTGATGACAAGGGCATGGAGCATTGTGATTACAGGGGGCTTGGAGCATTGTGATGACAAGGGTCATGGAGGCTTGTGATGACAAGGCCGTGGAACATTGTGATGGCAGGGGTAATGGATCATTGTTATGACAGGGGTAATGGAGCTTTGTGATGACAAAGGTCTTGGGGCCTTTTGATGACAAACGCGTGGTGCATTGTGATGACAAAGGTCATGGAGCATTTTGATGACAAGGTCGTTGTGCATTGTGATGAGAAGGTCAGGGAGCATTGTGATGAGAGGGTCTTGGAGCAAATTGATGAAAAGTGTCATGGAACATTTTGATAAGAGGGGTTATGGAACATTGTGATGACAAGGGCATGGAGTATTGTGATGAGGAGGCAATGGAGCATTCTGATGATATGCGTCATGGAGCTTTGTGATGAGAAGGACATGGAGAATTGTGATTACAGGGGTCATAGAGCATTGAGAGGACAAGTGCATGGAGAATTGTTATGAAAATATCATGTAACATTGTGATAAGAAGTGTCAAGGACCATTGTGATGACAAGGACTTGGAGAATTGTGATGACATGGGAAATGGAGCATTGTGATGACCAGGGCATGGAGCATTGTGATGGCAAGACCTTGGAGCATTGTGATGAGAAGATCACGGATAATTATGATGAAGAGCGTCATGGAGCTCTGTAATGACAAGGGGCATGGAGCATTGTGATTACAGGGGTCTTGGAGCATTGTGATGACAAGGGCATGGAGCATTGTGATTACAGGGGTGTTGGAACATTGTGATGACAAGGGTCATGGAGGCTTTTGATGACAAGGCCGTTGATCCTTGTGATGGCATTGGTCATGGAGCATTGTTATGACAGGGGTAATGGAGCATTGTGATGACAAGTGCATGGGGCATTGGCCTGAAAATTTTCATGGATTATTGTGATGAGAGTGGGCATGGAGCATTCTGATGACAAGGGCACGGAACACTGTGATACATAGATATTGCAGGATTGTAATGTCAGTGGCATGGAGCATTGTGATGAGAAGGGCATCGAGCATTGTGATGACAAGCGTCATGCAGATTTGGGATGAAAAGTGAATGGAGCGATGTGATGAGAGGGTTCATGGAACATTGTGATGACAATGGAATGGAGCATTGTGATGCTAGGGTCATGGACCTTTGTGATGATAAATGTCTTGGAGCATTTTGATGACAAGGGCGTGGTGCATTGTGATGAGAAGGGCAGGGAGCATTGTGATTACAGGGTTCTTGGAGCATGTGATGACAAGGGCATGGAGCATTGTGAAGAGAAGGACATGGAGCATTTTGATGACATGCGTCAAGGATCTTTGTGACGACAAGGGCATAGAGCATTGTGATAACAGTGGTCTTGGAGCAATGTGATGACAAGGGTCATGGAACCTTGGATGACAAGGCCGTGGATCATTGTGATGGCAGGGGCCATGGAGCATTGTTATGACAGGGGTAATGGAGCATTGTGATGACAAGGGCATGGAACATTGGTCTGAAAATTTCATGGATTATTGTGATGAGATTCGGCATGGAGCATTGTGATGACTAAGGCACGGAACACTGTGATACATATGTCATGGAGGATTGTAATGACAAGGGCATGGAGCATTGTGATGAGAAGAGTATCGCCATAGTGATGACAAGCATCATGGAGCATTGTGCTGACAAGGGCATGGAGCAATGTGATGAGAGGTTTCATGTAGCATTGTGATGAAATGGCATGGAGCATTGTGATGCCAAGGGTCATGGAGCTTTGTGATGACAAAGGTCATGGACCATTTTGATGACAAGGTCGTGGTGCATTGTGATGAGAAGGGCAGGGAGCATTGTGATGACAGGGTCATGGAGCAAATTGATGAAAAGTGTCATGGAACATTTTGATTACAGGGGTTATGGAACATTGTGATGTCAGGGGTCATGGAGCATTTTGATGAAAAGGGTCATGGAACATTCTGATGAAAAGGTGCATGGAGTATTGAGATTACAAGGGTTTTGAAGCATTGTGATGACAAAGGCATGGAATATTGTGATGAGAAGGCAATGGAGCATTCTGATGACATGCCTCATGGAGCTTTGTGATGACAAGTACATGGAGCATTGTGATTGCAGGGGTCTTGGAGCATTGTGATGAAAAGGGAATTGATCATTGTGATGAAAAATGCATAGAGCCTTGTCATGACAGGGTTCAAGGAGCATACTGATGACAACTGTCAGGGACCATTGTGATGATAAGTGTATTGAGCATTGTGATGACAAAGATCATGGAGCATTGTGATGAAAAGACCATGGATAATTGTGATGATGAGCGTCATGGTGCATTGTGATGACAATGGTTATGGAACATTGTGATCACAAGGGTTTGGTGCATTTTGATGACAGAGGTCATGGAGCATATTGATTTCATTGTGATGACAATAGCATGAAGCATTATGATGATGGACATGGTGCATTGTGATGACAGGGTCATGGAGCAATTTGATGAAAAGGGTCATGGAACATTTTGATGACAGTGGTTATGGAACACTGTGATGTCAGGGGTCTTGGAGCATTGTGATGAAAAGGGTGATGGAGCATTCTGATGACAGAGGATATGGAACATTTTGATGTCAGGGATCATGGAGCATTGTGATGATATGGCATGTGGCATTGTGATGACAGAGGACATGGAAAATTTTGATGACTGTGGTGAGGGAGTATTGTGATGACTACTGATGGAACATTGTGATATCAGTGGTGAGAAAGCATTTTGATGAGAAGTGCATGGAGCATTGTGATGACAAGGTTTATGGAGCATTGTGATGACAAGGCTGTGGAGCACTGTGTTGACAATTGCATGGCGCATTTTGATGACATGGGTCATGGAGCATTGTGCTGAGAAGCGCATGGAGCATTGTGATGACAAGGGTCATGGACCAATGTGCTGACAAATTCATGGAACCTTGTGATGACAACGGTCACAGAGCATTGTGATGAAAAGTTCATGGAGCATTGTGGTGACAATGGTCACAGAGCCTTGTGATGACGAGGTTAAGTACCATTGTGATGACAAAGGTCATGAAGCATTGTGATGACTGGAGTCACGGTACATTGTGATGACAAGGGTATGGAGCATTCTGATGACAGGGGCATGGTGCATTGGTCTGACAAGTTTAATTGTTTATTGTGATGACAGTGGGCAAGGCACATTCTGATGAGAAGAGCATGGAGCATTGTGATGAGAAGGTCATGGAGTACTGTGAAGACAGGGGTCTGGGGGCATTGTGATGACATATGTCATTGTCCATTGTGATGACAATGGCATGGAGCATTGTGATTACAGGGCTGTTGGAGCATTGTGATGACAAGGGCATGGAGCATTGTGATGAGAAGGCCTCGGAGCATTCTGATGACATGCGTCATGAATCTTTGTGACGACAAGGGCATGGAAAATTGTGATTACAGGGGTCTTGGTGGACTGTGATGACAAGGGTCATGGAGCCTTGGATGACAAGGCCGTGGAACATTGTGATGGTAGTTGTCATGGAGCATTGTTATGACAGGGGTAATGGAGCATTGTGATGACAAGGGCATGGAACATTAGTCTGAAAATTTCATGGATTATTGTGATGAGATCCGGCATGGAGCATTGTGATGACTAGGGCACGGAACACTGTGATACATGTGTCATGGAGGATTGTAATGACAAGGGCATGGAGCATTGTGATGAGAAGAGTATCGAGCATTGTGATGACAAGCATCATGGAGCACTGTGCTGACAATGGCATGGAGCAATGTGATGAGAGGTTTCATGTAGCATTATGATGAAATGGCATGGAGCATTGTGATGCCAAGGGTCATGGAGTTTGTGATGACAAAGTTCATGGAGCATTTTGATGACAAGGTCGTGGTGCATTGTGATGAGAAGGGCAGGGAGCATTTTGATGACAGGGTCATGGAGCAATTTGATGAAAAGTATCATGGAATATTTTGATGACAGTGGTTATGGAACATTGTGATGTCAGGGGTCATGGAGGATTCTGATGAAAAGGGTCATGGAGCATTTTGATGACAGGGATTATGGAACATTGTGATGTCAGGGTTCATGGAACATTGTGATGATAAGGTCATGTAGCATTGTCATGACACGGATCATGGAACATTGTGATGACAGGGGGGAGAGAGCATTTTAATGAGAAGTGCATGGAGCATTGTGATGACAAGGTTTTTGGAGCACTGTAATGACAAGGATGTGGAGCATTGTGATGAAAAGCGCATGGCGCATTGTGATGACATGGGTTGTGGAGCCTTGTCCTCACATGCGCCTGGAGCACTGTGATGACAAGGGTCATGGAGCATTGTGCTGACAAAGGCATGGAGCATGGTGATGACAAGGATCACCGAGCACTGTGATGAAAAGTTCATGGAGCATTGTGTTGAGAAAGGTCACAGAGCCCTGTGTGACGAGGACATGGACCATTGTGATGACAAATGTCATGAAGCCTTGTGATGAATGGAGTCACAGAACATTGAGATGACAGGGATCTTGGAGCACTGTGATGACAAGGACATGGCACAATGTGATGAGAAGGCCATGGACTATTCTGATGACATGCATCATGGAGTTTTGTGATTAAAGGTCATGGAGTATTGTGACTACACGGGTCTTGGAGCATTGTGATGAAAATGGTAAGGATCATTGTGATGAAACAGGCATGGAGCCTTGTCATGGCAGGGTTCAAGGAGCATACTGATGACAAGTGTCAGGGAGCATTGTGATGACAAGTGTATTGAGTGTTGTGATGACAAAGGTCATGGAGCACTGTGATGAGAAGACCATGGATAATTGTGATGATGAGCGTCATGGTGCATTGTGATGACAATGGTTATGGAACATTGTGATCACAAGGGTTTGGTGCATTTTGATGACAGAGGTCATGGAGCATATTGATTTCATTGTGATGACAATAGCATGAAGCATTATGATGATGGACATGGTGCATTGTGATGACAGGGTCATGGAGCAATTTGATGAAAAGGGTCATGGAACATTTTGATGACAGTGGTTATGGAACACTGTGATGTCAGGGGTCTTGGAGCATTGTGATGAAAAGGGTGATGGAACATTCTGATGACAGAGGATATGGAACATTTTGATGTCAGGGATCATGGAGCATTGTGATGATATGGCATGTGGCATTGTGATGACAGAGGACATGGAAAATTTTGATGACTGTGGTGAGGGAGTATTGTGATGACTACTGATGGAACATTGTGATATCAGTGGTGAGAAAGCATTTTGATGAGAAGTGCATGGAGCATTGTGATGACAAGGTTTATGGAGCATTGTGATGACAAGGCTGTGGAGCACTGTGTTGACAATTGCATGGCGCATTTTGATGACATGGGTCATAGAGCATTCTGCTGAGAAGCGCATGGAGCATTGTGATGACAAGGGTCATGGACCATTGTGCTGACAAATTCATGGAACCTTGTGATGACAACGGTCACAGAGCATTGTGATGAAAAGTTCATGGAGCATTGTGGTGACAATGGTCACAGAGCCTTGTGATGACGAGGTTAAGTACCATTGTGATGACAAAGGTCATGAAGCATTGTGATGACTGGAGTCACAGTACATTGTGATGACAAGGGTATGGAGCATTCTGATGACAGGGGCATGGTGCATTGGTCTGACAAGTTTAATTGTTTATTGTGATGACAGTGGGCAAGGCACATTCTGATGAGAAGAGCATGGAGCATTGTGATGAGAAGGTCATGGAGTACTGTGAAGACAGGGGTCTGGGGGCATTGTGATGACATATGTCATTGTCCATTGTGATGACAATGGCATGGATCATTGTGATTACAGGGCTGTTGGAGCATTGTGATGAGAAGGCCTCGGAGCATTCTGATGACATGCGTCATGAATCTTTGTGACGACAAGGGCATGGAAAATTGTGATTACAGGGGTCTTGGTGGACTGTGATGACAAGGGTCATGGAGCCTTGGATGACAAGGCCGTGGAACATTGTGATGGTAGTTGTCATGGAGCATTGTTATGACAGGGGTAATGGAGCATTGTGATGACAAGGGCATGGAACATTAGTCTGAAAATTTCATGGATTATTGTGATGAGATCCGGCATGGAGCATTGTGATGACTAGGGCACGGAACACTGTGATTCATGTGTCATGGAGGATTGTAATGACAAGGGCATGGAGCATTGTGATGAGAAGAGTATCGAGCATTGTGATGACAAGCATCATGGAGCATTGTGCTGACAATGGCATGGAGCAATGTGATGAGAGGTTTCATGTAGCATTATGATGAAATGGCATGGAGCATTGTGATGCCAAGGGTCATGGAGTTTGTGATGACAAAGTTCATGGAGCATTTTGATGACAAGGTCGTGGTGCATTGTGATGAGAAGGGCAGGGAGCATTTTGATGACAGGGTCATGGAGCAATTTGATGAAAAGTATCATGGAATATTTTGATGACAGTGGTTAGGGAACATTGTGATGTCAGGGGTCATGGAGGATTCTGATGAAAAGGGTCATGGAGCATTTTGATGACAGGGATTATGGAACATTGTGATGTCAGGGTTCATGGAACATTGTGATGATAAGGTCATGTAGCATTGTCATGACACGGATCATGGAACATTGTGATGACAGGGGGGAGAGAGCATTTTAATGAGAAGTGCGTGGAGCATTGTGATGACAAGGTTTTTGGAGCACTGTAATGACAAGGATGTGGAGCATTGTGATGAAAAGCGCATGGCGCATTGTGATGACATGGGTTGTGGAGTCTTGTCCTCACATGCGCCTGGAGCACTGTGATGACAAGGGTCATGGAGCATTGTGCTGACAAAGGCATGGAGCATGGTGATGACAAGGATCACCGAGCACTGTGATGAAAAGTTCATGGAGCATTGTGTTGATAAAGGTCACAGAGCCCTGTGTGACGAGGACATGGACCATTGTGATGACAAATGTCATGAAGCCTTGTGGTGAATGGAGTCACAGAACATTGAGATGACAGGGATCTTGGAGCACTGTGATGACAAGGACATGGCACAATGTGATGAGAAGGCCATGGACTATTCTGATGACATGCATCATGGAGTTTTGTGATTAAAGGTCATGGAGTATTGTGACTACACGGGTCTTGGAGCATTGTGATGAAAATGGTAAGGATCATTGTGATGAAACAGGCATGGAGCCTTGTCATGACAGGGTTCAAGGAGCATACTGATGACCAGTGTCAGGGAGCATTGTGATGACAAGTGTATTGAGCGTTGTGATGACAAAGGTCATGGAGCACTGTGATGAGAAGACCATGGATAATTGTGATGATGAGCGTCATGGTGCATTGTGATGACAATGGTTATGGAACATTGTGATCACAAGGGTTTGGTGCATTTTGATGACAGAGGTCATGGAGCATATTGATTTCATTGTGATGACAATAGCATGAAGCATTATGATGATGGACATGGTGCATTGTGATGACAGGGTCATGGAGCAATTTGATGAAAAGGGTCATGGAACATTTTGATGACAGTGGTTATGGAACACTGTGATGTCAGGGGTCTTGGAGCATTGTGATGAAAAGGGTGATGGAACATTCTGATGACAGAGGATATGGAACATTTTGATGTCAGGGATCATGGAGCATTGTGATGATATGGCATGTGGCATTGTGATGACAGAGGACATGGAAAATTTTGATGACTGTGGTGAGGGAGTATTGTGATGACTACTGATGGAACATTGTGATATCAGTGGTGAGAAAGCATTTTGATGAGAAGTGCATGGAGCATTGTGATGACAAGGTTTATGGAGCATTGTGATGACAAGGCTGTGGAGCACTGTGTTGACAATTGCATGGCACATTTTGATGACATGGGTCATGGAGCATTGTGCTGAGAAGCGCATGGAGCATTGTGATGACAAGGGTCATGGACCATTGTGCTGACAAATTCATGGAACCTTGTGATGACAACGGTCACAGAGCATTGTGATGAAAAGTTCATGGAGCATTGTGGTGACAATGGTCACAGAGCCTTGTGATGACGAGGTTAAGTACCATTGTGATGACAAAGGTCATGAAGCATTGTGATGACTGGAGTCACGGTACATTGTGATGACAAGGGTATGGAGCATTCTGATGACAGGGGCATGGTGCATTGGTCTGACAAGTTTAATTGTTTATTGTGATGACAGTGGGCAAGGCACATTCTGATGAGAAGAGCATGGAGCATTGTGATGAGAAGGTCATGGAGTACTGTGAAGACAGGGGTCTGGGGGCATTGTGATGACATATGTCATTGTCCATTGTGATGACAATGGCATGGAGCATTGTGATTGCAGGGCTGTTGGAGCATTGTGATGACAAGGGCATGGAGCATTGTGATGAGAAGGCCTCGGAGCATTCTGATGACATGCGTCATGAATCTTTGTGACGACAAGGGCATGGAAAATTGTGATTACAGGGGTCTTGGTGGACTGTGATGACAAGGGTCATGGAGCCTTGGATGACAAGGCCGTGGAACATTGTGATGGTAGTTGTCATGGAGCATTGTTATGACAGGGGTAATGGAGCATTGTGATGACAAGGGCATGGAACATTAGTCTGAAAATTTCATGGATTATTGTGATGAGATCCGGCATGGAGCATTGTGATGACTAGGGCACGGAACACTGTGATACATGTGTCATGGAGGATTGTAATGACAAGGGCATGGAGCATTGTGATGAGAAGAGTATCGAGCATTGTGATGACAAGCATCATGGAGCATTGTGCTGACAATGGCATGGAGCAATGTGATGAGAGGTTTCATGTAGCATTATGATGAAATGGCATGGAGCATTGTGATGCCAAGGGTCATGGAGTTTGTGATGACAAAGTTCATGGAGCATTTTGATGACAAGGTCGTGGTGCATTGTGATGAGAAGGGCAGGGAGCATTTTGATGACAGGGTCATGGAGCAATTTGATGAAAAGTATCATGGAATATTTTGATGACAGTGGTTAGGGAACATTGTGATGTCAGGGGTCATGGAGGATTCTGATGAAAAGGGTCATGGAGCATTTTGATGACAGGGATTATGGAACATTGTGATGTCAGGGTTCATGGAACATTGTGATGATAAGGTCATGTAGCATTGTCATGACACGGATCATGGAACATTGTGATGACAGGGGGGAGAGAGCATTTTAATGAGAAGTGCGTGGAGCATTGTGATGACAAGGTTTTTGGAGCACTGTAATGACAAGGATGTGGAGCATTGTGATGAAAAGCGCATGGCGCATTGTGATGACATGGGTTGTGGAGCCTTGTCCTCACATGCGCCTGGAGCACTGTGATGACAAGGGTCATGGAGCATTGTGCTGACAAAGGCATGGAGCATGGTGATGACAAGGATCACCGAGCACTGTGATGAAAAGTTCATGGAGCATTGTGTTGAGAAAGGTCACAGAGCCCTGTGTGACGAGGACATGGACCATTGTGATGACAAATGTCATGAAGCCTTGTGGTGAATGGAGTCACAGAACATTGAGATGACAGGGATCTTGGAGCACTGTGATGACAAGGAGATGGCACAATGTGATGAGAAGGCCATGGACTATTCTGATGACATGCATCATGGAGTTTTGTGATTAAAGGTCATGGAGTATTGTGACTACACGGGTCTTGGAGCATTGTGATGAAAATGGTAAGGATCATTGTGATGAAACAGGCATGGAGCCTTGTCATGACAGGGTTCAAGGAGCATACTGATGACAAGTGTCAGGGAGCATTGTGATGACAAGTGTATTGAGCGTTGTGATGACAAAGGTCATGGAGCACTGTGATGAGAAGACCATGGATAATTGTGATGATGAGCGTCATGGTGCATTGTGATGACAATGGTTATGGAACATTGTGATCACAAGGGTTTGGTGCATTTTGATGACAGAGGTCATGGAGCATATTGATTTCATTGTGATGACAATAGCATGAAGCATTATGATGATGGACATGGTGCATTGTGATGACAGGGTCTTGGAGCAATTTGATGAAAAGGGTCATGGAACATTTTGATGACAGTGGTTATGGAACACTGTGATGTCAGGGGTCTTGGAGCATTGTGATGAAAAGGGTGATGGAACATTCTGATGACAGAGGATATGGAACATTTTGATGTCAGGGATCATGGAGCATTGTGATGATATGGCATGTGGCATTGTGATGACAGAGGACATGGAAAATTTTGATGACTGTGGTGAGGGAGTATTGTGATGACTACTGATGGAACATTGTGATATCAGTGGTGAGAAAGCATTTTGATGAGAAGTGCATGGAGCATTGTGATGACAAGGTTTATGGAGCATTGTGATGACAAGGCTGTGGAGCACTGTGTTGACAATTGCATGGCGCATTTTGATGACATGGGTCATGGAGCATTGTGCTGAGAAGCGCATGGAGCATTGTGATGACAAGGGTCATGGACCATTGTGCTGACAAATTCATGGAACCTTGTGATGACAACGGTCACAGAGCATTGTGAAGAAAAGTTCATGGAGCATTGTGGTGACAATGGTCACAGAGCCTTGTGATGACGAGGTTAAGTACCATTGTGATGACAAAGGTCATGAAGCATTGTGATGACTGGAGTCACGGTACATTGTGATGACAAGGGTATGGAGCATTCTGATGACAGGGGCATGGTGCATTGGTCTGACAAGTTTAATTGTTTATTGTGATGACAGTGGGCAAGGCACATTCTGATGAGAAGAGCATGGAGCATTGTGATGAGAAGGTCATGGAGTACTGTGAAGACAGGGGTCTGGGGGCATTGTGATGACATATGTCATTGTCCATTGTGATGACAATGGCATGGAGCATTGTGATTACAGGGCTGTTGGAGCATTGTGATGACAAGGGCATGGAAAATTGTGATTACAGGGGTCTTGGTGGACTGTGATGACAAGGGTCATGGAGCCTTGGATGACAAGGCCGTGGAACATTGTGATGGTAGTTGTCATGGAGCATTGTTATGACAGGGGTAATGGAGCATTGTGATGACAAGGGCATGGAACATTAGTCTGAAAATTTCATGGATTATTGTGATGAGATCCGGCATGGAGCATTGTGATGACTAGGGCACGGAACACTGTGATACATGTGTCATGGAGGATTGTAATGACAAGGGAATGGAGCATTGTGATGAGAAGAGTATCGAGCATTGTGATGACAAGCATCATGGAGCACTGTGCTGACAATGGCATGGAGCAATGTGATGAGAGGTTTCATGTAGCATTATGATGAAATGGCATGGAGCATTGTGATGCCAAGGGTCATGGAGTTTGTGATGACAAAGTTCATGGAGCATTTTGATGACAAGGTCGTGGTGCATTGTGATGAGAAGGGCAGGGAGCATTTTGATGACAGGGTCATGGAGCAATTTGATGAAAAGTATCATGGAATATTTTGATGACAGTGGTTAGGGAACATTGTGATGTCAGGGGTCATGGAGGATTCTGATGAAAAGGGTCATGGAGCATTTTGATGACAGGGATTATGGAACATTGTGATGTCAGGGTTCATGGAACATTGTGATGATAAGGTCATGTAGCATTGTCATGACACGGATCATGGAACATTGTGATGACAGGGGGGAGAGAGCATTTTAATGAGAAGTGCGTGGAGCATTGTGATGACAAGGTTTTTGGAGCACTGTAATGACAAGGATGTGGAGCATTGTGATGAAAAGCGCATGGCACATTGTGATGACATGGGTTGTGGAGCCTTGTCCTCACATGCGCCTGGAGCACTGTGATGACAAGGGTCATGGAGCATTGTGATGGTAAAACCCTGAAGCATTGTGATGAGAAGACCTTGGGTAATTGTGATGACGAGCATCATGGAGCACTCTACTGACAAGGGGCTTGGAGCATTGTGATGACAGGTGTCAGGGAACATTGTGATGACAGAGGTCATGGAGCATTGAGATGACAAGGGCTTGGAGCATTGTGATGACAAGGGCTTGGAGCATTGTGATGACAAGTGTCATGGAGCATTGTGATGACATTGGCATACAGCATTGTGATGACAAGGGACATTGAGAATTTTTATAACAATGTCATGAAGCATTGTGATGACAAGCACATGGAGCTTGCTATGACATGGGTCAGGGAGCATTGCGATGACAAGTGCATGGAGAACTGTGATGACAAAATCATTTAACACTGTGATGAGAAGTGTCATCGAGCATTGTGATGACAAAGAGGTGGAGAATTGTGATGACAAGGGACATGGATCATTGTGATGACCAGGGCATGGAGCAATGTGATGTCAAGACGGTGGAGCATTGTGATGAGAAGGCCATGGATAATTGTGATGATGAGCATCATGGAGCATTATGATGACAAGAGCCATGGAGCATTCTGACATAAGATATCACTTATGATGGAAATGTAAACATGGCTACATATGAAGAGAATTAGGAAAGAGAACAGAGTCTCACATTTAGAAAACTTGCTTATGCCTGCTTAAGGGGAAAGGAGAGGTGGGGAGATGAACAAAAACAGAGTTTGATATTAGCACAGGTACCGTTGCATAATCCAAATACAGAAGAGACAAGACCTACTCCTTCCTCAGTGAACGGGACTCAACAGCCCTATTCCCGCAGAGGAATATATCTGACTAGTAAGAATCTTAACACCTATGTATAGATATGTCTCCATAAGGCAATCAAGTGTATCTAGACCGGCATAAACAAGTCAGTGAAAATCAGCTCAACCTCATTATATAAATGAATTTCAAAAACAAAAGAAAAAAACAGCGAAATTCTAACACAATTCCTTCAGGTGTTCTGATGAAACCTGGAATGACCCTATCTAAAATGACAGCTGGATGAGACATAAGGCTGGACACTTGGGACTGAGAGGATTGCTGAGATTGGATGAGAAAATGCAGACCGTTTAAAGCAATAATGCATGCCACCAATTCCATGGGTCCCAAGTCGACAGGTAAAAGGGAATATCACTACAGTTATAACATGTATGGGAAACGTAGAGAATGGAAACACTGTGAATACGAAAGGATTCTAAAACTCAACTAGTAGTCCCTATCCTGGTTCTCCAGTTTGAGTTTCCAACTGCTTTACTATCAATCTCCCAACTTGGAGAGACAGACCCTTTAACCTCCTGGTTCACACAGGTTGCCAATTTGGCAGAGGATGAAAGGGAAGAGGGAGAACCAATGAGAGAGTAGCTGTTAGGCATTTGGACGGGAACATGTCACCCTAATTTCCCGTCAGAAAGAAATATTAACCAAAGTCTCAGTCACCCGCCAGGAACCAGTACAGGTCCTCAACCAAAATTGTGGATTTGCTGTCAGCTTACAAAAAACCAGTTGAAAAATGGAGCTCTGGGGCAGAGAAATTCAAAAACTGGCAGTGTAATGCACAACAACTATAGTCCAAAAATCGTTTGAGGGATGGCAATGAGGCGGACTTGAAAACGAGACACAGTAGCATGAAACAAATTTCAAGAGGTACTTTGGAATTGCCTTTTAAGCACAGCAAGAGGGGCTCATTGTCGACAATGATGCACTTGGCCAAAAAGTGCATATGAGTTTTCTACAGAATATATTCAGGAGAAAAATGCATATGCCCTTTTTGGCCAAGCAAGCAAGCGGGCAATGCAAATCTGCACTACAAAGCAGTATCACTTCCCACTGCACAAAAGGGACATCTGCAAAATTTGTAAAAACTAGAAAGGCAACACAGGCCCTGGAGAACAGGGAGCCTAGTTATGCTGATGGGCGGGATGTAAATTGCCAACTGCCTCTCTGGAAGAATGCATTGTGTTCCCCCAAAAAAGTAAACAACAGAGCTACAGAGCCAAGTGCACTTCCAGTCTAGGGAATATACCTTGGGAAAACTGAAAATCAATAAGACAGAGCCACCCCAAAATTTAGGGCTGCACTGCTTACAAGAACCTCAACTTGGGTACACCTGAAATATCCCAGAAAATACAAAAATGGTTCAAGAAATTGTGGTACTTACGTACGATGGAATATCTCTCAGCCATGAAATCAATGTCATAAGGCCAGTAGCAGTAAAATGAGTGGATTCAGGTATGATGATTCTAAGGAAAATAAGTCACAGAGAAAAAGAAACTTATCATAAGATATCACTTATGAAGGTCCCGTAAATATGGCTACACATGAAGTGTGTTAGGAAAGAGAAAAGAGTCTCACATTCAGAAAACACCCTTATGCCTTCTTAAGGGGGAAGGAGAGGTGTGGTGATGCATAAAACCGGAGATTGATATTAGTACAGGTAGTGTTCCAAAATCCAAATACAGAATAGACAAGACCTAAACTTTCCTCAGTTAAAGGAACTCAAAACACCATATTTCCCGCAGAGGAATACATCTGACTAGTATAAATCTTAAAACCTATGTATCGATATGTCTCCATAAGGTAATCAAGTGTGTCTAGACTGGCATAAACATGGCAGTGAGAATCAGCTCAAACCCACTAAGGAGGTATTTCAATAACAAAACAACAAAGCAGGGAAATTCTTTAAAATTCCTTCAGGGGCTCTGATGAAACCTGGAATGACACTATCTACAATGACAGCTGGATGTGGCATAAGGCTGGACACTTGGGACTGAGAGGATTGGTGAGATTCGGTGAGCAAATGCAGACCATTTAGAGCAATAATGTGTGGCACACATTCCAAGGGTCCCAACTCTCCAGGTTGAAGGGAATATTACTACATCTATAACATGTACGGGAAACCTAGAAAATGGACACACTGTGAATACGAAAGGTTTCTAAAACTCAATTAATAGTCCCTTTCCTGGTGCTCCGATTTGAATTTCCAAATGCTTTACTATCAATCTCCCAACTTAGAGAGACAGCCCCCCCTTTAACCTCCTGGTTCTCACATGTTGCCAATTTGGCGGAAAATGAAAGGGAAGATGGACAACAAATGAGAGAGTAGCTGTTAGGCATTTGGACCGGCATTAGTCACTCTAATTTCCTGGCAGGAAGAAGTATTAGCCAAAGTCTCAGCCACCCGCCGGGAACCAGTATAGGTACTGAACCAAAATTTTGGACTTGCGGTCAGCTCACAAAAAACGAGTTGAAAAATGGAGCTCAGGGGCACAGCAATTCACAAACGGGCAGAGTAATAAAGGAAAACTATCGTCCAAAAATCTGTTGAGGGAAGGCAACAAGGTGGACTTGACAGCGAGCCAGAATAGCAGGAAACAGATTTCAAGAGGTACATTGGAATCGCCTTTAAAGAACAGGAAGAGGGGCACAAATTCGACAATGATGCAATGGGCCAAAAAGTGCGTATGCGTTTTCTCCTGAATATATTCACGAGAAAACGCATACGCCCTTTTTGGCCGAGCAAGCAAGCGGGCAATGCAAATCTGCACTAGAAAGCAGTATCACTTCCCACCGGACAAAAGGGACATCCGCAAAATGTGTAAAAATTTGAAAGGCAACACAGTCCCTGGAGAACAGGGAGCCTAGTTATGCTGATGGGCGGGATGTAAAATGCCAACTGCCTCTCTGGTGGAGTGCATTGTGTTCCCTAAAACAAGTAAACAACAGAGCTACAGAGCCAAGTTCACTTCCAGTCTAGGGAATATACCTTGGGAAAACTGAAAATCAATAAGACAGAGCCACCCCAAAATTTAGGGCTGCACTGCTTACAAGAACCTCAACTTGGGTACACCTGAAATATCCCAGGAAAGACAAAAATGGTTCAAGAAATTTTGGTACATACGTATGATGGAATATCCCTCAGCCATGAAATCAATGTCATAAGGCCAGTAGCAGCAAAATGATTGGATTCAGGTACGATGATTCTAAGTGAAATAAGTCACAGAGAAAAAGAAACTTATCCTAAGATATCACTTATGAAGGTCCTGTAAACATGGCTACACATGAACTGAGTTAGGAAAAAGAACTGAGTCTCACATTTAGAAAACACTCTTATGCCTTCTTAAGTGGGAAGGAGAGGTGGGGTGATGCATAAAACCAGAGTTTGATATTAGTACATGTACCGTTCCCAAAACCAACTATGGAAGAGTCAATCCCTACACCTTCCTCAGTGAAAGGGACTCAAAACCCCATATTTCCCACAGAGGAATATATCTGATTAGTAAGAATATTAAAACATATGTATTGATATGTCTCTGTAAGGGAATCAAGTGTGTCCTAACTGGCATAAACATGGCAGTGAGAATCAGATCAAACCCAATATAAAAAGGAATTTCAAAAACAAAACAAAAAAACAGGGAAATTGTTTACAATTCCTTCAGGGGCTCTGATGAAACTTGTAATGACCCTATCTACAATGACAGCTGGATGTGGCATAAGTCTGGACACTTGAGACTGAGAGGATTGGTGAGATTGGGTCAGCAAATGCAGACCATTTAAAGCAATAATGTGTGGCACACATTCCAATGGTCCCAACTCCGCAGGTTGAAGGGAATACTACTACAGCTATAACATTTACGGGAAACCTAGAGAATGGACACACTGTGAATATGAAAGGTTTTTAAAATTCAACTAATAATCCATCTCCTGTTGCTTCAGTTTGAATTTCCAACTGCTTTACTATCAATCTCCCAACTTGTTGAGACAGCCCCTTTAACCTCCTGGTTCTCATATGTTGCCAATTGGCAGAGGATGAAAAGTAAGATGGAGAACCAATGAGAGAGTTGCTGTTCGGCATTTGGACTGGCACATGTCACTCTAATTTCCCGTCAGGAAGAAATATTAACCAAAGTCTCAGTCACCCGCCAGGAATCAGTACAGGTCCTCAACCAAAATTGTGGATTTGCTGTCAGCTTACAAAAAACGAGTTGAAAAATGGAGCTCTGGGGCACAGCAATTCAAAAACTGGCAGGGTAATGAACGACAACTATCGTCCAAAAATCTTTTGAGGGATGGCAATGAAGCTGACTTGAAAACGAGGCACAATAGCATGAAACAAATTTCAAGAGGTACTTTGGAATCACCTTTTAAGCACAGCAAGAGGGACTCATTGTCGACAATGATGCACTTGGCCAAAAAGTGCATATGAGTTTTCTCCAGGATATATTCAGGAGAAAATGCATATGCTCTTTTTGGCCAAGCAAGCAAGCGGGCAATGCAAATCTGCACTACAAAGCAGTATCACTTCCCACTGGACAAAAGGGACATCTGCAAAATGTGTAAAAACTAGAAAGGCAACACAGGCCCTGGAGAACAGGGAGCCTAGTTATGCTGATGGGGGGGATGTAAATTGCCAACTGCCTCTCATGAAGAATGCATTGTGTTCCCCCAAAAAATTAAACAACAGAGCTACAGAGCCAAATGCACTTCCAGTCTAGGGAATATACCTTGGGAAAACTGAAAATCAATAAGACAGAGCCACCCCAAAATTTAGGGCTGCCCTGCTTACAAGAACCTCAACTTGGGTACACCTGAAATATCCCAGGAAAGACAAAAATGGTTCAAGAAATTGTGGTACTTACGTACGATGGAATATCTCTCAGCCGTGAAATCAATGTCATAAGGCCAGTAACAGCAAAATGAGTGGATTCAGGTATGATGATTCTAAGGAAAATAAGTCACAGAGAAAAAGAAACTTATCATAAGATATCACTTATGAAGGTGCTGTAAACATGGCTACACATGAAGTGAGTTAGGAAAGAGAACAGAGTCTCACATTCAGAAAACACCCTTATGCCTTCTTAAGGGGGAAAGAGAGGTGTGGTGATGCATAAAACCAGAGATTGATATTAGTACAGGTACCGTTCCAAAATCCAAATACGGAATAGACAAGACCTAAACTTTCCTCAGTTAAAGGAACTCAAAACCCCATATTTCCCGCAGAGGAATACATCTGACTAGTATAAATCTTAAAACCTATGTATCGATATGTCTCCATAAGGTAATCAAGTGTGTCTAGACTGGCATAAACATGGCAGTGAGAATCATCTCTAACCCACTAAGGAGGTATTTCAATAACAAAACAAAAAAACAGGGAAATTCTTTAAAATTCCTTTAGGGGCTCTGATGAAACCTGGAAAGACACTATCTACAATGACAGCTGGATGTGGCATAAGACTGGACACTTGGGACTGAGAGGATTGGTGAGATTCAGTGAGCAAATGCAGACCATTTAGAGCAATAATGTGTGGCACACATTCCAAGGGTCCCAACTCTCCAGGTTGAAGGGAATATTACTACATCTATAACATGTACGGGAAACCTAGAGAATGGACACACTGTGAATACGAAAGGTTTCTAAAACTCAACTAATAGTCCCTTTCCTGGTGCTCCGATTTGAATTTCCAAATGCTTTACTATCAATCTCCCAACTTAGAGAGACAGCCCCCCCTTTAACCTCCTGGTTCTCACATGTTGCCAATTTGGCGGAAATTGAAAGGGAAGATGGACAACAAATGAGAGAGTAGCTGTTAGGCATTTGGACCGGCATTAGTCACTCTAATTTCCTGCAGGAAGAAGTATTAGCCAAACTCTCAGCCACCCGCCGGGAACCAGTATAGGTCCTTAACCAAAATTTTTGACTTGCGGTCAGCTCACAAAAAACGAGTTGAAAAATGGAGCTCAGGGGCACAGCAATTCACAAACGGGCAGAGTAATAAAGAAAAACTATCGTCCAAAAATCTGTTGAGGGCAGGCAACAAGGTGGACTTGAAAGCGAGCCAGAATAGCAGGAAACAGATTTCAAGAGGTACATTGGAATCGCCTTTAAAGCACAGGAAGAGGGGCACAAATTCGACAATGATGCAATGGGCCAAAAAGTGCGTATGCATTTTCTCATGAATATATTCAGGAGAAAAGGCATATGCCCTTTTTGTCCAAGCAAGCAAGCGGGCAATGCAAATCTGCACTAGAAAGCAGTATCACTTCCCACCGGTCAAAAGGGACATCCGCAAAATGTGTAAAAACCAGAAATGCAAGACAGGCCCTTGAGAACTGGGAACCTAGTTATGCTGTTGGGCAGGATGTAAATTGCCAACTGCCTAACAGGAGGTGTGCATTGTGTGCCCTAAACTAGAAACAACAGAGCTACAGAGCCAAGGGCACTTCCAGTCTAGGGCATATACCTTGGGAAACGTGAAAATCAATAAGACAGAGCCACCCCAAAATTTAGGGCTGCACTGCTTTCAAGAACCTCAACTTGGGTACACTTTAAATATCCTAGAAAAGACAAAAATGGTTCAAGAAATTGTCGTAGCTACGTACAGTGGAATATCCCTCAGCCATGAAATCAATGTCATAAGGCCAGTAGCAGCAAAATGCGTGGATTCAGGTACGATGATTCTACGTGAAATAAGTCATAGAGAAATAGAAACTTATCATAAGATATCACTTATGAAGGTCCTGTAAACATGGCTACACATAAAATGAGTTAGGAAAGAGAACAGAGTCTCACATTTAGAAAACACTATTATGCCTGCTAGGTGTAAAGGAGAGGTTTGGTGATGCATAAAACCAGAGTTTGATATAAGTACCGGTACCGATCCAAAAACCCAATATGGAATATACAAGACCTACCCTTTCCTCAGTGAAAGGGACTCAAAACCCCATATTTCCCCCAGAGAAATATACCTGACTAGTAAGAATCTTAAATCCTTGAATTGATATGTCTCTGTAAGGGAATCAAGTGTGTCTAGACTGGCATAAACATGGCAGTGAGAATCAGATCACACCCACTATAAAAAGGAATTTCAAAAACAAAACAAAAAAACAGGGAAATTCTTCACTATTCCTTCAGGGGCTCTGATGAAACGTGGAATGACCCTATCTACAACGACAGCTGGATGTGGCATAAGGCTGGACACGTGGGTCTGAGAGGATTGGTGAGATTCGGTGAGCAAATGCAGACCATTTAAAGCAATAATGCATGGCACACATTCCAATGGTGCCAACTCTCCAGGTTGAAGGCAATGTTACTACAGCTATAACATGTACGGGAAACCTAGAGAATGGACACACTGTGAATATGAAAGATTTCTAAAACTCAACTAATAGTCCCTCTCCTGGTGCTCCAGTTTTACTTTCCAACTGCTTTACTTCCAATCTCCCAACTTGGAGAGACAGCCCCTTTAACCTCCTGGTTCGCACAGGTTGCCAATTTGTCAGAGGATGAAAGGGAAGTGGGAGAACCAATGAGGGAGTAGCTGTTAGGCATTTGGACGGTCACATGTCACTCTAATTTCCTTGCAGGAAGAAGAATTAACCAAAGTCTCAGCCACCCGCCGGGATCCAGTATAGTTCCTGAACCAAAATTTTGGACTTGCGGTCAGCTCACAAAAAACAGGTTGAAAAATGGAGCTTAGGGGCACAGCAATTCACAAACTGTCAGAGTAATAAAGGAAAACTATCGTCCAAAAATCGATTGAGGGAAGGCAACGAGGCGGACTTTAAAGCGAGCCAGAATAGCAGGAAACAGATTTCAAGAGGTACATTGGAATCGCCTTTAAAGCACAGGAAGAGGGGCACAACATCGACAATGATGCACTGGGCGAAAAAGAGCATATGTGTTTTCTCCTGAATATATACAGGAGAAAACGCATACGAACTTTTTGGCCAAGCAAGCAAGCGGGCAATGCAAATCTGCACTACAAAGAAGTATCACTTCCCACTGGTCAAAAGGGACATCTGCAAAATGTGTAAAAACCAGAAATGCAAGACAGGATCTGCAGAACAGGGAGCTGAGTTATGCTGATGGGCAGGATGTAAATAGCCAACTGCCTCTCTGGAGGAGTGCATTGTGTTCCCTAAAAGAAGTAAACAACAGAGCTACAGAGCCAAGGGTACTTCAGGTCTAGGGAATATATCTTGGGAATCCTGAAAATCAATAAGACAGAGCCACCCCAAAATTTAGGGCTGCACTGCTTACATAACGTCAACTAGAGTACACCTTAAATATACCAGCAAAGAAAAAAATGGCTCAAGAAATTGTGGTACTTACGTATGATGGAATATCCCTCAGCCATGAAATCAATGTCATAAGTCCAGTAGCAGCAAAATGAGTAGTTTCAGGTATGATGATTCTAGGTGAAATAAGTCACAGAGAAAAAGAAACTTATCATAAAATATCACTTATGAAGGTCCTGTTAACATGGCTACACGTGAACTGAGTTAGGAAAGAGAACAGAGTCTCACATTTAGAAAACACACTTATGCCGGCTTAAGGGGGAAGGATAGGTGGGGTGATGCATAAAACCAGAGTTTGATATTAGTACAAGTACCGTTCCAAAATTCCACTACGGAATAGACAAGACCTACACCTTCCTCAGTGAAAGGGACTCAAAACCCCATATTTCCCGCAGAGGAATATATCTGACTAGTAAGAATCTTAAAACCTATGTATTAATATGTCTCCGTAAGGGAATCAAGTGTGTCCTAACTGGCATAAACATGGCAGTGAGAATCAGCTCAAACCCACTATAAAAAGGAATTTCAAAAACAAAACAAAAAAACAGGGAAATTCTTTCCAATTCCTTCAGGTGCTCTGATAAAACCTGGAATGACCCTATCTACAAGGACAGCTGCATGTGGCATAAGGCTGGACACTTGCGACTGAGAGGATTGGTGAGATTCGGTGAGCAAATACAGACCATTTAAAGCAATAATGCGTGGCACACATTCCAAGGGTCCCAAATCTCCAGGTTGAAGGGAATATTACTCCAGCTATAACATGTACGGGAAACCTAGAAAATGGACACACTCTGAATACAAAAGGTTTCTAAAACGCAACTAATTGTCCCTCTCCTGGAGCTCCGGTTTGACATTCCAACAGCTTTACTATCAATCTCCCAACTTGGAGAGACAGCCCCTTTAACCTCCTGGTTTGCACAGGTTGCCAATTTGCAGAGCATGAAAGTGAAGACGGAGAACTAATGAGAGAGTAGCTGTTAGGCATCTGGACGGGCACATGCCACTGTAATTTTCCGGAAGGAAGAAAAGTCAACCAAAGTCTCAGCCACCCGCTGGGCACCAGTATAGGTCCTGAAGCACAATTTTGGACTTGCGGTCAGCTCACAAAAAACGAGTTGAAAAATGGAGCTCAGGGGCACAGCAATTCACAAACTGGCAGTGTAATAAAGGACAACTATCGTCCAAAAATATGTTGAGGGAAGGCAACGAGGCAGACTTGAAAGCGAGCCAGAAATGCAGGAAACAGATTTCAAGAGGTACATTGGAATCGACTTTAAAGCACAGGAAGAGGTGTACAACTTCGACAATGATGCACTTGGCCAAAAATGGTGTATGTGTTTCCTCCAGAATATAATCAGGAGGAAACGCATACACCCTTATTGGCCAAGCAAGCAAGCGGGCAATGAAATTCTGCAGTACAAAGAAATATCACTTCCCAGCGGTCAAAAGGGATATCTGCAAAATGTGTACAAAACAGAAAGGCAAGACAGGCCCTGGAGAACAGGGAGCCTAGTTATGCTGATGGGCGGGATGTAAATTGCCAACCGCCTCTCTGGAGGAGTGCAATGTGTTCGCTAAAACAATTAAACAACAGAGCTACAGAGCCAAGGGAACTTCCAGTCTGGGGAATATACCTTGGGAAAACTGAAAATCAATAAGACAGAGCCACCCCAAAATTTAGGGCTGCACTGCTTACAAGAACCTCAACTTGGGTACACCTTAAATATCGCAGGAAAGACAAAAATTGATCAAGAAACTGTGTTACTTACGTAAGATGGAATATCCCTCAGCCATGAAATCAATGTAATAAGGCCAGTAGCAGCAAAATGAGTGGATTCAGGTACGATGTTTCTAAGTGAAATAAGTCACAGAGAAAAAGAAACTTATCATAAGATATCACTTATGACGGTCCTGTAAACATGGCTACACAAGAACTGAGTTACGAAAGAGAACAGAGCCTCACATTTAGAAAAAAGTCTTATGCCTGCTTACGGGGGAAGGAGAGGTGGGGTGATGCATAAAACCAGAGTTTGATAGTAGTATATGTACCGTTCCAAAAACCAAATACAGAATAGACAAGACCTACACATTCCTCACTAAAAGGGACTCAAAACTCCATATTTCCCCCAGAGGAAAATATCTGACTAGTAAGAATCTTAAAACCTATATATTGATATGTCTCCGTAAGGGAATCAAGTGTGTCTAGACTGGCCTAAATATGGCAGTGAGAATCGGCCCAAACTCAGTATAAAAAGGAAATTCAAAAACAAACCAAAAAAACAGGGAAATTCTTTACAATTCCTTCAGGGGCTCTGATGAATCCTGGAATGACCCTATCTACAACGACAGCTGGATGTGGCATAAGGCTGGACACTTGGGACTGAGAGGATTGGTGAGATTCGGTGAGCAAATGCAGACCATTTAAAACAATAATGCGTGGCACACATTCCTAGGGACCCAAATCTGCAGGTTGAAGGGAATATTACTACAGCTATAACGTATACGGGAAAACTAGAGAATGGACACACTGTGAATACGAAAGCTTTCTAAAACTCAACTAATTGTCCCTCTCCTGGTGCTCCGGTTTGACTTTCCAACTGCTTCACTATCAATCTCCCAACTTGGAGAGACAGACCCTTTAACCGCTTGGTTCTCACAGGTTGCCAATTTGACAGAGGATGAAAGGGAATAGGGAGAACCAATGAGAGAGTAGCTGTTAGGCATTTGGACCGGCACATGTCACTCTAATTTCCCGGCAGGAAGAAGAATTAACCAAAGTCTCAGCCACACACCGGGAACCAGTATAGTTCCTGAAGCACAATTTTGGACTTGCAGGCAGCTCAGAAAAAACAAGTTAAAAATGGAGCTCAGGGGCACAGCAATTCACAAAGTGGCAGAGTAATAAAGGACAACTATCGCCCAAAAATCTGTTGAGGGAAGGAAACGAGGTGGACTTGAAAGCGAGCCAGAATAGCAGGAAACAGATTTCAACAGGTACATTGGAATCACCTTTAAATCACAGGAAGAGGGGCACAACATCGACAATGATGCACTTGGCCAAAAAGGGCGTATGCGTTTTCTCCTGAATATATTCAGGAGAAAACGCATACGCCCTTTATAGCCAAGCAAGCAAGCGCACAATGCAAATCTGCACTACAAAGAAGTATCACTACCCACCAGTCAAAACGGACATCACAAAATGTGTAAAAACCAGAAAGGCAAGACATGCCCTGGAGAACATTGTGCCTAGTTATGCTGATGCGCAGAATGTAAATTGCCAACTGCCTCTCTGGAGGAGTGCACTGTGTTCCCTAAAACAAGTAAACAACAGAGCTACAGAGCCAAGGGCACTTCCAGTCTAGGGAAGATACCTTGGGAAAACTGAAAATCAATAAGACAGAGCCACCCCAAAATTTAGGGCTGCACTGCTTACAAGAACCTCAACCTGGGTACACCTTAAATATCCCAGGAATGACAAAAATGGTTCAAGAAATTGTGTTACTTACGTACGATGGAATATCCCTCAACCATGAAATCAATGTCATAAGGCCAGTAGCAGCAAAATGAGTGGATTTAGGTACGATGATTCTAAGTGAAATAAGTCACAGAGAAAAAGAAACTTATCATAAGATATCACTTATGAAGTTCCTGTAAACATGGCTACACATGAACTGATTTAGGAAGGAGAACAGAGTCCCCCATTTAGAAAACACTCTTATGCCTGCTTTAGGGGGACGGAGAGGTGGGGTGATGCATAAAACCAGAGTTTGATAGTAGTACAGGTACTGTTTCAAAAACCAAATGAGGAATTGTCAAGACCTACACTTTCCGCAGTGAAAGGGACTCAAACCCCATATTTCCCGCAGAGGAATATATCTGACAAGTAAGAATCTTAAAACCTATGTATTGATAAGTCTCTGTAAGGGAATCAAGTGTGTCTAGACTGGCATAAACATGGCACTGTGAATCAGCTCAAACCCACTATAAAAAGGAATCTCAAAAACCAAAGAAAAAAACAGGGAAATTCTTTACAATTCGTTCAGGACCTCTGATGAAACCTGGAATGACCCTATCTACAATGACAGCTGGATGTGGCATAAGATTGGACACTTGGGACTGAGAGGATTGGTGAGATTGGGTCAGCAAAAGCAGACCATTTAAACAATACTGTGTGGCACACATTCCAAGGATTCCAACTCTCCTGGTTGAAGGGAATTTTACTACAGCTATAACATGTACGGGAAAGCAAGAGAATGGACACACTGTGAATACGAAAGGTTTCTAAAACTCAACGAATAATCCCTGTCCTTGTGCTTCGCTTTGAATTTCCAACTGCTTTGCTATCAATCTCCCTACTTGGAGAGACAGCCCCTTTAACCTCCTGGTTCTCACAGTTTGAAAATTATGCAGAGGATGAAAG
This sequence comes from Hyperoodon ampullatus, assembly GCF_949752795.1. Classification (NCBI taxonomy): domain Eukaryota; kingdom Metazoa; phylum Chordata; class Mammalia; order Artiodactyla; family Ziphiidae; genus Hyperoodon; species Hyperoodon ampullatus. The sequence continues at coordinate 146,163,322 of NC_136913.1, read as the reverse complement.
GAAAGATGGAGAACCAATGAGAGAGTAGCTGTTAGGCATTTGGACGGGCACATGTCACTCTAATTTCCCGGCAGAAAGAAGAATTAACCAAAGTATCAGCCACACGTCGGGAACCAGTATAGATCCTGAAGCAAAATTTTGGACTTGCGGTCAGCTCACAAAAAACGAGTTGAAAAATGAAGCTCAGGGGCACAGCAATTCAGAAATTGGCAGAGTAATAAAGGGCAACTATCGACCAAAAATCTGTTGAGGGAAGGCAACGAGGCATACTTGAAAGGGAGCCAGAATAGCAGGAAACAGATTTCAAGAGGTACATTGGAATCACCTTTAAAGCACAGGAAGAGGGGCACAACTTCGAAAATGATGCACTTGGCCAAACAGGGCGTATGTGTTTTCTCCTGAATATATTCAGGAGAAAACACGTACACCCTTTATAGCCAAGCAAGCAAGCGGGCAATGCAAATCTGCCCTACAAAGAAGTATCACTACCCACCAGTCAAACCGGACATCACAAAATGTGTGAAAACCAGAAAGGCAAGACATGCCCTGGAGAACAGGGAGCCTAGTTATGCTGATGGGCAGGATGTAAATTGCCAACTGCCTCTCTGGAGGAGTGCATTCTGTTCGCTAAAACAAGTAAAACACAGAGCTACAGAGCAGAGGGCACTTCCAGTCTATGGAATATATCTTGGGAGAAATGAAAATCAATAAGACAGAGCCACCCCAATATTTATTGCTGCTCTGCTTACAAGAACCTCAACTTGGGTACACCATAAATTTCCAAGGAAAGACAAAAATGGCTCAAGAAATTCTGGTACTTACTTACGATGGAATATCCCTCAGCCATGAAATCAATGTCATAAGGCGAGTAGCAGCAAAATGAGTGGATTCATGTACGAAGATTCTAAGTGATATAAGTCACAGAGAAAAAGAAACTTATCATAAGATATCACTTATGAAGGTCCTGTAAACATGGCTACACATGAACTGAGTTAGGAAAGAGTACAGAGTAACGAATCTTATCATAAGATATGACTCATAGCGGGAATGTACACATGGCTACACATGAACTGAATTTCTAACACAACAGAGTCACACATTTAGAAATCAATCTTCTACCTGCTTAAGGGGAAAGGCGAGGTGGGGTAATGCATAAAACCACAGTTTTAAATTAGCACAGATACCAATACATAAACCAAGTATGTAATAGACAACACCTACTCCCAGCACAATGAACTGGACTCAACACCCCCTATTCATTGCAGAGGAATATATCTGACTTTAAGTATTTTAAAACATATTTATTCTCATGTCTCCATATAGGAATCATGTGTGTGTATAACGGCATGAACACTGCACTGAAATTCAGCTAAACCCCCCGTATAAAAATAAATTTCAAAAGCAAAATGCAAAAACAGCGAAACAGAGAGAAATTCTTAAAAATTACGTTCAGGGCCTGTGATGCAACGAGGATTGACCAACTTTACACCCACCTCTCGATGAGACATAAGACTGGACACTTGCAGCTGACAAGATTGCTGAGGTTGTGTCAGCAAAAGAACACCACTTAGAGCAATACTTTGTGCTACGCATTCTAGTGGTCCCAACACTCCAGGTTTAAGGGAATATTCCTACAGTTAAAAATGCATGGGAAACCCAGTGGTTGGTACACTGTGTAATCGGGAAAGTTTTCCAAAATGTACCTCATTTTTCCTTTCATTGTGCTGGGCTTCGCCATTCCATCTGCATTACTGAAAATCTCCCCACTTGGAGTTTCAGCGGCTTTACCCTCCTGTTATGCACAGTTTGCAAATTGTGCAGAGGATGAACAGGAAGAGGGGAAACAAATGAGAGATTAGCTGTAGGTGTTTGGACGGGCACATGTCTCTCTAGTTTCACCTCAGGAAGAAGAATTAAACAAAGGCTCAGCCTGCAGCCCCGGAAACAGACTAGGGCCTAAAGCCATCCTGCGGTATTGCAGCCAGCTCACAAATAGGCGATTTGAAAAATGGAAATCAGGGGCACAGCTATTCACAAACTTGCATAGTTATAAGGGACAACTATCATCCAGAAATATATTGAGGTAAGACAGTGAAGAGGATTTGAATGCAAGGCAGAATTGAAGGAAACAGATTTCAAGAGGTAGATTGGAGTCGTCTTTAAAGCACATGAAAAGTGAAAGAACTTCGACAATGATGTCCTTGGCCAAAAAGGGAGTATGTGTATTTTCTTGAATATATTCAGGAAAAAATGCATACGCCCTTTTTGGCCAAGCAAGCCATCAGGCATTGCAAATCCACACTACATAGAAGTGTCACTTACCTCCGGTCAAAAGGGCCATCCTCAAATAGTGTAAAAACCACAAATACAAGACAGGCCATGTAGAAAAGGGAGCCTGGTTATGCCGATGGACAGAATGTAAATTGTCAACAGCCTCTCTGGAGAACTGTATGTTGTTTTCTAAAACAGAGTTACAGAGCATAGCACACTTCCACTCATGGGCGTGTATTTTGGGAAAACTAAAAATCCACAACACACAGCCACCCCAAAGTTTATGGCTGCTCTGTTTACAAGAACCTCAACTTCGGTACACTTTAAATACACCAGGAAAGGAAAAAAAATAATGGATAAAGATGTTGTGGTACTTATATACAATGGAATGTCACTCAGACATACAATCAATGTCATAAGGCCAATAGAAGCATAATGAGTGGCTTTAGGTTCGATGATGCTAAGTGAAATGAGCAACAAAGAAAAGGAAACTTACTGTAATATGTCACTTATAGAGGGAATGTAAACATGGATACACATGAACTGAATTTCAAAAGAGAACAGAGTTACACATTTAGAAAACACACTTATGCCTCCTTAAGGGGAAAGGTGACGTGGGGTGATGTGTAAAAGCAGAGTTTGAAATTAGCACAGATACCATTCCATATACGAAATATGTAATAGACAAGACCTACTCCTTTCTCAATGAACTGGACACAAAACACCCTATTCACTGAAGAGGAATATATCTGACTGCTAATAATCTTGAAACCTATGAATTTATATGTCTCCATAATGGAATCAAGTGTATGTAGATTGGCATAAACACAGATCAATGGAACAGGACAGAAACCTCAGAGATAAACCTACATAACTATGGCTATCTCATCTATGACAAAGGAGCTAAGGATATACAATGGAGAAAAGACAGTCTCTTCAGAAATTGGTGCTGGGAAAACTGGACCCCTACACATAAAAGAATGAAATTAGGACACTCCATAACACCATACACAAAAATAAACTCTAAATTGATTAGAGATCTAAATATAAGACCAGACACTATAAAACACTTAGAGGAAACCATAGGCAGAACACTCTATGACATAAATCACAGCAAGATCCTTTTTGACCCACCTCCTAGAGAAATGGAAATAAAAACAGAAATCAACAAATGGGACCTAATGAAACTTAAAAGCTTTTACAGAGTTCAGGAAAACATAAACAAGATGCAAAAACAACCCTCAGAATGGGAGAAAATATTTCCAAATGAAGCAATTGACAAAGGATTAATCTCCAAACTTTACAAGCACCTCATGTAGCTCAATATCACAAAAACAAACAACCCAATCCAAAAACGGGCAGAAGACCTAAATAGACATTTCTCCAAAGAAGATATACAGATTACCAAGAAACACATGAAAGGATGCTGAACATCACTAATCATTAGAGAAATGCAAATCAAAACTACCGTGAGGTATCACCTCACAGCAGTCAGAGTGGCAATCATCAAAAAAAATCTACAAAACAATAAATGCTGGAGAGGCCTTTATTGGAGAAAAGGGAACACACTTGCACTGTGGGTGGGAATGTAAATTGATATGGGCACTAGGGAGAACAGTACGGAGGTTCCTTTAAATAACTAAAAATAGAAGTACCAAACGACACATCAATCCAACTACTGTGCATTTGCCTTGCGAAAACCATAATTCAAAAAGAGTTTTGTACGAAAATGTTGATTTCAGCTCTATTTACAATAGCCAGGACATGGAAGCAACCTAAGTGTCCATCGACAGATTAATGGATAAAGAAGATATGGCACATATATACAATGGAATATTACTCAGCCATAAAAAGAAGCAAAACTGACTTATTTGTACTGAGGTGGATGGATTTAGAATCTGTCCTACACAGTGAAGTAAGTCAGAAAGGGAAAAACAAATACTGTATGTTAACACAGATATACGGAATCTAATGAAGGAAAAAAAAAAGATTTTGAAGAACTTAGTGACAGGACAGGATTAAGGACACAGAAGTAGAGAAAGGACTTGAGGACACCGGAAGGGGAATGGGTAGGCTGGGACGAAGTTAGAGAGTGGCATGGACATAAATACATTACCAAATGTAACACTCATAGCTACTGGGATGCTGCCACATAGAAGAGGGAGATCAGCTCAGTGCTTTGTGACCACATAAAGGGGTGGGATATGGAGTGTGGGAGGGAGATGCAAGAGGGAGGGGATCTGGTGACATTTGTATATGTATAGCTGATTCACTTTGTTATACAGCAGAAACAAACACTCCATTGTAAAGCAATTATACTTCAATAAAGGTGTAAAAGGAAAAAAAAAAAAGAAAGCCCAGCGATAAACCTACACACCTATGGTCAACTAATCTATGACAAAGGAGGCAAGACTATACAATGGAGATAAGACAGTCTCTTCAATCAGTGGTGCTGGGAAATATGGACAGCTACATGTAAAAGAATGAAATTAGAACACTCCTCAACACCATACATAAAAATATATTCAAAATGGATTAGAGACCTTAATGTAAGACTGCACAGTATAAAACTCTGAGAGGAAAACTTACGAAGAATACTCTGACGTAAATCACAGCAAGATCTTTTTTGATCCACCTCCTATACTAATGAAATAAAAAAGAAAACTAAACAGCTGGGACCTAATGAAACGTAAAAGCTTTTGCAAAGCAAAGGAAACTACAAACAAGACGAAAAGACAACCCTCAGAATGGCAGAAAATATTTGCAAACGAATCAATGGACAATTGCTTAATCTCCAATATATATAAACAGCTCATGCAGCTCAATATTAATAAAACAAAAAACCCAATACAAAAATGGAAGCAGATCTAAATAGACATTTATTCCAAGAAGACATAGAGATGGCCAAGTCACACATGAAAATCTGCTCAACATCTCTAATTATTAGAGAAATGGAAATCGAAACTACAATGAGGTATCACGTCACACCTGTTAGAATGGGCATCATCAGAAAATCTACAAACAACAAATGCTGGAGAGGGTGTGGAGATAAGGAACCTTCTTCCACTATTGTTGGGAATGTAAATCAATACAATCTCTATGGAGAACAGTATGGAGGTTCCTTTAAAAACTAAAAATAGAATTACCATATAATCCAGCAATCCCACTACTGGGCATATACCCAGAGGAAACCATAAATCAAAAAGACACATTCACCACAATTTTCATTGCAGCACTATTTACAATAGCCAGGTAATGAAAGCAAACTAAGTGCCCACAGACAGACGAATGGATAAAGATGTGGTACATATATACAATGGAATATTACTCAGCAATACATAGGAATGAAATTGGGTCATTTGTAGAGACCTTGATGGATCTAGAGACTGTCATACAGAGTGAAGTAAGTCAAAAAGAGAAAAACAAATATTGTATATTAATGCATACATGTGGATCCTAGAAAAATGGTACAGGTGAACCGATTTGCAGGGCAGAGATAGAGACACAGATGTAGAGAACAAACTATGGACACCAAGGGGGGAATGCCATGTGAGGGTGGTGGTGGGATGAATTGGGAGACTGGGATTCACATGTGTTCACTTATATGTATAAAATAGATATCCAATTAGAACCTGCTGTATAAAAGAAATAAATAAATTTTAAAAAAATTAAAAATAAATAAATAACATTTAATTTAAAAAAAAAACAGAAAAAAAGTTTTTCCCTTCATATAGACCTCTTTATATTAAAGCATTATTTCCATGTTTATATTTGTAAATTAAAAAAAGAGGAATAAATAAAATCTACCTTGAACCAAAAAGAAAAAAAGAAAAAAAAAAACAAAACAGAACCTACCAGTTATACAGAGGAAAATTTTATCAGGGCACTTGCTCCCCTGGTAAAAATTCTTAAGTTGGTCAGAGGTGTGAAATCGTCTCCCATGCAGTCAGCAGCGCTCCCCCCCACAAGGAGCATCCTCATTGCAAAGCAGGGGGACTGTTTCGAGGCGTCTGTGAGTAAATGTGAGCTGAGCCCCAGTCCTGCTGCAGCTGAACTCTTCCCACCCTTTCCAGGTAAAACACCTGAATATGTACAAGAACTTGCAAGCCTAGAGGAAGGGATGTGGAGTCACACAAGCGACAGCACGTAGGCCGACTTGTTGCCTGCAGTCCAGCCAGGATGGTCCTGGACCCAGATGCTCTTCTGGAAGCTTTCCATTTCCCTGCCTGAGATACCCCTCCTGCCACGGCCCCCACTGCTTTTTTACTTCCACACCACAGCCTGGGGAGAAATTCCAGCGGCAGGTATGGGTGACACATCCTCTTCTTTAGCAGGTGGCAGCCTGGCAACTCCTGCAGAAAGTCCATCAGAGCCCCCCTCAAACTGGGCCACCCACAAAGCCACGGCCCCTCACTCCCTCCCACCACACCAGCCCCGGCACTGCTGACGGGGCAGAGAATATGGCGCCAGGCACAGCAACAGGGTCTCTTGCTGACTGGAGAGGTGTTTATATTGACCTCAACCCAGACACACCTGGGGAGGGCTGGCAGGCAGTTTCAGGCTGCCCAAATCAGCCAATCCTCACCCCTCAGGGGCTCACAGTTGCAGAAAATGAACCTTGCTGAATAAGCCAGGCCCAAGGAACAGGTGTGGGCTCCTGAGAGTCAGGATAGACAAGGGGCTGCATCTGCGGCTTCTTTTCTTATCATTTTATCTTGTCTATGAGTGGAAAACAACTTCAAGAAGACCCAATCCTAATGAGAGGAACCCAGGAGTCAATGCGAGGAGTGATGGTGGGTGGAGACAGAGGCCTGGTGCCCTGGCTGCAGTGGAAGTGTCTGGAAGACCAGGCAGAGAGAGGCTGCACAGAGTGATACCCAGGGTCACAGACCTCTCAGAGCTGCTGTTTGTTAGTTCAAGTCCTGCTCTGAGGTGTTCTGTGTCAGCTGTGAGCGACAGGTGAGCTGGGGGTTCTCTGCAAGTTGGGCTATGTGCACAGTTCCTGTGTGTCCAGCCTTGCTGGGTACCGGCCCAGGGGAGCTCTGTATCCTGGGAAGGGCCTGACTAGGAGAGCCCCATGGGCTGCTGTGTAGCTGCACAGATGAGCTCCATACCCTGGGAGGGACTTGACCACGAGAGCCCCGTGGGCTGTGGGGTGGGCGGCACAGCCCAGGTGAGCTCCATATCCTGGGATTGGCCTGACCACGAGAGCCCCATGGGCTGCTGGAGACCTGGTAAAGTATATCAGGACAGTCAGTGAAGCCACCGAGGATATACATCGAGTAGCTCCTATTTCCTACACCCTGCTGGTCATTCTACCATCCACCAGGCCAGGGCATTCTGTATTAGACTTCAATGATGACTTCTTCTGTATTGCATTCATCTCAGAGTCACAAGAACTTTTGGCTTGTGAGTGGCAGGACACAACATGCAACAAAAGCAATAATGCTGGGCCGTCCTGCCCCAATGGTTCAAAAATCCCCACACCATCATTGGGGAAATGTCCTCTAAAGACCTAAAAGTTCTACCTCTGTAAAAGGGAACCCTCCTTCAATATGCAGATGACATTCTGATTGTCAGGTCTACTAAAGACGCCTCTGCACTACCTAGCCAAGAAAGGATAGAAGGTGTCCAAGGAAAAGGCTCAATTATCCCAGGCTAACGTGACATGCCTGGGCTTCATTCTCACAGATATTCGGAGAAACGCATCCCAGGATAGGGAAGAAGCCATTTATAGCCTTACCTCTTCTAAAACTAGAAAACAGCTTAGGGGTTCCTGGGGAGGCCAAGGTTTTCTGCATCTGGATCCCTAACTACAGTCTAATAGCTTGGCCTCTACATGAAACACTGACACGAAATGATGATGATTCTTTTGAATAGAATCCAGAAGCAGCCTTTCAAGAATGGAAAGAGCAGTCAATTCAGGCCCTTGCCCAGGAACTCCCTAATTTAGCTAAACCCTTTGACCTTTACATACCCGGTCAAAGGTTAATCGCCCTTGGAGCCTTAGTGCAAAAACTGGGACCACTTTAAATGGAGCAACAGAAGAATGCACTTCAGGTATTATAAACTATTGTCACCAAGGGCTTTGCCCCCCACCCCATCAGGCCAGGATACTGGGGTATCTAAAAAGCTGGAAATCAGCTGCCTGCAAGGCCAGCTCATACTAAGGGAAAAGGACCCCACGTGGTGATCCTAACCACCCATCATGCCCTGAAGTTGCAGGGGTCGCGCTGCGGACACACTGACCTCGAGTGAGGAGGTCCTCCAACTCCAACCTCCAGAGAGACAAACGGGGGCAATGGGCCCCCAAGATGACTCGTGTGACCATCACTTGACCTGGAGTTTCTCTCAGAAAACAAGTCTGTGCCCCGAAAGAGCAGACTACTGCTTGCAGGACTGACTGCACCCAGACGGGAGCTAACAAGCTTGGTGGAGGAAACGTATATCACGATTTCACCATAGAAAACCCTACAGACACCACGGTGATCGTGGCCAATATGACCGGCTGGACTGCTGGCTTCTTCAAATGGCAGTTGACTCAGTGGACGTCATGGTCCTGGATCACCACCGACCCTGGACTGTCTGGGAGTTGAGCGGGCAGGGCTTTGACACATGGTGCTGTTTGTACATTAATTCAGGGACCTAATTAAAGAAAGCACAGACTACTGGTCAGAGCATCTAGGTTGGCAAATCCGTCAGCCTAAGTTCACCGAACAAATGTGGGGTGGGGTGAAACCTGCCACAGCATCATCTCTGTGCATCTCTTTCCTGGACCCTTAAAGGTCATTAGAATCTATAACACTTCCAATGCTGGTGCTCAAGTGGACGTGCAGTGAGGCAGGATGCCTTGGGACAATCAACCTCACCTAGAGGCTGCTGGGGAGAAGTTTTGCCCCTCCCCCCGTGTATGAGGATTCCCACCTCAGCATGAAGCAGTTACAAAAGAGGTGTCTGCACCCTCAGCACCCCAAGAATGAGGTACGGGACAAAAAGCAGAAGAGGTGTTCGTCTCCGGCAACGTTCATTAAAAATTTCTGGGAGATAAAAAGAGAATCTGGGCAATAAAATAAAGTCTAACCTGTTTTTCCTTTGTGCTTTGTCTAATTTCACATGCTCCTAGGGTTCCGCATGCAGAGGTCCCACACCCGGCACTTCAGACCCGATTTCCTAGTGCAGAATGGCTGGGTCGACACCTCAGCTAGCGGGGTCCCATGCAGACTCTGCGACATAGAGCCTGAGCTGCACCCAACCCAGCCCTCGAGAGCTCCATCCCCTCCCTCCCGCTGACGCTGCTGGGACCCCTAAACAGCAGCCCAGCCCACAGTCCACGGGGGATTGCACGCTCTCAGCTCTCCATTCTGTTTTCAAAATATAAAGTTTCCTTTGCTTCTGAACCAAACTCAGTCTTGATCTGTTGGCTCCAATGACACTGGGCACGGGGACTCCTGTTGGGGTCCACTCTGGAGGATCAGTAACAGAAATTGAGAACACTTTAACTTCAATGAACAGATGTGTGAGGCAAACTGTAGTCAACCTAAAGCAGTGTATAAGGTTCGGGTAAAATAAGATGTTTCTAAGACTTACATCTGATATTTCCATCACTTTATTATAAGCAAGTTTAGTGAAGACGTCTGTCTTATTTGTCAGGTCAACATTAGAGAAATGAAGTGATTTATTCCCAAGGATGTACATCGAATACTCTTGGCTGAAGCTTTAGTCTTGTTTTGAATGCTTTTCCATTGAAAATGATACCTCTCTTTCAGCTTCCCCATTTCTGAGAAGTATAAAATCTTATAATTTATTATTACCAAAGGGGAAAGGTAGGTGAAGGGATAAATTAACAGTTTGGGATTAACACATACACACTGCTATGTATAAAACAGATCATCAACAAGGAACTACTGTATAGCACAGGGAACTACACTGAATATTTTGCAATAACCTATAAGGGGAAATAATCAGAAAAAGAATAGATATTTTTATTGACATCATCTATCAATGACAGATAAAATGTAACCTAAGCAAGGCCGATGGTGAGCACTTATTTTTTTTTTTTTTTTTTTTTTTTTTTTTTTTTTTTTTTTTTTTTTTTGCATTACGTGGGCTTCTCACTGCCGTGGCCTCTCCCGTTGCGGAGCACAGGCTCCGGACGCGCAGGCCCAGCAGCCATGGCTCACGGGCCCAGCCGCTCTGCGGCATGTGGGATCTTCCCAGACCGGGGCACGAACCCGTGTCCCCTGCATCGGCAGGCGGACTCTCAACCACTGCGCCACCAGGGAAGCCCCGGTGAGCACTTCTGACTGTGAAGATTTCAATCATCTAAAGTTTGGACTCTGCCTATTTCCCAAGGCCCTTAATGAACATATATGTAGCCATAGCTTAAAAATTCCCCAGTATGGGGTTCAGGGAGGCACTGATTTGGAAAACTCCCTGGTGTTCTCCTTACATGTACGGGACCATTCCTATGGCTAAAACATGCCTGTCACACCTAGAGGATGGTACACCGTTTGATCGGAAACAGTTTGGAAAAGGCACCTCCTCTCCTCATCGCCTGGTGCACGGGTTCAACCCTCCAGCATCTTTCCTAACAATCTCCTCACTTGGGGATATCAGCACCGTCAACATCCTGTTGAACACAGTTTGGAATTTATCCAGAGGATGAAGCGGAAGGATGAGAAAACTTGAGAGACAAGTCCTAGGTGTTCGGACAGGCACATGCCACTGTAATTTCCAATCCGGAAGACAAATTCATCAAAGGCTAGAATTGCCCATGGAAACAGAATAGGGCTAGAGGAAATCCCGCTGTTTTGTGTCCAGTTTCCAAAAACACAAGTTGAAAAATGGAACTCAGGGGCACTAAAATTCATGAAACTGCAGAGTTGAAAATATCTATCGTCAAAAAATGTCTTGAGGTAAGTCACAGAAAACGACTTGTAAGCAAGGGAGAGTGGCAGGAAACAGATTTGAAGAGGTGGAAAGGACTCCCCATTAAAGCACAAGAAAAGGGGCTGAACATCGCCAATGATGCAGTTGGCCAAAAAGGGCGTATGCATTTTTTCTGAATATATTCAAGTAAAGGCCATACACACTTTTTATCCAACCAAACAGGTGGGCACTGGAAATCAATACTACAAAATGTATCACTTCACATCAGTCAGAAGGGCCATCCACATAAAGTGTAAACACCCGAAATGCAGGACAGGGTGAGGAGAAAAGGGACCCCTGTGAGGCTGATAGTGGAAATGTAATTTGCCAACGGCCACTCTGGAGAAGTGCATTGTGTTTGCTAAAACATCTAAAAAATGAGCTACAGAGCATAGGGCACTTGCACTCATGGGTGTATACCTTGGGAAAAACAAAAATCGACAGAAAACAGGCACCCCAACGTTTACCACCTCTCTGTTAAAAAGGGCCTCAACTTGGATATAAAATAAATGTCCCTGGAAGGAAAAAATGGATACAAGAGATGGGGTTCTTATGTAGAGTGGAATATTACTCATCCAGAAATCAATGAAATAAGGCCAGTTGTAACAACTCTGGAGGATTTACATACGATCATTCTAAGTGACGTATGTCAGAAAGAAAAAGACACATATCATAAGATGTCACTTAAAGGTGGAATCAAAAATGGCTACACATGAAATAAATTACAAAACAGAAACATAGTCAAATATGTAGAAAATAGACATAAGGCTGCTAAATGGGAAAGGTGGGGAAGGGTGAGGTATTATCCAGGAGGTTGAAATTAGCAAAGATACCATTCCAAGTACCAAATTGAATAACTGACAAGGCCTACACGGTACCTCAAAGAACTGCACTCAGCCCACTCATGTCACTGGAAAATAATACATATGACTGGTTAGCATCTGAAAAAGAATTTATTGTTGTCTCACAGTACATGAATCAAGTGGATGCACAGCAGCAAAAAACAGAGCTTTGAAAATCAGCTGTAACCAATATAAAAATAAATTTAAAAATATTTATAAAAACAGTGAGACAGGCAAAAATTCTTACAACTTTTGTTGAAGGGCTACGATGTAACATGGATTGAACACATGTGGACCCCCAGCAGGATGATATATAAGGCGGGAAGCTATGCACGCTAAGACATGTTAGAGAGGCTGGTTGAGGAAATGCAGACCTTTTAAAGTAATACAGCCTGGTACCCATTCCATGGGTCCCAAATCTGCAGGTTCAAGGGAATCTTCTGACAGCGAAAACATGCCTGGAAAACCAAGATGAACGTACACCGTGTGCTCAAGAAAGGTGTCTAAAATGCACCTCATTTTTGATCTCCTGGTGCTGGGGTTCGCCATTCCAGCCACATTACTAACAATCTCCCCACTTGGAGAATCAGCACCTTTAACCTCCTGTTTCACACAGTTTGCAATTTGTGCAGAGGATAAACGGGAAGAGGGGGAAACAATGAGGGACTAGCTGTAGGAGTTTTGACAGGCACGTGTCACTCTAATTTCCCATTAGGAAGAATAATTAACCAAAGGCACAGCCTGCCTCCCCAGAGCCAGAATAAGGCCGGAAGCAATACAATGGTTTGGCGGCCAGCTCACAAAAAATGCGAGTTGAAAAATGGAGCTCAGGAGCAGACAATTCAAAGACCTGCAAAGATATAAATGATAACCAACATCGAAAAATATATTCAGGTAAGGCAACGAAGAGGATCTGAATGAGCGGCAGAATTGCAGGAAACAGATTTCAAAAGGTAGATTGTACTCACAGTTAAAGCATATGAAAAGCAGCAGAATTTCTAAAATGATGCAGTTGGGCAAAAGGGTGTATGCGTTTTCTTCGTGAATATCTTCAGGAAAAAAACACATACAGAGTTTTTGGCCAACCAAGCAAGCGGGAAATGCAAGTGCGCTCAACAAAGAAGTTTCAATTTGCACTGCTCAGAAAGGCCATCCAAAAAATGTGTACAAACCAGAAATGCAGGAGAGGCCATGGAGAACACGGAGCCTGGTCACGCTGATGGGTGGGGTATAAATATCCAAGAGCCACTCTGAAGAAGTGTATGCTGTTTCCTAAAACATCTAAAATACAAAGCCCCCGAGCAAAGGGGAATTCAACTCATGGGCATATGACTTGGGAAGACTAAATATCAACAAGACACAGGCACCCCAAAATTTAGGGCTGCTCTGCATACAAGAACCTCCACTTCGGTACACATAAAATATGCCAGGAAAAAGAGAAATGCATAAAGAACTTGTGGTAATTTTGTACAACGGAATATCACTCAGACGTGATATCAATGCCATAAGGCCAGTAGCAGCATAATGAGTGGATTAAGGTACGATGATTCTAAGTGCAATAAGTCACACAGAAAAAGAATCTAATCATAAGATATCACTTATAGAGGTAATGTCAACATCACAACACATGACCTGAATTAGGAAAGAGAACAGAGTCTCACATTTAGAAAACACTCTTATGCCTGCTTAAGGGGAAAGTAGAGGTGGGGTGATGCATAAAACCAGAGTTTGATGTTAGCACAGGTATCATTCCATAAACCAAATACAGAATAGACAAGACCTACACTTTCCTCAGTGAACGGGACTCAACACCCCTATTCCACACAGAGGAATATATCTGACTAGTAAAAAATCTTAAAACCTATGTATTCATATGTCTCTGTAAGGGAATCAATTGTGTCTAGACCGGCATAAACATGTCCGTGAAAATCAGTTCAACCCCATTATAAAAATGAATTTCAAAAACAAAACAAAATAACAGTGAAATTCTTACACAATTCCTTCAGGGGTTCTGATGAAACCTGGAATGACCCTATCTGCAAAGACAGCTGGATGAGACATAAGGCTGGACACCAGGGAATGAGAGGACTGGTGAGATTGGGAGAGAAAATGCAGACCCTTTAAAGTAGTAATGCATGCCACCAATCCATGGGTCCCAAATCTCCAGGTAGAAGGGAATATCACTACAGTTATAACATGTATGGGAAACCTAGAGAATGAACACACTGTTTTGGCGAAAGGTTTCTAAAAATCTCCTAATTTTTCCTCTCCTTGTGCTCCAATTTGGCATTCCAACTGCTTTACTATCAATCTCCCAACTTTGGAGAGTCAACCCCTAAAACCTCCTGGTTCGCACAGTTTGCTAATTGTGCAGAGGATGAAAGGGAAGAGGGAGAACCAATCAGAGAGTAGATGAAGGCATTTGGACGTGCACATGTCACTCTAATTTCCCATTCAGGAAGAAGAATTAACCAAAGCCTCAGCCAACAGCAGGGAACCAGTATAGCCACCCCTGGAACCAGTATAGGTCCTGAAGCAATATTGTGGATTTGCAGACAGCTCACAAAAATGGGATTTCAAAATTGGTGCTCAGGGGCACAGAAATTCACAAACCTGCAGTTATAAAGAACTACTCAATTCCAAAAATCTGTTGAGGAAAGGCAAAGAAGTGGACTTGAAAATGAGGCAGAATTGCACAAAACATATTTCAAGAGGTAAATTAGAATCGCCTTTAAAGCTCAGGAAAAGCATCACAACTTCGACAATGATGCACTTGGCCAAAAAGGGCGTATGACTTTTCTCCTGAATTCAGGAGAAATTGCATACACCCTTTTTGGCCAATCAAGCAAGCGCACAATGCAAATCCACACTACAAAGAATTGTCACTTCCAACCGTTAAAAAGGGATATCTGAAAATCTGTAAAAACCACAAAGGCAAGAGAGAGATGACAAGGGCATGAAGCAATGTGATCCCAAGGGTCATGGAGTATTGTGATGACAAGTGCATGGAGCATTGTGATGACAACATTATGTAGCATTTGCTGACAAAGGCATGGAGCATTGTGATGACAAGGTTCATGGAGCACTGTGATGACAAGCCTCAAGGAGCACTGTGATTAGAGTGGTCATGGAGCATTGGGATGACAAGGGCATGGATCATTGTGATGACAAGGGTCATGGAGCATTTCGATCACAAGAGTCCCGGATCATTGTGTTGTCAGGGTTCATGGAGCGTTGTGATGACAGTGTTCCTGGAGCATTGTGATGGCAGGGATCATGGAGCATTGTGATGAGAAGGTCATGGAGCATTGGGCTGAAAATATTCATGGAGTATTGTGATGAGAGGGGTCATGGAGCATTGTGATGACAAGGTACTGGAGCATTGTGATAAGAAGACCATGGAGCCTTGTGATGACAAGTCTCATGGAGCATTCTGATGAAAAGGGGCATGGAGCATTGTGATTACAGGCGTCTTGGAGCATTGTGATGACAAGGGCATGGAGCATTGGGATGAGAAGGACATGGAGCGTTCTGATGACATGCATCACGGAGCACTGTGATGACAAGGGTATGGAGCATTGTGATTACAGGGGTCTTGGAGCACTGTGATGAAAAGGGCATGGATCATTGTGATGAAAAAGGCATGGAGGCTTGTCATGACAGGGTTCAAGGAGCATACTGACGACAAGTGTCAGGGAGCATTGTGATGACAAGGGTATTGAGCATTGTGATGACAAAGGTCATGGAGCATTGTGATGAGAAGACCATGGATAATTGTGATGACGAGCGTCATGGGGCGTTGTGATGACAAGTGTTATGGAACATTGTGATCAGAAGGGTTTGGTGCATTGTGATGACAGAGGTCATAGAGCATTTTGATTTCATTGTTATGACAATAGCATGAAGCATTATGATGATGGGCATTTTGAATTTTGATGACAGGGTTCATGGAGCAGTGAGATGAAAAAGGGCATGGAGCATTGTGATAACAGCAGTCTTGGAGCATTGTGATGACAAGGGCATGGAGCATTGTGATTACAGGGGCCGTGGAGCATTGTGATGACAAGGGTCATGGAGCCTTGTGATGACAAGGCTGTGGAACATTGTGATGGCAGGTGTCATGGAGCATAGTTATGACAGGGTAATGGAGCATTGTGATGACAAGGGCATGGAGCATTCATCTGAAAAATTTCATGGATTATTTTGATGAGAGGGGGAAGGAGCATTGTGATGACAAGGGCACGGAATACTGAGATACATGGGTCATGCAGTATTGTAATGACAAGCGCATGGAGCATTGTGATAAGAAGGACATCGAGCATTGTGAGGACAAGCGTCATGGAGCTTTGTGATGACAAGGCCATTGAGCAATGTGATGAGAGTGTTCATGGAGCATTGTGATGACAATGGCATGCAGCATTGTGATGCCAAGGGTCATGGAGCTTTGTGATGACAAAGGTCTTGGAGCATTTTGATGACAAGTG
The DNA here is from genome assembly GCF_949752795.1 of Hyperoodon ampullatus. NCBI lineage: Eukaryota > Metazoa > Chordata > Mammalia > Artiodactyla > Ziphiidae > Hyperoodon > Hyperoodon ampullatus. The sequence goes on along the minus strand of NC_136913.1, from coordinate 146,146,797 downwards.
TGTGGTGCACTCTGTTGTGAAGGGCGGGGAGCATTGTGATGACAGGATCATGGAGAAATTTGATGATAATTGTCATTGAACATTTTGATGAAAGTGGTTATGGAACGTTGTGATGTCAGGGGTCCTGGAGCATTTTGATGAAAAGGGTCATGGAGCATTTTGATGACAGGGGTTATGGAACATTGTGATGTCAGGGGTCATCGAACATTGTTATGATAAGTGCATGTAGCATTTTGATGACAGGAGTCATGGAACATTGTGATGACACGGGTGAGGGAGTATTGTGATGAGTAGTGATGTAACATTGTGATATCAGTGGTGAGAGATCATTTTGATGAGAAGTGCATGGAGCATTGTGATGACAAAATTTATGGAGCACTGTGATGAAAAGATTGTGGAGCACTGTGATGACAACTGCATGGCACATTGTGATGACATGGGTCATGGAGCATTGTGCTGAGAAGGGCATAGAGCATTGTGATGACAAGGGTCAAAAAGCATTGTGATTAAAAATTCATGGAGCATTGTGGTGAAAAATGTCACAGAGATTCGTGATGACGAGGGCATGTACCATTGTGACGACAAAGGTCATGAAGCATTGAGATGACTGGAGTCACGGAGCATTGTGATGACAGGGGTCATGGAGCATTGTGATAACAAGGGCATGGAGCATTGTGATGACAAGTGTCATGCAGCACTCTGATGACAAGCTTGTGAAGTATTTTGATGACAATGGCATGGAGCATTCTGATGACATGCGTCATGGAGCTTTGTGATGACAAGGGCATAGGGCATTGTGAGGAGAAGTGCATCGAGCGTTGTGATGACAAGCCTCATGGAGATTTGTGATGACAAATGCAAGGAGCAATGTGATGAGAGGGTTCATGGAGCATTGTTATGACAATGGAATGGAGCATTGTGATGCCAATGGTCATGGAGCTTTGTGATGACAAATGTCATGGAGCATTTTCATGACATGTGTTATGGAGCATTGTGAGGTCAGGGGTCATGGAGCATTGTGATGAAAAGGGTCATGGAGCATTTTGATTACATGGGTTATGGAGCATTGTGATGTCAGGGGTCATGGAGCACTGTGATGATAAGGGCATGTAGTATTGTGATGACAGAGGTCAGGGAAAATTGTGATGACAAGGGTGAGGGAGTATTGTTATGACTAGTGATGGAACATTGTGATATCAGTGGTGACGGATCATTTTGATGAGAAGTGCATGCAGCATTGTGATGACAAGCTGGTGGAGCATTTTCCTGACAAGCGCATGGAGCATTGTGATGACAAGGGTCATTGAGTATTGTGCTGAGAAAGGCATGGAGCATTGTGATGACAAGGGTCATGGAGCATTGTGATGAAAAGTTCATGGAGCATTGTGGTGACACAGGTCACAGAGCCTTGTGATGACGAGGGCATTGACCATTGTGATGACAAAGATCATGAAGCATTGTGGTGAATGGAGTCACGGAGCATTGTGATGACAGGGGTCATGGAGCATTGGGATGTCAAGGGCATGGAGCATTGTGATGAGAGGGGCATGGAGCATTGGTCTCACAAATTTCATGGATTATTGTGATGACAGTGGGCATGGTGCATTGTGATGAAAAGAGCATGGAACTTTGTGATGACAACGTCATGGATTATTGTGAAGACAGGTGTCAGGGAACAATGTGATGACATATGTCACGGTCCATTGTGATGCCAATGACATGGAGCATTGTGATGCCAACTGTCATGGAGGATTGTGATGACAAAGGTAAAGGAGCATTGTGATGATCAGGACATGGAGCAATGTGATGGCAAGACCGTGGAGCATTGTGATGAGAAGACCATGGATAATTGTGATGACGAGCATCATGGAGCTTTATGATGAAAAGAGCCATGGAGCCTTCTGACATAAGATATCACTTATGAAGGAATTGTAAACATGGCTAAACATGAACTGAATTAGGAAAGAGAACAATGTCTCACATTTAGAAAACATACTTATGGCTGCTTAGGGGAAAGAAAGGTGGGAAGATGCACAAAACCAGAGTTGGATATTAGCACAGGTACCGTTCAATAATCCAAATACAGAATAGACAAGACCTACTCCTTCCTCAGTGAACGGGACTCAACACCCCTATTCCCCGCAAAGGAATATATCTGATTAGTAAGAATCTTTTTTTTTTTTTTTTTTTTTTTTTTTTTTGCGGTATGGGGGCCTCTCATTGATGTGGCCTCTGTAGTTGTGGAGCACAGGCTCCGGACACGCAGGCTCAATGGCCATGGATCATGGGCCAAGCCGCTCCGCGGCATGAGGGATCCTCCCAGACCGGGGCACGAACCCGTGTACCCTGCATCGGCAGGCGGACTCTCAACCACTGCGCCACCAGGGAAGCCCCTGATTAGTAAGAATCTTAAAACCTAAGTATCGATATGTCTCCGTAAGGGAATCAAGTCTGTCTAGACCGGCATAAACACGTCAGTGAAAATCAGCTCAACCTCATTATAAAAATGAATTTCAAAAACAAACAACAAAAAAAAAACAGCGAAATTCTAACACAATTCCTTCAGGTGTTATGATAAAACCTGTAATGACCCTATCCAAAATGACAGCTGGATGAGACAAAAGGCTGGTCACTTGGGACTGAGAGGATTGGTGAAATTGGGTGAGAAAATGCAGACACTTTAAGGCAATAATGCATTCCACCAATTCCATGGGTCCCAACTCTCCAGGTAGAAGGGAATATCACTACAGTTATAACATATACGGGAAACATAGAGAATGGACACACTGTGTATACGAAAGCTTTCTAAAACTCAAGTAATAGTCCCTCTCCTGGTGCTCCGGTTTGAATTTCCAACTGCTTTATTATCAATCTCCCAACTTGGAGAGACAGCCCCTTTAACCTCCTGTTTCTCACACGTTGCCAAATTGGCAGAGGATGGAAGGGAAGATGGAGGACCAATGAGAGAGTATCTGTTAGGCATTTGGACGGGCACATGTCACTCTAATTTCCGGGCAGGAAGAAGAATTAACAAAAGTCTCAGCCACCAGCCGGGACCCATTATAGATCCTGAACCAAAATTTTGGACTTGTGGTCAGCTCAAAAAAAAACGAGTTGAAAAATGGAGCTCAGTGGCACAGCAATTCACAAACTGGCAGAGTACTAAAGGGCAACTATCGTCCAAAAATCTGTTCAGGGAAAGCAACGAGGAGGACTTGAGAGCGAGCCAGAAGAGCAGGAAACATATTTCAAGAGGTACATTGGAATCGCCTTTAAAGCACAGGAAGAGGGGCACAACTTCGACAATGATGCATTTGGCCAAAAAGGGTGAATGCGTTTTCTCCTGAATATATTCAGGAGAAGACGCAAACGACATTTTCGCCCAAGCAAGCAAGCGGGCAATGCAAATCTGCATTACAAAGAAGTATCACTTCCCACTGGTCAAAAGGGACATCCACAAAATGTGTAAAAACAAGAAAGGCAAGACAGGCCCTGGAGAAGAGGGAGCTTAGTTATGCTGATGGGCAGGATGTAAATTGCCAACTGCCTCTCTGGAGGAGTGCATTGTGTTCCCTAAAACAAGTAAACAACAGAGCTACAGAGCCAAGGGCACTTCCAGTCTAGGGAATATACCTTGGGCATACTGAAAATCAATAAGACAGAGCCACTCCAAAATTTAGGGCTGCACTGCTTACAAGAACCTCAAATTGGGTACACCTTAAATTTCCCAAGAAAGCAAAAATGGTTCAAGAAACTGTGTTAGTTACATACGATGGAATAGCCCTCAGCCATGAAATCAATGTCATAAGGCCAGTAGAAGCAGAATGAGTGGATAGAGGTACGATGATTCTAAGTGAAATAAGTCACAGAGAAAAAGAAACTTATCATAAGATATCACTTATTAAGGTCCTGTAAACATGGCTACACATGAACAGAGTTAGGAAAGAGAAAAGTGCCTCACATTTAGAAAACAATCTTATGCCTTCTTAAGGGGAAAGGAGAGGTGGGGTTATGCATAAAACCACAGTTTGATATTCGCATAGGTAGCATTCCAAAAACCAAATATGGAAAAGACAAGACCTACAACTTCCTCAGTGAAAGGGACTCAAAACCCCATATTTTCCACAGAGGAATATATCTGAAGAGTAATAATATTAAAACGTGTATATTGATATGTCTCCATAAGGGACTCAAGTGTGTCTAGACTGGCATTAACATGGCAGTGAGAATCAGCTCAAACCCACTATAAAAAGGAATTTTAAAAACAACAAAAAAAAAACTGGGAAATTCTTTACAATTCCTTCAGGGGCTCTGATGAAACCTAGAATGACCGTATCTACAACGACAGCTGGATGTGGCATAAGGCTGTACACTTGGGACTGAGAGGATTGATGAGATTGGGTGAGCAAATGCAGACCAAATAAAGCAATAATGCGTGGCACACATTCCAAGGGTCCCAACTCTCCAGGTTGAAGGGAATATTACTACAGCTATAACATGTACGGGAAACCTAGAGAATGGACACACTCTGAATACAAAAGGTTTCTAGAACTCAACTTATAGTCCCTCTCCTGGTTCTCCAGCTAGAATTTCCAACTGCTTTACTATCAATCTCCCAACTTGGAGAGACAGCCCCTTTAACCTCCTGGTTCACACAGTTTGCCAATTTGGCAGAGGATGAAAGGGAAGAGGGAGAACCAATAGGAGAGTAGCTGTTAGGCATTTGGACGGGCACATGTCACTCTAATTTACCAGCAGGAAGTAGAATTAATCAAATTCTCAGCCACCCACTGAGAACCTGTATACGTCCTGAACCAAAATTTTGGACTTGTGTTCAGCTCACAAAAAAATTATTTGAAAAATGGAGCTCAGGGGCACAGCAATTCACAAACTGGCAGAGTACTAAAGGACAAATATCGTCCAAAAATCTGTTGGGGGAAGGCATCGAGGTGGACCTGAATGCGAGCCAGAATAGCAGGAAACAGATTTCAAGAGGTACATTGGAATCGCCTTCAAAGCACAGGAAGAGGAGCACAACTTCGACCATGATGCACTTGGCCAAAAAGGGCATATGCACTTTCTCTTGAATATATTCAGGAGAAAACACATACGCCCTTTTTGGCCAAGCAAGCAAGCCAGCAATGCAAATCTGCACTACAAAGAAGTATCACTTCCCACCAGTCAAAAGGGGCATCCGCAAAATGTGTAAAAACCAGAAAGGCAAGACAGGCCCAAGAGAACAGAGATCCTTGTTATGCTGATGGGCGGGGTGTAAATTGCCAACTCCCTCTCAGGAGGAGTGCATTGTGTTCCCTAAAACAGGTAAAAACCAGAGCTACAGAGACAAGGGCACTTCCAGTCTAGGGAATATACCTTGGGAAAACTGAAAATCAATAAGACAGAGACACCCCAAAATTTAGGGCTGCACTGCTTATAAGAACCTCAACTTGGGTACACCTTAAATATCCGAGGAAAGACAAAAATGGTTCAAGAAATTGTGTTACTTTCGTATGATGGAATATACCTCATCCATGAAATCAATGTCATAAGGCCAGTAGCAGCAAAATGAGTGGATTCATGTACGATGATTCTAAGTGAAATAAGTCACAGAGAAAAAGAAACTTATCATAAGATATCACTTATGAAGGTCCTGTAAACATGGCTACACATGAACAGAGTTAGGAAAGAGAAATGAGCCTCTCATTTACAAAACACTCTTATGCCTGCCTAAGGGGGAAGGAGAGGTGGGGTGATGCATAAAACCAGACTTTGATATTAGTACAGGTACCGTTACAAAAACCAACTACAGATTATACAATCCTACACCTTCGTCAGTGAAAGGGACTCAAAACACCATATTTCCCACAGAGGAATATATCTGACTAGTAAGAATCTTAAAACCTATGTATTGATAAGTCTCCGTAAGGGAATCAAGTGTGTCTAGACTGGCATAAACATGGCAGTGAGAATCAGCTCAAACCCACTATAAAAAGGAATTTCAAAAACCAAAGAAAAAAACAGGGATATTCTTTACAATTCCTTCAGCAGCTCTGATGAAACCTGGAATGACCCTATCTACAACGACAGCTGGATGTGGCATAAGGCTGGACACTTGGGACTGAGAGGATTGGTGAGATTGGGTCAGCAAAAGCAGACCATTTAACAATAATGCGTGGCACACATTCTAAGGATTCCAACTCTCCTGGTGGAAGGGAATTTTACTACAGCTATAACATGTACGGGAAACAAAGAGAATGGACACACTGTGAATACGAAAGGTTTCTAAAACTCAACTAGTAATACCTGTCCTTGTGCTTCGGTTTGAATTTCCAACTGCTTTGCTATCAATCTCCCAACTTGGAGAGACAGCCCCTTTAACCTCCTGGTTCTCACAGGTTGCAAATTAGGCAGAGGATGAAATGAAAGATGGAGAACCAATGAGAGAGTAGCTTTTAGGCATTTGGATGGGCACATTTCCCTCTAATTTCCCGGCAGAAAGAAGAATTAACCAAAGTATCAGCCACACGCCGGGAAACAGTATAGATCCTGAAGCAAAATTATGGACTTGCGGTCAGCTCACAAAAAACAAGTTGAAAAATTGAGCTCAGGGGCACAGCAATTCACAAACTGGCAGAGTAATAAAGGGCAACTATCGACCAAAAATCTGTTGAGGGAAGGCAACGAGGCATACTTGAAAGGGAGCCAGAATAGCAGGAAATAGATTTCAGGAGGTACATTGGAATTGCCTTTAAAGCACAGGAAGAGGGGCACAATTTCGACCATGGTGCATTTGCCCAAGAAGGGCGTATGCATTTAATCCTGAATATAATCAGGAGGAAACGCATACGCCCTTTTTGGCCAAGCAAGAAAGCGGGCAATGAAATTCTGCAGTACAAGGAATTATCACTTCCCAGCGGTCAAAAGGGACATCTGAAAAATGTGTAAAAACCAGAAAGGCAAGACAGGCCCTGGAGAACAGGGAGCCTAGTTATGCTGATGGGCAGGATGTAAATTGCCAACCGCCTCTATGGAGGAGTGCAATGTGTTCCCTAAAACAATTAAATAACAGAGCTACAGAGCCAAGGGCACTTCCAGTCTATGGAATATACCTTGGGAAAACTGAAAATCAATAAGACAGAGCCAGCCCAAAATTTTGGGCTGCTCTGTTTACAAGAACCTCAACTTGGGTACACCTTAAATATCCCAGGAAAGACAAAATTGGTTCAATAAATTTTGGTACTTACGTATGACGGATTATCCCTCAGCCATGAAATCAATGTCATAAGGCTAGTAGCAGCAAAATGAGTGGATTCAGGTACGATGATTCTAAGTGAAATAAGTCACAGAGAAAAAGAAGATTATCATAAGATATGACTTATGAAGGTCCTGTAAACATGGCTACACATAAACAGAGTTAGGAAATAGAAAAGAGCCTCTCATTTAGGAAACACTCTTATGCCTGCTTAAGGGGAAAGGAGAAGAGGGTTGATGCATAAAACCAGAGTTTGATATTCGTACAGGTACCATTCCAAAAACCAAATATGGAATAGACAAGACCTACACCTTCCTCAGTGAAAGGGACTCAAAACCCAATATTTCCCACAGAGGAATATATCTGACTAGTAATAATCTTAAAACCTATATATTGATATGTCTCCATAAGGGAATCAAGTATGTCTAGACTGGCATAAACATGGCAGTGAGAATCAACTCAAACCCACTATAAAAAGGAATTTCAAAAACAAAACACAAAAACAGGGAAATTCTTTACAATTCCTTCAGGGTCTCTAATGAAACCTGGAAACACCCTATCTACAACGACAGCTGGATGTGGCATAAGGCTGGACACCTGGGACTAGACGATTTGCTAGATTCAGTGAGCAAATGCAGACCATTTAAAGCAATAATGCGTGACAAACATTCCAAGGGTCCCAACTCTCCAGGTTGAAGGTAATATTACAACAGCTATAACATGTACGGGAAACCAAGATAATGGACACACTGTGAATACGAAAGGTTTCTAGAAATCAACTAATAGTCCCTCTCCTGGTGCTCCGGTTTGAATTTCCAACAGCCTTACTATCAATCTCCCAAATTGGAGAGACAGACCTTTTAACCTCCTGGTTCTCACAGGCTGCCAATTTGGCAGAGGATGAAAGGGAAAATGGAGAACCAGTGAAGGAATAGCTGTTAGGCATTTGCACGGGCACATGTCACTCTAATTTCCCAGCAGGAAGAAGAATTAATCAAAGTGTCAGCCACCCACTGGGAAACTGTAAAGGTCCTGAACAAAAATTTTGGACTTGTGTTCAGCTCACAAAAAAGGAGTTGAAAAATGGAGCTCAGGGGCACAGCAATTCACAAACTAGCAGAGTACTAAAGGGCAACTATCCTCCAAAAATCTGTTGAGTGAAGGCAACGAGGGGGAGTTAAAAGCGAGCCAGAATAGCAGGAAACAGATTTCAAGATGTACATTGGAATCGCCTTCAAAGCACAGGAAGAGGGGCACAACTTCGACAATGATGCACTTGGCCAAAAACGGCGTATGAGTTTTCTCCTGAATATATTCAGGAGAAAACGCATACGCCGTTTTTGGCCAAGCAAGCAAGCGGGCAATGCAAATCTGCACTACAAAGAAGTGTCACTTCCCGCCGGTCAAAAGGGACATCCGCAAAATGTGTAAAAACCAGAAAGGCAAGACAGGCCCTGGAAAACAGGGAGCCTTGTTATGCTGATGGGTGGGATGTAAACTGGCAACTCGCTCTCAAGAGGAGTACATTGTGTTCCCTAAAACAGGTAAGCACCAGAGCGACAGAGCCAAGGGCACTTCCAGTCTAGGGAATATACCATGGGAAAACTGAAAATCAATAAGACAGAGCCACCCCAATATTTAGGGCTTCACTGCTTACAAGAACCTCAATTTGGGTACACTTTAAATATCCCGGGAAAGACAAAATTGGTTCAAGAAATTGTGGTACTTACGTAAGATGGAATATCCCTCAGCCATGAAATCAACGTCATAAGGCCAGTAGCAGCAAAATGAGTGGATTCAGGTACGATGATTCTAAGTGAAATAAGTCACAGAGAAAAAGTAACTTATCATAAGATATCACTTATGAAGGTGCTGTAAACATGGCTACACATGAACTGAGATAGGAAAGAGAACAGAGTCTCACATTTAGAAAACACTCTTATGCCTGCTTAAGGGGAAAGGAGAGGAGGGGTGATTCATAAAACCAGAGTTTCATATTCGTACAGCTACCTTTCCAAAAACCAAATATGGAATAGACAAGACCTACACCTTCTTCAGTGAAAGGGACTCAAAACCCCATATTTCCCGCAGAGGAATATATCTGACTAGTACGAATCTTAAAACCTATGTATTGATATGTCTCCATAAGGGAATCAAGTGGGTCTAGACTGGCATAAACATGGCAGTGAGAATCAGATCAAACCCACTATAAAAAGGAATTTCAAAAACAAAAGAAAAACAGGGATAATCTTTACATTTCCTTCAGGGGCTGTGATGAAACATGGAATGACCCTATCTACAATGACAGCTGGATGTGGCGTAAGGCTGGACACTTTGGGCTGAGAGGATTGGTGAGATTGGGTCCGCAAATGCAGACCATTTAAAGCAATAATGCGTGGCACACATTCCAAGGATCCCAACTCTCCAGGTTGAAGGGAATATTACTACAGCTATAACATGTACGGGAAACATAGAGAATGGACACACAGTGAAAACGAAAGGTTTCTAAAACTAAACTAATATTCCGTCTCCTGGTGCTTTGGTTTGAAATTCCAACTGCTTTACTATCAATCTCCCAACTTGGAGAGACAGCCCCTTTAACCTCCTGGTTCTCACAGGTTGCAAATTAGGCAGAGGATGAAAGCAAAGATGGAGAACCAATGAGAGAGTAGCTGTTAGGCATTTGGACGGGCACATGTCACTCTAATTTCCCGGCAGAAAGAAGAATTAACCAAAGTCTCAACCACCCACCTGGAACCAGTATAGATCCTGAAGCAAAATTTTGGTCTTGCGGTCAGCTCACAAAAAACGAGTTGAAAAATGGAGCACAGGGGCACAGCAATTCACAAACTGGCAGAGTACTAAAGGGCAACTATCGTCCAAAAATCTGTTGAGGGAAGGCATCGAGGTGGACTTGAACGCGAGCCAGAATAGCAGGAAACAGATTTCTAGATGTACATTGGAATCGCCTTCAAAGCACAGGAAGAAGGGCACAACTTCGACAATGATGCACTTAGCCAAAAGGGCGTATGCGTTTTCTCCTGAATATATTCAGGAGAAAACGCATACAACCTTTTTGGCCAAGCAAAAAAGCGGGCAATGCAAATATGCACTACAAAGATGTATCACTTCCCAACGGTCAAAAGGGACATCTGCCAAATGTGTAAAAACCAGAAAGGCAAGACAGGCCCTGGAAAACAGGGAGCCTTGTTATGCTGATGGGTGGCATGTAAATTGGCAACTCCCTCTCTGGAGGAGTGCATTGTGTTCCCTAAAACAGGTAAACAACAGAGCTACAGAGCCAAGGGCACTTCCAGTCTAGGGAATATACCATGGGAAAACTGAAAATCAATAAGACAGAGCCACCCCAATATTTAGGGCTTCACTGCTTACAAGAACCTCAAATTGGGTACACCTTAAATATCCCGGGAAAGACAAAATTGGTTCAAGAAATTGTGGTGCTTACGTAAGATGGAATATCCCTCAGCCATGAAATCAACGTCATAAGGCCAGTAGCAGCAAAATGAGTGGATTCAGGTACGATGATTCTAAGTGAAATAAGTCACAGAGAAAAAGGAACTTATCATAAGATATCACTTATGAAGGTCCTGTGAACATGGCTATACATGAACTGAGATAGGAAAGAGAACAGAGTCTCACATTTAGAAAACACTCTTATGCCTGCTTAAGGGGAAAGGAGAGGAGGGGTGATGCATAAAACCAGAGTTTCATATTCGTACAGCTACCTTTCCAAAAACCAAATATGGAATAGACAAGACCTACACCTTCCTCAGTGAAAGGGACTCAATACCCCATATTTCCTGCAGAGGAATATATCTGACTAGTACGAATCTTAAAACCTATGTATTGATATGTCTCCATAAGGGAATCAAGTGGGTCTAGACTGGCATAAACATGGCAGTGAGAATCAGATCAAACCCACTATAAAAAGGAATTTCAAAAACAAAACAAAAGCACGGATAATCTTTACATTTCCTTCAGGGGCTGTGATGAAACATGGAATGGCCCTATCTACAATGACAGCTGGATATGGCATTAGGCTGGACACTTGGGACTGAGAGGATTGGTGAGATTGGGTCAGCAAATGCAGACCATTTAAAACAATAATGTGTGGCACAGATTCCAAGGATCCCAACTCTCCAGGTTGAAGGGAATATTACTACAGCTATAACATGTACGGGAAACCAAGAGAATGGACACACTGTGAATACGAAAGGCTTCTAAAACTAAACTAAACTCCCTCTCCTGGTGCTTCGGTTTGTATTTCCAACTGCTTTACTATCAATCTCCCAAATTGGAGAGACAGCCCCTTTAACCTCCTGGTTCGCACACGTTGCCAAATTGGCAGAGGATGAAAGGGAAGAGGGAGAACCAATGAGAGAGTAGCTATTAGGCATTTGGACGGGCACATGTCACTCTAATTTCCCGGAAGGAAGAAGAATTAATCAAAGTCTCAGCCACCCACTGGGAACCTGTATAGTTCCTGAACCAAAATTTTGGAATTGCGTTCAGATCACAGAAAATGAGTAAAAAAATGGAGCTCAGGGGCAGAGCAATTCACCAACTGGCAGAGTACTAAAGGGCAACTATCGTCCAAAAATCTGTTGAGGGAAGGCAACGAGGTGGACTTGAATGCGAGCCCGAATAGCAGGAAACAGATTTCAAGAGGTACATTGGTATCGCCTTCAAAGCACAGGAAGAGGGGCACAAATTAGACAATGATGCACTTGGCCAAAAAGGGCGTATGCGTTTCCTCCAGAATATAAGCAGGAGGAAACGCTTACACCCTTATTGGCCAAGCAAGCAAGCAGTCAATGAAATTCTGCAGTACAATGAAATATCACTTCCCAGCGGTCAAAAGGGACATCTGCAAAATGTGTAAAAAACAGAAAGGCAAGAGAGACCCTGGAGAAGAGGGAGCCTAGTTATGATGATGCGCAGGATGTAAATTGCCAACCGCCTCTCTGGAGGAGTGCAATGTGTTCCCTAAAACAATTAAACAACAGAGCTACAGAGCGAAGGGCACTTCCAGTCTGTGGAATATACCTTGTGAAAACTGAAAATCAATAAGACAGAGCCACCCCAAAATTTAGGGCTGCACTCTTTACAAGAACCTCAACTTGGGTACACCTTAAATATCCCAGGAAAGACAAAATTGGTTCAAGAAATTTTGGTACTTACGTACGATGGATTATCCCTCAGCCATGAAATCAATGTCATAAGGCCAGTAGCAGCAAAATGAGTGGATTCAGGTACGATGATTCTAAGTGAAATAAGTCACAGAGAAAAAGAAACTTATCATAAGATATCACTTATGAAGGTCCAGTAAACATGGCTACACATGAACAGATTTAGAAAAGAGAAAAGAGCCTCTCATTTACAAAACACTCTTATGCCTGCTTAAGGGGAAAGGAGAGGAGGGGTGATGCATAAAACCAGAATTTGATATTCGTACAGGTACCATTCCAAAAACCAAATATGGAATAGACAAGACCTACACCTGCCTCAGTGAAAGGGACTCAAAACCCCATATTTCCCGCAGAGGAATATATCTGACTAGTAATAATCTTAAAACCTATATATTGATATGTCTCCTAAGGGAATCAAGTGTGTCTAGACTGGCATTAACATGGCAGTGAGAATCAGCTCAAACTCACTATAAAAAGGGATTTCAAAAACAAACAAACAGGACTTCCGGGTAAGATGGCGGAAGAGTAAGATGCGAAGATCACCTTCCTCCCCATGGATACACCAGAAATACATCTACACGTGGAACAACTCCTACAGAACACATACTGAACGCTGGCAGAAGACCACAGACTTCCCAAAAGGCAAGAAACTCCCCACATACCTGGGTAGGGCAAAGCGGAGAGATTCCCGCACAGAGGAGCGGTGCCGAGCGGCACTCACCAGCCCGAGAGGCTTGTCTGCTCGCCCGCCGGGGCGGGCGGCACTGGAAGCTGAGGCTCTGGCTTTGGTCAGAGCACAGGGAGAGGACTGGGGTTGGCGGCGAGAACTCAGCCTGAAGGGGGCTAATGCGCCACAGCTAGCCGGAAGGGAGTCCGGGAAAACCCTGGAGCTGCCGAAGAGGCAAGAGACTTTTTCTTCCCTCTTGGTTTCCTGGTGCGCGAGGAGAGGGGATTAAGAGCGCTGCTTAAAGGGGCTCCACAGATGGGCGCGAGTCGCGGCTGAAAGCGCGGAGCCCAGAGACTGGCCTGGGACGCTGGGGCTGCTGCTGCCGCCACCAAGAAGCCTGTGTGCGAGCGTAAGTCACTGTCCACACCGCCCTTCCGGTAGCCTCTTCAGCCCGCCACAGCCGGGGTCCCGGGATCCAGGGGCGGCTTCCCTGGGAGAACGCACGGCGCGCCTCGGGCTATTGCAACGTCACGCCGACATCTGCCACTGCAGGTTCGCCCCGCACTCCGTGCCACTCCCTCCAGCCCGGCCTGAGTGAGCCAGAGTCCCCGAAGAGGCTGCTCCTTTAACCCTGTCCTGTCTGAGCGAAGAACAGACCCCCTCCGGCGACCTACACGCAGAGGCGGGGCCAAATCCAAAGCTGAGACCCAGTAGCTGTGAGAACAAAGAAGAGAAAGGGAAACCTCTCCCAGCAGCCTCAGAAGCAGTGGATTAAAGCTCCACAATCAACTTGATGTACTCTGCATCTGTGGAATACATGAATAGACAACAAATCATCCCAAATTGAGGAGCCAGGAGTCAGTGCTGTGCCTCTGAGGTGGGAGAGCCACCTTCAGGACACTGGTCCACAAGAGACCTCCCAGCTCCACATAATATCGAACGGCGAAAATCTTCCAGAGATCTCCATCTCAACACCAGCACCCAGCTTCACTCAACGACCAGCAAGCTACAGTGCTGGATACCCTATTCCAAACAACTAGCAAGACAGGAACACAATGCCACCCATTAGCAGAAAGGTGGCCTAAAATCATAAAAACTCCACAGACACCCCAAAACACACCACCAGACGTGGACCTGCCCACCAGAAAGACAAGATCCAGCCTCATCCACCAGAACACAGGCACTAGTCCCCACCACCAGGAAGCCTACACAACCCACTAAACCAACCTTAGCAACTGGGGACAGACACCAAAAACAACGGGAACTACGAACCTGCAGCCTGCAAAAAGGAGACCCCAACCACAGTAACATAAGCAAAATGAGAAGACAGAAAAACACACAGCAGGAGAAGGAGCAAGATAAAAACCCACCAGACCTAACAAATGAAGAGGTAATAGGCATTCTACCTGAAAAAGAATTCAGAATAATGATGGTAAAGACGATGCAAGATTCTATTTCCCAGATCCAAAATCTTGGAAATAGAATAGACAAAATGTAAGAAACAGTTAACAAGGACCTAGAAGAACTAAAGATGAATCAAGCATCGATTAAAAACACAATAAATGAAATAAAAAATACTCTAGATGGGATCAATAGCAGAATAACTGAGGCAGAAGAACAGATAAGTGAGGTGGAAGATAAAATAGTGGAAATAACTAATGCAGAGCAAAATAAAGAAAAAAGAATGAAAAGAACAGAGGACAGTCTCAGAGACCTCTGGGACAACATTAAACGCACCAACATTTGAATCATAGGGGTTCCAGAAGAAGAAGAGAAAAAGAAAGGGACTGAGAAAATATTTGAAGAGATTATAGTTGAAAACTTCCCTAATATGGGAAAGGAAATAGTTAATCAAGTCCAGGAAGCACAGAGAGTCCCATACAGAATAAATCCAAGGAGAAATACGCCAAGACACATATTAATCAAACTGTCAAAAATTAAACACAAAGAAATCATATTAAAAGCAGCAAGGCAAAAACAACAAATAACACACAAGGGAATCCCCATCAGGATAACAACTGATCTCTCAGCAGAAACTCTACAAGCCAGAAGGGAGTGGCAGGACATAATTAAAGTGATGAAGGAGAAAAACCTGCAACCAAGATTACTCTACCCAGCAAGGATCTCATTCAGATTTGATGGAGAAATTAAAACGTTTACAGACAAGAAAAAGCTGAGAGAGTTCAGCACCACCAAACCAGCTTTACAACAAATGCTAAAGGAACTTCTCTAGGCAAGAAAGACAACAGAAGGAAAAGACCTACAATAACGAACCCAAAACAATTAAGAAAATGGGAATAGGAACATACATATCGATAATTACCTTAAATGTAAATGGACTAAATGCTCCCACCAAAAGACACAGATTGGCTGAATGGATACAAAAACAAGACCCATATATATGCTGTCTACAAGAGACCCACTTCAGACCTAGAGACACATACAGACTGAAAGTAAGGGGATGGAAAAAGATATTCCATGCAGAAGGAAACTAAAAGAAAGCTGGAGTAGCAATTCTCATATCAGACAAAATAGACTTTAAAATAAAGACTACTAGAAGAGACAAAGAAGGACACTACATAATGATCAAGGGATCGATCCAAGAAGAAGATATAACAATTGTAAATATTTATGCACCAAACGTAGGAGCACCTCAATACATAAGGCAAATACTAACAGCCATAAAAGGAGAAATCGACAGTAACACAAACATAGTAGGGGACTTTAACACCCCACTTTCACCAATGGACAGATCATCCAAAATGAAAATAAATAAGGAAACACAAGCTTTAAATGATACATTAAACAAGATGGACTTAATTGATATTTATAGGACATTCCATCCAAAAACAACAGAATACACATTTTTCTCAAGTGCTCATGGAACATTCTCCAGGATAGATCATATCTTGGGTCACAAATCAAGCCTTGGTAAATTTAAGAAAATTGAAATTGTATCAAGTATCTTTTCTGACCACAATGCTATGAGACTAGATATCAATTACAGGAAAAGAGCTGTAAAAAATACAAACACATGGAGGCTAAACAATACACTACTTAATAACGAAGTGATCACTGAAGAAATCAAAGAGGAAATTAAAAAATACCTAGAAACAAATGACAATGGAGACACGACGACCCAAAACCTATGGGATGCAGCAAAAGCAGTTCTAAGAGGGAAGTTTATAGCAATACAATCCCACCTTAAGAAACAGGAAACATCCTGAATAAACAACCTAACCTTGCACCTAAAGCAATTAGAGAAAGAAGAACAAAAACATCCCAAAGTTAGCAGAAGGAAAGAAATCATAAAAATCAGATCAGAAATAAATGAAAAAGAAATGAAGGAAACGATAGCAAAGATCCATAAAACTAAAAGCTGGTTCTTTGAGAAGATAAACAAAATTGATAAACCATTAGCCAGACTCATCAAGAAAAAAAGGGAGAAGACTCAAATCAATAGAATTAGAAATGAAAAAGTAGAAGTAACAACTGACACTCCAGAAATACAAAAGATCATGAGAGATTATTACAAGCAACTCTATGCCAATAAAATGGACAACCTGGAAGAAATGGACAAATTCTTAGAAATGCACAACCTGCCAAGACTGAATCAGGAAGAAATAGAAAATATGAACAGACCAATCACAAGCACTGAAATTGAAACTGTGATAAAAAATCTTCCAACAAACAAAAGCCCAGGACCAGATGGCTTCACAGGCGAATTCTATCAAGCATTTAGAGAAGAGCTAACACCTATCCTTCTCAAACTCTTCCAAAATATAGCAGAGGGAGGAACACTCCCAAACTCATTCTACGAGGCCACCATCACCCTGATACCAAAACCAGACAAGGATGTCACAAAGAAAGAAAACTACAGGCCAATATCACTGATGAACATAGATGCAAAAATCCTCACCAAAATACTAGCAAACAGAATCCAACAGCACATTAAAAGGATCATACACCATGATCAAGTGGGGTTTATTCCAGGAATGCAGGGATTCTTCAATATACGCAAATCAATCAACGTGATACACCATATTAACAAATTGAAGGAGAAAAACCATATGATCATCTCAATAGATGCAGATAAAGCTTTCGACAAAATTCAACACCCATTTATGATAAAAACCCTGCAGAAAGTAGGCATAGAGGGAACTTTCCTCAACATAATAAAGGCCATATATTACAAACCCACAGCCAGCATCGTGCTCAATGGTGAAAAACTGAAACCATTTCCACTGAAATCAGGAACAAGACAAGGTTGCCCACTCTCACCACTCTTATTCAACCTAGTTTTGGAAGTTTTAGCCACAGCAATCAGAGAAGAAAAGGAAATAAAAGGAATTCAAATCGGAAAAGAAGAAGTAAAGCTGTCACTGTTTGCAGATGACATGATACTATACATAGAGAATCCTAAAGATGCTACCAGAAAACTACTAGAGCTAATCAATGAATTTGGTAAAGTGGCAGGATACAAAATTAATGCACAGAAATCTTTGGCATTCCTATATACTAATGTTGAAAAATCTGAAAGTGAAATCAAGGTAACACTCCCATTTACCATTGCAACAAAAAGAATAAAATATCTAGGAATAAACCTACCTAAGGAGACAAAAGACCTGTATGCAGAAAATTATAAGACACTGATGAAAGAAATTAAAGATGATACAAATAGATGGAGAGATGTACCATGTTCTTGGATTGGAAAAATCAACATTGTGAAAATGACTCTACTACCCAAAGCAATCTACAGATTCAATGCAATCCCTATCAAATTACCACTGGCATTTTTCACAGAACTAGAACAAAAAATTTCACAATTTGTATGGAAACACAAAAGACCCCGAATAGCCAAAGCAATCTTGAGAACGAAAAACGGACCTGGAGGAATCAGGCTCCCTGACTTCAGACTATACTACAAAGCTACAGTAATCAAGACAGTATGGTACTGGCACAAAAACAGAAAGATAGATCAATGGAACAGGATAGAAAGCCCAGAGATAAACACACGGACATATGGTCACCTTATCTTTGATGAAGGAGGCAGGAATGTACAGTGGAGAAAGGACAGTCTCCTCAATAAGTGGTGCTGGGAAAACTGGATAGGGACATGTAAAAGTATGAGATTAGATCACTCCCTAACACCATACACAAAAATAAGCTCAAAATGGATTAAAGACCTAAATGTAAGGTCAGAAACTATCAAACTCTTAGAGGAAAACATAGGCATAACACTCCATGACATAAATCACAGCAAGATCCTTTTTGACCCACCTCCTAGAGAAATTGAAATAAAGACAAAAATAAACACATGGGACCTAATGAAACTTAAAAGCTTTTGCACAGCAAAGGAAACCATAAACAAGACCAAAAGACAACCCTCAGAATGGGAGAAAATATTTGCAAATGGAGCAACTGACAAAGGATTAATCTCCAAAATTTATAAGCTGCTCATGCAGCTCAATAACAAAAAAACAAACAACCCAATCCAAAAATGGGCAGAAGACCTAAATAGACATTTCTCCACAGAAGATATACAGACTGCCAACAAACACATGAAAGGATGCTCAACATCTTTACTCATTAGAGAAATGCAAATCAATACCACAATGAGGTATCATCTTACACCAGTCAGAATGGCCATCATCAAAAAATCTAGAAACAATAAATGCTGGAGAGTGTGTGGAAAAAAGGGAACCCTCTTGCACTGCTGGTGGGAATGTAAATTGGTACAGCCACTATGGAGAACGGTATGGAGGTTCCTTAAAAAAACTACAAATAGAAGTACCATATGACCCAGCAATCCCACTACTGGGCATATACCCTGAGAAAACCATAATTCAAAAAGAGACATGTACCAAAATGTTCATAGAAGCCCTATTTACAATAGCCCGGAGATGGAAACAACCTAAGTGTCCATCATTCGATGAATGGGTAAAGAAGATGTGGCATATATATACAATGGAATATTACTCAGCCATAAAAAGAAATGAAATTGAGCTATTTGTAATGAGGTGGATGGACCTAGAGTCTGTCAGACAGAGTGAAGTAAGTCAGAAAGAGAAAGACAAATACTGTATGCTGACACATATATATGGAATTTAAGAAAAAAAAATGTCATGAAGAACATAGGGGTAAGACAGAAATAAAGACACAGACTTACTTGAGAATGGACTTGAGGATATGGGGAGGGGGAAGAGTAAGCTGTGACAAAGCGAAAGAGAGGCATGGATATATATACACTACCAAACGTAAGGTAGATATATAGTGGGAAGCAGCCACAGAGCACAGGGAGATCAGCTGGGTGCTTTGTGACTGCCTGGAGGTGTGGGATGGGGAGGGAGGGAGGGAGGGAGATGCATGAGGGAAGGGATGTGGGAACAGATGTATATGTATGACTGATTCACTTTGTTATAAAGCAAAAACTAATTAAAAAACAAACAAACAAACAAACAAAAAACAAAAAAATAAACCGGGAAATTCTTTACAATTCCTTCGGGGCTCTGATGAAACCTAAAATGACCCTATCTACAATGACAGCTGGATGTGGCATAAGGCTGGACACTTGGGACTGAGAGGATTGGTGAGATTGGGTGAGCAAATGCAGACCTTTTAAAGCAATAATGCGTGGCAGACATTCCCAGGGTCCCAACTCTCCAGGTTGAAGGGAATATTACTACAGCTATAAAATGTACGGGAAACCTAGAGAATGGACACACTCTGAATACGAAAGGTTTCTAGAACTCAACTAATAGTCCCTCTCCTGGTTCTCCAGCTAGAATTTACAACTGCTTTACTATCAATCTCCCAACTTGGAGAGAGAGCCCCTTTAACGTCCTGGTTCGCACAGTTAGCCAATTTGGCAGAGGATGAAAGGGAAGAGGTAGAATCAATGAGAGAGTAGCTGTTAGGCATTTGGACGGGCATATGTCACTCTAATTTCCCAGCAGGAAGAAGAATTAACCAAAGTCTCAGCCACACGCCGGGAACCAGTATAGATCCTGAAACAAAAGTTTGGATTGGCGGTCAGCTCACAAAAAACAAGTTGAAAAATGGAGCTCAGGGGCACAGCAATTCACAAACTGGCAGAGTAATAAAGGACAACTATAGTCCAAAAACCTGTTGAGGGAAGGCAACCAGGCGGAATTGAAAGCGAGCCAGTATAGCAGGAAACAGATTTCAAGAGGTACACTGGAATCGCATTTAAAGCACAGGAAGAGGGGCACAACTTCGACAATGATGCACTTGGCCAAAAAGGGTGTATGCGATTTCTCCTGAATATATTTAGGAGAAAACGCAAATGACCTTTTTGCCCAAGCAAGAAAGTGGGCAATGCAAATCTGCACTACAAAAAGTATCACTTCCCAGCGGTCAAAAGGGACATCCACAAAATGTGTAAAAACCAGAAAGGCAAGACAGGCCCTGGAGAACAGGGAGCCTAGTTATGCTGATGGGCAGGATGTAAATTGCCACCTGCCTCTCTGGAGGAGTGCAATGTGTCCTCTAAAACAATTAAACAACAGAGCTACAGAGCCAAGGGCACTTCCAGTCTAGGGAATACACCTTGGGAAAACTGAAAATCAGTAAGACAGAGCCACCCCAAAATTTAGGGCTGCACTGCTTACAAGAACCTCAACTTGGGTACACGTTAAATATCCCCGGAAAGACAAAATTGGTTCAAGAAATTGTGGTACTTATGTACAATGGAATATCCCTCAGCCATGAAATCAATGTTATAAGGCAAGTAGCAGCAAAATGATTTAATTCAGGTACGATGATTCTAAGTGAAATAAGTCACAGAGAAAAAGAAACTTATCATAAGATATCACTTATGAAGGTCCTGTAAACATGGCTACACAAGAACTGAGTTAGGAAAGAGAACAGAATCTCACATTTAGAAAACACTCTTATGCCTGCTTAAGGGGAAAGGACAGGAAGGGTGATGCATTAAACCAGAGTTTGATATTCGTACAGCTACCGTTCCAAAAACCAAATATGGAATAGACAAGACTTACACCATCCTCAGGGAAAGGGACTCAAAACCCCATATTTCCCGCAAAGGAATATATCTGATTAGTAAGTATCTGAAAACCTATGTATTGATATATCTCCATAAGGGAATCAAGTGGGTCTAGACTGGCATAAACATGGCAGTGAGAATAAGCTCAAACCCACTATAAAAAGGAATTTCATAAACAAAACAAAAAAACAGGGAAATTCTTTACAATTCCTACAGGGTCTCTGATGAAACCTGAACTGGCCCTCTGTACAAGGACAGCTGGATGTGGCATAAGGCTGGACACTTGGGACTGAGAAGTTTGATGAGATTCAGTGAGCAAATTCAGACCATTTAAAGCAATAATGCGTGACACACATTCCAAGTGCCCCAACTCTCCAGGTTGAAGGGAATATTACTACAGCTATAGCATGTATGGAATACCTAGAGAATGGACACAGTGTGAATACGAAAGGTTTCTAAAACTCAACTAATAGTCCCTCTCATGGTGCTTCGGTTTGAATTTCCAACTGCTTTACTATCAATCTCCCAACCTGGAGAGACAGCCCCTTTAACCTACTGATTCGCACAGGTTGCAAATTAGGCAGAGGATGAAAGGAAAGATGGAGAACCAATGAGAGAGTAGCTGTTAGGCATTTAGATGGGCACATGTCACTCTAATTTCCCAGCAGAAACAAGAATTAACCAAAGTCTCAGTCACACGCCGGGAACCAGTATAAATCATGAAGCAAAATTTTTGACTTGCGGTCAGCTCACAAAAACGAGTTGAAAATGGAGCTCAGGGGCACAGCAATTAACAAATCGGCAGAGTAATAAAGGGCAACTATCGTCCAAAAATCTGTAGAGGGAAGGCAACCAGGCGGACTTGAATGCGAGCCAGAATAGCAGGAAACAGATTTCAAGAGGTACATTGGAATCGCCTTTAAATCACAGGAAGAGGGGCACAATTTGGACAATGATGCACTTGGCCAAAAAGGACGTATGCGTTTTCTCCTGAATATATTCAGGAGAAAATGCATACGCCCTTTTTGGAACAGCAAGCAAGCGGGCAATGCAAATCTGCACTACAAAGAAGTATCACTTCCCACCGGTCAGAAGGGACATCCGCAAAATGTGTAAAAACCAGAAAGGCAAGACAGGCCCAAGAGGACAGGGAGCCTTGTTATGCTGATGGGCGGGATGTAAGTTGCCAACTCCCGCTCTGGAGGAGTGCACTGTGTTCTCTAAAACAGGTAAAAACCAGAGCTACAGAGCCAAGGGCACTACCAGTCTAGGGAATATACCTTGGGAAAACTGAAAATCAATAAGAGAGAGCCACCCCAAAAGTTAGGTCTGCACTGCTTACAAGAACCTCAACTTGGGTACACCTAAAATATCCCAGCAAAGACAAAAATGGTTCAAGAAATTGTGTTACTAATGTACGATGGAATATCCCTCAGCCATGAAATCAATGTCATAAGGCCAGTAGCAGCAAAATGAGTGGATTCAGGTACGATGATTCTAAGTGAAATAAGTCACAGAGAAAAAGTAACCTATCATAAGTTATCACTTATGAACGTCCTGTAAACATGGCTACACATGAACAGAGTTAGGAAACAGAACAGAGCCTCTCATTTAGAAAACACTCTTATGCCTTCTTAAGGGAAAAGGAGAGGAGGGGTGATGCATAAAACCAGAGTTTGATATTCGTACAGGAACCATTCCAAAAACCAAATATGGAATAGACAAGACCTACACCTTCCTCAGTGAAAGGGACACAGAACCCCATATTTCCCGCAGAGGAATATATGTGACTAGTAATAATCTTAAAACCTATATATTGATATGTCTCCATAAGGGAATCAAGTGTGTCTAGACTGGCATTAACATGGCAGTGAGAATCAGCTCAAACCCACTATAAAAAAGAATTTCCAAAACAACAACAAAAAAAAAACTGGGAAATTCTTTACAATTCCTTCAGGGGCTCTGATGAAACGTAGAATGACCCTATCTACAACGACAGCTGGATGTGGCATAAGGCTGGACACTTGGGACTGAGAGTATTGGTGAGACTCAGTGAGCAAATGCAGACCATTTAAAGCAATAATGCGTGGCACACATTCCAAGAGTCCCAACTCTCCAGTTTGAAGGGAATATTACTACAGCTATAACATGTACGGGAAACATAGAGAATGGACACACTCTGAATATGAAAGGTTTCTAAAACTCAACTAATTGTCCCTCTCCTGGTTCTCCAGCTAGTATTTCCAAATGCTTTACTATCAATCTCCCAAATTGGAGAGACAGGCCCTTTAACCTCCTGGTTCGCACAGGTTGCCAATCTGGCAGAGGATGAAAGGGAAGAGGGAGAACCAATGAGAGAGTAGCTATTAGGCATTTGGACGGGGACATGTCACTCTAATTTCCCGGCAGGAAGAAGAATTAATCAAAGTCTCAGCCACACACTGGGAAACTGTATAGGTCCTGAACCAAAATTTTGGACTTGCGGTCAGCTCACAAAAACGAGTTGAAAAATGGAGCTCAAGGGCACAGCAATTCACAAACTGGCAGAGTACTAAAGGGCAACTATCGTCCAAAAATCTATAGAGGGAAGGCAACGAGGCGGACTGGAAAGCGATCCAGAATAGCAGGAAACAGATTTCAAGGGGTACATTGGAATCACATTCAAACCACAGGAAGAGGGGCACAACTTCAACAATGATGCACTTGGCCAAAAAGGTCGTATGCGTTGTCTCCTGAATATATTCAGGAGAAAACACATACGCCATTTTTGGCCAAGCAAGCAAGCGGGCAATGCAAATCTGCACTACAAAATTTATCACTTCCCACCGGTCAAAAGGGACATCCGCAAATTATGTAAAAACCAGAAAGGCAAGACAGGCCCTGGAGAACAGAGAGCCCAGTTATGCTGATGGGCAGGATGTAAATTACCAACTGCCTTTGTGGAGGAGTTCACTGTGTTCCCTAAAACTAGTAAACAAGAGAGCTATCGAACCAAGGGCACTTCCAGTCTAGGGAATATACCTTGGGAAAACTGAAAATCAATAAGACAGAGCCACCCCAAATTTGGGGCTGCACTGCTTACAGGAACCTCAACTTGGGTACACCTTAAA
Organism: Hyperoodon ampullatus; assembly: GCF_949752795.1. Taxonomy (NCBI): domain Eukaryota; kingdom Metazoa; phylum Chordata; class Mammalia; order Artiodactyla; family Ziphiidae; genus Hyperoodon; species Hyperoodon ampullatus. The sequence continues at coordinate 146,122,532 of NC_136913.1, read as the reverse complement.
TATCCCAGGAAAGACAAAAATGGTTTAAGAAATTGTATTACTTATGGACGATGGAATATCCCCCAGCCATGAAATCAATGTCATGAGGCCAGTAGCAGCAAAATGAGTGGATTCCGGTACGATGATTCTAAGTGAAATAAGTCACAGAGAAAAGGAAACTTATCATAAGATATCACTTATGAAGGTCCTGTAAACATGGCTACTTAAGAACTGAGTTAGGAAAGAGAACAGAGTCTCACAATTACAAAACAATCTTATGCCTGCCTAAGGGGGAAGGAGAGGTGGGGTGATGCATAAAACCAGAGTTTGATATTAGTACAGGTACCGTTCCAAAAACCAACTACGAATTACACAAGCCCTACACCTTCGTCAGTGAAAGGGACTCAAAACCCCATATTTCCCACAGAGGAATATATCTGACTAGTAAGAATCTTAAAACCTATATATTGATATGTATTCGTAAGGGAATCAAGTGTGTCTAGACTGACATAAACATGGCAGTGAAAATCAGCTCAAACCCACTATAAAAATGAACTTCAAAAACCAAACAAAAAAATAGGGAAATTCTTTACAATTCCTTCAGGGGCTCTGATGAAACCTGGAATGACCCTATCTACAACGACAGCTGGATGTGGCATAAGGCTGGACACTTGGGACTGAGAGGATTGGTGAGATTGGGTCAGCAAAAGCAGACCATTTAAAGCAATAATGCGTGGCACACATTCCAAAGATCCCAACTCTCCAGGTTGAAGGGAATATTACTACAGCTATAACATATACGGGAAACCAAGAGAATGGACACACTGTGAATACGAAAGGTTTCTAAAACTCAACTAATAGCCCCTCTCCTGGTGCTTCGGTTTGTATTTCCAACTGCTTTACTATCAATCTCCCAACTAGGAGAGACAGCCCCTTTAACCTCCTGGTTCTCAAAGGTTGCCAATTTGGCAGAAGATGAAAGGAAAGATGGAGAACCAATGACAGAGTAGCTGTTAGGCATTTAGACGGCACATGTCACTGTAATTTCCCGGCAGAAATAAGAATTAACCAAAGTCTCAGCCACACGCCGGGAACCAGTATAGATCCTGAAGCAAAATTTTGGACTTGTGGTCAGCTCACAAAAAACGAGTTGAAAAATGGAGCTCAGGGGCACAGCAATTCACAAACTGGCAGAGTAATAAAGGGCAACTATCGTCCAAAAATCTGTTGAGGGAAGGCAACGAGGCGGACTTGAAAGGGAGCCAGAATAGCAGGAAACAGATTTCAAGAGGTACATTGGAATCGCCTTTAAAGCACAGGAAGAGGGGCACAATTTTGACCATGATGCACTTGCCCAAAAAGGGCGTATGCGTTTCCTCCTGAATATAATCATCAGGAAAGGCATACGCCTTTTTAGGCCAAGCAAGCAAGTGGGCAATGAAATTCTGCAGTACAAAGAAGTATCACTTCCAAGCGGTCAAAAGGGAAATCTGCAAAATGTGTAAAAAACAGAAAGGCAAGACAAGCCCTGGAGAACAGGGAGCCTAGTTATTCTGATGAGCAGGATATAAATTGCCAATCGCCTCTCTGGAGGAGTGCAATGTGTTCCCTAAAACAATTAAACAACAGAGCTACAGAGCCAAGGGCACTTCCAGTCTAGGGAATATACCTTGGGAAAACTGAAAATCAATAAGACAGAACCACCCCAAAATTTAAGGCTGCACTGCTTACAAGAAACTCAACTTGGGTACACCTAAAATATCCCCGGAAAGACAAAATTGGTTCAAGAAATTTTGGTACTGGGCTTCCCTGGTGGCGCAGTGGTTGAGAGTCCGCCTGCCAATGCAGGGGACATTGGTTCGTGCCCCGGTCTGGGAAGATCCCACATGCCGTGGAGAGGCTAGGCCTGTGAGCCATGGCCGCTGAGCCTGCACTTCCGGAGCCTGTGCTCCGCAACGGGAGAGGCCACAACAGTGAGTGGCCCGCGTACCGCAAAAAAAAAAAAAAAAAAAAAAGAAATTTTGGTACTTACGTACGATGGATTTTCCCTCAGCCATGAAATCAATGTCATAAGGCCAGTAGCAGCAAATGAGTGGATTCAGGTAGGATGATTCTAAGTTAAATAAGTCACAGAGAAAAAGAAACTTATCATAATATATCACTTATGAAGGTCCTGTAAACATGGCTACACGTGAACAGAGTTAGGAAAGAGAAAAGAGCCTCTCATTTAGAAAACACTCTTATGCCTTCTTAAGGGGAAAGGAGAGGAGGGGTGATGCATAAAACCAGAGTTTGATATTCGTACAGGTACCATTCCAGAAACCAAATATGGAATAGAAAAGACCTACAACTTCCTCAGTGAAAGAGACACAAAACCCCATATTTCCTGCAAAGGAATATATCTGACTAGTAATAATCTTAAAACCTATATATTGATATGTCTCCATAAGGGAATCAAGTGTGTCTCGACTGGCATTAACATGGCAGTGAGAATCAGCTCAAACCGACTATAAAAAGGAATTTCAAAAAAACCAACAACAACAACAAAAAAAAAAACGGGAAATTCTTTACAATTCCTTCAGGGCCTCTGATGAAACCTAGAATGACCCTATCTACAACGACAGCTGGATGTGGCATAAGGCTGGACACTTGGGACTGAGAGGATTGGTGAGATTGGGTGAGCAAATGCAGACCTTTTAAAGCAATAATGTGTGGCACACATTCCAAGGGTCCCAACTCTCCAGGTTGAAGGGAATATTACTACAGCTATAACATGTATGGGAAACCTAGAAAATGGACACACCCTGAATACGAAATGTTTCTAGAACTCAACTGATTGTCCCTCTCCTGGTTCTCCAGCTAGAATTTCCAACTGCTTTACTATTAATCTCCCAAATTGGAGAGACAGGCCCTTTAACCTCCTGGTTCGCACAGGTTGCCAATTTGGCAGAGGATTAAAGGGAAGAGGGAGAACCAATGAGAGAGTAGCTATTAGGCATTTGGACGGGCACATGTCACTCTAATTTCCCGGCAGGAAGAAGAATTAATCAAAGTCTCAGCCACACACCGGGAACCTGTATAGGTCCTGAACCAAAGTTTTGGACTTGCGATCAGCTCACAAAAAACGAGTTGAAAAATGGAGCTCAGGGGCACAGCAATTCACAAACTGGCAGAGTACGAAAGGGCAACTATCGTCCAAAAATCTATTGAGGGAAGGCAACGAGGCGGACTTGAAAGTGATCCAGAATAGCAGGAAACAGATTTCAAGGGGTATATTGGAATCGCATTCAAAGCACAGGAAGAGGGGCACAACTTAGACAAGGATGCACTAGGCCAAAAAGTTCGTAGGCGTAGTCTCCTGAATATATTCAGGAGAAAACACATACGCCATTTTTGGCCAAGCAAGCAATCGGGCAATGAAAATCTGCACTACAAAATGTATCACTTCCCACCGGTCAAAAGGGACATCCACAAAATGTGTAAAAACCAGAAAGGCAAGACAGGCCCTGGAGAACAGAGAGCCCAGTTATGCTGATGGGCAGGATGTAAATTACCAACTGCCTTTGTGGAGGAGTTCACTGTGTTCCCTAAAACAAGTAAACAACAGAGCTACCGAACCAAGGGCACTTCCAGTCTAGGGAATATACCTTGGGAATACAGAAAATCAATAAGACAGAGCCACCCAAAAATTGGGGCTGCACTGCTTACAGGAACCTCAACTTGGGTACACCTTAAATATCCCAGGAAAGACAAAAATGGTTTAAGACATTATATTATTACAGACGATGGAATATCCCCCAGCCATGAAATCAATGTCATGAGGCCAGTAGCAGCAAAATGAGTGGATTCAGGTATGATGATTCTAAGTGAAATAAGTCACAGAGAAAAGGAAACTTATCATAAGATATCACTTATGAAGGTCCTGTAAATATGGCTACACATGAACTGAGTTAGGAAAGAGAACAGAGTCTCACATTTAGAAAACAATCTTATGCCTGCCTAAGGGGGAAGGAGAGGTGGGGTGATGCATAAAACCAGAGTTTGATATTAGTACATGTACCGTTCCAAAAACCAACTACGAATTATACAAGTCCTACACCTTCGTCAGTGAAAGGGACTCAAAACCCAATATTTCCCGCAGAGGAATATATCTGACTGGTAAGAATCTTAAAACCTATGTATTGATATGTCTCCGTAAGGGAATCAAGTGTGTCTAGACTGGCATAAACATGGCAGTTAAAATCAGCTCAAACCCACTATAAAAAGGAATTTCAAAAACCAAACAAAAAAATAGGGAAATTCTTTACAATTCCTTCAGGGCCTCTGATGAAACCTGGAATGACCCTATCTACAATGACAGCTGGATGTGGCATAAGGCTGGACACTTGGGACTGAGAGGATTGGTGAGATTGGGTCAGCAAAAGCAGACCATTTAAAGCAATAATGTGCGGCACACATTCCAAGGATCCCAACTATCCAGGTTGTAGGGAATATTACTACAGCTATAACATGTACGGGAAACCAACAGAATGGACACACTGTGAATACGAAAGGTTTCTAAAACTCAACTAATAGTCCCTCTCCTGGTGCTTCGGTTTGTATTTCCAACTGCTTTACTATCAATCTCCCAACTTGGAGAGACAGCCCCTTTAACCTCCTGGTTCTCAAAGGTTGCCAACTTGGCAGAGGATGAAAGGAAAGATGGAGAACCAATGAGAGAGTAGCTGTTAGGCATTTGGAAGGGCACATGTCATTCTAATTTCCCGGCAGAAATATGAATTAACCAAAGTCTCAGCCACACGCCGGGGAACCAGTACGGACCCTGAAGCAAAATTTTGGACTTGCGGTCAGCTCACAAAAAACGAGTTGATAAAGGGAGCTCAGGGGCACAGCAATTCACAAACTGGCAGAGTAATAAAGGACAACTATCGTCCAAAAATCTGTTGAGGGAAGGCAACGAGGCGGACTTGAAAGGGAGCCAGAATAGCAGGAAACAGATTTCAAGAGGTCATTGGAATCGCCTTTAAAGCACTGGAAGAGGGGCACAATTTCGACCATGATGCACTTGCCCAAAAAGGGCGTATGCGTTTCCTCCTGAATATAATCAGGAGGAAATTCATACGCCCTTTTTGGCCAAGCAAGCAAGAGGGCAATGAAATTCTGCAGTACAAAGAAGTATCACTTCCAAGCGGTCAAAAGGGACATCTGCAAAATGTGTAAAAAACAGAAAGGCAAGACATGCCCTGGAGAACAGGGAGCCTAGTTATGCTGATAGGCAGGATGTAAATTGCCAACCGCCTCTCTGGAGGAGTGCAATGTGTTCCCTAAAACAATTAAACAACAGAGCTACAGAGCCAAGGGCACTTCCAGTCTAGGGAATATACCTTGGGAAAACTGAAAATCAATAAGACATAGCCACCCCAAAATTTAAGGCTGCACTGCTTACAAGAACCTCAACTTGGGTACACCTAAAATATCCCAGGAAAGACAAAATTGGTTCAAGAAATTTTGGTACTTACGTACGATGGGTTATCCCTCAGCCACGAAATCAAGGTCATAAGGCCAGTAGTAGCAAAATGAGTGGATTCAGGTATGATGATTCTAAGTGAAATAAGTCACAGAGAAAAAGAAACTTATCATAAGATATCACTTATGAAGGTCCTGTAAACATGGCTACACATGAACTGAGTTAGGAAAGAGATAAGAGCCTCCCATTTAGAAAACCCTCTTATGCCTGCTTAAGGGGGAAGGAGAGGTGGGGTGATGCATAAAACCAGAGTTTGATATTAGTAGAGGTACCGTTCCAAAAACCAACTACGGAATAGACAAGACCTACACTTTCCTCAGAGAAATGGACTCAAAACCCCATATTTCCCGCAGAGGTATATATCTGACTAATAAGAAACTTAAAACTTATGTATTGATATGTCTCCGTAAGGGAATGAAGTGTGTCTTGACTGCCATAAACATGGCAGTGAGAATCAGCTCAAACCCCCTATAAAAAGGAATTTCAAAAACAAAACAAAAAAACAGGGAAATTCTTTACAATTCCTTCAGGGGCTCTGATGAAACCTGGAATGACCCTATCTACAACAACAGCTGGATGTGGCATAAGCCTGGACACTTGGGACTGAGACGATTGGTGAGATTCGGTGAGCAAATGCAGACCATTTAAAGCAATAATATGTGGCACACATTCCAAGGGTCCCAAATCTCCAGGTTTAAGGGAATATTACTACAGCTATAACATGTACTGGAAACCTAGAGAATGGACACAATGTGAATATGAAAGGTTTCTAAAACTCAACTAATAATCCCTCTCCTGGTGCTCTGGTTTGACTTTCCAACTGCTTTACTATCAATCTCCAAACTTGGAAAGACAGCCCCTTTAACCTCCTGGTTCGCACAGGTTGCCAATTTGGCAGAGGATTAAAGGGAAGAAGGGGAACCAATGAAAGAGTAGCTGTTAGTCATTTGGACGTGCACATGTCACTCATATTTCCCGGAAGGAAGGAGAATTAACCAAAGTCTCAGCCACCTGCCGGGAACCAGTATAGGTCCTGAACCAAAATTTTGGACTTGCGGTGAGCTCACAAAAAACGAGTTGAAAAATGGAGCTTAGGGGCACAACAATGCACAAACTGTCAGAGAAATAAAGGACAACAATCGTCCAAAAATCTGTTGAGGGAAGGCAACGATGCGGACTTGAAAGCGAGCCAGAATAGCAAGAAACAGATTTCAAGAGGTACATTGGAATCGCCTTTAAAGCACAGGAAGAGGGGCACAATTTCGACCATGATGCACTTGCCCAAAAAGGGCGTATGCGTTTCCTCCTGAATATAATCAGGAGGAAACGCATACGCCCTTTTTGGCCAAACAAGCAAGAGGGCAATGAAATTCTGCAGTACAAAGAAGTATCACTTCCAACCGGTCAAAAGGGATATCTTCAAAATGTGTAAAAAACAGAAATGCAAGACAGGCCCTGGAGAACAGGGAGCCTAGTTATGCTGATGGGCAGGATGTAAATTGCCAACCGCCTCTCTGGAGGAGTGCAATGTGTTCCCTAAAACAATTAAACAACAGAGCTACAGAGCCAAGGGCACTTCCAGTCTAGGGAATATACCTTGGGAAAATTGAAAATCAATAAGACAGAGCCACCGCAAAATTTAAGGCTGCACTGCTTACAAGAACCTCAACTTGGGTACACCTAAAATATCCCAGGAAAGACAAAATTGGTTCAAGAAATTTTGGTACTTACGTACGATGGGTTATCCCTCAGACACGAAATCAATGTCATAAGGCCAGTAGCAGCAAAATGAGTGGATTCAGGTACGATGATTCTAAGTGAAATAAGTCACAGAGAAAAAGAAACTTATCATAAGATATCACTTATGAAGGTCCTGTAAACATGGCTACACATGAACAGAGTTAGGAAAGAGAAAAGAGCCTCTCATGTAGAAAACACTCTTATGCCTTCTTAAGGGAAAGGAGAGGAGGGGTGATGCATAAAACCAGAGTTTGATATTCGTACAGGTACCATTCCAAAAACCAAATATGGAATAGACAAGACCTACACCTTCCTCAATGAAAGGGACACAAAACCCCATATTTCCCGCAGAGGAATATATGTGACTAGTAATAATCTTAAAACCTATATATTGATATGTCTCCATAAGGGAATCAATTGTGTCTAGACTGGCATTAACATGGCAGTGAGAATCAGCTCAAACCCACTCTAAAAAGGAATTTCAAAAACAAAACAAAACAAAACAAAAAACCGGGAAATTCTTTACAATTCCTTCAGGGGCTATGATGAAACCTAGAATGACCCTATCTAAAATGACAGCTGGATGTGGCATAAGGCTGGACACTTGGGACTGAGAGGATTGGTGAGATTGGGTGAGCAAATGCAGACCTTTTAAAGCAATAATGTTTGGCACACATTCCAAGGGTCCGAACTCTACAGGTTGAAGGGAATATTACTACAGCTATAACATGTATGGGAAACCTAGGGAATGGACAAACTCTGAATACGAAAGGTTTCTAGAACTCAACTAATTGTCCCTCTCCTGGTGCTCCAGCTAGAATTTCCAACTGCTTTACGATCAATCTCCCAAATTGGAGAGACCGGCCCTTTAACCTCCTGGTTCGCACAGGTTGCCAATTTGGCAGAGGATGAAAGGGAAGAGGGAGAACCAATGAGAAAGTAGCTATTAGGCATTTGGACGGGCATATGTCACTCTAATTTCCCGGCAGGAGGAAGAATTAATCAAAGTCTCAGCCACACACTGGGAAACTGTATAGGTCCTGAACAAAAATTTTGGACTTGCGGTCAGCTCACAAAAAACGAGTTGAAAAATGGAGCTCAGGGGCACAGCAATTCACAAACTGGCAGAGTACTAAAGGGCAACTATCGTCCAAAAATCTATTGAGGGAAGGCAACGAGGCGGACTTGAAAGCGATCCAGAATAGCAGGAAACAGATTTCAAGGGGTACATTGGAATCAGATTCAAGCCACAGGAAGAGGGGCACAACTTCGACAATGATGCACTTGGCCAAAATGGTCATATGCGTTGTCTCCTGAATATATTCAGGAGAAAACACATACGCCCTTTTTGGCCAAGCAAGCAAGCGGGCAATGCAAATCTGCACTACAAAATGTATCACTTCCCAACGGTCAAAAGGGACATCCGCAAAATGTGTAAAAACCAGAAAGGCAAGACAGGCCATGGAGAACAGAGAGCCCAGTTATGCTGATGGGCGCGATGTAAATTACAAACTGCCTTTTTGGAGGAGTTCACTGTGTTCCCTAAAACAAGTAAACAAGAGAGCTACCGAACCAAGGGCACTTCCAGTCTAGGGAATATACCTTGGGAAAACTGAAAATCAATAAGACAGAGCCACCCCAAATTTGGGTCTGCACTGCTTACAGGAACATCAACTTGGGTACACCTTAAATATCCCAGGAAAGACAAAAATGGTTTAAGAAATTGTATTACTTATGCACGATGGAATATCCCCCAGCCATGAAATCAATGTCATGAGGCCTGTAGCAGCAAAATGAGTGGATTCCGGTACGATGATTCTAAGTGAAATAAGTCACAGAGAAAAGGAAACTTATCATAAGATATCACTTATGAAGGTCCTGTAAACATGGCTACACATGAACTGAGTTAGGAAAGAGAACAGAGTCTCACATTTAGAAAACAATCTTATGCCTGCCTAAGGGGGAAGGAGAGGAGGGGTGATGCATTAAACCAGAGTTTGATATTAGTACAGGTACCGATCCAAAAACCAACTACGAATTACACAAGTCCTACACCTTCGTCAGTGAAAGGGACTCAAAACCCCATATTTCCCGCAGAGGAATATATCTGATTAGTAAGAATCTTAAAACCTATGTATTGATATGTCTCCGTAAGGGAATCAAGTGTGTCTAGACTGGCGTAAACATGGCAGTGAAAATCAGCTCAAACCCACTATAAAAAGGAATTTCAAAAACAAAAAAAAAAATAGGGAAATTCTTTACAATTCCTTCCGGGGCTCTGATGAAACCTGGAATGACGCTACTACAACGACAGCTGGATGTGGCATAAGGCTGGACACTTGGGACTGAGAGGATTGGTGAGATTGGGTCAGCAAAAGCAGACCATTTAAAGCAATAATGTGTGGCACACATTCCAAGGATCCCAACTCTCCAGGTTGAAGGGAATATTACTGCAGCTATAACATGTACGGGAAACCAAGAGAATGGACACACTGTGAATACGAAAGGTTTCTAAAACTCAACTAATAGTCCCTCTCCTGGTGCTTCGGTTTGTATTTCCAACTGCTTTACTATCAATCTCCCAACTTGGAGAGACAGCCCCTTTAACCTCCTGGTTCTCAAAGGTTGCCAATTTGGCAGAGGATGAAAGGAAAGATGGAGAACCAATGAGAGAGTAGCTGTTAGGCATTTGGACGGGCACATGTCACTCTAATTTCCCGGTAGAAATAAGAATTAACCAAAGTCCCAGCCACACGCCGGGAACCAGTATAGATCCTGAAGCAAAATTTTGGACTTGCGGTCAGCTCACAAAAAACGAGTTGAAAAATGGAGCTCAGGGGCACAGCAATTCACAAACTGGCAGAGTAATAAAGGGCAACTATCGTCCAAAAATCTGTTGAGGGAAGGCAACGAGGCGGACTTGAAAGGGAGCCAGAATAGCAGGAAACAGATTTCAAGAGGTACATTGGAATTGCCTTTAAAGCACAGGAAGAGGGGCACAATATCGACCATGATGCACTTGCCCAAAAAGGGCGTATGCGTTTCCTCCTGAATATAATCAGGAGGAAACACATACGCCCTTTTTGGCCAAGCAACCAAGCGGGCAATGAAATTCTGCAGTACAAAGAAGTATCACTTCCAAGCGGTCAAAAGGGACATCTGCAAAATGTGTAAAAAACAGAAAGGCAAGACATGCCCTGGAGAACAGGGAGCCTAGTTATGCTGATGGGCAGGATGTATATTGCCAACCGCCTCTCTGGAGGAGTGCAATGTGTTCCCTAAAACAATTAAACAACAGAGCTACAGAGCCAAGGGCACTTCCAGTCTGGGGAATATACCTTGGGAAAACTGAAAATCAATAAGACAGAGCCACCCCAAAATTTAGGGCTGCACTGCTTACAAGAACCTCAACTTGGGTACACCTAAAATATCCCAGGAAAGACACAATTGGTTCAAGAAATTTTGGTACTTACGTACGATGGATTATCCCTCAGCCATGAAATCAATGTCATAAGGCCAGTAGCAGCAAAATGAGTGGATTCAGGTAGGATGATTCTAAGTGAAATAAGTCACAGAGAAAAAGAAACTTATCATAAGATATCACTTAGGAACGTCCTGTAAACATGGCTACACATGAACAGAGATAGGAAAGAGAAAAGAGCCTCTCATTTAGAAAACACTCTTATGCCTGCTTAAGGGGAAAGGAGAGGAGGGGTGATGCATAAAACCAGATTTTGATATTCGTACAGGTACCATTCCAAAAACCAAATATGGAATAGACAAGACCTACACCTTCCTCAGTGAAAGAGACACAAAACCCCATATTTCCCGCAGAAGAATATATCTGACTAGTAATAATCTTAAAACCTATATATTGATATGTCTCCATAAGGGAATCAAGTGTGTCTCGACTGGCATTAACATGGCAGTGAGAATCAGCTCAAAGCCACTATAAAAAGGAATTTCAAAAACAACAACAAAAAAAAACGGGAAATTCTTTACAATTCCTTCAGGGGCTCTGATGAAACCTAGAATGACCCTATCTACAATGACAGCTGGATGTGGCATAAGGCTGGACACTTGGGACTGAGAGGATTGGTGAGATTGGGTGAGCAAATGCAGACCTTTTAAAGCAATGATGTGTGGCACACCTTCCAAGGGTCCCAACTGTCCAGGTTGAAGGGAATATTACTACAGCTATAACATGTACGGGAAACCTAGAGAATGGACACACTCTGAATACAAAATGTTTCTAGAACTCAACTAATTGTCCCTCTCCTGGTTCTCCAGCTAGAATTTCCAACTGCTTTACTATCAATCTCCCAAATTGGAGAGACAGGCCCTTTAACCTCCTGGTTCGCACAGGTTGCCAATTTGGCAGAGGATGAAAGGGAAGAGGGAGAACCAATGAGAGAGTAGCTATTAGGCATTTGGACGGGAACATGTCACTCTAATTTCCTGGCAGGAAGAAGAATTAATCAAAGTCTTAGCCACACACTGGGAACCTGTATAGGTCCTGAAGCAAAATTTTGGACTTGCGGTCAGCTCCCAAAAAACGAGTTGAAAAATGGATCTCAGGGGCACAGCAATTCACAAACTGGCAGAGTACTAAAGGGCCACTATCGTCCAAAAATCTATTGAGGGAAGGCAACGAGGCGGACTTGAAAGCGATCCAGAATAGCATGAAACAGATTTCAAGGGGTACATTGGAATCACATTCGAACCACAGGAAGAGGGGCACATCTTCGACAATGATGCACTTGGCCAAAAAGTTTGTATGCGTTGTCTCCTGAATATATTCAGGAGAAAACACATACGCCCTTTTTGGCCAAGCAAGCAAGCGGGCAATGCAAATCTGCACTACAAAATGTATCACTTCCCAACGGTCAAAAGGGACATCCGCAAAATGTGTAAAAACCAGAAAGGCAAGACAGGCCCTGGAGAACAGAGAGCCCAGTTATGCTGATGGGCGCGATGTAAATTACCAACTGCCTTTGTGGAGGAGTTCACTGTGTTCCCTAAAACAAGTAAACAAGAGAGCTACCGAACCAAGGGCACTTCCAGTCTAGGGAATATACCTTGGGAAAACTGAAAATCAATAAGACAGAGCCACCCCACATTTGGGGCTGCACTGCTTACAGGAACCTCAACTTGGGTACACCTTAAATATCCCAGGAAAGACAAAAATGGTTTAAGACATTTTATTACTTACAGATGATGGAATATCCCCCAGCCATGAAATCAATGTCATGAGGCCAGTAGCAGCAAAAGGAGTGGATTCAGGTACAATGATTCTAAGTGAAATAAGTCACAGAGAAAAGGAAACTTATCATAAGATATCACTTATGAAGGTCCTGTAAACATGGCTACACATGAACAGAGTTAGGAAAGAGAAAATTGCCTCTAATTGAGAAAACACTCTTATGCCTGCTTAAGGGGAAAGGAGAGGAGGGGTGATGCATAAAACTAGAGTTTGGTATTCGTACAGGTACCATTCCAAAGCCAAATATGGAATAGACAAGACCTACACCTTTCTCAGTGAAAGGGACTCAAAACCCCATATTTCCCACAGAGGAATATATCTGACTAGTAAGAAACTTTAAACCTATGTATTGATATGTCTCCATAAGGGAATGAAGTGTGTCTTGACTGCCATAAACATGGCAGTGAGAATCAGCTCAAACCCCCTATAAAAAGGAATTTCAAAAACAAAACAAAAAAACAGGGAAATTCTTTACAATTCCTTCAGGGGCTCTGATGAAACCTGGAATGACCCTATCTACAACCACAGCTGGATGTGGCATAAGCCTGGACACTTGGGACTGAGACAATTGGTGAGATTCGGTGAGCAAATGCAGACCATTTAAAGCAATAATATGTGGCACACATTCCAAGGGTCCCAACTCTCCAGGTTGAAGGGAATATTACTACATCTATAACATGTACTGGAAACCTAGAGAATGGACACAATGTGAATATGAAAGGTTTCTAAAACTCAACTAATAATCCCTCTCCTGGTGCTCCGGTTTGACTTTCCAACTGCTTTACTATCAATCTCCCAACTGGGAAAGACAGCCCCTTTAACCTCCTAGTTCGCACAGGTTGCCAATTTGGCAGAGGATGAAAGGGAAGAAGGAGAACCAATGAGAGAGTAGCTGTTAGGCATTTGGACGGGCACATGTCACTCTAATTTCCCGGAAGGAAGGAGAATTAACCAAAGTCTCAGCCACCCGCCGGGAACCAGTATAGGTCCTGAACCAAAATTTTGGACTTGCGGTCAGCTCACAAAAAACGAGGTGAAAAATGCAGCTTAGGGGCACAACAATGCACAAACTGTCAGAGAAATAATGGACAACAATCGTCCAAAAATCTGTTGAGGCAAGGCAACGATGCGGACTTTAAAGCGAGCCAGAATAGCAAGAAACAGATTTCAAGAGGTACATTGGATTCGCCTTTAAAGCACAGGAATAGGGGCACAACATCGACAATGATGCACTTGGCCCAAAAGGGCGCATGAGTTTTCTCCAGAATATATTCAGGAGAAAACACAAACACGCTTTTTTCCCAAGCAAGCAAGCGGGCAATGCAAATCTGCACTACAATGAAATATCACATCCCACCGGTCAAAAGGGACATCCGCAAAATGTGGAAAATCAGAAAGGCAAGATAGGCCCTGGAGAACAGGGAGCCTAATTATGCTGATGGAAAGGATGTAAATTGCAAACTGCCTCTCTGGAGGAGTGCATTGTGTTCCCTAAAACAAGGAATCAACAGAGCTACAGAGCCAAGGTCAATTCCAGTCTAGGGGATATACCTTGGGAAAACTGAAAATCAATAAGACAGAGCCACCCCAAAATTTAGGGCTGCACTGCTTACAAGAACCTCAACTTGGGTACACATTAAATATCCCAGGAAAGACAAAAATGTTTCAAGAAATTGTGTTACTTACGTACGATGGAATATCAGTCAGCCATGAAATCAATGTCATAAGGCCTGTAGCTTCAAACTGAGTGGATTCAGGTACGATGATTCTAAGTGAAATAAGTCACAGAGAAAAAGAAACTTATCATAAGATATCAATTATGAAGTTCCTGTAAACATGGCTACACCTGAACTGAGTTAGGAAAGAGAACAGAGTCTCACATTTAGAAAACACTCTTATGCCTGCTTAAGGGGGAAGGAGAGGTGGGGTGATGCATAAAACCAGAGTGTCATATTAGTACAGGTACCGTTCCAAAAACCAACTACGGAATAGAAAAGACCTACACTTTCCTCAGTGAAATGGACTCAAAACCCCATATTTCCCGCAGAGGTATATATCTGACTAGTAAGAAACTTAAAACCTATGTATTGATATGTCTCCATAAGGGAATGAAGTGTGTTGTGACTGCCATAAACATGGCAGTGAGAATCAGCTCAAACCCCCTATAAAAAGGAATTTCAAAAACAAAACAAAAAAACAGGGAAATTCTTTACAATTCCTTCAGGGGCTCTGATGAAACCTGGAATGACCCTATCTACAACCACAGCTGGATGTGGCATAAGCCTGGACACTTGGGACTGAGACAATTGGTGAGATTCGGTGAGCAAATGCAGACCATTTAAAGCAATAATATGTGGCACACATTCCAAGGGTCCCAACTCTCCAGGTTGAAGGGAATATTACTACATCTATAACATGTACTGGAAACCTAGAGAATGGACACAATGTGAATATGAAAGGTTTCTAAAACTCAACTAATAATCCCTCTCCTGGTGCTCCGGTTTGACTTTCCAACTGCTTTACTATCAATCTCCCAACTGGGAAAGACAGCCCCTTTAACCTCCTAGTTCGCACAGGTTGCCAATTTGGCAGAGGATGAAAGGGAAGAAGGAGAACCAATGAGAGAGTAGCTGTTAGGCATTTGGACGGGCACATGTCACTCTAATTTCCCGGAAGGAAGGAGAATTAACCAAAGTCTCAGCCACCCGCCGGGAACCAGTATAGGTCCTGAACCAAAATTTTGGACTTGCGGTCAGCTCACAAAAAACGAGGTGAAAAATGCAGCTTAGGGGCAGAACAATGCACAAACTGTCAGAGAAATAAAGGACAACAATCGTCCAAAAATCTGTTGAGGCAAGGCAACGATGCGGACTTTAAAGCGAGCCAGAATAGCAAGAAACAGATTTCAAGAGGTACATTGGAATCGCCTTAAAAGCACAGGAATAGGGCCACAACATCGACAATGATGCACTTGGCCCAAAAGGGCACATGAGTTTTCTCCAGAATATATTCAGGAGAAAACACATACGCGCTTTTTTCCCAAGCAAGCAAGCGGGCAATGCAAATCTGCACTACAATGAAATATCACATCCCACCGGTCAAAAGGGACATCCGCAAAATGTGTAAAATCAGAAAGGCAAGATAGGCCCTGGAGAACAGGGAGCCTAGTTATGCTGATGGAAAGGATGTAAATTGCAAACTGTCTCTCTGGAGGAGTGCATGGTGTTCCCTAAAACAAGGAAACAACAGAGCTACACAGCCAAGTTCAATTCCAGTCTAGGGGATATACCTTGGGAAAACTGAAAATCAATAAGACAGAGCCACCCCAAAATTTAGGGCTGCACTGCTTACAAGAACCTCAACTTGGGTACACCTTAAATATCCCAGGAAAGACAAAAATGTTTCAAGAAATTGTGTTACTTACGTACGATGGAATATCAGTCAGCCATGAAATCAATGTCATAAGGCCAGTAGCTTCAAAATGAGTGGATTCAGGTACGATGATTCTAAGTGAAATAAGTCACAGAGAAAAAGAATCTTATCATAAGATATCACTTATGAAGGTCCTGTAAACATGCCTACATATGAACTGAGTTAGGAAAGAGAACAGAGTCTCACATTTAGAAAACAATCTTATGCCTGCTTAAGGGCTAAGGAGTGGTGGGGTTATGCATAAAACCAGAGTTTGATATTAGTACAGGTACCGTTCCAAAAACCAAATACGGAATAGACAAGACCTACACTTTCCTCATTGAAAGGTACTGAAAACCCCATATTTCCTGCAGAGGAATATATCTGACTGGTAAGAATCTTAAAACCTATGTATTGATATGTCTCCGTAAGGGAATCAAGTTTGTCTAGACTGGCATAAACATGGCAGTGAGAATCAGTTCAAACCGACTATAAAAAAAGAATTTCGAAAACAAAACAAAAAAACAGGGAAATTCTTTACAATTCCTTCAGGGGCTCTGATGAAACCTAGAATGACCCTATCTACAATGACAGCTGGATGTGGCATAAGGCTGGACACTTGGAACTGAGAGGATAGGTGAGATTCGGTGAGCAAATGCAGTCCCTTTAAAGCAATAATGCGTGGCACACATTCCAAGGGTCCCAACTCTCCAGGTTGAAGGGAATATTACTACAGCTATAACATGTACGTGAAACCTAGAGAATGGACACACTGTGAATATGAAAGGTTTCTAAAACTCAACTAATAATCCCTTTCCTGGTGCTCCAGGTTGACTTTAAAACTGCTTTACTATCAATCTCCCAACTTGCAGAGACAGCCCCTTTAACCTCCTTGTTCTCACAGGTGGCCAATTTTGTAGAGGATGAAAGGGAAGAGGGAGATCCAATGAGAGAGTAGCTGTTAGGCATTTGGACGGCCGCATGTCATTCTAATTTCCCGGCAGATAGAAGAAATAACCAAAGTCTCAGACACCCGCCGGGAACCAGTATAGGTCCTGAACCAAAATTTTGGACTTGCGGTCAGCTCACAAAAAACGAGTTGAAAAATGGAGCTCAGGGGCACAGCAATGCACAAACTGGCAGCGTAGTAAAGGACAACAATCGTCCGAAAATCTGTTGAGGGAAGGCAACAAGGCGGACTTGAAAGCGAGCCAGAATAGCAGGAAACAGATTTCAAGAGGTACATTGGAATCACATTTAAAGCACAGGAAGAGGTGCACAATTTGGACAATTATGCACTTGGCCAAAAATGACGTATGCGTTTTCTCCTGAATATATTCAGGAGAAAATGCATACGTGCTTTTTGGCCAAGCAAGCAAGCGGGCAAGGCAAATCTGCACTTCAATGAAGTATCACTTCCCACCGGTCAAAAGGGCCATCCGCAAAATGTGTAAAAACCAGAAAGGCAAGATAGGCCCTGAAGAACAGGGAGCCTAGTTATGCTGATGGACAGGATTTAAATTGCGAACTGCCTCTCTGGAGAAGTGCATTGTGTTCCCTAAAACAAGGAAACAACAGAGCCACAGAGCCAAGTGCACTTCCAGTCTAGGGAATATACCTTGGAAAAACTGAAAATCAATAAGATAGAGCCACCCCAAAATTTAGGGCTGCTTATTTATATGGTTTACTTATGTAGAGTGGAATATTACTCATCCAGAAATCAATGAAATAAGGCCAGTTGTAACAACTCTGGAGGATTTACATAGGATCATTCTAAGTGACGTATGTCAGAAAGAAAAAGACACATATCATAAGATGTCACTTAAATGTGGAATCAAAAATGGCTTCACATGAAATAAATTACAAAACAGAAACATAGTCAAATATGTAGAAAATAGACATAAGGCTGCTAAATGGAAATGTGAGGAAGGGTGAGGTATTATCCAGGAGGTTGAAATTAGCAAAGATACCATTCCAAGTACCAAATTGAATAACTGACAAGGCATACACGGTACCTCAAAGAACTGCACTCAGCGCACTCAAGTCACTGGAAAATAATACATATGAATGGTAAGCATCTGAAAAAGAATTTATTGTTGTCTCACAGTACATGAATCAAGTGGATGTACAGCAGCAAAAAACAGAGCTTTGAAAATCAGCTGTAACCAATATAAAAATAAATTTAAAAATATTTAGAAAAACAGTGAGACAGACAAAAATTCTTACAACTTTTGTTGAAGGGCTATGATGTAACATGGATTGAACACATGTAGACCCACAGCAGGATGATATATAAGGCTGGAAGCTATGCACGCTAAGAGATGTTAGAGAGGCTGGGTGAGGACATGCAGAACTTTAAAAGAAATACTGCCTGATTCCCATTCCATGGGTCCCAAATCTGCAGGTTCAAGGGAATCTTCTGACAGCGAAAACATGCCTGGGAGACCGAGACGAATGTACACCGTGTGATCAGGAAAGGGGTCTAAAATGCACCTCATTTTTGATCTCCTGGTGCTGGGGTTCGCCATTCCAGCCAAATTACTAACAATCTCCCCACTTGGAGAATCAGCACCTTTAACCTCCTGTTTCACACAGTTTGCAATTTGTGCAGAGGATAAACGGGAAGAGGGGGAACCAATGAGAGACTAGCTGTAGGAGTTTTGACAGGCACATGTCACTCTAATTTCCCATTAGGAAGAAAAATTAACCAAAGGCTCAGCCTGCCTCCCCAGAACCAGAATAGGGCCGGAAGCAATACAATGGTTTGGCGGCCAGCTCACAAAAAAAGCGAGTTGCAAAATGGAGCTCAGGAGCAGACAATTCAAAGACCTGCAAAGATAAAAATGATAACCAACGTCCAAAAATATATTCAGGTAAGGCAACGAAGAGGATCTGAATGAGAGGCAGAATTGCAGGAAACAGATTTCAAAAGGGAGATTGGACTCACATTTAAAGCATATGAAAAGCAGCAGAATTTCTAAAATGATGTAGTTGGGCAAAAGGGTGTATGCGTTTTTTTCATGAATAACTTCAGGAAAAAAACACATACAGAGTTTTTGGCCAACCAAGCAAGCGGGAAATGCAAATCTGCACAACAAAGAAGTCTCAATTTCCACTGCTCAGAAAGGCCATCCAAAATATATGTACAAACCAGAAATGCAGGAGAGGCCATGGAGAACAGGGAGCTAGTCACGCTGAGGCGTGGGGTATAAATATCCAAGAGCCACTCTGAAGAAGTGTATGCTGTTTCCTAAAACATTTAAAATACAAAGCTATCGAGCATAGGGCACTTCCACTCATGGGCATATAACTTGGGAAGACTAAATATCAACAAGACACAGGCACCCCAAAGTTTAGGGCTGCTCTGCATACAAGATCCTCAACATCAGTACAACTTAAATATTCCAGGAAAGAGAAAATTGCGTAAAGAACTTGTGGTAATTTTGTACAATTGAATATCACTCAGACATGAAATCAATGTCATAAGGCCAGTAGCAGCAAAATGAGTGGATTTAGGTACGATGATTCTAAGTGAATTAAGTCACAAAGAAAAAGAAACTGATCATAAGATATCACTTATGAAGTTCCTCTAAACAAGGCTACACATGAACTGAGGAAAGAGAACAGAGTCTCACATTGAGAAAACACTCTTATGCCTGCTTAAGGGGGAAGGAGAGTTGGGGTGATGCATAAAACCAGAGTTTTATATTAGCACATATACCATTCCATGAAGCAAATACAGAATAGACAAAACCTACACCTTCCTCAGTGAACGGGACTCAAAACCCCAATGCCCAGCACAGGAATATATCTGACTAGTAAGAAACTTAAAACCTATATATTGATATGTCTCCATAAGGGAATCAAGTGTGTCTAGAACGGCATAAACATGTTGGTGAAAATCAGCTCAACCCCATTATAAAAATGAATTTCAATAACAAAAAAAAAAACAGCGAAATTCTTACACAATTCCTTCAGGGGATCTGATGAAACCTGGAATGACCCCATCTGCAAAGACAGCTAGATGAGACATAAGGCTGGACACTTGGGGCTGAGAGGACTGGTGAGATAGGGTGAGAAAATCAGACCCTTTAAAGCAGTAATGCATGCCACCCATTCCATGGGTCCCAACTCTCCAGGTAGAAGGGAATATCACTACAGTTATAACATGTATGGGAAACCTAGAGAATGGACACCCTGTGATGGCAAAATATTTCTAAAAGGCTCCTAATTTTTCCCCTCCTTGTGCTCCAGTTTGGCATTCCAACTGCTTTACTATCAATCTCCCAAATTGGAGAGTCAGCCCCTATAAGCTCCTGCTTTGCACAGTTTGCAAATTGTGCAGTGGATGAAAGGGAAGATGGAGAACCAATCAGAGAGTAGATGTAGGCATTTGGACGGACACATGTCACGCTAATTTCCCGTCTGGAAGGAAGAATTATCCAAAGTGTCAGCCTGCACCCCCGGAACCAGTATAGGTCCTGTAGCAAAATTGTGGATTTGCGGTCAGCTCACAAAAACACGAGTTGAAAATTGGAGCTGAGGGGCACAGCAATTCACAAACCTGCAGAGTTATAAAGGACAACTCTCTTCCAAAAATCTGTTGAGGGAAGGCAACGAAGCAGACTTCAAAATGAGGCAGAATTGCACAAAACATATTTCAAGATGTAAATTGGAATCGCCTTTAAAGCACAGGAAAAGCGTAACAACTTCGACAATGATGCACTTGGCCAAAAAGTGCGTATGCATTTTCTGCTGAATATATCCAGCAGAAAATGAATACGCCCTTTTTGGCCAATCAAGCAAGCCCGCAATGCAAATCCACACTACAAAGAATTGTCACTTCCCACCGGTCAAAAAGGACATCCAAAAATCTGTAAATACCAGAAAATAAAGACAGAGATAACAAGAGCATGTTGCAATGTGATCCGAAGGGTCATGGAGGACTGTGATGACAAGGTCATGGAGCATTTTGCTGACAAAGGCATGGAGCATTGTGATGACAAGGGTCACGGAGCACTGTGATGACAAGCGTCACGGAGCATTGTGATTACAGGGTTCATGGAGCATTAGGATGACAAGGGCATGGATCATTGTGATGACAAGGGTTATGGAGCATTTTGATGACAAGAGTCCCGGATCACTGTGTTGTCAGGGGTCATGGAGGGTTGTGATGACAGTGGTCATGGAGCATTGTGATGACAAGGGTCATGTAGAAGTGAGATGAGTAGGTCATGGAGCTTTGGGCTGAAAATGTTCATGGAGTATTGTGATGACATGGGTCATGGAGCATTGTAATGAGAAGACCATGGAGCCTTGTGATGACAAGTCTCATGGAGCATTCTGATGAAAATGGGCATGGAGAATTGTGATTACAGGGGTCTTGGAGCATTGTGATGACAAGGTCATGGAGCATTTGGATGAGAAGACCATGGAGCGTTCTGATGACATGCGTCATGGAGCTTTGTGATGACAAGGGCATGGAGCATTGTGATTACAGGGGTCTTGGAGCATTGTGATGAAAAGGGCATGGATCATTGTGAATGGAAAAGGCATGGAGCCTTGTCATGACAGGGTTCAAAGAGCATACTGATGACAAGTGTCAGGGAGCATTGTGATGACAAGTGTATTGAGCATTGTGATGACAAAGGTCATGGAGCATTGTGATGAGAATACCATGGATAATTGTGATGATGAGCGTCATGGGGCGTTGTGATGACAAGTGTTATGGAACATTGAGATCACAAGGGTTTGGAACATTGTGATGACAGAGGTCATGGAGCATTTTGATTTCATTGTGATGACAATAGCATGAAGCATTATGATGATGGGCATTGTGTATTGTGATGTCAGGGTACATGGAGCATTGAGATGAAAAGGGGCATGGAGCATTGTGATTAAAGTTGTCTTGGAGCACTGTGATGACAAGGGCATGGAGCATTGTGATGAGAAGGCAATGGAGCATTCTGATGACATGTGTCATGGAGCTTTGTGATGACAAGGGCATGGAGCATTGTGATGACAATGGCATTCAAAATTGGTCTAACAAGTTTCATGGATTATTGTGATGACGGTGGACATGGTGCATTTTGATGACAAGGGCATGGAGCATTGTGATTTCAAGGTCATGGAATATTGTGAAGACAGGTGACAGGGAGTGTTGTGATGACATATGTCATGGTCCATTTAGATGACAATGTCATGGAGCATTGTGATACCAAGTGTCATGGAGGATTGTGATGACAAAGTAATGGAGCATTTTGATGACAAGGGCTTGGCGCATCGTGATGACAAGGGTCATGGAGCACTGTGATGACAAGATCTTGGAGCACTGTGAGGAGAAGGGCCATTGAGAATTTTGATGAGAAGGTCGTGAAGCATTGTGATTAAAAGGTCACCGAGCTTGCTATGACAGGTGTCATGAAGCATTGCGATGACAAGTGCATGGAGAATTGTATTGACAAGAGCATGTAACATTGTGATGAGAAGTGTCATGGAGCATTTTGATGATAAGGACATGTACAATTGTAATGACCAGTGCATGGAGCATTGTGATGGAAAGACCGTGGAGCTCTGTGATGAGAAGACCATGGATAATTGTGATGATGAGCATCATGGAGCACTGTAATGACAAGGGGCATAGAGCATTGTGATGACAGGTGTCATGGATCATTGTGATGACAAGGGTCATGGACCATTCTGATGACAAGCTTGTGGAGTAATGTGATGACAATGGCATGGAGCATTGTGAGGAAAAGGGCACGGAGCATTGTGATGAAAAATGCTTGGAGCCTTTTCATGACAGGGTTCAAGGAGCATTCTGACAACAAGTGTCAGGGAACATTGTGATGACAAGTGTATTGAGCAATGTGATGACAAAGGTCATGGAACATTGTGATGACATGCATCATGGAGCGTTGTGATGACAAATGTTATGGAACATTGTGATCACAAGGGTTTTGAGCATTGTGATGACAGAAGTCATGGATCATTTTCATTTCAAGTTGCATGGAGCATTGTGATGACAAGGGCATGGAGCTTGCGGTGATAGTGGTCATAGAGCATGGTGATGACAAGTGCATGGAGAATTGTGATGACAAGAGCATGTAACATTGTGATGAGAAATGGCATGGAGCATTTTGATGATAAGGTCATGTAGAATTTTGATGACCAGTGCATGGAGCATTGTGATGGAAAGACCGTGGAGCACTGTGATGAGAAGACCATGGATAATTGTGATGATGAGCGTCATGGAGCACTGTAATGACAAGGGGCATAGAGCATTGTGATGACAGGTGTCTTGGATCATTGTGATGACAAGTGTAATGGACCATTCTGATGACAAGCTTGTGGAGTAATGTGATGACAATGGCATGGAGCATTGTGAGGAAAAGGGCATGGAGCATTGTGATGAAAAATGTTTGGATGCTTTTCATGACAGGGTTCAAGGAGCATTCTGATGACAAGTGTCAGGGAGCATTGTGATGACAAGTGTATTGAGCATTGTGATGACAAAGGTCATGGAGCATTGTGATGACAGGCATCATGGAGCGTTGTGATGACAAATGTTATGGAACATTGTGATCACAAGGGTTTTGAGCATTGTGATGACAGAAGTCATGTATCATTTTCATTTCAAGGTGCATGGAGCATTGTGATGACAAGAGCATGAAGCATTGTGAAACCAAGATTCATGGAGGGTTTTGATGACAATGGGAATGGAGTATTGTGATGACAAGCACATGGAGCATTGTGATGACAAGGTCATGTAGCATTTTGCTGACAAATGCATGGAGCATTTTGATGACAAGGGTCATGGAACACTGTGATGACAAGCGTCATGGAGCATTGTGATTACAGCGGTCACGGAGCATTGGGATGGCAAGGGCATTGATTATTGTGATGACAAGGGTCATGGAGCATTTTGATGACAAGAGTCCTGGATCATTGTGTTGTCCGGTGTCATGGAGAACTATGATGACAGTGGTCATGGAGCATTGTGATGACAAGGTCCTGGAGCATTGTGAGGAGAAGTGTCATGGAGCATTGTGATGGCAAGACCGTGGAGCACTGTGATGAGAAGACCATGGATAATTGTGATGTCGAGCGTCATGCAGCACTGTAATGACAAGGGGCATGGAGCATTGTGATGACAGGGGTCATGGAGCACTGTGATGAGAACTTCATGGAGCATTGGGCTGACAATTGTGATGGCAGTGGTCATGGAGCATTGTGATGACAATGGAATGGAGCATTGTGATGACAAGGTCCTGGAGCATTGTGAGGAGAAGACCATGGAGCCTTGTGATGACAAGTGTCATGGAGCATTCTGATGAAAAGGGGTGTGGAGCATTGTGATTACATGGGTCTTGAGGCATTGTGATGAAAATGGCATGGGTTATTGTGATGCAAATGGCATGGAGCCTTGTCAGGGTTCAAGGAGCATACTGACGACAAGTGTCAGGGAGCATTGTAATGACAAGTGTATTGAGCATTGTGATGACAAAGGTCATGGAGCATTGTGATGAGAAGACCATGGATAATTGTGATGAGGAGCATCATGGAGAATTGTGCTGACAAAGGCATTTATCATAGTTATGACATGAGTAAGAGAACATTGTGATGAAAATTTCATGGAGAATTGTGATGACAAATGTCACAGAGCCTTTTGATGACAAGCGCATGGACCATTGTGATGACAGGGTTCGTGGAGCATTTTGATGACTGTGGTCATGGAGCATTGTGAAGACATGGGTCATGGAGCATTGTAATGAGACGGTCATTGAGCATTAGGCTGAAAATGTACATGTAGTATTGTGATGACAGGGGTCATGGAGCATTGTGATGACAAGGGAATGGAGCACTGTGATGACAAGGTCCTGGAGCATTGTGATGAGAGGACGATGGAGCCTTGTGATGAAAAGGTGCATGGAGCATTGTGATTACAGGGGTTTTGTAGCATCGTGATGACAAGGGCATGGAGCATTGTGATGCGAAGGCCATGGAGCATTCTGATGACATGCGCCATGGAGCTTTGTGATGACAAGGACATGGAGCATTGTGATTACAGGAGTCTTGAAGCATTGTGATGAAAAGGGCATGGATCATTGTGATGAAAATTGCATGGAGCCTTGTCATGAAAGGGTTCAAGGAGCATACTGATGAGAAGTGTCAGGGAGCATTGTGGTAAGTCTATTGAGTATTGTGATGACAAAGATCAAGGAGCATTGTGATAAGAAGACCATTGATAATTGTGATGACAAGCCTCATGGGGCATTGTGATGACAAGAGTTATGGAACATTGTGATCAGAAGGGTTTGGAGCATTGTGATGACAGAGGTCATTGAGCATTTTGATTTCATTGTGATGACAATAGCATGAAATATTATGGTGATGGGCATGGTGCATTTTGATGACAGGGTTCATGGAGCATTGAGATGAAAAGGGGCATGGAGCATTGTGATTACAGGGGTCTTGGAGCATTGCGATGACCAGGTCATGGAGCATTGTGATGAGAAGGCGAAGGCACATTCTGATGACATGCATCATGGAGCTTTGTGATGACAAATGCATGGAGCATTGTGATTACAGGTGTCTTGGAGCATTGTGATGACAAGGTTCATGGAGGCTTGTGATGACAAGGCCGTGGAACTCTCTGATGGCAGGGGTCATGGAGCATAGTTATGACAAGGGCACGGAACACGGTGATACATAGATCATGCAGGATTGTAATGACAAGGACATGTAGCATTGTGATGAGAAGGGCATCGAGCGTTGTGATGACAAGCCTCATGGAGATTTGTGATGACAAGTGCATGGAGCAATGTGATGAGAGTGTTCATGGAGCATTGTGATGACAAAGGAATGGAGCATTGTGATTCCAAGTGTCATGGACCTTTGTGATGACAAAGTCATGGAGCATTTTGATAACAAGTGTGCGGTGCATTGTGATGAGAAATGCAGGGAGCATTGTGATGACATGGGTTATGGAGCATTGTGCTTACACGCGCATCGAGCATTGTGCTGACAACGGTCATGGAGCATTGTGCTGACAATGGCATGAAGGTTTGTGATGACAAGGGTCACAGAGCACTGTGATGAATAGTTCATGGAACATTGTGGTGATACAGGTCACAAAGCCTTGTGTGACGAGGTCATGGAACATTGTGATGACAAATGTCTTGAAGCACTGTGATGACTGTAGTCACGGAGCATTGTGATGACAGTGTACTTGGAGCATTGTGATGCCAAGGACATGGAGCATTGTGATGAGAATGCCATGGAGCATTCAGATGACATGTGTCATGGAGCTTTGTGATGACAAGGGCAGGGAGCATTGTGATTACAGGGGTCTTGCAGCATTGTGATGAAAAGGGAAAGGATCATTGTGATGAAAAAGGCATGGAGCCTTTTCATGACAGTGTTCATGGAGCATACTGATGACAAGTGTCAGGGAGCATTGTGGTGATACGTGTATTGAGGATTGTGGTGACAAAGGTCATGGAGCATTGTGATGATTAAACCATTCATAATTGTGATGATGAGCGTCATAGGGCATTGTGATGACAAGTTCTATGGAACATTGTGATCACAAGGGTTTTTAGCATTGTGATGACAGATGTCATGGAGCGTTTTGATTTCATTGTGATGACAATAGCATGAAGCATTATGATGATGTTCATGGTGCATTGTGATGACAGGGTTCATGGAGCATTGAGATAAAAAGGGGCATGGAGCACTGTGATTACAGGGGTCTTGGAGCATTGTGATGACAAGAGCATGGAGCATTGTGATGAGAAGGCCATGGAGAATTCTGATGACATGCATCATGGATCTTTGTGATGACAAGGGCATGGAGCATTGTCATTACAGGGGTCTTGGAGCATTGTTATGACAAGGGTCATGGAGCCTTGGATGACAAGGCCGTGGAACATTGTGATGGCAGGGATCATGGAGAATTGTTATGTCAGGGGTTATGGAGCATTGTGATGACAAAGGCATGGAGCATTGTGATGACAGGGGCATGGAACTTTGGTCTGACAAGTTTCATGGATTATTGTGATGAGAGTGGGCATGACGCATTGTGATGATTAGGGCATGGAGCATTGTGATGACAAGGTCAGGGAGTATTGTGAAGACAGGTGTCAGGGAGCATTTTGATGAAATATGTCATGGTCCATTGCGATGACAATTGCATGGAGCATTGTGATGCCAAGTGTCATGGAGGATTGTGATGACAAACGTAATGGAGCATTTTGATGACAAGGGTTTAGAGCATCGTGATGACAAGGGTCTTGGAGCATTGTGATGACAAGGGATTGGAGCACTGTGATGACAGGGGCATGGAACATTGTTCTGACAAGTTTCATGGATTATTGTGATGACAGTGGGCATGGCACTTTGTGATGAGAAGAGCATGGAGCATTGTGGTGACAAAGGTCACAGAGCCTTGTGTGACGTGGGCATGGAACATTGTGATGACAAAGGTCATAAAGCATTGTGATGACTGGAGTCACGGAGCATTGTGATGACTGGTTTCATGGAGCATTGTGATGAGAAGGGCATAGAGCACTGTGATGACAGGGCCATGGAACATTGGTCTGACAAGTTTCATGGATTATTGTGATGACAGTGGGCATGGCTCATTGTGATGACAAGGGCATGGAGTATTGTGAAGACAGGTGTCAGGGAGCATAGTGATGACATATGTCATGGTCCATTGTGATGACAATGGCATGGAGCATTGTGATGCCAAGTGTCATGGAGGATTGTGATGACAAAGGTAATGGAGCATTTTGATGACAAGAGTTTGGAGCACCGTGATGACAAGGGTCATGGAGCATTGTGATGACAAGGGCATGGAGCATTTTAATGAAAAGGGAACGGAACACTGTGATACATAGATCATGCAGGATTGTAATGACAAGGTCATGGAGCATTGTGATGAGAAGTGCATCGAGCGTTGTGATGACAAGCCTCATGGAGACTTGTGATGACAAACGCATGGCGCATTGTGATGACATGGGTCATGGAGAACTGTGCTGACAAAGGCATGGTGCATTTTTATGACAAGGGTCACAGAGTATTGTGATGAAAAGTTCATGGAGCATTGTGGTGACAAAGGTCACAGAACCTTGTGTGTCAATGGCATGGACCATTGAGATGACAATGGTCATGAAGCATTGTGATGACTTGAGTCACGGTTCATTGTGATGAGAGGGTTTATGGAGCATTGTGATGACAGGGTTCATGGGGCATGGTGATGAGAAGGCCATGGAGCATTCTGAAGATATGTGTCATGAAGCTTTGTGATGACAATGGCATGGAGCATTGTGATTCCAGGGGTCTTGGAGCATTGTGAGGAAAAGGGCATGGATCATTGTGTTGAAAAATGCATGGAGCCTTGACATGACAGGGTTCAAGGAGCATACTGACGAAAAGTGTCTGGGAGCACTGTGATGACAAGTGTATTGAGCATTGTGATGACAAAGGTAATGGAGTACTGTGAATAGAAGCCCAAGGATAACTGTGATGATGAGCATCATTGGGCGTTGTGATGACAAGTGTTATGGATCATTGTGATTACAAGTGTTTTGAGCATTGTGATGACAGAGTTCATGGAGCATATTGATTTCATTTTGATGACAATAGCATGAAGCATTATGATGATGGGCATGGTGCATTGTGATGACACGGTTCATGGAGCATTGAGATGAAAAGGGCCATGGAGCATTGTGATTAGAGGTGTCTTGGACCATTGTGATGACAAGGGCATGGAGAATCTTGAATGAGAAGGCCATGGAGCATTCTGATGACATGCCTCATGGAGCTTTGTGAAGACAAATGTATGCAGAATTGTGATTACAGAGTTTGGAGCATTGTGATGACAAGTGTCATGGAGTCTTGTGATGACAAGGCCGTGGAAACTTGTGAAGGCATGTGTCATGGAGCATTGTTATGACAGGGGACATGGAGCATTGTGATGACAAGGGCATGGAGAATTGGTCTGAAATGTTTCATCGATTATTGTGATGATAGTGGGCATAGAGCATTGTGATGACAAGGGCACAGAACACTATGATACATGGGTCATGGAGGATTGTAATGACAGGGCATGGAGCATTGTGATGAGAAGGGCATCGAGCATTGTGAGGACAGGTGTCATGGAGCATTGTGGTGACAAGGGCATGGAGCAAAGTGATGAGAGGCTTCATGGAGCATTGTGATGACAATGGCATGGAGCATTGTGATGCCAAGTGTCATGGAGTTTTGTGATGACAAAGGTCATGGTGCATTTTGATGACAAGGTCGTGGTGCGTTGTGATGAGAATGGCAGGGAGCATTGTGCTAACAGGGTAATGGAGCAATTTGGTGAAAATATCATGGAATATTTTGATGAGAGTAGATATGGAAAATTGTGATGTCAGGGGTCATGGAGCATTGTGCTGAAAATGTTAATGGAGCATTTTGATGACAGGGATTATGGAGCATTGTGATGTCATTGGTCATGGAGCATTTTGATGATAAGTGCATGTAGCATAGTGATGATAGGGGTCATGGAACATTGTGACGACAGGGGTGAGGGAGTATTGTGAAGACTAGCGATGGAACATTGTGATATCAGTGCTAAAAGAGCATTTTGATGAGAAGTGCATGGAGCATTGTGATGACAAGGTTTATGGAGCATTGTGATGACAAGGATGTGGAGCATTGTGATGACAAGCGCATGGTGCATTGTGATGACATGGGTCAAGGAGCATTGCGCTGAAAAGCACATGGGGAATTGTGATGACAAGTGTCATGGATCATTGTGCTGACAAAGGCATGATGCATTGCGATGACAAGGGTCACAGAGCACTGTGATGAAAAGGACATGGATCATTGTGATGCAAAATTCATGGAGCCTTGTCATGACAGGGTTCAAGGAGCATGCTGATGACAAGTGTCAGCGAGCATTGTGATGACAAGTGTATTGAGCATTGTGATGACAAATGTCATGGAGTATTGTGAATAGAAGGCCATGGATAATTGTGATGATGAGCATCATGGGGCGTTGTTATGACAAGTGTTATGGAACATTGTGATCACAAGGGTTTGGAGCATTGTGATGACAGAGGTCATGGAGCATTTTGATTTCATTTTGATGACAATAGCATGAAGCATTATGATGATGGGCATGGTGCATTGTGATGACACGGTTCATGGAGCATTGAGATGAAAATGGGCATTGAGCATTGTGATTACAGAGGTCTAGGAGAATTGTGATGACAAGGGCATGGAGCATCATGAATGAGAAGGCCATGGAGCATTCTGATGACATGCGTCATGGAGCTTTGTGATGACAAGGGAATGGAGCATTGTGATGCCAAGGGTCATGTAGCTTTGTGATGACAGAGGTCATGGAGCATTTTGATGACAAGCGCGTGGTGAACTGTGTATGAGAAGGGCAGGGATCATTGTGATGAAAGGGTCATGGAGCAATTTGATGAAATTTGTCATGGGACATTTTTATGACTGGGGTTATGGAACATTGTGATGTCAGGGGTCATGGAGGATTATGATGAAAAGGGTCATGGAGCATTTTGATTACAGGGGTCCTGGAACATTGTGATGACAAGGGTGAGGGAGTATTGTGATGACTAGTAATGGAACTTTATGATATCAGTGGTTGGAGAGCATTTTGATGTGAAGTGCATGGAGCATTGTGATGACAAGGTTTATGGAGCACTGTGATGACACGGTTGTGGAGCATTGTGATGACAAGCGCATGGCGCATTGTGATGACACAGGTCATGGGGCATTGTGCGGACAAGTGCATGGAGCATTGTGATGAATATTGTCATGGAGAATTGTGCTGACAAAGGCATGGAGCTTTGTGATGACAAGGGACACAGAGCATTGTGATGAAAATTTCATGGAGCATTGTGGTGACAAAGATCAAAGAGCCTTGTGTGACGAGGGCATGGACCATTGTGATGAGAAAGGTCATGAATCATTGTGATGACTGGAGTCACGGAGCATTGTGATGACAGGGGTCATGGAGCATTGTGATGACAAGGGAATGGAACATTGGTCTGACAAGTTTCATAGATTATTGTGATGACAGTGGTCATGGAGCATTGAGATGACAAGGGCATGGAGCATTGTGGTGACAAAGGTCACAGAGCCTTGTGTGACGAGGGCATGAACCACTGTGAGGACAAAGGTCATGAAGCATTGTGATGACTGGAGTCACGGAGCATTGTGATGAAAATTTCATGGAGCAATGTGTTGACATATTTCACAGAGCCTTTTGATGACGTGGGCAATGACCATTGTGATGACAAGGTCCTTTAGCATTGTGATGAGAGGACCATGGAGCCTTGTGATGACAATTCTCATGGAGCCTTCTGATGAAAAGGGGCATGGAGCATTGTGATTACAGGGGTACTGGATCCTTGTGATGAAAAGGCCGTAGCACATTGTGATGGCAGGCGTCATGGAGCATGGTTATGACATTGGCAATGGAGCATTGTGATGACAAGGGCATCGAGCATTGGTCTGAAAAGTTTCATGGATTATTGTGATGAGAGTGGGGAAGGAGCATTGTGATGACAAGGGCACGGAACACTGTGATACATGGGTCATGTAGGATTGTAATGACAAGGGCATGGAGTAATGTGATGAGAGGCTTCATGGAGAAATGTGATGACAAGGGCATGGAGCATTGTGATGACAAGGGTCATGGAGCATTTTGATGACAAGATTCCCAGATCATTGTGTTGTCAGGGGTCAAGGAGCGCTGTGATGTCTGTGGTCATGGAGCATTGTGATGAGACGGTCATGGAGCATTGTGATAAGAAGGTCATGGGGCCTCCCTGGTGGCGCAGTGGTTGAGAGTCCGCCTGCCGATGCAGGGGATACGGGTTCCTGCCCCGGTCTGGGAGGATCCCATATGCCGCGGAGCGGCTGGGCCCATGAGCCATAGCTGCTGAGCCTGAGCATCCGGAGCCTGTGCTCCGCAATGGGAGAGGCCACAACAGTGAGAGGCCCGCGTACCACAAAAAAAAAAAAAAAAAAAAAAAAAGAAGGTCATGGAGCATTGGGCTGAAAATATTCATGGAGTATTGAAATGACAGGGGTCATGGAGCATTGTGATGACAAGGCCATGGAGCATTGTGATGACAGGGGCATGGAACATTCGTCTGACCTGTTTCATGGATTATTGTGATGACAGTGGGCATGGCGCATAGTGATGATAAGGGCATGGAACATTGTGATGACAAGGTCATGGAGTATTGTGAAGACAGGTGTCAGGGAGCATTGTGATGACATAGGTCATTGTCCATTGTGATGGCAATGGCATGGTGCATTGTGATACCAAGTGTCATGGAGGACTGTGATGACAAAGGTAATGGAGCATTTTGATGACAAGGGCTTGGAACATTGTGATGACAAGGGTCATGGAGCATTGTGATGACAAGGGCATGGAGCATTCTGATGAAAAGGTGCATGGAGCATTGAGATTACAGGGGTTCTGAAGCAATGTGATGACAAGGGCATGGAGCATTGTGATGAGAAGGCAATGGAGCATTCTGATGACATGCGTCATGGAGCTTTGTGATGACAAGGGCATGGAGCATTGTGGTGACAAAGGTCACAGAGCCTTGTGTGACGAGGGCATGGACCATTGTGAGGACAAATGTCATGAAGCATTGTGATAACTGGAGTCACGGAGCATTTTGATGACAGGGGTCATGGAGCACTGTGATGACAAAGGCAAGGAGCTTTGTGATGACAAGCGTCACAGAGCATTGTGATAAAAATTTCATGGAGCATTGTGGAGACAAATGTCACAGAGCTTTGTGTGACGAGGTCATGGACCATTGTGATGACAAATGTAATGAAGCATTGTGATGACTGGAGTCACGGAGCATTGTGATAACAGGGGTCTTGGAGCATTGTGATGAAAAGGGATTGGATCATTGTGATGAAAAAGGCATGGAGCCTTGTCATGACAGTGTTCAAGGAGCATACTGATGACAAGTGTCAGCGAGCCTTGTGATGCCAAGTGTATTGAGCATTGTGGTGACAAAGGTCATGGAGCATTGTGATTAGAAGACATTGCATAATTGTGATGACGAGCGTCATGGGGCATGTGATGACAAGTGTAATGGAACATTGTGATCAGAAGGGTTTGGAGCATTGTGATGACAGAGGACATGGAGCATTTTGATTTCCTTGTGATGACAGTAGCATGAATCATTATGATGATGGGCATGGTGCATTGTGATGACAGGGTTGATGGAGAATTGAGATGTAAAGGGGCATGGAGAATTGTGATTACAGAGGTCTTGGAGCATTGTGATGACAAGGGTCATGGAGCCTTGTGATGACAAGGCCGTGGAACATTGTGATGGCAGGGTTCATGGAGCATTGTTATGACAGGTGTAATGGAGCATTGTGATGACAAGGGCATGGAGCAATGTGATGAGAGATTTCATTGAGCATTGTGATGACAATGGCATGGAGCATAGTGATGATAAAAGCAGGGAGCATTTTGATGAAAAAGGCATGGACCCTTTTCATGACAGGGTTCAAGGAGCATTCTGAAGACAAGTGTCTGGGAGCATTGTGATGACAAGGTCATGGAGCATGTTGATGAGAAGGCCATGGAGCATTCTGATGATATGGGGCATGGAGCTTTGTGATGACAAGGGCATGGAGCATTGTGATTACAGTGGTCTTGGAGCATTGTGATGAAAATCACATGGATCATTGTGATGAAAAATGCATGGAACCTTGCCATGACAGTATTCAAGGAGGATACGGACGACAAGTGTCAGGGAGCATTGAGATGACAAGTGTATTGAGCATTGTGATGACAAATGTCATTTAGCATTGTGATGAGAAGACCATGGATAATTGTGATGAGGAGCGTCAAGGGGAATTGTGATGACAAATGTCATTTAGCATTGTGATGAGAAGACCATGGATAATTGTGATGAGGAGCGTCATGGGGAATTGTGATGACAAGTGTTATGGAACATTGTGATCACAAGGGTTTGGGGGATTGTGATGACAGAGGTCATGGAACATTTTGAATTCATTGTTATGACAATAGCATGAAGCATTATGATGATGGGCATGGTGCATTGTGATGACAGTGTTCATGGAGCATTGAGATGAAAAGTGGCATGGAGAATTGTGATTACAGGGGTTTTGGAGCACTGTGATGACAAGCGTCACAGACTATTCTGATTACAGGGGTCATGGAGCATTGGGATGACAAGCGCATGGATCATTGTGATGACAAGTGTCATGGAGCATTTTGATGACAAGAGTCCCGGATCACTGTGTTGTCAGGGGTTATGGATCGCTGTGATGACAGTGGTCATGGAGCATTGTGATGACTGGGGTAATGGAGCATTGTGATGGCAAGGGCATGTAGCATTCTGATGACATGCATCACGGAGCATTGTGATGACAAGGGCATGGAACATTTTGATGACAGGGGTCATGGAACATTGTGAGGACAGGGCTGAGGGAGTATTGTGATGACTAGTGATGGAACATTGTGATATCAGTGGTGAGAGAGCATTATGATTCGAAGTGCATGGAGCTTTGTGATGACAATATTTATGGAGTATTGTGATGTCAAGTTTGGGGAGCATTGTGATGACAAGTGCATGGCACACTGTGATGACATGGGTCATGGAGCATTGTTCTGACAAGCGCATGGAGCATTGTGATAACAAGGGTCATGTAGCATTGTGCTGACAAAGGCATGGAGCGTTGTTATGACAAGGCTCAGAGAGCATTGGGATGAATAGATCATGGAGAATTGTGGTGACAAAATTCACAGAGCCTTGTGATGACGAGGGCATGGATCATTGTGATGAAAAATGTCATGAAGTATTGTGAAGACTGGAGTCACAGAGCATTGTGATGACAAGGGAATGGAGCATTGTGATGACAGCGGCATGGCACATTGGTCTGGCAAGTTTCATGGATAATTGTGATGACAGTCGGCATGGCGCATTGTGATGACAAGGGCATGGAGCATAGTGATGACAAGGTCATGGAGTATTGTGAAGACAGGTGTCAGGGTTCATTGTGATGGCATATGTTATGTTCCATTGTGATGACAATGGCGTGGAGAATTGTGATGCCAATTGTCATGGAGGATTGTGACGACAAATGTAATGGAGCATTGTGATGACAAGGGCTTGGAGCATTGTGATGACAATGGTCATGGAGCATTGTGATGAAAAGGGCATGGAGCATTGTGATGACAAGGGGTTTTGAGAATTTTGATGACAAGTTCGTGAAGCACTGTGATGAAAAGCACATGAGGCTTTCTATGACAGGGGTCATGGAGCATTGCGATGACAAGTGCATGGAGAATGTGATTAAAAGAGCATGTAACATTGTGATTTCAAGGGTCATGGAGCATTGTGATTGCAAGACGGTGGAACATTGTGATTAGAAGACCATGGATAATTGTGATGACGAGCGTCATGGAGAACTGTAATGACAAGGGGCATGGAGAATTGTGATGACAGGTGTCATGGAGCTTTGTGATGACAGGGGTCATGGAGCATTGTGATGACAAGGGTCATGGAGCATTCTTATGACAAGCTTGTGGAGTATTGTGATGACAATGGCATGGAGCATTGTGATGAAAAGGGCATGGAGCATTGTGATGAAAAAGGCATAGAGCCTTTCCATGACAGGGTTCGAGAAGTATTCTGACGACAAGTGTCAGGGAGCATTGTGATGACAAGTGTATTGAGCATTGTGATGACAAAGGTCATGGAGCATTGTGATGACAAGGGCATGGAGTATTGTGATGACAGGCATCATGGAGCGTTGTGATGACAAGTGTTATGGAACAATGTGATCACAAGGGTTTGGAGCACTGTGATGACAGAGGTCATGGATCATTTTGATATCAAGGAGCATGGAGCATTGTGATGACAGGGGTCATGGAGGTTTGTAATGAGAAGATCATGGAGCATTGAGCTGAAAATATTCATGGAGTATTCTGATGAAATGGGTCATGGAGCATTGTGATGACAAGGTCCTGGAGCACTCTGATGGGAAGACCATGGAGACTTGTGATGAGAAGCCTCATGGAGCATTCTGATGAAAAGGGTCATGGAGCATTGTGATTACAGGGATCTTGGAGCATTGTGATTACAAGGGCATGGAGCATTGTGAGAGAAGTCCAAGGAGCATTCTGATGACATGTGTCATGGAGCTTTGTGATGACCAGGTCAAGGAGCATTGTGATTACAGAGGTCTTGGACCATTGTGATGAAAAAGGCATGGATCATTGTAATGAAAAAGGCATGGAGCCTTGTCATGACAGTGTTCAAGAAGCATACTGATGGCAGGAGTCAGGGAGCATTGTGATGACAAGTGTATTGAGCATTGTGATGACAAAGGTCATGGAACATTGTGATGAGAAGACCATGGATAATTGTGAAGATGAGCGTCATGGGGCGTTGTGATGACAAGTGTTATGGAACATTGTGATCACAAGGGTTTGGAGCATTGTGATGACAGAGGTCATGGAGCATTTTGATTTCATTGTGATGACAATAGCATGAAGCATTATGATGATGAGCATGGTGCAGTGTGATGACAGGGTTCATGGATCATTGAGATGAAAAGGGACATGGAGCATTGTGATTACAGGTGTCTTGGAGCATTGTGATGGCAAGGGCGTGGAGCATTGTGAATGAGAAGGCCATGGAGCATTCTGATGACATGCGTCATGGAGCATTGTGATGACAAGGGCATGGAGCATTTGTCTGAAAATTTTCATGGATTATTGTGATGAGAGTGGGCATGGAGCATTGTGATGAAAAGGACACGGAACACTGTGATACATGGGTCATGGAGGATTGTAATGACAAGGTCATGGAGCATTGTGATGAGAAGGGCATCGAGCATGGTGATGACAAGCGTCATGGAGCTTTGCGATAACAAGGGCATGGAGCAATGTGATGAGAGGCTTCATGAAGCATTGTGATGACAATGGCATGTAGCATTGTGATGCCAAGGGTCATGGAGCTTTGTGATGACAAAGGTCATGGAGCATATTGATGACAAGGGAGTGGTGCATTGTGATGATAACGGCATGTAGCATTGTGATGATAGGGGTCATGGAACATTGTGATGACAGGGGTGAAGGAGTATGGTGATGACTAGTGATGGAACATTGTGATATCAGTGGTGAGAGAGCATTTTCATGAGAAGTGCATGGAGCATTGTGATGCCAAGGGTCACAGAGCATTGTGATGAAATGTTCATGGAGCATTGTGGTGACAAAGGTCACAGAGACTTGTGATGATGAGGGCATGGACCATTCTGATGACAAAGTCTTGAAGCATTTTGATGACTGGAGACACGGAGCATTGTGATGACAAGTGTATTGAGCATTGTGATGACAAAGGTCATGGAACATTGTGATGAGAAGACCATGGATAATTGTGAAGATGAGCGTCATGGGGCGTTGTGATGACAAGTGTTATGGAACATTGTGATCACAAGGGTTTGGAGCATTGTGATGACAGAGGTCATGGAGCATTTTGATTTCATTGTGATGACAATAGCATGAAGCCTTATGATGATGGGCATGGTGCAGTGTGATGACAGGGTTCATGGATCATTGAGATGAAAAGGGACATGGAGCATTGTGATTACAGGTGTCTTGGAGCATTGTGATGGCAAGGGCATGGAGCATTGTGAATGAGAAGGCCATGGAGCATTCTGATGACATGCGTCATGGAGCTTTGTGATGACAAGGGCATGGAGCATTGTGAATGAGAAGGCCATGGAGCATTCTGATGACATGCGTCATGAGGCTTTGTGATGACAAGGGCATGGAGCATTTGTCTGAAAATTTTCATGGATTATTGTGATGAGAGT
Organism: Hyperoodon ampullatus; assembly: GCF_949752795.1. Classification (NCBI taxonomy): domain Eukaryota; kingdom Metazoa; phylum Chordata; class Mammalia; order Artiodactyla; family Ziphiidae; genus Hyperoodon; species Hyperoodon ampullatus. Next base: position 146,084,694 of record NC_136913.1, on the reverse strand, counting down.
GGGCATGGAGTATTGTGATGAGAAGCACACGGCACACTGTGATACATGGGTCATGGAGGATTGTAATGACAAGGCCATGGAGCATTGTGATTAGAAGGGCATCGAGCATTGTGATGACAAGAGTCATGGAGCTTTGCAATGACAAGTGCATGGAGCAATGTGATGAGAGGCTTCATGAAGCACTGTGATGACAATGGCATGGAGCATTGTGATGCCAAGGGTCATGGAGCTTTGTGATGACAAAGGTCATGGAGCATATTGATGACAAGGGAGTGGTGCATTGTGATGATAACGGCATGTAGCATTGTGATGATAGGGGTCATGGAACATTGTGATGACAGGGGTGAAGGAGTATGGTGATGACTACTGATGGAACATTGTGATATCAGTGGTGAGAGAGCATTTTCATGAGAAGTGCATGGAGCATTGTGATGCCAAGGGTCACAGAGCATTGTGATGAAATGTTCATGGAGCATTGTGGTGACAAAGGTCACAGAGACTTGTGATGATGAGGGCATGGACCATTCTGATGACAAAGTCTTGAAGCATTTTGATGACTGGAGACACGGAGCATTGTGATGACAAGTGTCATGGAGCATTGTGATGACAAGTGCATGGATCATTGTGATGACAGGGGCATGGAGCATCGGTCTGAAAAATTTCATGGATTATTGTGATGACAGTGGGCATTGCACATTGTGAATGCAAGGGCATGGAGCACTGTGAAGAAAAGGTTATGGAGTATTGTGAAGTCAGGTGTCAGGGAGCATTGTGATGACCTATGTCATGGTGCATTGTGATGACAACGGCATGGAGCATTGTGATGACAAGTGTCATGGATGTTTGTGATGACAAATGTAATGGAGCATTTTGATGACAATGGTCATGGATCATTGTGATGAAAAGGGCATGGAGCATTGTGATGACAAGGGCTTTTGAGAATTTTGATGACAAGTTCGTGAAGCACTGTGATGAAAAGCACATGGAGCTTGCTATGACAGGGGTCATGGAGCATTGCGATGACAAGTTCATGGAGAATGTGATTACAAGAGCATGTAACATTGTGATTTGAAGTGTCATGGAGCATTGTGATGGCAAGACGGTGGAGCATTGTGATGAGAAGACCATGGATAATTGTGATGATGAGCGTCATGGAGAACTGTAATGACAAGGGGCCTGGAGCATTGTGATGACAGGGGTCATGGAGAATTGTGATGACAAGTGTCATGGAGCATTCTGATGACAAGCTTGTGGAGTATTGTGATGACAATGGCGTGGAGCATTGTGATGAAAAGGGCATGGAGCATTGTGATGAAAAAGGCATACAGCCTCTTCATTACAGGGTTCGAGAAGCATTCTGACGACAAGTGTCAGGGAGCATTGTGATGACAAGTGTATTGAGCATTGTGATGACGCTTCATGGAGCATTGTGATGACAAGGGCATGGAGCATTGTGATGACAGGGGCATGGAACATTGTGATGACAGGGGCATGGAACATTGGTCTTACATATTTCATGGATTATTGCGATGACAGTGGGAATGGTGCATTGTGATGACCAGGGCATGGAGCATTGTGATGACAAGGTCATGCAGTATTTGAAGACAGGTGTCTGGGAGCATTTTGAAGACATAAGTCATGGCCCATTGTGATGACAATGCCATGGAGTGTTGTGATGCTAAGTGTCATGGAGGTTTGTGATGATAAAGGTAATGGAGCTTTGTGATGACAAGGGCTTGGAGCCTTGTGTTGACAAGGGTCATGGCACACTGTGCTGACAAGGGCATGGAGCATTGTGATGACAATGGTCATGGAACATTGTACTGAGAAAGGCTTGGAGCATTGTGATGATAACGGTCCGAGACGATTATGATGAAAATTTCATGGAGAACTGTGGTGACAAATGTCACAGAGCATTGTGAAGACGGGGCATGGACCATTGTGATGACAAAGGTCATGAAGCATTGTGATGTCTGGAGTCATGGAGCATTGTGATGACAGGGGTCATGGAGCATTGTGATGGCAAGGGCATGGATCATTGTGATGACAAGTGTCATGGAGCATTTTGATGACAGGGGTCCCAGATCATTGTGTTGTCTGGTGTCATGGAGTGTTGTGATGACAGTGGTCATGAAGCATTGTGATGACAGGGGTCATAGTTCATTGTGATGACAGGGGTCATGGAGCATTGTGATCAGAAGTTCATGGGACATTGGGCTGACTGTATTCATTGAGTATTGTGATGGCAGGGGTCATGGAGCATTGTGATGACAAGGTCCTGGAGCATTGTGAGGAGAAGACCATGGAGCCTTGTGATGACAAGTATCATGGAGCATTCTGATGAAAAGGGGCATGGAGCATTGTGATTACATGGGTCTTGGAGCATTGTGAAGAATAGGGCATGGATGATTGTGATGAAAGAGCATGGGGCCTTGTCATGAGAGGGTTCAAGGAGCATACTAACGACAAGTGTCAGGGAGCACCGTGATGACAAGTGTATTGAGCATTGTGATGACAAAGGTCATAGAGCATTGTGATGAGAAGACCATGGATAATTGTGATGATGAGCGTCATGGGGAGTTGTGATGACAAGTGTTATGGAACACTGTGAACACAAGGGTTTGTAGCATTATGATGACAGAGTTTATGGTGCATTCTGATTTCATTGTGATGACAATAGCATGAAGCATTATGATGATGGGCATGGTTCATTGTGATGACCAAGTTCATGCAGCATTTTGATGAAAAGGGCATGGAGCATTGTGATGAGAAAGCCATGGAGCTGTCTAATGACATGCATCATGGTGCTTTGTGATGACAAGAGCATGGAGCAGTGTGATTACAGGGGTCTTGGAGCATTGTGATGACATGGGTCATGGAGCCTTGTGATGACAAGGCCGTGGAACATTGTCATGACAGGGATGTTGGAGTATTGTAATGACTAGTGACGGAACATTTTGATATCTGTGGTGAAAGAGCATTTTAATGAGAAGTGCATGGAGCTTTGTGATGACAAGGTTTATGGAGCATTGGGATGACAAAGATGTGGAACATTGTGATGACAAGCGCATGGCATATTGTGATGGCATGGGTCATGGAGCATTGTGCTGACAAGCACATGGAGCATTGTGATGACAAGGGTCACAGAGCATTGTGATGATAAGTTCATGGAGCAATATGGTGACAAAGTTCACAGAGCCCTGTGATTACGAGGGCATGGACCACTGTGATGACAAAGGTCAAGAAGCAGTGTGATGACTGGAGTCACGGAGCATTGTGATGACAAGGGCATGGGGCATTGTGATGACAGGGGCATGGAGCATTGGTCTGAGAAGTATCATGGATTATTGTGATGAAAGTGTACATGTCGCATTGTGATGACAAGGGCATGGAGCATTGTTATGACTAGGTCATGGATTATTGTGAAGAGAGGTATCAGGGTGTATTGTGATGACATATGTCCTGGTGCATTGTGATGACAATGTCATGGAGCATTGTGAAGCCAAGTGTCATGGAGTATTGTGATGACAAAGGTAATGGAGCATTGTGATGACAAGGGCTTGGAGCATTGTGGTGTCAAGGGCCATTGAGAATTCTGATGACAAAGTCGTGAAGCATTCTGAGGAAAAGCACATGGAGCTTACTATGACAGTGGTCATGGAGCATTGTTATCAGAAGTTCATGGAGCATTGGGCTGACAGTATTCATTGAGTATTGTGATGGTAGGGGTCATGGAGCATGGTGATGACAAGGTCCTGGAGCATTGTGAGGAGAAGACCATGGAGCCTTGTGATGACAAGTATCATGGAGCATTCTGATGAAAAGGGGCCAGGAGCATTGTGATTACACGGGTCTTGGAGCATTGTGAAGAATAGGGCATGGATGATTGTGATGAAAGAGCATGGAGCCTTGTCATGAGATGGTTCAAGGAGCATACTAACGACAAGTGTCAGGGAGCATTGTGATGACAAGTGTATTGTGCATTGTGATGACAAAGGTCATGGAGCATTGTGATTAGAAGACCATGGATAATTGTGATGATGAGCGTCATGGTGAGTTGTGATGACAAGTGTTATGGAACACGGTGAACACAAGGGTTTGTAGCATTGTGATGACAGAGTTTATGGTGCATTCTGATTTCATTGTGATGACAATAGCATGAAGCATTATGATGATGGGCATGGTTCATTGTGATGACAGAGTTCATGCAGCATTTTGATGAAAAGGGCATGGAGCATTGTGATGAGAAAGCCATGGATCTGTCTGATGACATGCGTTATGGTGCTTTGTGATGACAAGAGCACGGAGCATTGTTATTACAGCGGTCTTTGAGCATTGTGATGACAAGTGTCATGGAGCCTTGTGATGACAAGGGCGTGGAACATTGTCATGACAGGGTTGTGGGAGTATTGTAATGACTAGTGACGGAACATTTTGATATCTGTGGTGAAAGAGCATTTTAATGAGAAGTGCGTGGAGCTTTGTGATGACAAGGTTTATGGAGCATTGGGATGACAAAGATGTGGAACATTGTGATGACAAGCGCATGGCATATTGTGATGACATGGGTCATGGAGCATTGTGCTGACAAGCACATGGAGCATTGTGATGACAAGGGACATGGAGCACTCTGCTGACAAAGGCATGGAGCATTGTGATGACAAGGGTCACAGAGCATTGTGATGATAAGTTCATGGAGCATTATGGTGACAAAGTTCACAGAGCCCTGTGATTATGAGGGCATGGACCATTGTGATGACAAAGGTCAAGAAGCAGTGTGATGACTGGAGTCACGGAGCATTGTGATGACAAGGGCATGGAGCATTGTGATGACAAGGGCATGGAGCATTGTTATGACCAGGTCATGGATTATTGTGAAGACAGGTATCAGGGAGCATTGTCATGACATATGTCATGGTGCATTGTGATGACAATGTCATGGAGCATTGTGAAGCAAAGTGTCATGGAGGATTGTGATGACAAACGTAATGGAGCATTGTGATGACAAGGGCTTGGAGCACTGTGGTGACAAGGGCCATTGAGAATTTTGATGACAAGGTCGTGAAGCATTGTTATGACAAGCACATGGAGCTTGCTATGACAGGGGTCATGGAGCATTGCGATGACAAGTGCATGGAGCATTGTGATTACAGGGGTCTTGGAGCATTGTGATGACAATGGCATGGAGCATTGTGATGACAAGGGTTATGGAGCTATGTGATGACAAATGTCATGGAGCATTTTGATGACAAGGGCATGGTGCATTGTGATGAGAAGGGCAGGGAGCATTGTGATGACAGGGTCATGGAACAATTTGATGAAAAGGGTCATGGAATATTTTGATTACATGGGTTATAGAATATTGTGATGTCAGGGGTCATGGAGCAGTGTGATGAAAATGGTCCTAGAGCATTGTGATGACAAGGTTCGCAGAGCATGGTGATGAAAAGTTCATGGAGCATTGTGGTGACAAATGTCAAAGAGACTTGTGATGACGAGGGCATGGACCATTGTGATGAGAAATGTCAGGAAGCATTGTGATGACAGGGGTCACGGTGCATTATGATGACGGGTGATGGAGCATTGTGATGACAATGGCATGGAGCATTGTGATGACAGGGGTATGGAGCATTGGTCTTACAAGTTTCATGGATTATTGCGATGACAGTGGGAATGGCACATTGTGATGACAAGGGCATGGAGCATTTTGATGACAAGGTCATGCAGTATTTGAAGACAGGTGTCTGGGAGCATTTTGAAGACATAAGTCATGGCCCATTGTGATGACAGTGCCATGGAGCGTTGTGATGCCAAGTGTCATGGAGGTTTGTGATGACAAAGGTAATGGAGCTTTGTGATGATAAGGGCTTGGAGCCTTGTGATGACAAGGTTCATAGCGCACTTTGCTGACAATGGCATGGAGCATTGTGATGACAATGGTCATGGAGCACTGTACTGAGAAATGCTTGGAGCATTGTGATGACAACGGTCACAGACCATTATGATGAAAATTTCATGGAGCATTGTGGTGACAAATATCACAGAGCCTTGAGAAAACGAGGGCATGGACCATTGTGATTACAAAGGTCATGAAGCATTGTGATGACTGGAGTCATGGAGCATTGTGATGGCAAGGGCATGGATCATTGTGATGACAAGTGTCATGGAGCATTTTGATGACAAGTGTCCCGGATCATTGTGTTGTCTGGTGTCATGGAGCGTTGTGATGACAGGGGTCATGGAGCATTGTGATGACAGGGGTCATGGAGCATTGTGATCAGAAGTTCATGGAGCATTGGACTGACAGTATTCATTGAGTATTGTGATGACATGGGTCATGGAGCATTGTGATGACAAGGTCTTGGAGCATTGTGAGGAGAAGACCATGGAGCCTTGTGATGACAATTATCATGGAGCATTCTGATGAAAAGGGGCATGGAGCATTGTGATTACATGGGTCTTGGAGCATTGTGAAGAATAGGGCATGGATGATTGTGATGAAAGAGCATGGAGCCTTGTCATGAGAGGGTTCAAGGAGCATACTAACGACAAGTGTCAGGGAGCATTGTGATGACAAGTGTATTGAGCATTGTGATGACAAAGGTCATGGAGCATTTTGATGAGAAGACCATGGATAATTGTGATGATGAGTGTCATGGGGAGTTGTGATGACAAGTGTTATGGAACATTGTGAACACAATGGTTTGGAGCATTGTGATGACAGAGGTTATGGTGCATTTTGATTTCATTGTGATGACAATAGCATGAAGCATTATGATGATGGGCATGGTTCATTGTGATGACAGAGTTCATGGAGCATTGTGATGAAAAGGGCATGGAGCATTGTGATGAGAAGGCCATGGAGCTGTCTGATGACATGCGTCATGGTGCTTTGTGATGACAAGAGCATGGAGCAGTGTGATTACAGGGGTCTTGGAGCATTGTGATGACAAGGGTCATGGAGCAATTTGATGAAAAGCGTCATGGAATATTTTGATTAAACGGGTTATAGAATATTGTGATGTCAGGGGTCATGGAGCAGTGTGATGAAAAGGGTCCTAGAGCATTGTGATGACAAGGGTCGCAGAGCATGGTGATGAAAAGTTCATGGAGCACTGTGGTGACAAATGTCAAAGAGACTTGTGATGACGAGGGCATGGACCATTGTGATGAGAAATGTCATGAAGCATTGTGATGACAGGAGTCACGGTGCATTATGATGACGGGTGATGGAGCATTGTGATGACAAGGGCATGGAGCATTGTGATGACAGGGGTATGGAGCATTGGTCTTACAAGTTTCATGGATTATTGCGATGACAGTGGGAATGGCGCATTGTGATGACAAGGGCATGGAGCATTGTGATGACAAGGTCATGCAGTATTTGAAGACAGGTGTCTGGGAGCATTTTGAAGACATAAGTCATGGCCCATTGTGATGACAATGCCATGGAGCGTTGTGATGCCAAGTGTCATGGAGGTTTGTGATGACAAAGGTAATGGAGCATTGTGATGATAAGGGCTTGGAGCCTTGTGATGACTAGGTTCATAGCGCACTGTGCTGAAAATGGCATGGAGCATTGTTATGACAATGGTCATGGAGCATTGTACTGAGAAAGGCTTGGAGCATTGTGATGACAACGGTCACAGACCATTATGATGAAAATTTCATGGAGCATTGTGGTGACAAATATCACAGAGCCTTGTGAAAACGAGGGCATGGACCATTGTGATTACAAATTCATGAAGCATTGTGATGACTGGAGTCATGGAGCATTGTGTTGACAGGGCTTATGGAGCATTGTGATGGCAAGGGCATGGATCATTGTGATGACAAGTGTCATGGAGCATTTTGATGACAAGTGTCCCGGATCATTGTGTTGTCTGGTGTCATGGAGCGTTGTGATGACAGGGGTCATGGAGCATTGTGATGACAGGGGTCATGGAGCATTGTGATCAGAAGTTCATGGAGCATTGGACTGACAGTATTCATTGAGTATTGTGATGGCATGGGCCATGGAGCATTGTGATGACAATGGAATGGAGCATTGTGATGACAAGGTCCTGGAACATTGTGAGGAGAAGACCATGGAGCCTTGTGATGACAAGTATCATGGAGCATTCTGATGAAAAGGGGCATGGAGCATTGTGATTACATGGGTCTTGGAGCATTGTGTAGAATAGGGCATGGATGATTGTGATGAAACAGCATGGAGCCTTGTCATGAGAGGGTTCAAGGAGCATACTAATGACAAGTGTCAGGGAGCACTGTGATGACAAGATTATTGAGCATTGTGATGACAAAGATCATGGAGCATTTTGATGAGAAGACCATGGATAATTGTTATGACGAGCGTCATGGGGAGTTGTGATGACAAGTGTTATGGAACATTGTGAACACAATGGTTTGGAGCATTGTGATTTCAGATGTCATGGAGCATTTTGATTTCTTTGTGATGACAATAGCATGAAGCATTATGATGATGGGCATGGTGCATTTTGATGACAGTGTTCATGGAGAATTGAGATGAAAAGGGGTATGTAGCATTGTGATTACTGGGGTCTTGGAGTATTGTGATGACAATGTTCACGGAGCCTTGTGATGACAACGCCGTGGAACATTGTGATGGCAGGGGTAATGGAACATTGTTATGACAGGGGTAATGGAGCATTGTGATGACAAGGGCATGGAGCATTGGTTTGAAATGTTTCATGTATTATTGTGATGAGTGTGGGCATGGAACATTGTGATGACAAGGGCAGGGAACACGGTGATACATGGTTCATGGAGGATTGTAATGACAAGGCATGGATCATTGTGATGAGAAAGGCATCGAGCATTGTGATTACAAGCGTCATGGAGATTTGGGATGAAAAGTGCATGGAGTAATGTGATGAGATGTTTCATGGAGCATTGTGATGACAATGGAATGGAGCATTGTGATGCCATGGTCATGGAGGTTTGTGATGACAAATGTAATGGGGCATTTTGATGACAAGGGCGTGGTGCATTGTGATGAGTATGGCAGGGAGCATTCTGATGACAGGTTCATGGAACAATTTGATGGAAAGGGTCAGGGAATATTTTGATGACAGGGGTTATGGAACATTGTGATGTCAGTGGTCATGGAGCATTGTGATGATAAGGGCATGTAGCATTTTGATGACAGGGGTCATGGAACATTGTGATGACAGGGGTGAGGGAGTATTGTGATGACTGGTGATGGAACATTGTGATATCAGTGGTGAGAGAGCATTTAGATGAGAAGTGCATGGAGCATTGTGATGACAAGGTTTATGGAAAATTGTGATGACAAGGTTGTGGAGCATTGTGATGACAAGTGCATGGCACATTGTGATGACATGTGTCTTGGAGCATTGTGCTGACAAGTGCATGGAGCATTGTGATGACAAGGGTCATGGAGCATTGTGCTGACAATGGCATGGAGCATTGTGATGACAAGTGTTACAGAGCAATGTGATGACGAGGGAATTAACCATTGTGATGAAAAAGTTCATAAAGCATTGTGATGGCTGGAGTCACGGAGCATTATGATGTGAAGGGTCATGGAGCATTGTGATTTCAAGGGCATGGAGCATTGTGATGACAGGGGCATGGAGCATTGGTCTGACAATTTTCTTGAATTATTGCTATGAGAGTGGACAGGGCACATTGTGATGACAAGGGCATGGAACATAGTTATGACAAGGTCATGTAGTATTGTGAAGACAGGTGTCAAGGATCACTGTGATGACATATGTCATGGTGCATTGTGATGACAATGGCATGGAGCATTGTGATGCCAAGTGTCATGGAGGATTGTGATTACAACTGTAATGGATCCTTGTGATGCCAAGTGTCATGGAGGATTGTGATGACAAAGGTAATGGAGAATTGTGATGAAAATTTCTTTTAGAATTGTGAAGAAAAGGGCCATGGAGCATTGTGATGACAAGGGCCATTGAGAATTTTGATACAAACGTCGTGAAGCATTGTGATGACAAGCGCACGGAGCTTGCTATGACAGGGGACATGGAGCATTGTTATGAAAAGTGCATGGAGAACTGTGATGACAAGACCACGTAACATTGTGATGAGAAGAGTCATGGAGTATTGTGATGACCAGGACGTGGAGAATTGTGATGACAAGGGACATGGAGCATTGTGATGACCAGGGCATGGAGCATAGTGATGGCAAGACCATGGAGCAGTGTGATGAGAAGGCCATGGATAATTGTGATGACGAGAGTCATGGAGCACTGTAATGACAAGGGGCATGGAGCATTGTGATGACAGGTGTCATGGAGCATTGTGAAGACAGGGGTCATGGAGCCTTGTGATGACATGGGTCATGGAGCATTCTGATGAGAAGCTTGTGGAGTTTTGTGATGACAATGGCCTGGAGCATAGTGATGAAAAGGGCATGGAGCATTGTGATGAAAAAGGCATGGAGCCTTTTCATGACAGGTTTCAAGGAGCATTCTGAAGACAAATGTCAGGGAGCATGGTGATGAGAAGGCCATGGAGACTTCTGATGATATGTGTCATGGAGCTTTGTGATGACAAGGGCATGGAGCATTGTGATTACAGGGGTCTTGGAGCATTGTGATGAAAAGTGCATGGATCATTGTGATGAAAAAGGCATGGAGCCTTGTCATGGCAGGGTTCAAGGAGCATACTGAGGACAAGTGTCAGGGAGCATTGAGCTGACAAGTGTATTGAGCATTGTGATGACAAAGGTCATGGAGCATTGTGATGAGAAGACCATGGATATTTGTGATGAGGAGCGTCATGGGGAATTGTGATGACAAGAGTTATGGTACATTGTGATCACAATGGTTTGGAGCACTGAGATGCCAGAGGTCATGGAGCATTTTGATGATATGCGTCATGGAGCTTTGTGATGACAAGTGCATGGAGCATTGCGATTACAGTGTTCTTGGAGAATTGTGATGACAAGGGTCATGGAGCCTTGTGATGATGAGGCCGTGGAACATTGTGATGGCAGGGGTCATGGGGCATTGTTATGACAAAGGCATGGAGCAATGTGATGAGAGGGTTCATGGAGCATTGTGATGACAATGGCATGGAGCATTGTGATGCCAAGGGTCAGGGAGCACTGGGATGACAAGCGACACGGAACATTCTGATTACAGGGGTCATGGAGAATTGGGGTGACAAGTACATGGATCATTGTGATGACAAGTGTCATGGAGCATTTTGATGACATGTGTCCCAGATCATTGTGCTGTCTGGGGTCATGGAGCGCTCTGTTGACAGTGGTCATGGAGCATTGTGATGACAGGGGTAATGGATCATTGTGATGGCAAGGGCATGGAGCATTGTGATGAGAAGCCCATGGAGCATTCTGATGACATGCATCATGGAGCTTTGTGATTACAAGGGCATGGAGCATTGTGATTACAGGGGTCATGGAACATTGTGATGACAGGGGTGAGGGAGTATAGTGATGACTAGTGATGGAACATTGTGATATCAGTTGTGAGAGAGCATTTTGATGAGAAGTGCATGGCGCATTGTGATGACAAGTTTTATGGAGCACTGTGATGACAATGTTGTGGAGCATTGTGATGACAAGCGCATGACACATTGTGATGACATGGGACATGGAGCATTGTGCTGAGAAGCGCATGCGCTTTGTGATGACAAGGGTCATGGAGCATTGTGATGAAAAGTTCATGGAGCATTGTGGTGAGAAAGGTCACAGAGACTTCTGATGACCAGGGCATGGACCACTCTGATGTCAAAGTTCATGAAGCATTGTGATGTGTGGAGTCAGGTAGCAATGTGATGACAGGGTTCATGGTGCATTGTGATGACAACGGCATGGAGCACTGTGATGATAGGGGCATGGAGAATTGGTCTGACAACTTTCATGGATTATTGTGATGAGTGTAGGCATGGTGAATTGTGAAGACAAGGGCATGGAGCATTGTGATGACAAGGGCATGGAGTATTGTGAAGACAGGTGTCAGGGAGCATGGTGATGACATATGTCATGGTCCATTGTGATGACAATGGCATGGAGGATTGTGATGACAAGAGCATGTATCATGGTGATGAGAAGTGTCATGGAGCATTGTGATGACAAGGGACAAGGAGCATTGTGATGTCCAGGGCATGGAGCATTGTGATGGCAAGACCGTGGAGCATTGTGATGGCAAGACCATGGAGCATTTTGATGACGAGTGTCATAGAGCACTGTAATGACACGTGGCATGGAGAATTGTGATGACAGGTGTCATGGATCATTGTGATGACAAGGGACATGGAGCATTCTGATGACAAGCTTCTGGAGTATTGTGCAGACAAAGGCAAGGAGCATTGTGATGACATGTTTCACAAAGACTTGTGATGAAAAATTCATGGAGCACTGTGGTGACAAAGGTCACTGAGCCTTGTGATGACGAGGGCATGGCCCATTGTGATGACAAAGGTCATGAAGCATTGTGATGACTGGTGTCACGGAGAATTGTGATCACAAGGGCATGGAGCATTGTGATAACAGTGGCATGGAACATTGGTCTGACAAGTTTTATGGATTATTTTGATGACAGTGGGCAAGGCACATTGTGATGACAAGGGCATGGAGAATTGTGATGACAAAGTCAAGTGTATTGTGAAGACAGGTGTCAGGGAGTGTTTTATTGACATATGTCATGGTCCATTGTGATGACAATGGCATGGAGCATTGTGATGCCAAGTGTCATGGAGGATTGTGATGACAAAAGTAATGGAGCATTGTGATGACAAGGGCTTGGAGCACTGTGATGACAAGGGTCATGGAGAATTTTGATGAGAAGAGCATGGAGCATTGTGATGACAAGGGCCATTGATAATTATGATGACAAGGTCGTGAAGCATTGTGATAAAAAACATATGGAGCTTGCTATGACAGGGTTCATGGAACATTGCGATGACAATTGCATGGAGAATTGTGATGACAAGATCATGTAACATTGTGATGAAATGTGTCATGGATCCTTGTGATGGCAATACCGTGGAGCACTGTCATGAGAAGACCATGTATAATTGTGATGACGAGCGTCATGGAGCACTGTAATGACAAGGGGCAAGGAGCATTTTGATGACAGGTGTCATGGAGCATTGTGATAGCAGGGGTCATGGAGCATTGTGATGACAGGTGTTATGGAGCATTCTGATGACAAGCTTGTGGAGTATTGTGATGACAATGGCATGGAGCATTGTGATGCAAAGGGCATGGAGCATTGTGATGAAAATGGCTTGGAGCCTTTTCATGACAGGGTTCAAGGAGCATTCTGTCGACAAGTGTCAGGGAGCATTGTGATGACAAGTGTATTGAGCATTGTGATGAAAAAGGTCATGGAGCATTGTGAAGACAAGGGCATGGAGTATTGTTATGACAGGCATCCTGGAGTGTTGTGAAGACAAGTGTTATGGAACAATGTGATCACAATGATTTGGAACATTGTGATGACAGAGGTCATGGATCATTTTGATTTCAAGGAGCATGGAGAATTGTAATGATAGGGGTAATGGAGCATTGTGATGAGAAGTTCATGGAGCATTGGGCTGAAAATGTTCTTGGAGTATTGTTATGAAAGGGGTCATGGAGCATTGTGATGACAAGGGAATGGAGCATTGTGATGACAAGGTCCTGGAGCATTGTGATGAGAAGACAATGGAGCCTTGTGATGACAAGTCTCATGGAGCATTCTGATGAAAAGGAGGACGGATCATTATGATGACAGTGGTCTTGGAGCATTGAGATGACAAGGTCAAGGAGCATAGTGATGAGAAGGCCATGGAGCATTCTAATGACATGCATAATGGAGCTTTGTGATGACAAAGGCAAGGAGCATTGAGATTAGAGTGGTCTTGGAGCATTGTGATGAAAAGGGCATGGATCATTGTGATGAAAAATGCATGGAGCCTTGTCATGAAAGGGTTCAAGGAGCATTCTGACGACAAGTGTCATGGAGCATTGTGATGACAAGTGTATTGAGCATTGTGATGACAAAGATCATGGAGCATTGTGATGAGAAGACCATGGATAATTGTGATGACCAGAGTCATGGGGCATTGTGATGACAAGTGTTATGGAACATTGTGATCACAAGGGTTTGGAGCATTGTGATGACAGAGGTCATGGAGCATTTTAATTTCATTGTGATGAGAATAGTATGAAGCATTTTGATGATGGTCATTGTGCATTGTTATGACCGGGATCATGGAGCATTGAGATGAAAAGGGGCAGGGAGCATTGTCATTACAGGAGTCTTGGAGCATTGTGATGACAAAGGTATGGAGCATTCTGAATGAGAAGGCCATGGAGCATTCTGATTACATGTGTCATGGATCTTTGTGAGACATGGGTATGGAGAATTGTGATTACATTATCCTGGAGCATTGTGATGAAAAGTGTCATGGAGTCTTGTGATGACAAGGTCGTGGAACCTTGTGTGGGCAGGTGTCATGGAGCAGTGTTATGACAGTGGTAATGGTGCGTTGTGATGACAAGGGCATGGTGAATTGGTCTGAAAAGTTTCATGGATTATTGTGATGACAAGGGCACGGAACACTTTGATACATGGGTCATGGTGGATTGTAATGACAAAGGCATGAAGCATTGTGATGAGAAGGGCATCAAGCATTGGGATCACAAGTGTCATGGAGCTTCGTGATGACAAGGGCATGGAGCAATGTGATGAGAGGCTTCATGGAGCATTGTGATGACAATGGCATGGAGCATTGTGATGCTAAGGGTCATGGAGCTTTGTGATGACAAATGTCATGGAGCATTTTGATGACAAGGTCGAGGTGCGTTGTGATGAGAAGGGCAGGGAGCATTGTGATAATAGGGTCAAAGAGCAATTTGATGAAAAAGGTCATGGAATATTTTGATGAGAGTGGTTATGGAAAATTGTGGTGTCAGGGGTCATGAAGCATTGTGATGAAAAGGGTATTGGAGTATTTTGATGATAGGGTTTATGGAACATTGTGATGTCAAGTGTCATGGAGCATTTAATGATAAGTGCATGTAGCATTGTGATGATAGGGGTCATGGAACATTGTGATGACAGGGGTGAGGGAGTATTGTGAAGACTAGTGATGGAACATTGTGATATCACTGGTGAGAGAGCATTTTGATGAGAAGTGCATGGAACATTTTGATGACACGGTTTATGGAGCATTGTGGTGACAAGGATGTAGAGCATTGTGATGACATGGGTCAAAAAGCATTGTGCTGAAAAGCGCATGGAGCATTGTGATGACAAGTGTCATGGATTATTGTGCTGACAAAGGCATGGTGCATTTTGATGACAAGGGTCACAGAGCAATGTTTTGAATATTTCAGGGAGCATTGTGGTGAAAAAAGTCACAGAGCCTTGTGTGACAAGGGCATGGACCATTGTGATGACAAAGGTCATGAAGCATTTTGACGACTGGAGTCACGGAGCATTGGGATGACAGGGTTCATGGAGCATTGTGATGACAGGTTTCATGGGGCATTGTGATGAGAAGGTCATGGAGCATTGGGCTGAAAATGTTCATCGAGTATTATGGTGACAGGCCTCATGTGGCATTTTGATGACAAGGGAATGGAGCATTGTGATGAAAAGGGCAAGGAGCATGGTGATGAGAAGGCCATGGAGAATTCTGAAGTCATGTGTCATGAAGCTTTGTGATGACAAGGGCATGGAGCATTGTGATTACAGGGGTCTTGGAGCATTGTGAGGAAAAGGACATGGATCATTGTGATTAAAAAGGCATGGAGCCTTGTCATGACAGGGTTCAAGGATCATACTGACGACAAGTGTCAGGGAGCATTGTGATGACAAGTGTATTGAGCATTGTGATGACAAAGTTCATGGAGTATTGTGAATAGAAGACCATGGATAATTGTGATGATGAGCGTCATGGGGCGTTGTGATGACAAGGGTTATGGAACATTGTGATCACAAGGGTTTGGAGCATTCTGATGACAGAGGTCATGGAGCATATTGATTTAATTTTGATGACAATTGCATGAAGCATTATTATGATGGGCATGGTGCATTGTGATGACACGGTTCATGGAGCATTGAGATGAAAAGGGGCATGGAGCATTGTGATTACAGGGGTCTTGAATCATTGTGATGATGAGGGCATGGAGCATCGTAAATGAGAAGGCCATGGAGCATTCTGATGACATGTGTCATGGAGCTTTGTGATGACAAGTGTATGGAGAATTGTGATTAAAGTGTCTTGGAACATTGTGATGACCAGTGTCATGGAGCCTTGTGATGACAAGGCCGTGGAACATTGTGATGGCAGGGGTCATGGAGCATTGTTATGACAGGGGTAATGGAGCATTGTGATGACAAGGGCATGGAGCACTTGTGTGAAATATTTCATGGATTATTATGATGAGAGTGGGCATGGAGCATTTTGAATGACAAGGGCACAGAACACTTTGATACATGGGTCATGGAGGATGGTAATGACAACGGCACAGAACACTTTGATACATGGGTCATGGAGGATTGTAATGACAAGGGCATGGAACATTGTGATGAGAAAGGCATCGAGCATTGGGATCACAAGCGTCATGGAGCTTTGTGATGACAAGGGCATGGAGCAATGTGATGAGAGGCTTCATGGAGCATTGTGATGACTATGGCATGGAGCATTGTGATGCCAAGGGTCATGGAGCTTTGTGATGACAAATGTCATGGAGCATTTTGATGACGAGGTCGTGGTGCGTTGTGATGAGAAGTGCAGCGAGCATTGTGATAATAGGTTCATGGAGCAATTTGATGAAAAATGTCATGGAACATTTTGATGACAGGGGTTATGGAAAATTGTGATGACAGGGGTCATGGAGCATTGAGATGAAATGGGTAATGTAGCATTTTGATGACAGGGGTTATGGAACATTGTGATGGCAGGGGTCATGGAGCATTTTGATGATAAGTGCGTGTAGCATTGTGATGATAGAGGTCATGGAACATTGTGATGACAGCGGTGAGGGAATATTGTGAAGACTAGTGATGGAATATTGAGATACCAGTGGTGAGAGGGCATTTTGATGAGAAGTGCATGGAACATTGTGATGAAAATATTTATGGAGCATTGTGATGACTATGATGTGGAGCATTGTGATGACAAGCGCAGGGTACATTGTGATGCCATGGGTCAAGGAGCATTGTGATGACAAGCGCATGGAGCATTGTGATGACAAGTTTCATGGATCATTGTGCTGACAAATGCATGGTGCATTGTGATGACAAGGGTCACAGAGCACTGTGATGAAATGTTCATGGAGCATTGTGGTGACAAATGACACAGAGCCTTGTGTGACAAGGGCATGGACCATTCTGATGACAAAAGTCATGAAGCATTGTGATGACTGGAGTCACCGAGCATTGTGATGACAGGGGTCATGGAGCATTGTGATGACAGGATTCATGGGGCATTGTGATGAGTAGGTCATGGAGCATTGGGCTGAAAATATTCAAGGAGTATTGTGATGACAGGGGTCATGGGGCAATTTGATGAAAAGGGAAAGGAGCATTGTGATGAACAGGGCATGGAGCATGGTGATGAGAAGGCCATGGAGCATTCTGAAGACATATGTCATGAAGCTTTGTGATGACAAGGGCATGGAGCATTGTGATTACAGGGGTCTTGGAGCATTGTCAGGAAAAGGGCATGGATCATTGTGATTAAAAAGGCATGGAGCCTTGTCATTACAGGGTTCAAGGAGCATACTCACGACAAGTGTCAGGGAGCATTGTGATGACAAGTGTATTGAGCATTGTGATGACAAAGTTCATGGAGTATTGTGAATAGAAGGCCATGGATAATTGTGATGATGAGCGTCATGGGGCGTTGTGATGACAAGTGTTATGGAACAATGTGATCACAAGGGTTTGGAGCATTGTGATGACAGAGGTCATGGAGCATTTTGATTTCATTTTGATGACAATAGCATGAAGCATTATGATGATGGGCATGGTGCATTGTGATGACACGGTTCATGGAGCATTGAGATGAAAAGGGGCATGGAGCATTGTGATTACAGGGGTCTAGGAGAATTGTGATGACAAGGGCATGGAGCATCGTGAATGAGAAGGCCATGGAGCATTCTGATGACATGCGTCATGGAGCTTTTTGATGACAAGGATATGGAGCATTGTGATGACATGGGTTATGGAGCCTTGTGATGACAAGGCCGTGGAACATTGTAATGGCAGGTGTCATGGAGCATTGTTATAACAGGTAATGGAGCATTTTGATGACAAGGACATGGAGCATTGGTCTGAAATGTTTCATGGCTTATTGTGATGAGAGGGGGCATGGAGGATTGTGATGACAAGGGCACGGAACACTGTGATACATGGGTCATGGCGGATTTTAATGAAAAGCGCATGGAGCATTGTGTTAAGAAGAGCATCGAGCATTGTGATGAAAAGCATCATGGAGCCTGTGATGTCAATTGCATGGAACAATGTGATGAGAGTGTTCATGGAGCATTTTGATGACAATGGCATGGAGCATTGTGATGCCAAGGGTCATGGAGCTTTGTGATGACAAAGGTCATTGAGCATTTTGATGACAAGGGCGTGGTGCACTGTGATGAGAAGGGCAGAGAGCATTGTGATGAAATGGTCATGGAGCAATTTGATGAAAAGTGTCATGGGATATTTTGATGACAGGGGTTATGGAACATTGTGATGTCAGGGGTAATGGAGCATTATGATGAAAAGGGTCATGGAGCCTTTTGATGACAGGGGTCCTGGAACATTGTGATGAAAGGGGTGAGGGAGTATTGTGATGACTATTGATGGAACATTATGATATCCGTGGTGGGAGAGCATTTTGATGGGAAGTGCATGGAGCATTGTGATGACAAGATTTATGGAGCACTGTGATGAAAAGTTGTGGAGCATTGTGATGACAAGCGCATGACGCATTGTGATGACACAGGTCATGGGGCATTGTGCGGACAAGCACATGGAGCATTGTGATGACACTGGTCATGGAGCATTGTGCTGACAAAGGTATGGAGCATAGTGATGACATGGGTAACAGAGCATTGTGATGAAAATTTCATGGAGCATTTTGGTGACAAATATCACAGAGCCTTTTGATGACGAGGAAATGGACCACTGTGTTGACAAAGGTCATAAAGCATTGTGATGACTGGAGTCACGGAGCATTGTGATGACAAGGTCCTGGAGCATTGTGATGAGAGGACGATGTAGCCTTGTGATGACAATTCTCATGGAGCATTCTGATGAAAACTGGCATAGAGCATTGTGATTACAGGGGTCTTGGATCCTTGTGATGACAAGGCCGTGGAACATTGTAATGGCAGGTGTCATGGAGCATTGTTATGACATGGGCAATGGATCATTGTGATTACAAGGGCATGGAGCAATGGAATTAGAGGGGTCTTGAAGGATTGTGATGAAAAGGGCATGGATCATTGAGATGAAAATTTCATGGAGCCTTGTCATGACAGGGTTCAAGGAGCATACTGCCGACAAATGTCAGGGAGCATTGTGATGACAAGTGTATTGAGCATTGTGATGACAAAGGTCATGGAGCATTGTGATGAGAAGACCATGGATAATTTTAATGACCAGCGTCATGGAGCATTGTGATGACAGGGATCATGGAGAATTGTATTGACAAGGGTCTTGGTGCATTCTGATGACAAACTTGTGGAGCATTGTGATGACAATGGCATGGAGCATTGTGAGAAAAAGGGCATGGAGCATTGTGATGAAAAAGGCATAGAGCCTTTTCATGAAAGGGTTCAAGGAGCATTCTGAGGAAAAGTGTCAGGGAGCATTGTGATGACAGGTGTATTGAGCATTGTGATGACAAAGTTCATGGAGCATTGTGATTACAAGGGCATGGAGTATTGTGATGGCAGGCATCATGGAGCGTTGTGATGACAAGTGTTATGGAACATGGTGATCACAAGTGTTTGGAGCATTGTGATGACAGAGGTCATGGATCATTTTGATTTGAAGAATCATGGAGCATTGTGATGACAAGGGCATGAAGCAATGTGATTCCAAGGTTCATGGAGGATTGTGATGACACTGGTAATGGAGAATTGTGAGGACAAGTGCATGGAGCATTGTGATGACAAGGTCATGTAGCATTTTGCTGTCAAAGGCATGGAGCACCGTGATGACAAGTGTCATGGAGCTCTGTGATGACAAGCGTCAAGGACCATTGTGATTACAGGGGTCATGGAGCATGGGGATGAGAAGCTTATGGAATACTCTGATGACAAGTGGCATGGATAATTTTGATGACTGTGGTCATGTAGCATTGTATTGACATGGGTCATGGAGCATTGTGATGAGAAGTTCATTGAGCATTGGGCTGAAAATATTCATGGAGTACTGTGATGACAGGGGTCATGGAGCATTGTGATGAGAAGGGAATGGAGTAATGCGATGAAAAGGCCCTGGAGTATTGTGATGAGAGGGCCATGGCGCCTTGTGATGACAATTGTCATGGAGCATACTGATAAAAATGTTCATGGAGCATTGTGATTACAGGGGTTTTGTAGCATTGTGAAGACCAGGGCATGGAGCATTGTGATGAGAAGGCCATGGAGCATTCTGATGACATGCGTCATGGAGCTTTGTGATGAAAAGGACATGGAGCATTGTGATTAGAGGGGTCTTGGAGGATTGTGATGAAAAGGGCATGGATCATTGTGATGAAAAAGGCATGGAGCCTTGTCATGACAGGTTTCAAGGAGCATACTGACGACAAGTGTCAGGGAGCATTGTGATGACAACTGTATTGAGCATTGTGATGACAAAGGTCATGGAGCATTGTGATGAGAAGACCATGGATAATTCTAATGACCAGCGTCATGGGGCATTGTGATGACAAGTGTTATGGAATGACTAGTGATGGAACACTGTGATATCATTGGTGACAGAGCATTTTTATTAGAAGTGCATGGAGAATTGTGATGACAAGGTTTATGGAGCATTTTGATGACAAGGATGTGGAGCATTGTGATGACAAGCACATGGCGCATTGTGATGACATGGGTTATGAAGCATTGTGCTGACAAGCGCATGGAGCATTGTGATGACAAGAGTCATTGAGCAGTGTGCTGACAAACGCATAGAGCATTGTGATGACAAGGGTGACAGAGAATTGTGATGAAAAGTACATGGAGCATTGTGGTCACAAAGGTCACAGAGCCTTCTGTTAGGAGGTCATGGACCATTGTGTGACAAATGTCATGAAGCACTGCAATGACTGTAGTCATGGAGTATTGTGTTTACAGGGTTCTTGGAACATTGTGATGCCAAGGGCATGGATCATTGTGATGAGAAGGCCATGGAGCATTCTGATGACATGTGTCATGGATCTTTGTGATGACAAGGGCATGGAGCATTTAGATGAAAATTTCATGGAGCATTGTGTTGACAAAGATCACAGAGCCTTGTGTGACGAGGGCATGGACCATTGTGATGAGAAAGCTCATGAATCATTGTAATGACTGGAGTCACGGAGCATTTTGATGACAAGGGCATGGAGCAACGTGATGACAGGTGCATGAAGCATTGGTCTGACATATTTCATTGATTATTGTGATGACAGTGGGCATGGCGCATTGTGATGACAAGGGCATGGAACATTGTGATGACAAGGTCATGGTTTATTGTGATGACAGGTGTCAGGGAGCATTGTGATGACATATGTCATTGTCCATTGTGATGACAATGGCATGGAGCATTGTGAAACCAAGTGTCATGGAGGATTTTGATGACAAAGGTAATGGAGCATTTTGAGGACACGGGCTTGGAAAATTGCGATGACAAGGGTCATGGAGAATTGTGATGACAAGTGCATGCAGCATTGTGATGACAAGGTGCATGAAGCATTGAGATTACAGGGGTTTTGAAGCAATGTGATTACAAGGGCATGGAGCATTGTGATAAGAAGGCAATGGAGCATTCTGATGACATGCGTCATGGAGATTTGTGAGGACAAGGACTTGGAGCATTGTGATTACAAGGGTCTTGGAGCATTGTGATGAAAAGGGAAATGATCATTGTAATGAAAAATGCATGGAGCCTTGTCATGACAGGGTTCAAGGAGCATACTGATGACAACTGTCAGGGAGCATTGTGATGATAAGTTTATTGAGCATTGTGATGACCAAGAACATGGAACATTGTGATGAGAAGACCATGCATAATTGTGATGACCAGCGTCATGGGGCATTGTGATGACAAGGGAATGGAGCATTGTGGTGACAAGGGCATGGAACATCGTGATGAGAAGTCCATGGAGCATTCTGATGACATGTGTCAAGGAGCTTTGTGATTACAAGGGTATGGAGAATTGTGATCACAGAGGTCATGGAATATTGTGATGTCAGGGGTGAGGGAGTATTGTGATGACTAGTGATGGAACATTGTGATATCAGTGGTGAGAAGGCATTTTGAGGAGAAGTGCATGGAGCATTGTGATGACAAGGTTTATGGAGCATTTTGATGTCAAGGATGTGGAGCATTGTGATGACAAGTGCATGGTGCATTGTGATGACATGGGTTATGGAGCATTGTGCTGACACGCGCATCGAGCATTGTGATGACAAGGCTCATGGAGCATTGTGCTGAAAAAGGCATGGAGCTTTGTGATGACAAGTGTCACAGAGCATTGTGATAAAAATTTCATGGAGCATTGTGGTGGCAAATGTCACAGAGCTTTGTGTGACGAGGTCATGGACCATTGTAATGACAAGTGTCATGAAGCATTGTGATGACTGGAGTCACGGAGCATTGTGATAACAGGGGTCCAGGAGCATTGTGATGAAAAGGGAATGGATCATTGTGATGAAAAAGGCATGGAGCCTTGTCATGACAGTGTTCAAGGAGCATACTGATGACAAGTGTCAGCGAGCATTGTGATGCCAAGTGTATTGAGAATTGTGGTGACAAAGGACATGGAGCATTGTGATGAGAAGACCTTGCATAATTGTGATGACGAGCGTCATGGGGCACGTGATGACAAGTGTTATGGAACATTGTGATCAGAAGGGTTTGGAGGATTGTGATGACAGAGGACATGGAGCATTTTGATTTCATTGTGATGACAATAGCATGAATCATTATGATGATGGGCATGGTGCATTGAGATGACAGGGTTCATGGAGCATTGAGATGAAAAGGGGCATTGAGAATTGTGATTACAGAGGTCTTGGTGCATTGTGATGACAAGGGTCATGGAGCCTTGTGATGACAAGGCCGTGGAACATTTTGATGGCAGGGGTCATGGAGCATTGCTATGACAGGTGTAATGGAGCATTGTGATGACAAGGGCATGGAGCAATGTGATGAGAGATTTCACTGAGCATTGTGATGACAATGGCATGGAGCATTGTGAGGCAAAGTGTCATGGAGCTTTGTGATGACAAATGTCATGGGGCATTTTGAAGACAAGGGCGTGGTGCATTGTGATGAGAAGGGCAGGGAGTATTGTGATAAAAGGGTCATGGAGCAATTTGAATAAAATTGTCATGGAATATTTTGATGACAGTGGTTATGGAACATTGTGATGTCAGGGGTCATGGAGCATTGTGATGACAAGGGCATGGAGCAATGTGATGACAGGGGCATGGAACATTGGTCTAACATGTTTCATGGATTATTGTGATGACAGTGGGCATGGCACATTGTGATGACAAGGGCATGGAACATTGTGATGACAAGGTCATGGAGTATTGTGAAGACAGGTGTCATGGAGCATTGTGATGACATATGTCATTGTCCATTGTGATGACAATGGCATGGAGCATTGTGATACCAAGTGTCATGGAGTTTTGTGATGACAAAAGTAATGGAGCATTTTGATGACAAGGGCTTGGAACATTGCGATGACAAGGGTCATGGAGCATTGTGATGACAAGGCATGGAGGATTCTTATGAAAAGGTGCATGGAGCTTTGAGATTACAGGGGTTTTGAAGCAATGTGATTACAAGGGCATGGAGCATTGTGATGAGAGATTTCATTGAGCATTTTGATGACAATGGCATGGAGCATTGTGATGCCAAGTGTCATGGAGCTTTTTGATGACAAATGTCATGGGGCATTTTGATGACAAGGGCATGGTGCATTGAGATGAGAAGGACAGGGAGTATTGTGATGACAGGGTCATGGAGCAATTTGAATAAAAGGGTCATGGAATATTTTGATGACAGGGGTTATGGAACATTGTGATGTCAGGTGTCATGAAGCATTGTGATGAAATGGGTCATGGAGCATTTTGTGACAGGGGCTATGGAACAATGTGATGTCAGGTGTCATGGAGCATTGTGATGATAAGGGCATGTAGCACGGTGATGACAGGTGTCATGGAACACTGTGATGACAGGGGTGAGGGAGTATTGTGATGACTAGTGATGTAACATTGTGATATATGTGGTCAGAGAGCATTTTGATGAGAAGTGCATGGAGCATTTTGATGACAAGTGTTATGGAGCATAGCAATGATAAGGATGTGGAGTACTGTGATGACAAGCGCATGGCGCATTTTGATGACATGGGTCATGGAGCATTGTGCTGACAAGTTCATGGAGCATTTTGATGACAAGTGTCATGGAGCATTGTGCTGACAAAGGCATGGAGCATTTTGATGACAAGGGACACAGAGCATTGTGATGAAATGTTCATGGAGCATTGTGGTGAAAAAGATCACAGAGCCTTGTGTGACGAGGGCATGGACCATTGTGATGAGATAGGTCATGAAGCATTGTCATGACTGGAGTCACGGAGCATTGTGATGAAAGGGGTAATGGAGCATTGTGATGACAAGGGCTTGGGACATTGTGATGACAAGGGTCATGGACCATTGTGATGACAAGGGCATGCAGCATTGTGATGACAAGGTGCATGGAGCATTGACTTTACAGGGTTTTTGAAGCAATGTGATTACAAGGGCATGCAGCATTGTGATGAGAAGGCAATGGAGCATTCTGATGACATGCGTCATGGAGATTTGTGAGGACAAGGACATGGAGCTATGTGATTACAGGGGTCTTGGAGCATTGTGATGAAAATGGAAATGATCATTGAAATGAAAAATGCATGGAGCCTTGTCATGACAGGGTTCAAGGAGCATACTGATGACAACTGTCAGGGAGCATTGTGATGATAAGTGTATTGAGCATTGTGATGACCAAGAACATGGAGCATTGTGATGAGAAGACCATGAATAATTGTGATGACCAGCGTCATGGGGCATAGTGATGACAAGGGAATGGAGCATTGTGGTGACAAGGGCATGGAACATCGTGATGAGAAGTCCATGGAGCATTCTGATGACATGTGTCATGGAGCTTTGTGATGACAAGGGTATGGAGAATTGTGATTACAGGGGTCATGGAATATTGTGATGTAAGGGGTGAGGGAGTATTGTGATGACTAGTGATGGAACATTGTGATATCAGTGGTGAGAAGGCATTTTGAGGAGAAGTGCATGGAGCATTGTGATGACAAGGTTTATGGAGCATTTTGATGACAAGGATGTGGAGCATTGTGATGACAAGTGCATGGTGCATTGTGATGACATGGGTTATGGAGCATTATGCTGACAGGCGCATCGAGCATTGTGATGACAAGGGTCATGGAGCATTGTGCTGAAAAAGGCATGGAGCTTTGTGATGACAAGTGTCACAGAGCATTGTGATAAAAATTTCATGGAACATTGTGGTGGCAAATGTCACAGAGCTTTGTGTGACGAGGTCATGGACCATTGTGATGACAAGTGTCATGAAGCATTGTGATGACTGGAGTCACGGAGCATTGTGATAACAGGGGTACTGGAGCATTGTGATGAAAAGGGAATGGATCATTGTGATGAAAAAGGCATGGAGCCGTGTCATGACAGTGTTCAAGGAGCACACTGATGACAAGTGTCAGCGAGCATTATGAGGCCAAGTGTATTGAGAATTGTGGTGACAAAGGACATGGAGCATTGTGATGAGAAGACCTTGCATAATTGTGATGACGAGCGTCATGGGGCATGTGATGACAAGTGTTATGGAACATTGTGATCAGAAAGGTTTGGAGCATTGTGATGACAGAGGACATGGAGCATTTTGATTTCATTGTGATGACAATAGCATGAATCATTATGATGATGGGCATGGTGCATTGTGATGACAGGGTTCATGGAGCATTGAGATGAAAAGGGGCATTGAGAATTGTGATTACAGAGGTCTTGGTGCATTGTGATGACAAGGGTCATGGAGCCTTGTGATGACAAGGCCGTGGAACATTTTGATGGCACGGGTCATGGAGCATTGTTATGACATGTGTAATGGAGCATTGTGATGACAAGGGCATGGAGCATTGTGATGAGAGATTTCATTGAGCATTGTGATGACAATGGCATGGAGCATTGTGATGAAAAGTGTCATCGAGCTTTGTGCTGACAAATGTCATGGGGCATTTTGATGACAAGGGCGTGTTGCATTGTGATGAGAAGGGCAGGGAGCATTGTGATAAAAGGGTCATGGAGCAATTTGAATAAAAGTGTTATGGAATATTTTGATGACAGTGGTTATGGAACATTGTGATGACAGGGGTCATGAACCATTGTGATGAAATGGGTCATGGAGCATTTTGTGACAGGGGTTATGGAACATTGTGATGTCAGGGGTCATGGAGCATTGTCATGATAAGGGCATGTAGCACTGAGATGACAGTGGTCATGGAACATTGTGATGACAGGGGTGAGCGAGTATTGTGATGACAAGTGATGGAATATTGTGATATATGTGATGAGAGAGCATTTTGATGAGAAGTGCATGGAGCATTGTGATGACAAGTTTTATGGAGTATAGCGATGAAAAGGATGTGGAGCATTGTGATGAAAAGAGCATGGCACTTTGTGATGACATGTGTCATGGAGCTTTGTGCTGACAAGCTCTTGGAGTATTTTGATGACAAGTGTCATGGAACATTGTGCTGACAAAGGCATGGAGCATTGTGATGACAAGGGACACAGAGCATTGTGATGAAAATTTCATGGAGCCTTGTGGTGACAAAGATCACAGAGCCTTGTGTGATGAGTGCATGGTGCATTGTGAGGACAAAGGTCATGAATCATTGTGATGACTGGAGTCGCGGAGCATTGTGATGACTGGGGTCATGGAGCATTGTGATGACAAGGGCATGGAGCAATGTGATGACAGGGGCATGGAACATTGGTCTAACATGTTTCATGGATTATTGTGATGACAGTGGGCATGGCACATTGTGATGACAAGGGCATGGAACATTGTGATGACAAGGTCATGGATTATTGTGAAGACAGGTGTCATGGAGCATTGTGATGACATATGTCATTGTCCATTGTGATGACAATGGCATGGAGCATTGTGATACCAAGTGTCATGGAGTTTTGTGATGACAAAGGTAATGGAGCATTTTGATGACAAGGGCTTGGAACATTGCGATGACAAGGGTCATGGAGCATTGTGATGACAAGGCATGGAGGATTCTTATGAAAAGGTGCATGGAGCTTTGAGATTACAGGGGTTTTGAAGCAATGTGATTTCAAGGGCATGGAGCATTGTGATGAGAGATTTCATTGAGCTTTTTGATGACAATGGAATGGAGCATTGTGATGCCAAGTGTCATGGAGCTTTGTGATGACAAAGTTCATGGGGCATTTTGATGACAAGGGCATGGTGAATTGTGATGAGAAGGGCAGGGAGCATTGTGATGAAAGGGTCATGGGCAAATTGATGAAAAGTGTCATGTAACATTTTGATGACAGGATTTATTGAACATTGTGATGTCAGGGGTAATGGAGCATTTTGATGAAAAGGGTCATGGAGCATTCTGATGAAAATGTGCATGGAACATTGGGATTACAAGGATTTTGAAGCAATGTGATTACAAGGTATGGAGCATTGTGATGAAAAGGTGCATGGAGCATTGTGATTACAGGGTTTTGAAGCCATGTGATTACAAGGCATGGAGCATTGTGATGAGAAGGCAATGGAGCATCCTGATGACATTCGCCATGGAGCTTTGTGATGACAAGGACATGGAGCATTGTGATAACAGGGGTCTTGGAGAATTGTGATGAAAAGGGAATGGATCATTGTGATGAAAAATGCATGGAGTCTTGTCATGACAGGTTTCAGGGAGCATACTGATGACAACTGTCAGGGAGCATTGTGATGATAAGTGTATTGAGCATTGTGATGACCAATATCATGGAGCATTGTGATGAGAAGACGATGGATAATTGTGATGAACAGCGTAATGGGGCATTGAGATGACAAGTGTTATGGAACATTGTGATCAGAAGGGATAGGTGCATTGTGATGACAGAGGTCATTGAGCATTTTGATTTCATTGTGATGACAATAGCATGAAATATTATGGTGATGGGCACGGTGCATTGTGATGACAGGGTTCATGGGGCATTGAGATGAAAAGGGGCATGGAGCATTGTTATTACAGGGGTGTTGGAGCATTGTGATGACAAGGGCATGGAGCATTGTGATGAGAAGGACATGTAGAATTCTGATGACATGCGTCATGGAGCTTTGTGATGACAAGGGCATGGAGAATTGTGATTACAGGGGTCATGGAATATTGTGATGACAGGGGTGAGGGAGTATTGTGATGACTTGTGATGGAACATTGTGATATCAGTGGTGAGAAAGCATTTTGAGGAGAAGTGCATGGAGCATTGTGATGACAAGGTTTATGGAGCATTTTGATGACAAGGATGTGGAGCTTTGTGATGACAAGTGCATGGCGCTTTGTGATGACATGGGTTATGGAGCATTGTGCTCACACACGCATCGAGCATTGTGATGACAAGGGTCATGGAGCATTGTGCTGACAAATACATGGAGCTTTGTGATGACAAGTGTCACAGAGCATTGTGATAAAAATTTCATGGAGCATTGTGGTGACAAAGGTCACAGAGCTTTGTGTGACGAGGTCATGGACCATTGTGATGACAAAGGTCATGAAGCATTGTGATGACTGGAGTCACGGAGCATTTTGATGACAGGGATCATGGAGCATTTCTCTGACAAGATTTATGGATTATTGTGATGAGAGTGGGCGTGGCGCATTGTGATGACAGGGGCATGGAGCATTGTGATGACAGGGGCATGGAACATTGGTCTGACATGTTTCATGGATTATTGTGATGACATTGGGCCTGGCACACTGTGATGACAAGGGCAAGGAACATTGTGATGACAAGGTCATGGAGTATTGTGAAGACAGGTGTCAGGGAGCATTGTGATGACATATGTCATTGTCCATTGTGATGACAATGGCATGGAGCATTGTGATACCAAGTGTCATGGAGGATTGTGATGACAAAGGTAAAGGAGCATTTTGATGACAAGTGCTTGGAACATTGTGATGACAAGGGTCATGGAGCATTGTGATGACAAGGGCATGGAGCATTGTGATGACAAGGGCCATTGAGAATTTTGATGACAACGTCGTGAAGCATTGTGATGACAAGCTCATGGAGCTTGCTATGACGGGGGTCATAGAGCATTGCGATGACAAGTGCATGGAGAATTGTGATGAGAATATCATGTAACATTGTGATGAGAAGTGTCACGAAGCATTGTGATGACAAGGACGTGGAGAATTGTAATGACATGGGACATGGAGCATTGTGATGAACAGGGCATCGAGAATTGTGATAGCAAGACCGTGGAGCATTGTGATGAAAAGACCATGGATAATTATGATGAAGAGCGTCATGGATCACTGTAATGACAAGGGGCATGGAGCCTTGTGATGACAGGTGTCATGAAGCATTGTGATGAGAGGGGTCATGGAGCATTGTGATGACAAGGGTCATGGAGCATTGTGATGAGAAGGTCATGGAGCATTGTCCTGACAATGCTCATGGAGTACTGTGATGACAGTGGTCAAGGAACATTGTGATGACAAGGGAATGGAGCCTTCTGATGACAAGGTCCTGGAGCAGTGTGATGAGAAGACCATGGAGCCTTGTGATGACAAGTCTCATGGAGCATTTTGATGAATTGGGGCATGGAGCATTGTGATTACAGGGGTCTTGGATCCTTGTGATGACAAGGGCATGGAGCATTGTGATAAGAAGGCCATGGAGCACTCTGATGACATGTGTCATGGATCTTTGTGATGACAAGGTCATGGAGCATTGTGATTACAGGGGTCTTGGAGCATTGTGATTACAAGGGTCATTGAGCCTTGGATGCCAAGGCGGTGGAACATTGTGATGGCAGTGGTCATGGAGCAGTGTTATGACAGGAGTAATGGAGCATTGTGATGACAAGGGCATGGAACATTGGTCTGAAAATTCCATGGATTATTGTGATGAGATTCAGCATGGAACATTGTGATGACTAGGGCACGGGATACTGTGATACATGTGTCTTGGAGGTTTGTAATGACAAGGGCATGGAGCGTTGTGATGAGAAGAGTATCGAGCATTGTGATGACAAGCGTCATGGAGCATTGTGGTGAAAAGTTCATGGAGCAATGTGATGAGAGCTTTCATGTAGCACTGTGATGAAATGGCATGGAGCATTGTGATCCCAAGGGTCATGGAGCTTTGTGATGACAAAGGTCATGGAGCATTTTGATGACAAGGTTGTGGTGCATTGTGATGAGAAGGGCAGGGAGCATTTTGATGACAGGGTCATAGAGCAAATTGATGAAAAGAGTCATGGAACATTTTGATGAGAGGGGTTATGGAACATTGTGATGTCAGGGGTTATGGAGCATTTTGATGAAAAGAGTCATGGAGAATTCTGATGAAAAGGTGCATGGAGCATTGAGATTACAGGGGTTTTGAAGCAATGTGATTACAAGGCATGGATCATTGTGATGAAAAGGTGCATGGAGCATTGTGATTACAGGGTTTTGAAGCAATGTGATTACAAGGCAAGGAGCATTGTGATGAGAAAGCAATGGAGCATTCTGATGACATGTGTCATGGAGCTTTGTGATGACAAGGACATGGAGCATTGTGATTACAGGGGTCTTGGAGCATTGTGATGAAATAGGAATGGATCATTGTGATGAAAAATGCATGGAGCCTTGTCATGACAGGGTTCAAGGATCATACTGATGACAACTGTCAGGGAGCATTGTGATGATAAGTGTATTGAGCATTTTGATGACAAAGATCATGGAGCATTGTGATGAGAAGAACATGGATAATTGTGATGACCAGCGTCATGGGGCATTGTGATGACAAGTGTTATGGAACATTGTGATCAGAAGGGTTTGGTGCATTGTGATGACAGAGGTCATTGAGCATTTTGATTTCATTGTGATGACAATAGCATGAAATATTATGGTGATGGGCACGGTGCATTGTGATGACAGGGTTCATGGAGCATTGAGGTGAAAAGGGGCATGGAGCATTGTGATTACAGGGGTGTTGGAGCATTGTGATGACAAGGGCATGGAGCATTGTGATGAGAAGGCCATGGAGCATTCTGATGACATGCGTCATGGAGCTTTGTGATGACAAGTGCATGGAGAATTGTGATTACAGGGGTCATGGAATATTGTGATGACAGGGGTGAGGGAGTATTGTGATGACTAGTGATGGAACATTGTGATATCAGTGGTGAGAAGGCATTTTGAGGAGAAGTGCATGGAGCATTGTGATGACAAGTTTTATGGAGCGTATTGATGACAAGGATGTGGAGCATTGTGATGACAAGTGCATGGTGCATTGTGATGACATGGGTTATGGAGCATTGTGCTCACACACGCATCGAGCATTGTGATGACAAGGGTCATGGAGCATTGTGCTGACAAAGGCATGGAGCTTTGTGATGACAAGGGTCACAGAGCATTGTGATAAAATTTTCATGGAGCATTGTGGTGACAAAGGTCACAGAGCTTTGTGTGACGAGGTCATGGACCATTGTGATGACAAGTGTCATGAAGCATTGTGATGACTGGAGTCACGGAGCATTGTGATAACAGGGGTCTTGGAGCATTGTCATGAAAAGGGAATGGATCATTGTGATGTAAAAGGCATGGAGCCTTGTCATGACAGTGTTCAAGGAGCATACTGATGACAAGTGTCAGCGAGCATTGTGATGCCAAGTGTATTGAGCATTGTGGTGACAAAGGTCATGGAGCATTGTGATGAGAAGACCTTGCATAACTGTGATGACGAGCGTCATGGGGCATGTGATGACAAGTGTTATGGAACACTGTGATCACAAAGGTTTGGAGCATTCTGATGACAGAGGACATGGAGCATTTTGATTTCATTGTGATGACAATAGCATGAATCATTATGATGATGGTCATGGTGCACTGTGATGACAGTGTTCATGGAGCATTGAGATGAAAAGTGGCATGGAGAATTGTGATTACAGTGGTCTTAGATCATTGTGATGACAAGGATCATGGAGCCTTGTGATGAGAAGGCCGTGGAACATTGTGATGGCAGGGGTCATGGAGCATTGTTATGACATGTGTAATGGAGCAGTGTGATGACAAGGGCATGCAGCAATGTGATGACAGGGGCATGGAACATTGGTCTGACAAGTTTCATGGATTATTGTGATGACAGTGGGCATGGAGCATTGAGATGACAAGGGCATGGAGCATTGTGGTGATAAAGCTCACAGAGCCTTGTGTGACGAGGGCATGGACCATAGTGAGGACAAAGGTCATGAAGCATTGTGATGACTCGAGTCACGGAGCATTGTGATGACAGGGGTCATGAAGCATTGTGATGACAAGGGCAAGGAGCATTGTGATGACAGGGGCATGGAACACTGGTCTGACATGTTTCATGGGTTATTGTGATGACAGTGGGCATGGCGCATTGTGATGACAAGGACATGAACATTGTGATGACAAGGCCATGGAGTATTGTGAAGACAGGTGTCAGGGAGCATTGTGATGGCATTTGTCATTGTCCTTAGTGATGACAATGGCATGAAGCATTGTGATACCAAGTGTCATGGAGGATTGTGATGACAATGGTAATGGAGCATTTTGATGACAAGTTCTTGGAACATTGCGATGACAAGGGTCATGGAGCATTGTGATGACAAGGGCATGGAGCATTCTGATGAAAAGGTGCATGGAGCATTCAGATTACAGGGGTTTTGAAGCAATGTGATGAAAAGGGCATGGAGCATTGTGATGAGAAGGCAATGGAGGATTCTGATGACATGCGTCATGGAGCTTTGTGATGACAAGGACATGGAGCATTGTGATTACAGGAGTCTTGGAGCATTGTGATGATAACGGAATGGATCATTGTGATGAAAAATGCATGGAGCCTTGTCATGACAGGGTTCAAGGAGCATACTGATGACAACTGTCAGGGAGCATTGTGATGATAAGTGTATTGAGCATTGTGATGACAAAGATCATGGAGCATTGTGATGAGAAGACCATGGATAATTTTGATGACCAGCCTCATGGGGCATTGTGATGACAAGTGTTATGGAACTTTGTGATCAGAAGGGTTTGGTGCATTGTGATGACAGAGGTCATTGAGCATTTTGATTTCACTCTGATGACAATAGCATGAAATATTATGGTGATGGGCACGGTGCATTGTGTTGAAAGTGTTCATGGAGCATTGAGATGAAAAGAGGCATGGAGCATTGTGATTACAGGGGTGTTGGAGCATTGTGATGACAAGGGGATGGAGCATTGTGATGAGAAGGCCATGGAGAATTCTGATGACATGCGTCATGCAGCTTTGTGATGACAAGGGCATGGAGAATTGTGATTACAGGGGTCATGGAATATTGTGATGACAGGGTTGAGGGAGTATTGTGATGACTACTGATGGAACATTGTGATATCAGTGGTGAGAAGGCATTTTGAGAAGTGCAAGGAGCATTGTGATGACAAGGTTTGTGGAGCATTTTGATGACAAGGATGTGGAGCATTGTGATGACAAGTGCATGGTGCATTGTGATGACATGGGTTATGGAGCATTGTGCTGACACGCGCATCGAGCATTGTGATGACAAGTGTAATGGAGTATTGTGCTGACAAAGGCATGGAGCTTTGTGATGACAAGTGTCACAGAGCATTGTGATAAAAATTTCATTGAGCATTGTGGTGACAAAGGTCACAGAGCTTTGTGTGACGAGGTCATGGACCATTTTGATGATAAGTGTCATGAAGCACTGTGATGACTTGAGTCACGGAGCATTGTGATAACAGGGGTCTTGGAGCATTGTGATGAAAAGGGAATGAATCATTGTGATGAAAAAGGCCTGGAGCCTTGTCAGGACAGTGTTCAAGGAGCATACTGATGACAAGTGTCAGCGAGCATTGTGATGCCAAGTGTATTGAGCATTCTGGTGACAAATGTCATGGAGAATTGTGATGACAATGGCAGGGTGCATTGTGATGTCAAGAAAAATTAAGAATTTTTAAAACAATGTCTTGAAGCATTGTGATGCCAAGCATATGGAGCTTGCTATGACAGATTTCAGGGAGCATTGCGATGACAAGTGCATGGAGAATTGTGATGACAAGAGCATGTAACATTGTGATGAGAAATGTCATGGAATATTGTGGTGACAAAGAGGTGGAGAATTGTGATCACAAGGGACATGGAGCAATGTGATGGCAAGACCGTGGAGCATTGTGATGAGAAGACCATGGATAATCATGGTGAGAAGCATCATGGAGCATTATGATGACAAGAGCCATGGAGAATTCTGACATAAGATATCACTTATGAAGGAAATGTAAACATGGGTACACATGGACTGAATTAGTAAAGAGAATAGAGTCTCACATATAGAAAACATACTTATGCCTGCTTATTGGGAAAGGAGAAGTGGGTTGATATATAAAACCAGTGTTTGATATTAGCACAGGTACCATTCCATAATCCAAATACAAAATAGACAAGACCTACTCCTTCCTCAGTGAACGGGACTCAACACCCCTATTCTCTGCAGAGGAATATATCTGACTAGTTAGAATCTTAAAACCTATGTATTGATATGTCTCCATAAGGGAATCAAGTGTGTCTAGACTGGCATAAATATGGCAGTGAAAATCAGCTGAAACCCACGATAAAAAGGAATTTAAAAACAAACAAAAAAACAGGGAAATTCTTTACAATTCCTTCAGGGGCTCTGATGAAACCAGGAATGACCCTATCTACAATGACCGCTGGATGTGGCATAAGGCTGGACACTTGGGACTGAGAGGATTGGTCAGATTGGGTGAGCAAATGCAGACCCTTTAAAGCAATAATGCGTGGCACCCATTCCTTGGGTCCCAACTCTCAAGATAGAAGGGAATATTTTTACAGCTATAACATGTATGGGAAACCAAGAGAATGGACACACTGTGAATATGAAAGGTTTATAAAACTCAACTAATAGTCCCTCTCCTCGTGCTCTGGTTTCACTTTCCCACTGCTTTATAATCAATCTCCCAACTTGGAGAGACAGCCCCTTTAATCTCCTGGTTCGCACAGGTTGCCAAATTGGCAAAGGTTGAAAGGGAAGAGGGAGAACCAATGAGAGAGTAGCTGTTAGGCATTTGGACGGGAACATGTCACTCTAAATTCCCGGAACGAACAAGAATTAACCAAAGTCTCAGTCAACCGCCGGGAACCAGTATTGGTCCTGAACCAACATTTGGGACTTGCGGTCAGCTCAAAATAAATGAGTTGAAAAATGGAGCTCAGGGGCACAGCAATTCACAAACTGGCAGAGTAATAAAGGACAACAATCTTCCAAAAATCTGTTGAGAGAAGGCAACGAGGTGGACATGAAAGCGAGCCAGAATAGTAGGAAACAGAATTCAAGAGGTACATTGGAATCACCTTTAAGACACAGGAAGAGGGGCACAATTTCGATAATGATGCACTTGGCCAAAAAGTGCGTATGCATTTTCTCCTGAATATTTTCAGGAGAAAATGCATACACCCTTTTAGGCAAAGCAAGCAAGTGGGCAATGCAAATCTGCACTACAAAGTAGTATCACTTCCAACTGGTGAAATTGGATATCCGTAAAATGTGTAAAAACCAGAAAGGCAAGACAGGCCCTGGAGAACAGTGAGCCTACTTATGCTGATGGGCAGGATGTAAAGTGCCAACTGCCTCTCTGGAGGAATGCATTGTGTTCCCTAAAACAAGTAAACAACAGAGCTACAGATCCAAGGGCACTTCCAGTCTAGGGAATATACCTTGGGAAAATTGAAAATCAATAAAACAGAGCCACCCCAAAATTTAGGCCTGCACTGATTAGAAGAAACTCAACTTGGGTAAAACCTAAAATATCCAAGGAAAGACAAAAATGGTTCAAGAAATTGTGTTACTTACGTAACATGGAATATCCCTCAGCCATGAAATCAATGTCATAAGGCCAGTAGCAGCAAAATGAGTGGATTCAGGTACGATGATTCTAAGTGAAATAAGTCACAGAGAAAAACAAACTTATCATAAGATATCACTTATGAAGGTCCTGTAAACATGGCTACACATGAACTGAGTTAGGAAAGAGAACAGAGTCTCACATTAAGAAAACACTCTTGTGCCTGCTTAAGGGTGAAGGAAACGTGGGTGATGCATAAAACCAGAGTTTGATATTAGTACAGGTACCGTTCCAAAAATCAACTATGGAATAGACAAGACCAACACTTTCCTCAGTGAAAGGGACTCAAAATTCCATATTTCCCACAGAGGAATATATATGACTGGAAAGAATCTTAAAACCAATGTATTGATATTTCTCTGTAAGGGAATCAAGTGTGTCTAGACTGGCATAATCATGGCAGTGAGAATCAGCTCAAACCCACTATAAAAAGGAATTTCAAAAAGAAAACAAAAAACAGGGAAATTCTTTACAATTCCTACAGGGGCTGTGATGAAACCTGGAATGACCTTATCTACAAAGACAGCTGGATGTGTCATAAGGCTGGACACTTGGGACTGAGAGGATTGATGAGATTTGGTGAGCCAATGCAGACCATTTAAAGCAATAATGTGTGGCACACGTTCCAAGGGTCCAAACTCTCCAGGTTGAAGGGAATATTACTACAGCTATAACATGTATGGGAAACCTAGAGAATGGACACACTGTGAATATGAAAGGTTTCTAAAACTCATCTAATAGTCCCTCTCCTGGTGCTCCAGATTGACATTCCAACTGCTTTACTATCAATGTCCCAACTTGGAGAGACAGCCCCTTTAAACTCCTGGTTCGCACAGGTTGCCAATTTGGCAGAGGATGTAAGGGAAGAGGGAGAACCAATGAGAGAGTAGCTGTTAGGCATTTGGACGGGCACATGTCACTCTAATTTCCTGGCAGGAAGGAGAATTAACCAAAGTCTCAGCTACCCTTCGGGAACCAATATAGGTCCTGAACCAAAATTTTGGACTTGCGGTCAGCTCACAAAAATGAGTTGAAAAATGGAGCTCAGGTGCATAGCAATTCACCAAATGGCAGAGTAATAAAGGACAACTATCGTCCAAAAATCTGTTGAGGGAGGGCAACGAGGTGGACTTGAAAGCGAGCCAGAATAGCAGGAAACAAATTTCAAGAGGTACATTGGAGTTGCGTTTAAAGCACAGGAAGAGGGGCACAACTTCGACAATGATGCACTTGGCCAATAAAGGCGTATGCGTTTTGTCCAGATTATATTCAGGAGAAAACGCATACACCCTTTTTGGCCAAGCAAGCAAGCGGGCAATGCAAATCTGCACTACAAAGAAGTATCACTTCCCACCGGTCAAAAGGGATATCCACAAAATGTGTAAAAACCAGAAAGGCAAGACAGGCACTGGAGA
Organism: Hyperoodon ampullatus; assembly: GCF_949752795.1. NCBI lineage: Eukaryota > Metazoa > Chordata > Mammalia > Artiodactyla > Ziphiidae > Hyperoodon > Hyperoodon ampullatus. The sequence goes on along the minus strand of NC_136913.1, from coordinate 146,046,853 downwards.
ACAGGGAACCTAGTTATGCTGATGGGCAGGATGTAAATTGCCAACTGCCTCTCTGGAGGAGTGCATTGTGTTCACTAAAACAAGTTAACAACAGAGCTACAGAGCCAAGGGCATTTCCAGTCTAGGGAAGATACCTTGGGAAAACTGAAAATCAATAAGGCAGAGCAAACACAAAATTGAGGTCTGCACTGCTTACAAGAACCTCAACTTGGGTACACCTTAAATATCACAGGAAAGACAAAAATGGTTCAAGAAATTGTGTTACTTGCATACGATGGAATATCCCTCAGCCATGAAATCAATGTCATAAGGCCAGTAGCACCAAAATGAGTGGATTCAGTTACGATGATTCTAAGTGAAATAAGTAACACAGAAAAAGAAACTTATCATAAGATATCACTGATGAAGTTCCTGTAAACATGGCTGGATACTCATGAACTGAGTTAGGAAAGAGAACATAGTCTCACATTTAGAAAACACTCTTATGCCTGCTTAAGGGGGTAGGCTAGGTGGGGTGATGCATAAAACCAGAGTTTGATATTAGTACAGGTACCGTTCCAAAAACCAACTATGGAAGAGACTAGGCCTACACCTTCCTCAGTGAAAGGGACTCAGAAACCCTTATTTCCCGCAGAGGAATATATCTGACTAGTAAGAATATTAAAACGAATGTACTGATAAGTCTCCATAAGGGAATCAAGTGTGTCTAGGCTCGCATAAACATGGCAGTGAGAATCAGCTCAAACCCACTATAAAAAGGAATTTCAATAACAAAACAAAAAAAGAGGGAAATTCTTTAAAATTCCTTCTGGAACTCTGATGAAACATGGAATGACCCTAATTACAACGACAGCTGGATGTGGCATAAGGATGGACACTTGAGACTGAAAGGATTGGTCAGATTCGGTGAGCAAATGCAGACCATTTAAAGCAATAATGCGTGGAACACATTCCAAGGGTCCCAACTCTCCAGGTTGAAGTGAATATTACTACATCTATAACATGTACGGGAAACATAGAGAATGGACACACAGTGAATACGAAAGGTTTCTAAAACTCAACTAATAGTCCCTCTCCTGGTGATCCAGATTGAATTTCCAACTGATTAACTATCAATCTCCCAACTTGGAGAGATAGCCCCTTTAACCTCCTGGTTAGCACAGGTTGCAAATTTGGCAGAGGATGAAAGGCAAGAGGTAGACCTAATGAGAGAGTAGCAGTTAGGCATTTGGACTGGCACATGTCAATCTAATTCGGCGGCAGGAAGAAGAATTAACCAAAGTCTCAGCCAACTGCCGGGAACCAGGATAGATTCTGAACCAAAATTTTGGACCTGCCATCAGTTCACAAAAAAACGAGTTGAAAAATGGTGCTCAGCGGCAGAGCAATTCACAAACTGGCAGAGTAATAAAGGACAACTATCGTCCAAAAATCTGTTGAGGGAAGGCAACGAGGCAGACTTGAAAGCGAGCCAGAATAGCAGGAAACAGATTTCAAGAGGTTCATTGGAATCACATTTAAAGCACAGGAAGAGGGACACAACTTCGACAATGCTGCACTTGGCCAAAAAGGGCGTATGTGTTTTTTCCTAAATATATTCAGGAGAAAACGCATACGCCCTTTTTGGCCAAGCAAGCAAGAGGGCAATGCAAATCTGCACTACAAAGGAGTATCAGTTCCCAACGGTCAAAAGGGACATCCACAACATGTGTAAAAAACCAAAAAGGCAAGACAGGCAATGGAGAAAGGGAGCCTACTTATGCTGAAGGGCAGGATGTAAATTGTCAGCTGCCTCTCTGGAGGAGTGCATAGTGTTCCCTAAAACAAGTAAAAAACAGAGCTACAGAGCCAAGGGAACTTCCAGTCTAGGGAAGATACCTTGGGAAAACTGAAAATCAATAAGACAGAGCAAACACAAAATTGAGTGCTGCACTGCTTACAAGAACCTCCACTTGGGTACACCTTAAATATCCCAGGAAAGACAAAAATGGTTCAAGAAATTGTGTTACTTACATACAACGGATTAACCCTCATCCATGAAATCAATGTCATAAGGCCAGTAGCAGCAAAATGAGTGGATTCAAGTACGATGATTCTAAGTGAAATAAGTCACAGAGAAGAAGAAACTATTCATAAGATATCACTTATGAAGGTCCTGTAAACATGGCTACACATGAACTGAGTTATGAAAGAGAACAGAGTCTCACATTTAAAAAAAAACTCTTATGCCTGCTTAAGGGGGAAGGAGAGGTGGGGTGATGCATAAAACCAGAGTGTGATATTAGTACAGGTACCGTTCCAAAAACCAACTACGGAAAAGACAAGACCTACACTTTCCTCAGTGAAAGGGACTCAAAACCCCATATTTCCTGCAGAGGAATACATCTGACTAGTAAGAATCTTAAAACCTATGTATTGATATGTCTCCATAAGGGAATCAAGTGTGTCTAGACTGGCATAAACATGGCAGTGAGAATCAGCTCAAACCCACTATAAAAAGGAATTTGAAAAACAAAACAAAAAAACAGGGAAATTCTTTACAATTCCTTCAGGGGCTCTGAAGAAACCTAGAATGACCGTATCTACAATGACACCTGGATGTGGCATAAGCCTGGAAACTTGTGACTGAGAGTATTGGTGAGATTCCGTGAGCAAATGCCGAACATTTAAAGCAATAATTCATGGCATACATTACAAGGTTACCAACTCTCCAAGTTGAAGGGAATATTACTACAGCTATAACATGTATGTGAAACCTAGAGAATGGACACACTGTGAATATGAAAGGTTTCTAAAACTCAACTAATTGTCCCTCTCCTGGTGCTCCACTTTGACTTTCCAACTGCTTTACTATCAATGTCCCATCTTGGAGAGACAGCCTCTTTAACCTCCTGGTTCGCACAGGTTGCCAATTTGGCAGAGGATGAAAGGGAAGAGGGACAATCAATGAGAGATTAGCTGTTAGGCATTTGGATGGGCACATGTCACTCTAATTTCCCGGCAGGTAGAAGAATTAGCCAAAGTATCAGCCACACGCCGGGAACCAGTATAGTTCCTGAACCAAAGTTTCGGACCTGCCGTCAGCTCACAAAAAACGAGTTGAAAAATGGAGCTCAGGGGCACAGCAATTCACAAACTGGCAGAGTAATAAACGACAACTATCGTCCAAAATTCTGTTGAGGGAAGGCAACGAGGCAGACTTGAAAGCGAGCCAGAATAGCAGCAAACATATTTCAAGATGTACATTGGAATACCTTTAAAGCACAGGAAGAGAGGCACAACTTCGACAATGATGCACTTGGCCAAAAAGGGCGTATGCATTTTCTCCTGAATATATACAGGAGAAAATGCATACACCCTTTTTGGCCAAGCAAGCAAGCGGGCAATGCAAATCTGCACTACAAAGAAGTATCACTTCCCACCGGTAAAAAAAGATATCCGCAATATGTGTAAAAACCAGAAAGGCAAGACAGGCCCTGGAGAAGACGGAGCCTAGTTATGCTGATGGGCAGGATGTAAATTGCCAACTGCCTCTCTGGAGGAGTGCATTGTGTTCCCTCAAACAAGTAAACAACAGAGCTACAGAGCCAAGTGCCTTTCCAGTCTAGGGAATATACATTGGGAAAACTGAAAATCAATAAGACAGAGCCACCCCAAAATTTAGGGCTGCACTGCTTACAAGAACCTCAACTTGGGTACACCTTAAATATCCCAGGAAAGACAAAAATGGTTCAAGAAATTGTGGTACTTACGTACGATGGAATACTCCTCAGACACGAAATCAATGTCATAAGGCCAGTAGCAGCAAATGAGTGGATTCAGGTACGATGATTCTAAGTGAAATAAGTCACAGAGAAGAAGAAACATATCATAAGATATCACTTAAGAAGGTCCTGTAAATATGGCTACACATGAACTAAATTACGAAAGAGAAGAGAGTTTCACATTTAGAAAACACTCTTATGCCTGCTTAAGGGGGAAGGAGAGGTGGGGTGATGCATAAAACCAGAGTGTGATATTAGTACAGGTAACGTTCCAAAAACCAACTATGGCAAAGACAAGATCTACACCTTCCTTAGAGAACGGGACTCAAAACCCCATATTTCCCGCTAAGGAATATATCTGACTAGTAAGAATCTTAAAACCTATGTATTGATATGTCTCCGTAAGGGAATCAAGTGTGTCCAGACTGGCATAAACATGGCAGTGAGAATCAGCTCAAACCCACTATAAAAAGGAATTTGAAAAAAAAAAAAACAGGAAATTCTTTACAATTACTTCAGGGGCTCTGATGAAACCTGGAATGACCCTATATACAACGACACCTGGATGTGGCATAAGGCCGGACACCTGGGACTGAGAGGATTGGTGAGATTCGGTGAGCAAATGCAGACCATTTAAAGCAATAATGCATGGCACACATTCCTAGCATCCCAAATCTCCAGGTTTAAGGGAATATTACTACAGCTATAACATGTATGGGAAACCTAGAGAATGGACACACTGTGAATATGAAAGGTTTCTAAAACTCAACTAATATTCCCTCTCCTGGTGCTCCGGTTTGACTTTCCAACTGCTTTACTATGAATGTCCCAACATGGAGAGACAGCCCCTTTAACCTCCTGGTTCGCACAGGTTGCCAATTTGGCAGAGGATGAAAGGGAAGAGGGAGAACCAATGAGAGAGTAGCTGTTAGGCATTTGGACGGGCACATGTCACTCTAATTTCCCAGCAGGTAGAAGAATTAGCCAAAGTCTCAGCCACACGCCGGGAACCAGTATAGTTCCTGAACCAAAGTTTTGGACCTGCCGTCAGCTCACAAAAATCGAGTTGAAAAATGGAGCTCAGGGGCACAGCAATTCACAAACTGGCAGAGTAATAAAGGACAATTATCGTCCAAAAATCTGTTGAGGGAAGGCAACGAGGCGGACTTGAAAGCGAGCAAGAATAGCAGGAAACAAATTTCAAGAGGTACATTGGAATCACCTTTACAGCACAGGAAGGGGGGCACAACTTCAAAAATGATGCACTTGGCCAAAAAGGGCGTATGCATTTTCTCCTGAATATATTCTGGAGAAAACCCATACGCCCTTTTTGGCCATGCAAGCAAGTGGGTAATGCAAATCTGCACTACAAAGAAGTATAACTTCCCACCGGTAAAAAGGGACATCCACAAAATGTGTAAAAGCGAGAATTGCAAGAAAGGCCCTGGAGAAGAGGGAGCCTAGTTATGCTGATGGGCAGGATGTAAATTGCCAACTGCCTCTCTGGAGGAGTGCATTGTGTTCCCTCAAACAAGTAAACAACAGAGCTACAGATCCAAGGGCCCTTCCAGTCGAGGGAAGATACCTTGGGAAAACTGAAAATCAATAAGACAGAGGAAACACAAAATTGATGGCTGCACTGCTTACAAGAACCTCAACTTGGGTACACCTTAAATATCCCAGGAAAGACAAAAATGGTTCAAGAAATTGTGTTACTTACATACAATGGAATACCCCTCAGCCATGAAATCAATGTCATAAGATTAGTAGCAGCAAATTGAGTGATTTCAGGTACGATGATTCTAAGAGAAATAAGTCACAGAGAAGAAGAAACTTATCATAAGATATCACTTATGAAGGTCCTGTAAACATGGATACATATGAACTGAGTTACGAAAGAGAACAGAATTTCACATTTAGAAAACACTCTAATGCCTGCTTAAGGGGGAAGGAGATTTGGGGTGATGCATAAAACCAGAGTGTGATATTAGAACAGATACCGTTCCAAAAATCAAATATAGTATAGACAAGACCTACACTTTCCTCAGTGAAAGGGACTCAAAACCCCATATTTCCTGCAGAGGAATATATCTGATTAGTAAGAATCTTAAAACCTATGTATTGATATGTCTCCGTAAAGGAATCAAGTGTGTCTAGACTGGCATAAACATGGCAGTGAGAATCAGCTCAAACCCACTATAAAAAGGAATTTCAAAAACAAAACAAAAAAACAGGGAAATTCTTTACAATTCGTTCAGGGGCTCTGATGAAACCTGGAATGACCCTATCTACAACGACACCTGGATATGGCATAAGGCCGGACACCTGGGACAGAGAGGATTGGTGAGATTCGGTGAGCAAATGCAGACCATTTAAAGCAATAATGCGTGTCACACATTCCAAGGGTCCCAACTCTCCAGGTTGAAGGAAATATTACTACAGCTGTAACATGTATGGGAAACCTAGAGAATGGACACACTGTGAATATGAAAGGTTTCTAAAACTCAACTAATAGTCCCTCTCCTGGTGCTCCGGTTTGACTTTCCAACTGCTTTACTATCAATGTCCCAACTTGGAGAGAAAGCCCCTTTAACATCCTGGTTCGCACAGGTTGCCAATTTGGCAGAGGATGAAAGGGAAGAGGGAGAACCAATGAGAGAGTAGCTGTTAGGCATTTGGACGGGCACATGTCACTCTAATTTCCAAGCAGGTAGAAGAATTAGCCAAAGTCTCAGCCACCCGCCGGGAACCAGTATAGTTCCTGAACCAAAGTTTTGGACCTGCCGTCAGCTCACAAAAATCGAGTTGAAAAATGGTGCTCAGGGGCACAGCAATTCCAAACTGGCAGAGTAATAAAGGACAACTATCGTCCAAAAATCTCTTGAGGGAAGGCAACGAGGCGGACTTGAAAGCGACCCAGAATAGAAGGAAACAGATTTCAAGAGGTACATTGGAATCACCTTTACAGCACAGGAAGGGGGGCACAACTTCAACAATGATGCACTTGGCCAAAAAGGGCGTATGCATTTTCTCCTGAATATATTCAGGAGAAAATGCATACGCCCTTTTTGGCCAAGCAAGCAAGTGGGCAATGCAAATCTGCACAACAAAGAAGTATAACTTCCACCGGTAAAAAGGGACATCCACAAAATGTGTAAAAGCGAGAATTGCAAGAAAGGCCCTGGAGAAGAGGGAGCCTAGTTATGCTGATGGGCAGGATGTAAATTGCCAACTGTCTCTCTGGAGGAGTGCATTGTGTTCCCTCAAACAAGTAAACAACAGAGCTACAGATCCAAGGGCCCTTCCAGTCGAGGGAAGATACCTGGGGGAAACTGAATATCAATAAGACAGAGGAAAAACAAAATTGATGGCTGCACTGCTTACAAGAACCTCAACTTGGGTACACCTTAAATATCCCAGGAAAGACAAAAATGGTTCAAGAAATTGTGTTACTTACATACAATGGAATACCCCTCAGCCATTAAATCAATGTCATAAGGTTAGTAGCAGCAAAATGAGTGATTTCAGGTACGATGATTCTAAGAGAAATAAGTCACAGAGAAGAAGAAACTTATCATAAGATATCACTTATGAAGGTCCTGTAAACATGGATACACATGAACTGAGTTACGAAAGAGAACAGAATCTCACATTTAGAAAACACTCTAATGCCAGCTTAAGGGGGAAGGAGATTTGGGGTGATACATAAAACCAGAGTGTGATATTAGAACAGATACCGTTCCAAAAACCAAATATGGTATAGAAAAGACCTACACTTTCCTCAGTGAAAGGGACTCAAAACCTCATATTTCCTGCAGAGGAATATATCTGATTAGTAAGAATCTTAAAACCTATGTATTGATATGTCTCCGTAAGGGAATCAAGTGTGCCTAGACTGGCATAAACATGGCAGTGAGAATCAGCTCAAACCCACTATAAAAAGGAATTTCAAAAACAAAACAAAAAAACAGGGAAATTCTTTACAATTCGTTCAGGGGCTCTGATGAAACCTGGAATGACCCTATCTACAACGACACCTGGATATGGCATAAGGCCGGACACTTGGGACAGAGAGGATTGGTGAGATTCGGTGAGCAAATGCAGACCATTTAAAGCAATAATGCGTGGCACACATTCCATGGGTCCCAACTCTCCAGGTTGAAGGGAATATTACTACTACTGTAACATGTATGGGAAACCTAGAGAATGGACACACTGTGAATATGAAAGGTTTCTAAAACTCAACTAATAGTCCCTCTCCTGGTGCTCCGGTTTGACTTTCCAACTGCTTTACTATCAATGTCCCAACTTGGAGAGAAAGCCCCTTTAACATCCTGGTTCGCACAGGTGGCCAATTTGGCAGAGGATGAAAGGGAAGAGGGAGAACCAATGAGAGAGTAGCTGTTAGGCATTTGGTCTGGCACATGCTACTCTAATTTCCCGGCAGGTAGAAGAATTAGCCAAAGTCTCAGCCACCCGCCGGGAACCAGTAGAGTTCCTGAACCAAACTTTTGGACCTGCCGTCAACTCACAAAAAACGAGTTGAAAAATGGAGCTCAGGGGCACAGCAATTCACAAACTGGCAGAGTAATAAAGGACAACTATCGTCCAAAAATCTGTTGAGGGAAGGCAACGAGGCGGACTTGAAAGCGAGCCAGAATAGCAGAAAACAGATTTCAGGAAGTACATTGGAATCACCTTTAAAGCACATGAAGATGGGCACAACTTCGACAATGATGCACTTGGCCTAAAAGGGCGTATGCATTTTCTCATGAATATATTCAGGAGAAAACGCATATGCCCTTTTTGGCCAAGCAAGCAAGCGGGCAATGCAAATCTGCACTACAAAGAAGTATCACTTCCCACCGGTAAAAAGGGACATCCGCAAAATGTGTAAAAACCAGAATGGCAAGACAGGCCCTGGAGAACTGGTAGCCTAGTTATGCTGATGGGCAGGATGTAAATTGCCAACTGCCTCTGTGGATGAGTGCATTGCGTTCACTAAAACAAGTAAACAACAGAGCTACAGATCCAAGGGCACTTCCAGTCCAGGGAATATGCCTTGGGAAAACTGAAAATCAATAAGACAGTGCCACCCCAAAATTTAGGGCTGCACTGCTTACAAGAACTTCAACTTGGGTACACCTTAAATATCCGAGGAAAGACAAAAATGGCTCAGGAAATTGTGGTACTTATGTATGATGGAATACCCCTCAGCCATGAAATCAATGTCATAAGGCCAGTAGCAGCAAAATGAGTGGATTCAGGTACGATGATTCTAAATGAAATAAGTCACAGAGAAAAAGAAACTTATCATAAGATATCACTTATGAAGGTCCTGTAAACATGGCTACACATGAACTGAGTTACGAAAGAGAACAGAGTCTCACATTGAGAAAACACTCTTATGCCTGCTTAAGGGGGAAGGAGAGGTGGGGCGATGCATAAAACCATAGTTTGATAGTAGTACAGGTACCGTTCCAAAAACCAAATACGGAATAGACAAGACCTACACCTTCCTCAGTGAAAGGGACTCAAAACCCCATATTTCCCACAGAGGAATATATCTGACTAGTAAGAATCTTAAAACCTATGTATTCATAGGTCTCCGTAAGGGCTTCAACTGTGTCTACACTGGTATCAACATGGCAGTGAGAATCAGCTCAAACCCAATATAAAAAGGAATTACAAAAAAAAAAAAAAACAGGGAAATTCTTTACAATTCCTTCAGGGTCTCTGATGAAACCTGGAATGACCCTATCTACGAAGACAGCTGGATGTGGCATAAAGCTGGACACTTGGGACTGAGAGGATTGGTGAGATTGGGTGAGCAAATGCAGACCCTTTAAAGCAATAATGCGTGGCACCCATTCCATGGCTCCCAACTCTCCAGGTTGAAGGGAATATTACTACAGCTATAACGTGTACGGGAAACCTAGAGAATGGACACACTGTGAATACGAAAGGTTTCTAAAACTCGACTAATAGTCCCTCTCCGGGTGCTCTGGTTTGACTTTCCAACTGCTTTACTATCAATCTCCCAACTTGGAGAGACAGCCCCTTTAACCTCCTGGTTCACACAGGTTGCCAACTTGGCAGAGGATGAAAGGGAAGAGGGAGAAGCAATGAGAGTAGCTGTTAGGCATTTGGATGGGTACATATCACTGTAATTTCCGGTCAGGGAGAAGAATTAACCAAACTCTCAGCCACCCGCTGGGAAACAGTATAGGTACTGAACCAAAATTTTAGACTTGCGGTCAGCTCACAAAAAACGATTTGAAACCTGGAGCTCAGGGGCAGAGCAATTCAGAAAATGGCCGAGTAATAAAGGAAAACTATCGTCCAAAAGTTTGTTGAGGGAAGGCAACGAGGCGGACTTGAAAGTGAGCCAGAAGAGCAGGAAACAAATTTTAAGAGGTACATTGGAATCACCTTTAAATCACAGGAAGAGGGGCACAACTTCGACAATGATGCACTTGGCCAAAAAGGGCGTATTCGTTTTCTCCTGAATATATTCTGGAGAAAACGCATACGCCCTTTTTGGCCAAGCGAGCAAGTGGGCAATGCAAATCTGCACTACAAAGAAGTATCACTTCCCACCGGTCAAAAGGGACATCCGCAAAATGTGTAAAAACTAGAAACGCAAGAGAGTCCCTGGAGAACAAGGAGCCTAGTTATGCTGAAGGGCAGGATGTAAATTGCCAACTGCCTCCCTGGAGGAGTGCATTGTGTTCCCTAAATCAAGTAAACAACAGAGCTACAGATCCAAGGGCACTTCCAGTCTAGGGAATATACCTTGGGAAAACTGAAAGTCAATAAGACATAGCCACCCAAATATTTAGGGCTGCACTGATTACAATAACATCAACTTGGTTGCATATTGATGACAAGCGCATGGCGCATTGTGATAACATGGGTCATGGAACAATGTGCTGACAAGCACATGGAGCACTCTTATGACAAGGGTCAGGGAGCATTGGGCTGAGGAAGCATACAATATGTTGATGACCAGTGTCAGAGAGCATTGTGATGAAATGTTCATGGAGCATTGTGGTGACAATGTCACAGAGACTTGTGATGACGAGGGTATGGACCATTGTGATGACAAACGTCATGAATCATTGTTATGACGAGTCACGGAGCATTGTGATGACAGGGCCATGGAGCATTGTGATGAAAAGGGCATGGAGCATTGTGATGACAGGGTCATAGATCATTTCTCTGACAAGATTTATGGACTATTGTGATGAGAGTGGGCATGGCGCATTGTGATGACAAGGGCATGGAGCATTGTGATGACAATGTCATAGAGTATTGTGAAGAGAGGTGTCAGGGAGCATTGTGATGAAATATGTCATGGCCCATTGTGATGACAATGGCATGGGGCATTGTGATGACATATGTCATGGCCCATTATGATGACAATGGCATTGGACATTGTGATGCCAGGTGTCATGGAGTATTGTGATGACAAAGGTAATGGAGCATTGTGTTGACAACGGCTTGGAGCACTGTGATAACAAGGGTCATGGAGCATCGTGATGACAAGGGCATGGAGCATTGTGATGACAACGGACATTGAGAATTTTGATGACAATATCGTGAAGAATTTTGATGACAAAGGCATGGAGCTTGCTATGACAGGGGTCATATGGCATTGAGATGACAATTTCATGGAAAATTTTGATGACAAGTGCATGTAACATTGTGATGAGAAGTGTCATGGAGCATTGTGATGACAAGGACGTGGAGAATTCTGATGACAAGGGACATGGAGCATTGTTATTACCAGGGAATGGAGCATTGTGATTACCAGGGAATGGAGCATTGTGATAGCAAGACCGTGGGGCACTCTGATGAGAAGGCCATGAATAACTGTGATGACGAGCCTCATGGAGCACTGTAATGACAAGGGGCATGGAGCATTCTAATGACAGTTGTCATGGAGCATTGTGATGGCAGGGGTCATGGAACATTGTGGTGGCAGGGGTCATGGAGCATTGTGATGACAAGGCTCACGGAGCATTCTGATGATAAGCTTGTGAAGTATAGTGATGACAATGGCATGGAGCATTGTGATGAAAAGGGCATGGATCATTGTGATGAAAAAGGCATGGAGCGTTGTCATGAGAGTGTTCAAGGAGCATACTGATGAAAAGTGTCAGGGAGCATAGTGATGACCAGTGTATTGAGCATTGTGATGACAAAGGTCATGGAACATTGTGATGAGAAGACCATGGAAAATTTTGATGACGAGAGTCATGGACCTTTGTGATGACAAAGGTCATGGAGCATTTTGATGACAATGGGGTTGTGCATTGTGATGAGAAGGGCAGGGAACATTGTGATGACAGGGTCATGGAACAATTTGATGAAAAGGGTCATGGATCATTTTGATGACAGGGGATATGGAACATTGTGATGTCAGGGGTCATGGAGCTTTGTGATGAATAGGGTCAAGGAGCATTTTGATGCCAGGGCTTATGGAACATTGTGATATCAGGCGTCATGGAGCATTGTGATGACAAGGGCATGGAGCATAGGTCTGAAAATTTCATAGATTACTGTGATGAGAGTGGGCATGGGGCATTGTGATGACAAGGGTACGGAACACTGTGATACATCGGTCATGGAGGATTGTAATGACAAGGGCATGGAGCATTGTGATGAGAAGGGCATCGAGCATTGTGATGACAAATGTCATGGAGCTTTGTGATGACAAGTGCATGGAACAATGTGATCAGAGGGTTCATGGAGCATTGTGATTACATGGGTCTTGGAGAATTGTGATGAATAGGGCATGGATGATTGTGATGAAAAAGCATGGAGCCTTGTCATGAGAGGGTTCAAGGAGCATACTGACGAAAAGTGTCAGGGAGCATTGTGATGACTAGTGAATTGAGCATTGTGATGAGAAAGGTCATGGAGCATTGTCCTGAGAAGACCATGGATAATTGTGAAGACGAGCGTCATGGGGAGTTGTGATGACAAGTGTTATGGAACATTGTGAACACAAGGGTTTGGAGCATTGTGATGACAGTGTTTATGGAGCATTTTGATTTCATTGTTATGACAATAGCATGAAGCATTATGATGATGGGCAAGGTTCATTGTGATGACAGAGTTCATGGAGCATTGAGATGAAAAGGGGCATGGAGCATTGTGATTACACGTGTCTTGGAGCATTGTGATGAAAAGGGCATGGAGCATTGTGATGCTAAGGCCATGGAGCTGTCTGATGACAAGCGTCATGGAGCTATGTGACGACAAGAGCATGCAGCATTGTGATTACAGGGGTCTTGGAGCATTGTGATGACAAGGGTCATGGAGCCTTGTGATGACAAGGAGGTGGAACATTGTCATGACAGGCGTGAGGGAGTATTGTAATGACTAGTGATGGAACATTTTGATATCAGCGGTGAAAGAGCATTTTGATGTGAAGTGCATGGAGTTTTGTGATGACAAGGTTTATAGAGTATTGTGATGACAATGTTGTGGAACATTGTGATGACAAGTGCATGGCACATTGTGATGACATGTGTCATGGAGCATTGGTCTGACAAGCCCATGGAGCATTGTAATGACAAGGGTCATGGAGCACTCTGCTGACAAAGGCATGGAGCATTGTGATGACAAGGGTCACAGAGCATTGTGATGAAAAGTTCATGGAGCATTATGGTGACAAAGTTCACAGAGCCCTGTGATGACGAGGTTATGGACCATTGTGAGGACAAAGGTCAGGCAGCATTGTGATGACTGGAGTCACGGACCATTGTGATGACAAGGGCATGGAGCATTGTGATGACAGGAGCATGGAGCATTGGTCCGACAACTTTCATTGATTATTGTGATGATAGTGGGCATGGCGCACTGTGATGACAGCGGCATGGAGCATTAATATGACCAGGTCATGGAATATGGTGAAACAGGTGTCAGGGAGCATTGTGATGACATATGTCATGGTGCATTGTGATGACAATGGCATGGAGCATTGCGAAGCCAAGTGTCATGGAGGATTGTGATGACAAAAGTAATGGAGCATTCTGATGACAAGGGCTTGGAGCATTGTGAGAGAAGACCATGGATAATTGTGATGACCAGCGTCATGGGGCATTGTGATGACAATTGTTATGGAGCATTGTGATCACAAGGATTTGGTGCATTGTAATGACAGACGACATTGAGCATTTTGATTTCATTGTAATGACAAAGCATTAAATATTATGGTGATGGGCACGGTGCATTGTGATGACAGGGTTGATGGAGCATTGAGATGAAAAGGGGCATGGAGCATTGTGATTCCAGGGGTGTTGGAGCATTGTGATGACAAGGGCATGGAGCACTGTGAGGAGAAGGCCATGGAGCATTCTGATGACATGAGTCATGGACCTTTGTGATTACAAGGGCATCGAGATTTGTGATTAAATGCGTCTTGGAGCATTGTGATGACAAGGGTCATGGAGGCTTGTGATGACAAGACCGTGGAATCTTGTGATGGCAGGGGACATGGAGCATTGTTATGACAGGGGTAATGGAGCATTTTGATGACAAGGACATGGGGCAATGGTCTGAAATGTTTCATGGATTATTGTGAAGAGAGTGGGCATGGAGCAGTGTGATGACAAGGGCATGGAACACTGTGATACATAGATCATGCAGGATTGTAATAACAATGGCATGGAGCATTGTGATGCGAAGGGCATCGAGCATTGTGATGACAAGTGTCATGGAGATTTGGGATGACAAGTGCATGCAGCAATGTGATGAGAGGGTCCATGGAGCATTGTGATGATAATGGAATGGAGCATTGTGATGCCAAGGGTCATGGAGCTTTGTGATGACAAATGTCATGTAGCATTTTGATGACAAGGGCATGGTGCATTGTGATGAGAAGGGCAGGGAGCGTTGTGATGACAGGGTCATGGAGCAATTTGATGAAAAGGGTCATGGAACATTTTGATGACAGTGGTTATAGAACATTCTGATGTCAGGGATCATGGAGCTTTGTGATGAAAAGGGTCATGGCGCATTTTGATTACAGGGGTTATGGAACTTTGTGATGTCAGGTTTATGGAGCATTGTGATGATAATGGCATGTAGCATTGTGATGACAGGGGTAATGGATCATTATGATGACAGGGTTGAAGGAGTATTGTGATGACTAGTGGTGGAACATTGAGATATCAGTGGTGAGAGAGCATTTTGATAAGTGCATGGAGCATTGTGATGGCAAGGTTTATGGAGCATTTTGATGACAAGGATGTGGAGCATTGTGCTGACAAGTGCAGGGCGATTTGCGATGACATTGGTTGTGGAGCATTGTGCTGACACGCGCATCGAGCATTGTGATGACAAGAGTCATGGAGCATTGTGCTGACAAAGGCATGGAGCTTTGTGATGACAAGGGTCACAGAGCATTGTGATAAAAAGTTCATGGAGCATTGTGGTGACAAAGGTCACAGAGCTTTGTGTGACAAGGTCATGGACCATTGTGATGACAAATGTCATGAAGCATTGTGATGTCTGGAGTCACGGAGCATTGTGATAACAGGGGTCGCGGAGCATTGTGAAGAAAAGGGAATGCATCATTGTGATGAAAAATGCAGGGAGCCTTGTCATGACAGTGTTCAAGGAGCATAGTGATGACAAGTGTCAGGGAGCATTTTGATGACAAGTGTATTGAGCATTGTGTTGACAAAGGTCATGGAGCATTGTGATGAGAAGACCTTGCATAATTGTAATGACGAGCGTCATGGGGCATTGTGATGACAAGTGTCATGGAACATTGTGATCAGAAGGGTTTGCAGCTTTGTGATGACAGAAGTCATGGAGCATTTTGATTTCATAGTGATGACAATAGCATGAATCATTATGATGATGGGCTTGGTGCATTGTGATGACAGGTTTGATGGAGAATAGAGATGTAAAGGGGCATGGAGAATTGTGATTACAGAGGTCTTGGAGCATTGTGATGACAAGGGTCATGGAGCCTTGTGATGACAAGGCCGTGGAACATTGTGATGGCAGGGGTCATGGAGCATTGTTATGACAGGTGTAATGGAGCATTGTGATGACAAGGGCATGGAGCAATGTGATGAGAGATTTCATTGAGCATTGTGATGACAATGACATGGAGCATTGTGATGCCAGGGGTCATGGAGATTTGTGATGAAAAATGTCAAGGGGCATTTTGATGACAAGGGCGTGGTGCATTGTGATGAGAAGGGCAGGGAGCATTGTGATGACAGGGTCATGGAGCAATTTGATGAAAAGCGTCATGGAATATTTTGATGACAGGCGTTATGGAACATTGTGATGTCAGGGGTCATGAAGCTTTGTGAAGAAATGGGTCATGGAGCATTTTGTGACAGGGGTTATGGAACATTGTGATGTCAGGGGTCATGGAGCATTGTGATGACAAGGGCACGGAGCAATGTGCTGACAGGGGCATGGAACATTTGTCTGACAATTTTCATGGATTATTGTGATGACAGTGGGCATGGAGCATTGTGATGACAAAGGTCACAGAGCCTTGTGTGAAGAGGGCATGGACCACTGGGTTGACAAAGGTCATGAAGCACTGTGATGACTGGAATCACAGAGCATTGTGATGGCAGGGGTCATGGAGCATTGTGCTGAGAAGCGCATGGAGCATTTTATTGACAAGTGTCATGGAGCATTGTGCTGACAAAGGCATTGAGCATGGTGATGACAAGGGACACAGAGCATTGTGATGAAATATTCATGGAGCACTGTGGTGACAAAGATCACAGAGCCTTGTGTGACGGGGGCATGGACAATTGGTCTGACAAGTTTCATGGATTATTGTGATGACAGTGGGCATGGAGCATTGTGATGACAAAAGTCATGAAGCATTGTGATGACTGGAGGCAAGGAGCATTTTAATGACATGGGTAATGGAGCATTGTGATGACATGGGCATGGAGCATTGTGATGACAGTGGCATGGAACATTTGTCTGACAAGTTTCATGGATTATTCTGATGACAGTGGGCATGGCGCATTGTGATGACAAGGGCATGGAACATTGTGATGACAAGGTCATGGCGTATTATGAAGACAGGTGTCAGGGAGCATTGTGATGACATATGTCATTGTCCATTGTGATGACAATGGCATGGAGCATTGTGATTCCAAGTGTCATGGAAGATTGTGATGACAAAGGTAATGGAGTATTTTGATGACAATGGCTTGCAACATTGTGATTACAAGGGTCATGGATCATTGTGATGAGAGGGGTCATGGAGCATTGTGATGAGAAGGTCATGGATCATTTGGCGGAAAATATGCATGGAGTATTGTGATGACAGGGGTCAAGGAGCATTGTGATGACAAGGGTATTGAGCATTGTGATGACAAAGTTCATGGAGCATTGTGATGAGATAACCATGGATAATTGTGATGACGAGCGTCATGGAGCGTTGTGATGACAAGTGATATGGAACCTTGTGATCACCAAGGTTTGGATCATATTGATGACAGAGGTCATGGAACATTTTGATTTCATTGTGGTGACAATAGCATGAAGCATTATGATAATGGGCATGGTGCATTTTGATGACAGGTTTCATGGAGAATTGAGATGAAAAGTGGCATGGAACATTGTGATTAAAGTGGTCTGGGAACATTATGATGACAAAGAAATGGAGCATTGTGATGAGAAGGCAATGGAGCATTCTGATGACATGCGTCATGTAGTTTTGTGACAACAAGGGCATGGAGCATTGTGAAGACAGTGGCATGGAAAATTGGTGTAACATGTTTTATGGATTATTGTGATGACAGTAGGCATGGCAAATTGTGATGACAAGGGCATGGAGCATTGTGATGCCAAGTGTCATGGAGGATTGTGATGACAAATGTAATGGAGCATTGTGATGACAAGGGCTTGGAGCATTGTGATAACAAGGGTCATGGAGCATTGTGATTAAAATGGGCATTTAGAATTTTGATGACAAGGTATGAAGCAGTTTGATGACAAAGCCATGGATCTTGCTATGACAGGTGTCATGGGACATTTCGATGAGAGGTGCATGGAGAATTGTGATGACAAGAGCATGTAAAATTGTGATGAGAAGTGTCAAGGGGCACTGTGATGACAAGAACGTGGAGAATTGTAATGACAAGGGACATGGAGCATTGTTATGACCAGGGAATGGAGCATTGTGATCGAAAGACCATGGAGCACTGTGATGAGAAAAATGGATAACTGTGATGACGAGCATCATGGAGCACTGTATGACAAGGGGCATGGAACATTCTGATGACATGCGTCATGGAGCATTGTGTTGACAGAGGTCATGGAACATTGTGATGACAGTGGTCATGGAGCATTCTCATGATAAGCTTGTGGAGTATTGTGATGACAATGGCATGGAGCATTGTGATGAAAAGGGCATGGATCATTGTGATGAAAAATGCATGGAGACTTTTCATTACAGATTTAAAGGAGCATTCTGACAACAAGTGTCAGGGAGCATTGTGATGACAAGTGTATTGAGCATTGTGATGAAAATGGTCATGGAACATTGTGATGACAAGGGCATGTAGTATTGTGATGACAGGCATCATGGAGAATTGTGATGTCAAGTGTTATGGAACATTGTGATCACAAGGGTTTGGAGCATTGTGATGACAGGTCATGGAACACTCTGATACATGGGTCATGAAGGATTGTAATGACAAGGGCATGGAGCATTGTGATGAGAAGGGCATCAAGCATTTTGATGACAAGCGTCTTGGAGCTTTGTGATGACCAGGACATGGAACAATGTGATGAGAGGCTTCACGAAGCATTGTGATGAAAATGGCATGGAACATTGTGATGCAAAGGGTCATGGAGCTTTGTGATGACAAAGGTCATGGAGCACTTTGATGACAAGTGTGTCGTGCATTGTGATTAGAACGGCAGCGTGCATTGTGATGACAGGGTCATGGAGCAATTTGATGAAAAGTGTCATCGAACATTTTGATGACAGGGGTTATGGAACATTGTGATGTCAGGGTTCATGGAGCATTTTGATGAAATGGGTCATGGAGAATTTTGATGACATGTGTTATGGAACATTGTGATTTTAGGGGTTATTGAACATTGTGATGATAAGGGCATGTACCATTGTGATGACAGGGGTCATGGAACATTGTGATGACAGGGGTGAGGGACTATTGTGATGACTAGTGATGGAACATTGTGATATCAGTGGTGGGAGAGCATTTTGATGAGAAGTGTATGGAGCATTGTGATGACAATGTTTATGGAGCGTTGTGATGACAAGATTGTGGAGCATTGTGATGACAAGTGCATGACACATTGTTATGACATGTGTTATGGAGCATTGTGCTGATTAGCACATGGAGCATTGTGATGACAATGGTCATGGAGCATTGTGCTAAAGAAGGCATGGAGCATTGTGATGACAAGGGTCACGGAGCATTGTGATCAAATGTTCATGGAGCATTGTGGTGACAAAGGTCACAGGGACTTGTGATGAAGAGGGCATGGAACATTGTGATGACAAAGGTCATGAATCATTGTTATGACTGGAGTCAAGGAAGACTGTGATGACAGGGGTCATGGAGCTTTGTGATGAAAAGGGCATGGAGCATTGTGATGACAGGGCCATAGAGCATAGCTCTGACAAGTTTTATGGCTTATTGCTATGAGAGTGGGGATGGCACTTTTTGATGACAAGGGCATGGAGCATTGTGATAGCAAGGTGATACAGTATTGTGAAGACAGGTGTCAGGGAGCACGGAGATGACATATGCGGTGGTCCATTGTGATGACAATGACATGGAGCATTGTGATGCCAAGTGTCAAGGAGGATTGTGATGAAAAGGGCATGGAGCATTGTGATTACAGGGGTCTTGGAGCATTGTGATGAAAAGGGCATGGATCATTGTGATGGAAAAGGCATGGAGCCTTGTTATGACAGGGTTCAAGGAGCATACTGACGACAAGTGTCAGGGAGCATTGTGATGACAATTAAATTGAGCATTGTGATGACAAAGGTCATGGAGCATTGTGATTAGAAAACCATGGATAATTGTGATGACGAGCATCATGGGGCGTTGTGATGACAAGAGTTATGGAACATTGTGATCATAAGGGTTTGGAGCATTGTGATGACAGAGTTCATGGAGCATTTTGATTTCATTATGATGACCGTAGCATGAAGCATTATGATGATGAGCATGTTGCATTGTGATTACAGGGTTCATGGAGCATTGAGATGAAAAGGGGAATGGAGAATTGTGAATAAATTGGTCTTGGAGCATTGTGATGACAAGGGCATGGAGCATTGTGATGAGAAGGCAATGTAGCATTCTGATGACATGCGTCATGGAGCTTTGTGATGACAAGGGCCTGGAGAATTGTGATTACAGGGGTCTTGGAGCATTGTGATTTCAAGGGAATGGATCATTGTGATGAAAAATGCATGGAGCCTTTTCATGACAGGTTTCAAGGAGCATTCTGACAACAACTGTCAGTGAGCATTGTGATGACAAATTTATTGAGCATTGTGATGACGATGGTCATGGAGCATTGTGATGACAATGGCATGGAATATTGTGATGACAGGCATCATGGATCATTGTGATGTCAAGGGTTATGGAACATTGTGATCACAAGGTTTTGGAGCATTGTGATGACAGGTCATGGATCATTTTGATTTCAAGGAGCATGGAGCATTGTGATGACAAGGGCATGAAGCAATGTGATCCAAAGTTTCATGGAGGATTTTGATGACAAGCGCATGGGGCATTGTGATGATAATGTCATGTAGCATTTTGCTGACAAAGGCATGGAGCATCGTGATGACAAGTTTCATGGAGCACTGTGAAGACAAGCAACACGGAGCATTGTGATTACAGCGGTCATGGAGAATTAAGATGGCAAGGGCACGGATCATTGTGATGACAAGGGTCAGGTAGCATTTTGATGATAAATGTCCCGGATTATTGTGTTGTAAGGGGTCATGGAGAATTGTGATGACAGTAGTCATAGAGCATTGTAATGACAGGGGTCATGGAGCATTGTGATGAGAAGTTCATGGAGCATTGGGCTGAAAATGTTCATGGAGTACTGTGATGACAGGGGTCATGGAGCATTGTGATGACAAGGGAATGGAGCATCGTGATGACAAGATCCTGGAGCATTGTGATGAGAAGACTATGGAACTTTGTGATGGCAAGTCTCATGGAGCATTCTGATGAAATGGGGCATGGAGCATTGTGATTAAAGGAGCCTTGGAGCATTGTGATGACAAGGGCATGGAGCATTGTGAATACAGGGGTCTTGGATCATTGTGATGCCAAGGGTTATGGAACCTTGTGATGACAAGGCCTTGGATCATTTTGATGGCAGGGCTAATGGAGCATTGTCATGACAGGGGTAAGGGAGCACTGTGATTACAATTGTATGGAGCATTGGTCTGAAAAGTTTCATGGATTATTGTGATGAGAGTGGGCATGGCACATTGTGATGACAAGGGCACACAACACTGTGTTACATGGGTCATGGAGGATTGTAATGACAAGGGCATGGAGCATTGTGATGAGAAGGGCATCGAGCATTTTGATGACAAGAATCGTGGAGCTTTGTGATGACAAGGACATGGAAGCAATGTGATGAGAGGCTTCAGGAAGCACTGTGATGACAATGGCATGGAGCATTGCGATGCCAAGGGTCATGGAGTTTTGTGATGACAAAGGTCATGGAGCATTTTGTTGACAAGTGTGTGGTGCATTGTAATGAGAAGGGCAGGGTGCATAGTGATGACAGGGTCATGGAGCAATTTGATGAAAATGGTCATCGAATATTTTGATGACAGGGGTTATGGAACATTGTGATGTCAGGGGTCATGGAGCATTGTGATGAAAAGCGTCATGGAGCATTTTGATGACAGGGATTATGGAACGTTGTGATGTCAGGGGTCATCGAACATTGTGGTGATAAGGGCATGTAGCATTGTGATTACAGGGGTCATGGAACATTGTGATGACAAGGGTGAGGGAGTATTGTGATGACTAGTGATGGAACAGTGTGATATCAGTGGTGAGAGAGCATTTTGATGAGAAGTGTATGGAGCATTGTGATGACAAGGTTTATGGAGCGTTGTGATGACAAGGTTGTGGAGCATTGTGATGACAAGCGTGTGGTGCATTGTTATGACATGTGTTATGGAGCATTGTGCTGGCTAGCGCATGAAGCATTGTGATGAAATGGGTCATGGAGCATCGTGCTGAGAAACGCATGGAGCATTGTGATGACAAGGGTCATGGAGCATTGTGATCAAAAGTTCATGGAGCATTGTGGTGACAAAGGTCACAGAGACTTCTGATGACGAGGGCATGGACCATTTTGATGACAAAGGTCATGAATCATTGTTATGACTGGAGTCACGGAGCATTGTGACAACCGGGGTCATGGAGCATTGTGATGACAAGGGCATGGTGGGTTGTGATGACAGAGGCATAGAGCATTGCTCTGACAAGTTTTATGGATTATTGGATGACAGTTGGCATGGCTCATTGTGATGACAAGGGCATGGAGCATTGTGATGACAATGTCATACATTATTGTGAAGGCAGGTGTCAGGGAGCATTGTGATGACATATGTCACGTTCCATTGTGATGACAATGCCATTGGGCATTGTGATGCCAAGTGTCATGGAAGATTGGGATGACAAATGTAATGGAGCATTGTGATGACAAGGGCTTTGAGCATCGTGATGACAAGGTCAAGGAGCACTCTGATGACAAGATCATGGAGAGTTGTGATGACAAGCGCCATTGAGAATTTTGATGAGAAGGTCGTGACGCACTGTGATGAGAAGCGCATGGAGCTTGCTATGACAGGGGTCATGGAGCATTGCAATGAAAAGTGCATGGAGAACTGTATTGACAACAGCATGTAACATTTTGATGAGAAGTGTCTTGGAGCATTGTGATGTCAAGGACATGTAGAATTGTGATGACCAGGGCATGGAGCATTGTGATGGCAGGACCGTGGAGCATTGTGATGAGAAGATCATGGATAATTGTGATGATGAGCGTCATGGCGCACTTTAATGACAAGGGGCATGGAGCACTGTGATGACAGGTGTCATGGATCATTGTGATGACAATTGTCATGGACCATTCTGATGACAAGCTTGTGGAGTAATGTGCTGAAAAAGGCATGGAGCCTTTTCATGACAGTGTTCCAGCAGCATTCTGACGACAAGTGTCAGGGAGCATTGTGATGACATGTGTATTGAGAATTGTGATGACAAAGGTCAGGGAGCATTTTGATGATAGGCATCATGGAGCATTGTGATGACAAGTATTATGGAACATTGTGATCAAAAGGATTTGGAGCATTGTGATGACAGAAGTCATGTATCATTTTCATTTAAAGGAGCATAGAGCATTGTGATGACAAGGGCATGAAGCAATGTGAACCCAAGTTTCATGGAGGATTTTGATGACAATGGGAACGGAGTATTGTGATGACAAGTGCATGGAGCATTGTGATGACAAGGTCATGTAGCATTTTGCTGACAAATGCATGGAGCATTGTGATGACAAGCGTCATGGAGCATTGTGTTTACAGGGGTCATGTAGCTTTGGGATGGCAAAACATGGATCATTGTGATGACAAGGGTCATGGAAAATTTTGATGACAAGAGTCCCGGATCATTGTGTTGTCTGGTGTCATGGAGCGTTGTGATGACATTGGTCATGGAGCATTGTGATGCCAGGGGTCATCGAGCATTGTGATGAGAAGTTCATGGAGTATTGGGCTGACAATATTCATTGAGTATTGTTATGGCGGGTGTCAATGAGCATTGTGATGACAAGGGAATGGAGCATTGTGATGACAAAGTCCGGGGCATTGTGATGACAAGTCTCATGGAACATTCTTATGCAAAAGGGAATAGAGCATTTTGATTACAGGGGTCTGGGAGCATTGGGATGACAAGGGCATGGAGCATGGTGATGACAATGCCAGGAGCATTCTGATGACATGCGTCATGGATATTTCTGATGACAAGGGCATGGAGCATTGTGATTACAGGGGTTTTGGAGCATTGTGATGAAAAGTCCATGGATCATTGTGAGGAAAAGGCATGGAGCCTTGTCATGACAGGTTTCAAGGAGCATACTGATGACAAGTGTCAGGGAGCATTGTGATGACAAAGGTCATGGAGCATTGTGATGAGAAGACCATGGATAATTGTGATGAGGAGTGTCATGGGGCATTGTGATGACAAGTGTTATGGAACATTGTGATCACAAGGGTTTGGAGCATTGTGATGACAGACGTCATGGAGCATTTTGATTTCATTGTGATGACAATAGCATGAAGCATTATGATGATGGGCATGGTGCATTGTAATGACAGTGTTCATGGAGAATTGAGATGAAAAGAGGCATGGAGCCTTGTGATTACAGGGGTCGTGGAGCATTGTTAGGACAAGGGTCGTGGAGCCTTGTGATGACAATGCCATGGAATATTGTGATGGCAGGGGTCATGGAGCATTTTTATGAGAGGTGTAATGGAGCATTGTGATGACAAGGGCATTGATCATTTGTTTGAAAAGTTTCATGGATTATTGTGACGAGAGTGGTCATGGAGCATTGTGATGACAAGGTCACAGAATACGGTGATTCATGGGTCATGGAGGATTGTAATGACAAGGGCATGGACCATTGTGATGAGAAAGGCATTGAGCATTGTGATGACAAGCGTCATGTAGCTTTGTGATGACAAGGGCAAGGAGCAATGTGATGATAGGGTTCATGGAGCATTGTGATGACAATGACATGGAGCATTGTGATGCCAAGGGTCATGGAGCTTTGTGATGACAAAGGTCATGGAGCATTTTGATGCAAGAGCATTGTGCATTGTGATGAGAAGGGCAGGGAGCATTGTGATGACAGGGTCATGGAGCAATTTGATGAAAAGGGTCAGGAAACATTTTGATGACAGGGGTTATGGAACATTGTGATGTCAGTAGTCATGGAGCATTGTGATGATAAGGGCATGTAGCATTTTGATAACATGGGTCATGGAACATTGTGATGAAAGGGGTGAGGGAGTATTGTGATGACTAGTGATGGAACATTGTGATATCAGTGGTGAGAGAGCATTTAGATGAGAAGTGCATGGAGCATTGTGATGACAAGTTTTATGGAGCATTTTCATGACAAGTGCTTGGCATATTGTGATGACATGTGTCTTGGAGCATTGCGCTGACAAGCGCATGGAGCATTGTGATGACAAGGTCATGGAGCATTGGGCTGACAAAGGCATGCGGCATTGTGATGACAAGTGTTACAGAGCACTGTGATGACTAGGGAATGGACCATTCTGATGACAAAGGTCATAAAGCATTGTGATGACTGGATTCACGGAGCATTATGATGTGAGGGGTCATGGAGCATTGTGATTACAAGGGCATGGAGCATTGTGATGACAGGGGCATGGAGAATTGGTCTGACACGTTTCATGGATTATTGCTATGAGGGTGGGCATGGCACATTGTGATGAGAAGGCAATGGAGCATTCTGATGACATGCGTCATGGAGCTTTGTGATGACAATTGCATGGAGCGTTGTGATTACAGGATTCTTGGAGCATTTTGATGACAAGGGTCATCGAGGCTTGTGATGACAAGGCCGTGGAACATTTTGATGGAAGGGGTCATGGAGCATTGTTATGACAGGTGTATTGGAGCATTGTGATGTCAAGGGCACGGGACACTGTGATACATAGATCATGCAGGATTGTAATGACAAGTGTATGGAGCAATGTGATGAGAGGGTTCATGGAGCATTGTGATGACAATGGAACGGAGCATTGAGATGCCAAGGGTCATGGACCTTTGTGATGACAAAAGTCATGGAGCATTTTGATAACAAGGGCGTGGTGCATTGTGATGAGAAGGGCAGGGAGCATTGTGATGACAGGGTCATGGAGCAATTTGAATAAAAGGGTCATGGAATATTTTGATGACAGTGGTTATGGAACATTGTGATGTCAGGGCTCATGGAGCATTGTGATGATAATGGCATATAGCACTATGATGACAGTGGTCTTGGAACATTGTGATGACAGGGGTGAGCGAGTATTGTGATGACTAGTGATGGAACATTGTGATATATGTGGTGAGAGAGCATTTTGATGAGGAGTGCATGGAGCATTGTGATGACAAGTGTTATGGAATATTGTGAAGACAGGTGTCTGGGAGCATTGTGATGACATATGTCATTGCCCATTGTGATGACAATGGCATGGAGCATTGTGATACCAAGTGTCATGGAGGATTGTGATGACAAATGTAATGGAGCATTTTGATAACAAGGGCTTGGAACATTGAGATGACAAGGGTCATGGAGCATTGTGATGACAAGGGCATGGAGCATTCTGATGAAAATGTGCATGGAGCATTGAGATTACAGGGGTTTTGAAGCAATGTGATTACAAGGGCAAGGAGCATTGTGATGAGAAGGCAATGGAGCATTCTGATGACATGCGTCATGGAGCTTTGTGATGACAAGGACATGGAGCATTGTGATTACAGGGGTCTTGGAGCATTGTGATGAAAAGGGAATGGATCATTGTGATGAAAAATGTATGGAGACTTGTCATGACAGGGTTCAAGGAGCATACTGATGACAACTGTCAGGGAGCATTGTGATGACATATGTCATTGTCCATTGTGATGACAATGGCATGGAGCATTGTGAAACCAAGTGTCATGGAGGATTGTGATGACAAATGTAATGGAGCATTTTGATAACAAGGGCTTGGAACATTGAGATGACAAGGGTCATGGAGCATTGTGATGACAAGGGCATGGAGCATTCTGACGAAAATATGCATGGAGCATTGAGATTACAGGGGTTTGGAAGCCATGTGATTACAAGGGCATGGAGCATTGTGATGAGAAGGCAATGGAGCATTGTGTTGACATGCGTCATGGAGCTTTGTGATGACAAGGACATGGAGCATTGTGATTACAGGGGTCTTGGAGCATTGTGATGAAAAGGGAATGGATCATTGTGATGAAAAATGCATGGAGACTTGTCATGACATGGTTCAAGTTGCATACTGATGACAAATGTCAGGGAGCATTGTGATGACATATGTCATTGTCAAATGTGATGACAATGGCATGGAGCATTGTTATACCAACTGTCATGGAGGATTGTGATGACAAAGGTAAAGAAGCATTTTGATAACAAGGGCTTGGAACATTGAGATGACAGGGGTCATGGAGCATTGTGATGAAAAGGGCATGGAGCATTCTCCTGAAAAGGTGCATGGAGCATTGAGATTACAGGGATTTTGAAGCAATGTGATTAAAAGGGCATGGAGCATTGTGATGAGAAGGCAATGGAGCATTCTGATGACATGCGTCATGGAGCTTGGTGATGACAAGGACATGGAGCATTGTGATTAGAGGGGTCTTGGAGCATTGTGCTGAAAAGGGAATGGATCATTGTGATGAAAAATGCATGGAGCCTTGCCATGACAGGTTTCAACGTGCATACTGATGACAACTGTCAGGGAGCATTGTGATGATAAGTGTATTGAGCATTGTGATGACAAATATCATGGAGCATTGTGATGAGAAGACCATGGATAATTGTGATGACCAGCGTCATGGGGCATTGTGATGACAAGTGTTATGGAACATTGTGATCAGAAGGCTTTGGTGCATTGTGATGACAGAGGTCATTGAGCATTTTGATTTCATTGTGATGACAATAGATTGAAATATTATGGTGATGAGCACGGTGCATTGTGATGACAGTGTTCATGGAGCATTGAGATGAAAAGTGGCATGGAGCACTGTGATTACAGGGGTGTTGAAGCATTGTGATGACAAGGGCATGGAGCATTGTGATGAGAAGGCCATGGATAATTGTGCTGACATGCATCATGGAGCGTTGTGATGACAAGGGCATGGAGAATTGTGAATTACAGGAGTCATGGAATATTGTGATGACAGGCGTGTGGGAGTATTGTGATGACTAGTGATGGAAAATTGTGATATCAGTGGTGAGAAGGCATTTTGAGGAGAAGTTCATGGAGCATTGTGATGACAAGTTTTATGGAGCATTTTGATGACAAGGATGTGGAGCATTGTGATGACAAGTGCATGGTGCATTGTGATGACATGTGTTATGGAGCATTGTGCTGACACGCACATCGAGTATTGTGATGACAAGGGTCATGGAGCATTGTGCTGACAAAGGCATGCAGGTTTGTGATGCCAAGGGTCACAGAGCATTGTGATAAAAATTTCATGGAGCATTGTGGTGACAAAGGTCACAGAGCTTTGTGTTACGAGGTCATGGACCATTGTGATGACAAATGTCATGAAGCATTGTGATGACTGGAGTCACGGAGCATTGTGATAACAGGGGTCTTGGAGCATTGTGATGAAAAGGGAATGGATCATTGTGATGAAAAAGGCATGGAGCCTTGTCATGACAATGTTCAAGGAGCATACTGATGAGAAGTGTCAGCGAGCATTGTGATGCCAAGTGTATTGAGCATTGTGGTGACAAAGGTCATGGAGCATTGTGATGAGAAGACCTTGCATAATTGTGATGACGAGCGACATGGGGCATGTGATGACAAGTGTTATGGAACTTTGTGATCAGAAGGGTTTGGAGCATTGTGATGACAGAGGACATGGAGCATTTTGATTTCATTGTGATGACAATAGCATGAATCATTATGATGATGGGCATGGTGCATTGTGATGACAGTGTTCATGGAGCATTTAGATGAAAAGTGGCATGGAGAATTGTGATTACAGAAGTCTTGGAGCATTGTGATGACGAGGGTCATGTAGCCTTGTGATGACAAGGCCATGGAACATTGTGATGGCAGGGGTCATGGAGCATTGTTATGACTGGTGTAATGGAGCATTGTGATGACAAGGGCATGGAGCAATGTGATGAGAGATTTCATTGAGCCTTGTGATGACAATGGCATGGAGCATTGTGATGCCAAGTGTCATGGAGCTTTGTGATGACAAATGTCATGGGGCATTTTGATGACAAGGGCGTTGTGCATTGTGATGAGAAGGGCAGGGAGCATTGTGATCACAGGGTCACGGAGCAATTTGAATAAAATTGTCATGGAATATTTTGATGTCAGTGGTTATGGAACACTGTGATGTCAGGGGTCATGAAGCATTGTGATGAAATGGGTCATGGAGAATTTTGTGACAGGGGTTATGGAACATGGTGATGTCAGGGGTTATGGAGCATTGTGATGATAAGGGCATGTAGCACTATGATGACAGTGGTCATGGAACATTTTGATGACAGGTGTGAGCGAGTATTGTGATGACTAGTGTTGGAACATTGTGATATATGTGGTGAAAGAGCATTTTGATGAGAAGTGCATGGAGCACTGTGATGACAAGTTTTATGGAG
Source organism: Hyperoodon ampullatus (assembly GCF_949752795.1). Classification (NCBI taxonomy): domain Eukaryota; kingdom Metazoa; phylum Chordata; class Mammalia; order Artiodactyla; family Ziphiidae; genus Hyperoodon; species Hyperoodon ampullatus. Next base: position 146,017,622 of record NC_136913.1, on the reverse strand, counting down.
CATAGCGATGAAAAGGATGTGGAGCATTGTGATGAAAAGAGCATGGCACATTGTGATGACATGTGTCATAGAGCATTGTGCTGACAAGCGCATGGAGCATTTTGATGACAAGTGTCATGGAGCGTTGTGCTGACAAAGGCATGGAGCACTGTGATGACAAGGGACACAGAGCATTGTGATGAAAATTTCATGGAGCATTGTGGTGACAAAGATCACAGAGCCTTGTGTGACGAGGGCATGGACCATTGTGATGAGAAAGGTCATGAATCATTGTGATGACTGGAGTCACAGAGCATTGTGATGACAGGGGTCATGGAGCATTGTGATGACAAGGGCATGGAGCAATGTGATGACATGGGCATGGAACATTGGTCTGACAAGGTTCATGGATTATTGTGATGACAATGGGCATGGAGCATTGAGATGACAAGGGCATGGAGCATTGTGGTGACCAAGGTCACAGAGCCTTGTGTGACGAGGTCATGGACCATTGTGAGGAGAAAGGTCATGAAGCATTGTGATGACTGGAGTCACGGAGCATTGTGATGACAGGGGTGATGGAACGTTGGTCTGACATGTTTCATGGATTATTGTGACGACAAGCGCATGGAGCATTGTGATGACAGGGGCATGGAACGTTGGTCTGACATGTTTCAAGGATTATTGTGATGACAGTGGGCATGGCGCTTTGTGATGACAAGGGCATGGAACATTGTGATGACAAGGTGATGGAGTGTTGTGAAGACAGGTGTCAGGGAGCAGTGTGATGACATATGTCATTGTCCATTGTGATGACAATGGCATGGAGCACTGTGATACCAAGTGTCATGGAGGATTGTGATGACAAAGGTAATGGAGCATTTTGATGACAAGGGCTTGGAACATTGCGATGACAAGGGTCATGGAGCATTGTGATGACAAGGGCATGGAGCATTCTGATGAAAAGTTGCATGGAGCATTGAGATTACAGGGGTTTTGAAGCAATGTGATGACAAGTACATGGAGCACTGTGATTACAGGGGTCTGGGAGCATTCTGATGAAAAGGGAATGGATCATTGTGATGAAAAAGGCATGGAGCCTTGTCATTACAGGTTTCAAGGAACAAACTGATGACAACTGTCAGGGAGCATTGTGATGATAAGTGTATTGAGCATTGTGATGACAAAGACCATGGAGCATTGTGATGAGAAGACCATGGATAATTGTGGTGACCAGCGTAATGGGGCATTGTGATGACAAGTGTTATGGAACATTGTGATCAGAAGGGTTTGGTGCATTGTGATGACAGAGGTCATTGAGCATTTTGATTTCATTGTGATAACAATAGCATGAAATATTATGGTGATGGGCACGGTGCATTGTGATGACAGGGTTCATGGAGCATTGAGATGAAAAGGGGCATGGAGCATTTTGATTACAGGGGTGTTGGGGCATTGTGATGACAAGGGCATGGAGCATTGTGATGAGAAGGCCATGGAGCATTTTGATTACATGCGTCATGGAGCTTTGTGACGATAAGTGCATGGAAAATTGTGATTACAAGGGTCATGGAATATAGTGATGACAGGGGTGATGGAGTATTGTGATGACTAGTGATGGAACATTTTGATATCAGTGGTGAGAAGGCATTTTAAGGAGAAGTGCATGGAGCATTGTGATGACAAGGTTTATGGAGCATTTTGATGACAAGATTTATGGAGCATTGTGCTGACAAGCACATCGAGCATTGTGATGACAAGTGTCATGGAGCATTGTGCTTACAAAGGCATGGAGCTTTGTGATGACAAGGTTCACAGAGCATTGTGATAAATATTTCATGGAGCATTGTGGTGACAAAGGTCACAGAGCTTTGTGTGACCAGGTCATGGACCATTGTGATGACAAATGTCATGAAGCATTGTGATGTCTGGAGTCAGGGAGCATTGTGACAACATGCGTCTTGGAGCATTGTGATGAAAAGGGAATGGATCATTGTGATGAAAAAGGCATGGAACCTTGTCATGACAGGGTTCAAGGAGCATACTGATGACAACTGTCAGGGAGCATTGTGATGATATGTGTATTGAGCATTGTGATGACAATGATCATGGAGCATTGTGATGAGAAGACCATGGATAATTGTGATGACCAGCGTCATAGGGCATTGTGATGACAAGTGTTATGAAACATTGTGTTCAGAACGGTTTGGTGCATTGTGATGACAGAGGTCATTGAGCATTTTGATTTCATTGTGATGACAATAGCATGAAATATTATGGTGATGGGCACGGTGCATTGTGATGACAGGTTTCATGGAGCATTGAGATGAAAAGTGGCATGGAGCATTGTGATTACAGAGGTGTTGCAGCATTGTGATGAAAAGGGCATGGAGCATTGTGATGAGAAGGCCATGGAAAATTCTGATGACATGCGTCATGGAGCTTTGTGATGACAGGGGTGTTAGAGCATTGAGATGACAAGGGCATGGAACTTTGTGGTGACAAAGGTCACAGAGCCTTTTGTGACGAGGGCATGGACCATTGTGAGGACAAAGGTCATGAAGCATTTTGATGACTGGAGTCACGGAGCATTGTGATGACAGGGGTCATGGAGCATTGTGATAAAAAAGGCATGGAGCATTGTGATGACAAGGGCATGGAGCATTGTGATGACAGGTGCTTGGAACATTGTTATGACATGTTTCATGGATTATTGTGATGACAGTGGCATGTCACATTGAGATGACAAGGGCATGGAGCATTGTGGTGACAAAGGTCACAGAGCCTTGTGTGACGAGGGCATGGACCATTGTGAGGACAAATGTCATGAAGCATTGTGATGACTGGAGTCACGGAGCATTGTGATGACAGGGGTCATGGAGCATTTTGACGACAAGGGCATGGAGCATTTTGATGACAAGGGCATGGAATTTTGGTCTGACATGTTTCATGGATTATTGTGATGACAGTGCACATGGCACATTGTGATGACAAGGGCAGGGAACATTTGGATGACAAGGTCATGGAGTATTGTGAAGATAGGTGTCAGGGAGCATTGTGATTACATATGTCATTGTTCATTGTGATGAAAATGGCATGGCACATTGTGATACCAAGTGTCATGGAGGATTGTGATGACAAAGGTAATGGAGCGTTTTGACGACAAGGGCTTGGAACACTGCGATGACAAGGGTCATGGAGCATTGTGATGACAAGGGCATGGAACATTGTGATGACAAGCGCCATTGAGAATTTTGATGACAAGGTCGTGAAGCATTGTGATTAAAAGCACATGGAGCTTGCTATGACAGGGGTCATGGAGCATTGCGATGACAAGTGCATGGAGAATTGTGATGACAACATCATGTAACATTGTTATGAGAAGTGTCATGGAGCATTGTGATGGCAAGACCGTGGAACATTGTGATGAGAAAACCATGGATAATTGTGATAACGAGCGTCATGGAGCACTGTAATGACATGGACATGGAGCATTTTGATGACAAGTGTCATGGAGCATTGTGATGACAAGGGTCATGGAGGATACTGATGACAAGCTTGTGAAGTGTTGTGATGACAATGGCATGGAGCATTGTGATGAAAAGTGCATGGAGCCTTTTCATGACACGGTTCAATGAGCATTCTGACGAGAAATGACAGGGAGCATTGTGATGATAAGTGTATTGAGCACTGTGATGACAATGTTCATGGAGCATTGTCATGAGAAGTCCATGGATAATTGTGATGACAGGCATCAAAGTGTGTTGTGATGACAAGTGTTATGGAACATTGTGATCACAAGTGTTTGGAGCATTGTGATGACAGAGGTCATGGATCATTTTGATTTCAAGGAACATGGAGCATTTTGATGACAAGGGCTTGAAGCAATGTGATCCCAAGGTTCATGGAGGATTTTGATGACAATGGTAATGGAGAATTATGATGACAAGCGCATGGAGCATTGTGATGACAATGTCATGTAGGATTTTGCTGACAAAGCATGGAGCATTGTGATGACAAGGGTCACGGAGCAATGTGATGACAAGCGTCACATATCATTGTGATTACAGGGGCCATGGAACACTGGGATGACAAGGGCATGGATCAATGTGATGACAATGGTCATGGAGCATTTTGATGACAGTGTTCATGGAGCATTTTGATGACATGGGTCATGAAGCATTGTGATGAGAAGGTAATGGAACATTGGGCTCAAAATGTTCATGGAGTATTGTGATGAGAGGTGTCATAGAACATTGTGATGACAAGGGAATGGAGCATTGTGATGACATGGTGCTGGAGCATTGTGATGAGAAGACCATGGACCCTTGTGATGACAAGTCTCATGGAGCATTCTGATGAAAAGGGGCATAGAGCATTGTGATTACTGGGTTCTTGGAGCATTGTGATGAAAAGGGCATGGAGCATTGTGATGACAGGGGCATGGAGCATTGGTCTGACAATTTTCATGGATTATTGTGATGACAGTGGGCATGGTGCATTATTATGACAAGGGCATGGATCATTGTGATGACAATGTAATGGATTATTGTGAAGACCGGTGTCAGGGAGCATTGTGATGACATATGTCATTGTCCCTTGTGATGACAATGCCATGGAGCATTGTGATACCAAGTGTCATGGAGGATTGTGATGACAAAGGTAATGGAGCATTGTGATGACAAGGGCTTGGAGCATTGTGATGACAAGGGCATGGAGCATTGTGATGACAATGGCCATTGATAATTTTGATGACAATTTATGAAGCATTGGGATGACAACCACATGGAGCTGGCTATGACTGGGGTCATGGAGCATTGCGATGAAAAGTGCATAGAGAATTGTGATGACAAAGCATTTAACACTGTGAGGAGAAGTGTCATGGAGCATAGTGATTCCAAGGAAGTGGAGAACTGTGATCACCAAAGACATGGAGCATTGTGATGACCAGGGCATGCAGCATTGTGATGGCAAGACCGTGGAGCATTGTGATGAGAAGACCATGGATAATTGTGATGACGAGTGTCATGGAGCACTGTAATGACAAGGGGCATGGAGCATTGTGATGGCAGTTGTTATAGAGAATTCTGATGACAGCGGTCATGGAGCATTGTAATGACAATGGTCATGGAGCATTCTGATGACTAGCTTGTGGAGTATTGTGATGACAATGGCATGGAGCATTGTGATGAAAATGACATGGAGCATTGTGATGAAAAAGGCATGGAGCCTTTTCATGACAGGGTTCAAGAAGCATTCTGACGACAAGTGTTAGGGAGCATTGTGATGACAAGTGTATTGAGAATTGCGATGACAAAGGTCATGGAGTATTGTGATGACAAGGGCATGGAGCATTGTGATGACAGGGGCATGGAACATTGTTCTGACATGTTTCATGGATTATTGTGATGACAGTGGCATGTCACATTGAGATGACAAGGGCATGGAGCATTGTGGTGACAAAGGTCACAGAGCCTTGTGTGACGAGGGCATGGACCATTTTGAGGACAATTTTCATGAAGCATTGTGATGACTGGAGTCACGGAGCATTGTGATGACAGGGGTCATGGAGCATTTTGACGACAAGGGCATGGAGCATTTTGATGACAGGGGCATGAAACTTTGGTCTGACATGTTTCATGGATTATTGTGATGACAGTTGGCATGGCACATTTTGATGACAAGGGCAGGGAACATTGTGATGACAAGGTCATGGAGTATTGTGAAGATAGGTGTCAGGGAGCATTGTGATTACATATGTCATTGTTCATTGTGATGACAAAGGCATGGCACATTGTGATACCAAGTGTCATGGAGGATTGTGATGACAAAGGTAATGGAGCGTTTTGATGACAAGGGCTTGGAACATTGCGATGACAAGGGTCATGCAGAATTGTGATGACAAGGGCATGGAGCATTGTGATGACAAGCACCATTGAGAATTTTGATGACAAGGTCGTGAAGCATTGTGATGAAAAGCACATGGAGCTTGCTATGAAAGGGGTCATAGAGCATTGCGATGACAAGTGCATGGAGATTTGTGATGACAAGAAGATATATCATTTTGATGAGAAGTGTCAAGAAGCATTGTGATGACAAGGACGTGGAGAACTGTGATGAAAAGGTACATGGAGCATTGAGATGACCAGGGCATGGAGCATTGTGATGGTAAAACCGTGAAGCATTGTGATGAGAAGACCTTGGGTAATTGCGATGACGAGCATCATGGAGCACTGTACTGACAAGGGGCAAGGAGCATTGTGATGACAGGTGTCAGGGAACATTGTGATGACATGGGTCATGGAGCATTGTGATGACAAGGCCGTGGAACATTGTGATGGCAGGGGTCATGGAGCATTGTTATGACAGGTGCAACGGAGCATTGTGATGACAAGGGCATGGAGCACTGTGATGACAATGGCAGGGAGCATTGTGATTACAAGCGACATTGAGAATTTTTATAACAATGTCATGAAGCATTGTGTTGACAAGCATATGGAGCTTGCTATGACAGGGTTCAGGGAGAATTGCGATGACAAGTTCATGGAGAATTGTGATGACAAGAGCATGTAACATTGTGATGAGAAGTGTCATGGAACATTGTGAAGACAAAGAGGAGGAGAATTGTGATGACAAGGGACATGAAGCATTGTGATGACCAGGGCACGGAGCAATGTGATGGCAACACCGTCGAGTATTGTGATGAGAAGACCATGGATAATCGTGGTGACAAGCATCATGGAGCATTATGATGACAAGAGCCATGGAGCATTCTGACATAAGATATCACTTATAAAGGAAATGTAAACATGGGTACACATGAACTGAATTAGTAAAGAGAACAGAGTCTCACATGTAGAAAATATACTTATGCCTGCTTAAGGGGAAAGGAGAGGTGGGGAGATGCATAAAGCCAGAATTTGATATTAACACAGGTACCATTATATAATCCAAATACAGAATAGACAAGACCTACTCCTTCCTCAGTGAACGGGATTCAACACCCCTATTCTCCGCAGAGGAATATATCTGACTAGTAAGAATCTTAAAACCTATGTATTGATATGTCTCCGTAAGGGAATCAATTGTGTCTAGACTGGCGTAAACATGGCAGTGAAAATCAGGTGAAACCCATGATAAAAAGGAATTTAAAAACAAAACAAAAAAACAGGGAAATTCTTTACAATTCCTTCAGGGGCTCTGATGAAACCTAGAATGACCCTATATACGACAGCTGGATGTGGCATAAGCCTGGACACTTGGGACTGAGAGGATTGGTGAGATGCCGTGAGCAAATGCAGACCCTTTAAAGCAATAATGCTTGGCACCCATTCCTTGGGTCCCAACTCTCCAGGAAGAAGGGAATATTACTACAGCTATAACATGTACGGGAAACCTAGAGAAGGGATACTCTGTGAAGAAACGAAAGGTTTCTAAAACTCAACTAATAGTCCCTCTCCTGGTGCTCCGGTTTGACTTTCCAACTGCTTTACTATCAATGTCCCAACTTGGAGAGACAGCCCCGTTAACCTCCTGGATCGCACAGTTTGCCAATTTGGCAGAGGATGAAAGGGAAGAGGGACAACCAATGAGAGAGTAGCTGTTAGGCATTTGGACGGGCACATGTCACTCTAATTTCCTGGCAGGTATAAGAATTAACCAAAGTCTCAGCCACCCACCGGGAACCAGTATAGTTCCTGAACCAAAGTTTTGGACATGCCGTCATCTCACAAAAAACGAGTTGAAAAATGGAGCTCAGGGGCACAGCAATTCACAAACTGCAGAGTAATAAAGGACAACCATCGTCCAAAAATCAGCTGAGGGAAGGAAACGAGGCGGACTTGAAAGTGAGCGAGAATAGCAGGAAACAGATTTCAAGAGGTACATTGGAATCACCTTTAAAGCACAGGAAGAGGGGCACAACTTCGACAACGATGCACTTGGCCAAAAAGGGCGTATGCATTTTCTTCTGAATATATTCAGGAGAAAACGCATACGCCCTTTTTGGCCAAGCAAGCACATGGGCAATGAAAACCTGCACTATAAAGAAGTATCACTTCCCACCTCTAAAAAGGGATATACGCAAAATGTGTAAAATCCAGAAAGGCAAGAAAGGCCCTGGAGAACAGGGAGCCTAGTTATGCTGATGGGCAGGATGTAAATTGACAACTGCCTCTCTGGAGGAGTGCATTGCGTTCCCTAAAACAGGTAAACAACAGAGCTACAGAGCCAAGGGCACTTCCAGTCTAGGGAATATACCTTGGTAAAACTGAAAATCAATAAAACAGAGCAAACACAAAATTGAAGGCTGAACTGCTTACAAGACCCTCAACTTGGGTACACCTTAAATATCCCAGGAAAGACAAAAATGGTTCAAGAAATTGTGTTACTTACGTACAATTGAATACGCCTCAACCATGAAATCAATGTCATAAGATAAGTAGCAGCAAAATGAGTGGATTCAGGTACGATGATTCTAAGTGAAATAAGTCACAGAGAAGAAGAAACTTATCATAAGATATCACTTATGAAGGCCCTGTAAACATGGCTACACATGAACTGAGCTACAAATGAGAACAGAATCTCACATTTAGAAAACACTCTTATGCCTGCTTAAGGGGGAAGGGAGGTGGGGTGATGCATAAAACCAGAGTGTGATACTAGTACAAGTACCATTCCAAAAACCAACTATGGAAAAGACAAGACCAACACTTTCCTCAGTGAAAGGGACTCAAAACCCCATATTTCCTGCAGAGGAATATATCTGACTAGTAAGAATCTTAAAACCTCTGTACGTATATGTCTCCATAGGTGAATCAAGTGTGTCTAGACTGGCATAAACATGGCAGTGAGAATCAGCTCAAACACTCTATAAAAAGGAATTTGAAAAACAAAACAAAAAACCAGGGAAATTCTATACAATTCCTTCAGGGGCTCTGAAGAAACCTGGAATGACCCTATCTACAACGACAGCTAGATGTGGCATAAGGCTGGACACTTGGGACTGAGAGGATTGGTGAGATTTGGTGAGCAAATGCAGACCATATAAGCAATAATGCATGGCACACATTCCAAGGGTTACAACTCTCCAGGTTGAAGGGAATATTACTACAGCTAAAACATGTATGTGAAACCTAGAGAATGGACACATTGTGAATATGAAAGGTTTCTAAAACTCAACTAATAGTCCCTCTCCTGGTGCTCCGGTTTGACTTTCCAACTGTTTTTCTATCAATGTTCCAAATTGTAGAGACAGCCGCTTTAACCTCCTGGTTCGCACAGGTTGCCAATATGGCACAGGATGAAAGGGAAGAGGGAGAACCAATGAGAGAGTAGTTGTTAGGCATTTGGACGGGCACATGTCACTCTAATTTCCCTGCAGGTAGAAGAAGTAGCCAAAGTCTCAGCCATCCGTCAGGAACCAGTATAGTTCCTGAACCAAAGTTTTGGACCTGCCGTCAGCTCACAAAAAATGAGTTGAATAATGGAGCTCAGGGGCACAACAATTCACAAACTGGCAGAGTAATAAAGGACAACTATCTTCCAAAAATCCGTTGAGGGAAGGCAACGAGGTGGACTTGAATGTGAGCGAGAATAGCAGGAAACAGATTTCAAGAGGTACATAGGAATCACCTTTAAAGGACAGGAAGAGGGGCACAACTTCGACAATGATGCACTTGGCCAAAAAGGGCGTATGCATTTTCTCCTGAGTATATTCAGGAGAAAACGCATACGCCCTTTCTGGCCAAGCAAGCAAGCGGGCAATTAAAATCTGCACTACAAAGAAGTATCACTTCCCACCGGTAAAAAGGGATATCCGCAAAATGTTTAAAAACCAGAATGGCAAGAAAGGCCCTGGAGAACAGGGAGCCTAGTTATGCTGATGGGCAGGATGTAAATTGCCAACTGCCTCTCTGGAGGAGTGCATTGTGTTCCCTAAAACAAGTAATCAACAGAGCTACAGATCCAAGGGCACTTCCAGTCTAGGGAATATACCATGGGAAAACTGAAAATCAATAAGACAGAGCCACCCCAAAATTGAGGGCTGCACTGCTTACAAGAACCTCAACATGGATACACCTTAAATATCCCAGGAAACACAAAAATGGTTCAAGAAATTGTGTTACTTACATAAGATGGAATATCCCTCAGCCATGAAATCAATGTCATAAGGCCAGTAGCAGCAAAATGAGTGGATTCAGGTACGATGATTCTAAGTGAAATAAGTCACAGAGAAAAGAAAACTTATCATAAGATATCACTTATGAAGGTCCTGTAAACATGGCTACACATGAACTGAGTTAGGAAAGAGAACAGAGTCTAACATTTAGAAAACACTCTTATGCCTGCTTAAGGGTGAAGGATAGGTGGGGTGATGCATCAAACCAGAGTTTCATATTAGTACAGGTACCGTTCCAAAAACCAACTACGGAATAGACAAGACCTACACCTTCCTCTGTGAAAGGGACACAAAACCCACTATTTCCCTGCGAGGAATATATCTGACTAGTAAGAATATTAAAACCTATATATTGATATGTCTCCGTAAGGGAATCAAGTGTGTCTAGACTGGCATAAACATGGCAGTGAGAATCAGCTCAAACCCACTATAAAAAGGAATTTCGAAAACAAAACAAAAAAAAACAGGGAAATTCTTTACAATTCCTTCTGGGGCTCTGATGAAACCTGGAATGACCCTATATACAACGACAGCTGGATGTGGCATAAGGCTGTACACTTGAGACTGTGAGGATTGGTGAGATTTGGTGAGCAAATTCAGACCATTTAAAGCAATAATGTGTGGCACACATTCCAAGGTTCCCAACTCTCCAGGTTGAAGGGAATATTACTACAGCTATAACATGTACGGGAAACCTAGAGAATGGACACACTGTGAATACGAATGGTTTCTAAAACTCAACTAATATTCCCTCTCCTTGTGCTCCGGTTTGACTTTACAACTGCTTTACTATCAATCTCCCAACTTGGAGTGACAGCCCCTCAAACCTCCTGGTTCGCACACGTTGCCAATTTGGCAGAGGATGAAAAGGAAGAGGGAGAACCAATGAGAGAGTAGCTGTTAGGCATTTGGACGGTCACATGTCACTCTAATTTCCCGGCTGGAAGAAGAGTTAACCAAAGTCTCCGCCACCCGCCGGAAACCAGTAGAGGTCCAGAACCAAAATTGTGGACTTGCGGTCAGCTCACAAAAAACGAGTTGAAAAATGGAGCTCAGGGGCACAGAAATTCACAAATTGGCAGTGTAATAATGGACAACTATCGTCCAAAAATCTGTTGAGGGAAGGCAACGAGGCAGACTTGAATGTGAGCCAGAATAGTAGGAAACAGATTTCAAGAGGTACATTGGAATCACCTTTAAAGCACAGGAAGAGGGGCACAACTTCGACAGTGATGCACTGGGCTAAAAAAGGGCGTATGCGTTTTCTCCTGAATATATTCAGGAGAAAACGCATACGCCCTCTTTGGCCAAGCAAGCAAGCGGGCAATGCAAATCTGCACTACAAAGAAGTATCACTTCCCACAGGTCAAAAGGGAAATCGCAAAATGTGTAAAAACGAGAAAGTCAAGACCGGTGCTGGAGAACAGGGAGCCTAGTTTTGCTGAAGGGCATGATGTAAATTGCCAACTGCCTCTCTGGAGGAGTGCGTTGTGTGCCCTAAAACAAGGAAACAACAGAGCTACAGAGCCAAGGGCACTTCCAGTCTAGGGAAGTTACCTTGGGAAAACTGAAAATCAATAAGACAGAGCCACCCCAAAATTTAGGGCTGCACTGATTACAAGAACGTCAACTTGGGTACAAGTTAAATATCCCAGAAAAGACAAAAATGCTTCAAGAAACTGTGGTACTTACGTACGATTGAATATCCCTCAGCCATGAAATCAATGTCATAAGGGCAGTAGCAGCAAATGAGTGGATTCAGGTACAATGATTCTAAGTGAAATAAGTCACAGAGAAAAAGAAACTTATCAGAAATTATCACTTATGAAGGTCCTGTAAACATGGCTACACATGAAATGAGTTAGGAAAGACAACAGAACAATGAAACTTATCATAAGATATCAGTTATAGCGGGAATGTACACATGGCTACACATGAACTGAATTACAAACACAACAGAGTCACACATTTAGAAAACAAACTTCTGCCTGATTAAGGGGAAAGGCGAGGTGGGGTTATGCATAAATCCACAGTACTTAATTAGCACAGATATCGTTCCATAAACCAAGTATGTAATAGACAGCACCTACTCCCGCAAAATGAACTGGACACAACAACCCCTATTCATTGAAGAGGAATATATCTGACTAGTAAGTATTTTAAAACATATGTATTCTCATGTCTCCATAAATGCATCATGTGTGTGTATAATGACATGAACACAGCACTGAAATTCATCTAAACCCCCTTATAGAAATAAATTTCAAAAGCAAAATGCAAAAACAGCGAAACAGGGAGAAAGTCTTAAAAATTACGTTCAGGGCCTGTGATGCAACCTGGATTGACCACCTTTACATCCACAGCTGGATGAGACATAAGACTGGACACTTGGGTCTGACAAGATTGCTGAGGTTGTGTGAGCAAAAGAACACCACTTAGAGCAATACTGTGTGCTACCCATTCTAGTGGCCCCAACTCTCCATGTTTAAGGGAATCTTCCTACAGTTAAGACATGCTTGGGAAACCCAGTGGATGGTACACTGTGTAATCGGGAAAGTTTTCTAAAAGGTACCTCATTTTTCCTTTCCTCATGCTCGGCTTTGCCATTCCATTTGCATTACTAAAAATCTCCCCACTTGGAGTGTCAGCGCCTTTACCCTCCTGTTATGCACAGTTTTCAAATTGTGCAGAGGATGAACAGGAAGAGGAGAAACAAATGAGAGATTAGCTGTAGGTGTTTGGATGGGCACATGTCACTCTAGTTTCCCATCAGGAAGAAGAATTAAACACAGGCTCAGCCTGCAACCCCGGGACCAGACTAGGGCCTAAAGCCCTCCTGCGGTATTGCAGCCAGCTCACAAATAAGCAAGTTGAAAAATGGAAATCAGGGGCACAGCAATTCACAAACTTGCAGAGTTATAAAGGACAACTATCATCCAGAAATATATTGAGGTAAGGCAGTGAAGAGGATTTGAATGCAAGGCAGAATTGAAGGAAACAGATTTCAAGAGGTAGATTGGAGTCGTCTTTAAAGCACATGAAAAGCGACAGAACTTCGACAATGTTGCCCTTGGCCGAAAAGGGAGTATGTGTATTTTCTTGAATATATTCGGGAAAAAAATGCATACGCCCTTTTTGGCCAAGCAAGCCATCAGGCATTGCAAATCCACCCTACATAGAAGTGTCACTTACCTCCGGTCAAAAGGGCTATCCACAAATAGTGTAAAAACCACAAATACAGGACAGGCCATGGAGAAAAGGGAGCCTGGTTACGCCGATGGACAGGATGTAAATGGCCAACAGCCTCTCTGGAGAACTGTATGTTGTTTTCTAAAACAGAGCTACAGAGCATAGCACACTTCCACTCATGGGCGTGTATTTTGGGAAAATTAAAAATCCACAACACACAGCCAGCCCAAAGTTTAGGGCTGCTCTGTTTACAAGAACCTCGACTTTGGTACACTTTAAATATCCCAGGAAAGGGAAAATAAAGGATAAAGATGTTGTGGTACTTATATACAATGGAATGTCACTCAGACATAAAATCAATGTCATAAGGCCAATAGCAGCATAATGAGTTGGTTTAGGTATGATGATGCTAAGGGAAATGAGCCACAAAGAAAAAGAAACTTATTGTAATATATCACTTATAGAGGGAATGTAAACATGGACACACATGAACTGAATTTCAAAAGAGAACAGAGTTACACATTTAGAAAACACACTTATGCCTCCTTAAGGGGAATGGTGACGTGGGGTGATGTGTAAAAGCAGAGTTTGAAATTAGCACAGATACCATTCCATATACCAAATATGTAATAGACAAGACCTACTCCTTTCTAAATGAACTGGAAACAAAACACCCTATTCACTGAAGAGGAATATATCTGACTGGTAATAATCTTGAAACCTATGTATTTATATGTCTCCATAATGGAATCAAGTGTATGTAGATTGGCATAATCACAGATCAATGGAACAGGACAGAAAGTGCAGAGATAAACCTACATACCTATGGCTATCTCATTTATGACAAAGGAGCTAAGGATATACAATGGAGAAAAGACAGTCTCTTCAGTAATTGGTGCTGGGAAAACTGGACCCCTACACATAAAAGAATGAAATTAGAACACTCCATAACACCATACACAAAAATAAACTCTAAATTGATTAGAGATCTAAATATAAGACCAGAGACTATAAAACACTTAGAGGAAACCATAGGCAGAACACTCTATGACATAAATCACAGCAAGATCCTTTTTGACCCACCTCCTAGAGAAATGGAAATAAAAACAGAAATCAACAAATGGGACCTAATGAAACTTAAAAGCTTTTACACAGTACAAGAAAACATAAACAAGATGCAAAAACAACCCTCAGAATGGGAGAAAATATTTTCAAATGAAGCAATTGATAAAGGATTAATCTCCAAACTTTACAAGCACCTCATGTAGCTCAATATCACAAAAACAAACAACCCAATCCAAAAACGGGCAGAAGACCTAAATAGACATTTCTCCAAAGAAGATATACAGATTACCAAGAAACACATGAAAGGATGCTGAACATCACTAATCATTAGAGAAATGCAAATCAAAACTACCGTGAGGTATCACCTCAGAGCAGTCAGAGTGGCAATCATCAAAAAAATCTACAAAACAATAAATGATGGAGAGGCCTTTATTGGAGAAAAGGGAACACACTTGCACTGTGGGTGGGAATGTAAATTGATATGGGCACTAGGGAGAACAGTACGGAGGTTCCTTTAAATAACTAACAATAGAAGTACCATGCAACACAACGATCCAACTACTGGGCATTTACCTTGTGAAAACCATAATTCAAAAAGAGTTATGTACAAAAATATTCATTGAAGCTCTATTTACAATAGCCAGGACATGGAAGCAACCTAAGTGTCCATCGACAGATGAATGGATAAAGAAGATCTGGCACATATATACAATAGAATATTACTCAGCCATAAAAAGAAGCAAAACTGAGTTATTTGTACTGAGGTGGATGGATTAGAATCTGTCCTACACAGTGAAATAAGTCAGAAAGGGAAAAACAAATACTGTATGTTAACAGAGATATACGGAATCTAGTGAAGAAAAAAAATGATTATGAAGAACCAAGTTGCAGGACAGGATTAAGGACACAGAAGTAGAGAAAGGACTTGAGGACACCGGAAAGGGTATGGGTAAGCTGGGACGAAGTGAGAGAGTGGCATGGACATAAATACATTTCCACATGTAACACCGATAGGTACTGGGAAGCAGCCACATAGAACAGGGAGATCAGCTCGGTGCTTTGTGTCCACATAAAGAGGTGGGATATGGAGTGTGGGAGGGAGATGCAAGAGGGAGGGGATCTGGTGATATTTGTATATGTATAGCTGATTCACTTTGTTATACAACAGAAACTAACACTCCATTGTAAAGCAATTATACTCCAATAAACCAATAAAAGGAAAAAAAAAAAAAAAAAAAGAAAGCCCAGGGATAAACCTACACACCTATGGTCAACTAATCTATGACAAAGGAGGCAAGACTATACAATGGAGATAAGACAGTCTCTTCAATCAGTGGTGCGGGGAAATATGGACAGCTACATGTAAAAAATGAAATTAGAACACTCCCCAACACCATACATAAAAATATATTCAAAATGGATTAGAGACCTTAATGTAAGACCGGACAGTATAAAACTCTGAGAGGAAAACTTACGAAGAATACTCTGACGTAAATCACAGCAAGATCTTTTTTGATCCACCTCCTATTGTAATGAAATAAAAAATAGAAGCTAAACAGATGGGACCTAATGAAACGTAAAAGATTTTGCAAAGCAAAGGAAACTACAAACAAGACGAAAAGACAACCCTCAGAATGGCAGAATATATTTGCAAACGAATCAATGGAGAAATGATTAATCTCCAATATATATAAACAGCTCATGCAGGTCAACATTAATAAGACAAAAAACCCAATACAAAAATGGAAGAATATCTAAATAGACATTTCTTCCAAGAAGACATAGAGATGGCCAAGACGCACTTGAAAATCTGCTCAACATCACTAATTATTAGAGAAATGGAAATCAAAACTACAATGAGGTATCACGTCACACCTGTTAGAATGGGCATCATCAGAAAATCTACAAACAACAAATGCTGGAGAGGGTGTGGAGAAAAGGAACCTTCTTCCACTATTTTTGGGAATGTAAATCGATACAGTCTCTATGGAGAACAGAATGGAGGTTCCTTAAAAAACTATAAATAGAATTACCATATAATCCAGCAATCCCACTACTGGGCATATACCCAAAGAAAAGCATAAATCAAAAAGACACATTCACCACAATGTTCATTGCAGCACTATTTACAATAGCCAGGTAATGAAAGCAACCTAAGTGCCCACAGACAGACGAATGGATAAAGATGTTGTACATATATACAATGGAATATTACTCAGCCATACATAGGAATGAAATTGGGTCATTTGTATAGACCTTGATGGATCTAGAGACTGTCATACAGAGTGAAGTAAGTCAGAAAGAGAAAAACAAATATTGTATATTAATGCATATATGTGGAACCCAGACAATTGGTACAGATGAACCGGTTTGCAGGGCAGAGATAGAGACACAGATGTAGAGAACAAACATATGGACACCAAGAGGGGAACGCAATGTGAGGGTGGTGGTGGGATGAATTGGGAGACTGGGATTCACATGTGCACACTTATATGTATAAAATAGATATCCAATAAGAACCTGCTGTATAAAAGAAATAAATAAATTTTAAAAAATTAAAAATAAATAAATAACATTTAATAAAATAAAATAGAAAAAAAGTTTTTCCCTTCATATAGACGTCTTTATATTAATGCATTATTTCCATGTTTATATCTCTAAATTAAGAAAAAGAGGAATAAATAAAACCTACCTTGAACCAAAAAGAAAAAAAGGAAAAAAAAATACAGAACCCACCAGTTATACAGAGGAAAATCGTATAAGGGCACTTGCTCCAGTGGTAAAAAATTCTTAAGTTGTTCAGAAGTGGGAAATCATGTCCCATGCAGTCAGCAGCGGTCCACCCCACAAGGAGCATCCTCATTGAAAAGCTGGGGGACTATGTCGAGGCGTCTGTGAGTAAATGTGAGCTGAGCCCCAGTCCTGCTGCAGCTGAAATCTTCCCACCCTTTCCAGGTAAAACACCTGAATATGTACAAGAACTTGCAAGCCTAGAGGAAGGGCTGTGGAGCCACACCAGCGACAGCATGCAGGCCGACGTGGTGCCTGCAGTACAGCCAGGATGGTCCTAGCACCAGATGCCCTTCTGGAAGCTTTCCATTTCCCTGCCTGAGATACCCTCCTGCCACGGCCCCCACTGCTTTTTTACTTCCTCACCTCTGCCTGGGGAGAAATTCCAGCGGCAGGTATGGGTGACACATCCTCTTCTTTAGCAAGTGGCAGCCTGGCAACTCCTGCAGAAAGTCCAGCAGAGCCCCACTCACACTGGACCACCCAGAAAGCCATGGCCCCTCACTCCCTCCCACCACCCAAGCCCCGACACTGCTGATGGGGCAGAGAATGTGGCGTCAGGCACAGCTACAGGTGCTCTTGCTGACTGGAGAGGTGTTTATATTGACCTCAACCCAGGCACACCTGGGGAGGGCTGGCAGGCGGTGTCAGGCTCCCCAAATCAGCCAATCCTCACCCCTCTGGGGCTCACAGTTGCAGAAAATGAGCCTTGCTAAACGGGCCAGGCCCAAGGAACAGGTGTGGGCTCTTGAGAGTCAGGATAGACAAGGGGCTGCAGCTGTGGCTTGTTTTCTTATCATTTTATGTGGTCCATGAGTGGAAAACAACTTCAAGAAGACCCTATCCTAACGAGAGGAACCCAGGAGTCAGGGAGAGGAGTGATGGTGGGTGGAGACAGAGGCCTGTTGCCCTGGCTGCAGTGGAAGTGTCTGGAAGACAAGGCAGAGAGAGGCCACAGAGAGTGATACCTAGGGTCACAGACCTGTCAGAGCTGCTGCGTGTTATTTCAAGTCCTGCTCTGAGGTGTTCTGTGTCAACTGTGAGCGACAGTTGAGCTGGGGGTTCTCTGCAAGGTGGGCTTAGTGCACGGTTCCTGTGTGTGCAGCCCTGCTGGGGTACATGCCCAGGGGAGCTCCGTATCCTGGTAAGGACCTGACTATGAGAGACCCATGGGCTGCTGGGTAGCTGCACAGGTGAGCTCCATACCATGGGAGGGACTTGACCACGAGAGCCCCGTGGGCTGTGCGGTGGGATGTGCAGCCCAGGTGAGCTCCATATCCTGGGATTGGCCTGACCACGAGAGCCCAATGGGCTGCTGGAGACCTGGTAAAGGATATCAGGACAGTCAGTGAAGCCACCGAGGATATACATCAAGTAGCTCCTATTTCCTACACACTGCTGGTCATTCTAACATCCACCAGGCCATGGCATTCTGTATTAGATTTCAATGATGACTTCTTCTGTATTCCATTCATCTCAGAGTCACAAGAATTTTTGGCTTGTGAGTGGCAGGACACAACATGCAACAAAAGCAATAATGTTGGGCCGTCCTTCCCCAATGGTTCAAAAATCCCCACACAATCATTGGGGAAATGTCCTCTAAAGACCTAAAAGTTCTACCTCTGTAAAAGGGAACCCTCCTTCAATATGCAGATGGCATTCTGATCGCCAGGCCTACTAAAGACGCCCCTGAAGTACCTAGCCAAGGAAGGATAGAAGGTGTCCAAGAAAAAGGCTCAAATATCCCAGGGTAAGGCGACATGCCTGGGCTTCATTCTCACAGATATTTGGAGAAACGCATCCCAGGATAGGGAAGAAGCCATTTGCAGCCTTACCTCTTCTAAAACTAGAAGACAGCTTAGGGGTTCCTGGGGAGGCCAAGATTTTCTGCATCTGGATCCCTAACTACAGTCTAATAGATGGGCCTCTACATGAAACACTGACACGAAATGATGATGATTCTTTTGAATAGAATCCAGAAGCAGCCTTTCAAGAATGGAAAGAGCAGTCAATTCAGGCCCTTGCCCAGGAACTCCCTAATTTAGCTAAACCCTTTGACCTTTACATACCCGGTCAAAGGTTAATCACCCTTGGAGCCTTAGTGCAAATACTGGGACCACTTTAAATGGAGCAACAGAAGAATGCACTTCAGGTATGATAAACTATTGTCACCAAGGGCTTTACCCCCCACCCCATCAGGCCAGGATACTGGGGTACCTAAAAAGCTGGAAATCAGCAGCCTGCAAGGCCAGCTCATACTAAGGGAAAAGGACCCCACGTGGTGATCCTAACCACCCATCATGCCCTGAAGTTGCAGGGGTCGCGCAGCGGACACACTGACCTAGAGTGAGGAGGACCTCCAACTCCAACCTCCAGAGAGACAAACGGGGGCAATGGGCCCCCAAGATGACTCGTGTGACCATCACTTGACCTGGAGTTTCTCTCAGAAAACAAGTCTGTGCCCCGAAAGAACAGACTACTGCTTGCAGGACTTACTGCACCAAGACGGGAGCTAAAAATCTTGGCGGAGGAAACGTATATCACGACTTCACCATAGAAAACCCTACAGACACCGCGGTGATGGTGGACAATATGACCGGCTGGACTGCTGGCTACTTCAAAAGGCAGTTGACTCAGTGGACGTCATGGTCCTGGATCACCACCGAACTTGGACTGTCTCAGAGTTGTGTGGGCAGGGCTCTGACACATGGTGCTGTTTGTACATTAATTCAGGGACCTAATTAAAGAAAACACAGACTACTGGTCAGAGCATCTAGCCTGGCAAAAACCGTCAGCCTAAGGTCGCCGAACAAATGTGTGGTGGGCTGAAACCTGCCACGGCAGCATCTCTGTGCATCTCTTTCCTGGACCCTTAAAGGTCAATTGAATCTATAACACTTCCAATGCTGCTGCTCAGGTGGAAGACCAGTGAGGCAGGAGTCCTGGGGACAATCAACCTCACCTGGAGGCTGCTGGGGAGAAGTTTTTCCCCTTCCCCCGTGTATGAGGGCTCCCACCTCAGCATAAAGCAGTTACAAAAGAGGGGTCTGCACCCTCAGCACCCCAATAATGAGGAAAGGGACAAATAGCAGAGGAGGTGTTCGTCTCCGGCAACGTTCATTAAAAATTCCTGGGAGATAAAAAGAGAATCTGGGCAATAAAATAAAGTCTAACCTGTTTTTCCTTTGTGCTTTGTCTAATTTCACGTGCTCCTAGGGTTCCGCATGCAGAGGTCTCACACCCGGCACTTCAGACCCGATTTCCTAGTGCAGAATGGCTGGGTCGACACCTCAGCTAGCGGGGTCCCATGCAGACTCTGCGACATAGAGCCTGAGCTGCAGCCAACCCAGCCTTCGAGAGCTCCATCCCCTCCCTCCTGCTGATGCTGCCGGGATCCCTACACAGCAGCCCAGCCCACAGCACACGGGGGAGTGCACGCTCCCACCTCTCCATTCTGTTTTCAAAATATAAAGTTTCCTTTGCTTCTGAACCAAACTCAGTCTTGATCTGTTGGCTCCAATGACACTGGGCACGGGGACTCCTGTTGGGGTCCACTCTGGAGGATCAGTAACAGAAATTTAGAACATTGTAACTTCAATGAACAGATGTGTGAGCCAAACTGTAGTCAACCTAGAGCAGTGTATAAGGCTCGGGTAAAATAAGATGTTTCTAAGACTTACATTTAATATTTCCATCACTTTATTATAAGCAAGTTCAGTGAAGACGTCTGTCTTATTTGTCAGGTCAACATTAGAGAAATGAAGTGATTTATTCCCAAGGATGTACATCGAATACTCTTGGCTGAAGCTTCAATCTTGTTTTGAATGCTTTTCCATTGAAAATGATACCTCTCTTTCAGATTCCCCATTTCTGAGAAGTATAAAATCTTATAATTTATTATTACCAAAGGGGAAATGTAGGAGAAGGGATAAGTTAACAGTTTGGGATTAAAACATACACACTGCTATGTATAAAACAGATCATCAACAAGGAACTATTGTATAGCACAGGGAACTACACTGAATATTTTGCAATAACCTATAAGGGGAAATAATCAGAAAAAGAATAGACATTTTTATTGACATCATCTCTCAATGACAGATAAAATGTAACCTAAGCAAGGCCGATGGTGAGCACTTCTGACTCTGAAGATTTCAATCATCTAAAGTTTGGACTCTGCCTATTTCCCAAGGCCCTTAATGGACATATGTGTAGCCGTAGCTTAAAAATTCCCCAGTTTGGTGTTCGGGGAGGCACTGATTTGGAAAAATCCCTGGTGTTCTCCATACATGCAGGGGACCATTCCTACGGCTCAAACATGTCTGTCACACCTAGAGGATGGTACACCGTTTGATCAGAATCAGTTTGGAAAAGGCACCTCATCTCCTCATCGCCTGGTGCTCGGGTTCACTCCTTCAGCATCTTTCCTAACAATCTCCTCACTTGGGGATATCAGCACCGTCAACATCTTGTTGCACACAGTTTGGAATTTGTCCAGAGGATGAAGCGGAAGGATGAGAAAAATTTAGAGACAAGTCCTAGGTGTTTGGACAGGCACATGCCACTCTAATTTCCAATACGGAAGACAAATTCATCAAAGGCTAGAATTGCCCATGGAAACAGAATAGGACTAGACGAAATCCCACTGTTTTGTGTCCAGTTTCCAAAAACACAAGTTGAAAAATGGAAATCAGGGGCACTAAAATTCATGAAACTGCAGAGTTGAAAATATCTATCATCAAAAAATGTCTTGAGGTAAGTCACAGAAAAGGACTTGTAAGCAAGGGAGAGTGGCAGGAAACAGATTTGTAGAGGTAAAAAGGACTCCCCATTAAAGCACAAGAAAAGTGGCTGAACATCGCCAATGATGCAGTTGGCCAAAAAGGGCGTATGCATTTTTTCTGAATATATACAAGTAAAGGCCATACACACATTTTATCCAACCAAAGAGGTGGGCACTGGAAATCAATAGTACAAAATGTATCACTACACATCAGTCAGAAGGGCCATCCACATAAAATGTAAGCACCCGAAATGCAGGACAGGGTGAGGAGAAAAGGGAGCCCTGTGAGGCTGATAGTGGAAATGTAATTTGACAAGGGCCACTCTGGAGAAGTGTATTGTGTTTGCTAAAACATCTAAAAAATGAGCTACAGAGCATAGGGCACTTGCACTCATGGGCGTATACCTTGGGAAAAACAAAAATCGACAGAAAACAGGCACCCCAACGTTTACCACCTCTCTGTTAAAAGGGGCCTCAACTTGGATATAACCTAAATGTCCCTGGAAGGATAAAATGGATAAAAGAGATGGGGTACTTATTTAGAGTGGAATATTACTCATCCAGAAATAAGGCCTGTTGTAACAAGTCTGGAGGAGTTACATATGATCATACTAAGTGACGTATGTCAGAAAGAAAAAGACACATATCATAAGATGTCACTTAAAGGTGGAATCAAAAATGGCTACACATGAAATAAATTACAAAACAGAAACATAGTCAAATATGTAGAAAATAGACATAAGGCTGCTAAATGGGAAAGGTGAGGAAGGGTGAGGTATTATCCAGGAGGTTGAAATTAGCAAAGATACCATTTCAAGTACCATATTGAATAACTGACAAGGCTTACACGGTACCTCAAAGAACTGCACTCAGCCCACTCAAGTCACTGGAAAATAATACATATGAATGGTAAGCATCTGAAAAAGAATTTATTGTTGTCTCACAGTACATGAATCAAGTGGATGTACAGCAGCAAAAAACAGAGCTTTGAAAATCAGCTGCAACCAAGATAAAAAATAAATTTAAAAATATTTAGAAAACAGTGAGACAGACAAAATTTCTTACAACTTTTGTTGAAGGGCTATGATGTAACATGGATTGAACACAGGTAGACACACAGCAGGATGATATATAAGTCTGGAAGCTATGCACGCTAAGAGATGTTAGAGAGGCTGGGTGAGGAAATGCAGACCTTTAAAAGAAATACTGCCTGATTCCCATTCCATGGGTCCCAAATCTGCAGGTTCAAGGGAATCTTCTGACAGCAAAAACATGCCTGGGAGACCGAAACAAATGTACACTGTGTGATCAGGAAAGGGGTCTAAAATGCACCTCATTTTTGATCTCCTGGTGCTGGGGTTCGCCATTCCAGCCAAATGACTAACAATCTCCCCACTTGGAGAATCAGCACCTTTAACCTCCTGTTTCACACAGTTTGCAATTTGTGCAGAGGATAAACGGGAAGAGGGGGAACCATTGAGAGACTAGCTGTAGGAGTTTTGACAGGCACATGTCACTCTAATTTCCCATTAGGAAGAAAAATTAACCAAAGGCTCAGCCTGCCTCCCCAGAACCAGAATAGGGCTGGAAGCAATACAATGGTTTGGAGGCCAGCTCACAAAAAAAGCGAGTTGCAAAATGGAGCTCAGGAGCAGACAATTCAAAGACCTGCAAAGATAAAAATGAAAACCAACGTCCAAAAATATATTCAGGTAAGGCAATGAAGAGGATCTGAATGAGAGGCAGAATTGCAGGAAACAGATTTCAAAAGGTAGATTGGACTCACATTTAAAGCATATGAAAAGCAGCAGAATTTCTAAAATGATGTAGTTGGGCCAAAGGGTGTATGCGTTTTTTTCATGAATAACTTCAGGAGAAAAACACATAAAGATTTTTTTGCCAACCAAGCAAGCGGGAAATGCAAATCTGCACAACAAAGAAGTCTCAATTTCCACTGCTCAGAAAGGCCATCCAAAAAATGTTTACAAACCAGAAAAGCAGGAGAGGCCATGGAGAACAGGGAGCTAGTCACGCTGATGGGTGGGATATAAATATCCAAGAGCCACTCAGAAGAAGTGTATGCTGTTTCCTAAAACATCTAAAATACAAAGCTACCGAGCATAGGACACTTCCACTCATGGGCATATAAGGTGGGAAGACTAAATATCAACAAGACACAGGCACCCCAAAGTTTAGGGCTGCTCTGCATACAAGAAGCTCAACTTCAGTACAACTTAAATATTCCAGGAAAGAGAAAATTGCGTAAAGAACTTGTGGTAATTTTGTACAATGGAATATCACTCAGACATGAAATCAATGTCATAAGGCCAGTAGCAGCAAAATGAGTGGATTTAGGTACGATGATTCTAAGTGAAATAAGTCACACAGAAAAAGAAACTTATCATAAGATATCACTTATGAAGGTCCTGTAAACATGGCTACACATGAACTGAGGAAAGAGAACAGAGTCTCACATTGAGAAAACACTCTTTTGCCTGCTTAAGGGGGAAGGAGAGGTGGGGTGATGCATAAAACCAGAGATTGATATTAGCACATGTAGCATTCCATGAAGCAAATACAGAATAGACAAAACCTACACCTTCCTCAGTGAACGGGACTCAAAACCCCAATTCCCAGAACAGGAATATATCTGACTAGTAAGAATCTTAAAACCTATATATTGATATGTCTCCATAAGGGAATCAAGTGTGTCTAGACCGGCATAAACATGTCGGTGAAAATCAGCTCAACCCCATTATTAAAATGAATTTCAAAAACAAACAAACAAAAAAAAACAGCGAAATTCTTACACAGTTCCTTCAGGGGTTCTGATGAAACCTGGAATGACCCTATCTGCAAAGACTGCTAGATGAGACATAAGGCTGGACACTTGGGGCTGAGAGGACTGGTGAGATTGGGTGAGAAAATGCAGACCCTTTAAAGCTGTTATGCATGCCACCCATTCCATGGGTCCCAACTCTCCAGGTAGAAGGGAATATCAATACAGTTATAACATGTATGGGAAACCTAGAGAATGGACACCCTGTGATGGCAAAAGATTTCTAAAAGGCTCCTAATTTTTTTCCTCTCCTTGTGTTCCAGTTTGGCATTCCAACTGCTTTACTATCAATCTCCCAACTTGGAGAGTCAGCCCCTATAAGCTCCTGCTTCGCACAGTTTGCAAATTGTGCAGTGGATGAAAGGGAAGAGGGAGAACCAATCAGAGAGTAGCTGTAGGCATTTGGACGGACACATGTCACTCTAATTTCCCCTGTGGAAGGAAGATTTAACCAAAGCGTCAGCCTGCACCCCTGGAACCAGTATAGGTCCTGTAGCAAAATTGTGGATTTGTGGTCAGCTCACAAAAACACGAGTTGAAAATTGGAGATCAGGGGCACAGCAATTCACAAACCTGCAGAGTTATAAAGGACAACTCACTTCCAAAAATCTGTTGAGGGAAGGCAACGAAGCAGATTGAAAATGAGGCAGAATTGCACAAAACATATTTCAACTGGTAAATTGGAAACACCTTTAAAGCACAGGAAAAGCGTAACAACTTCGACAATGATGCACTTGGCCAAAAAGAGCGTATGCATTTTCTGCTGAATATATTCAGGAGAAAACACATACGCTCTTTTTGGCCAATCAAGTAAGTGCACAATGCAAATCCGCACTACAAAGAATTGTCAATTCCGACCGGTCAAAAGGGACTTCCGAAAATCTGTAAAAACCAGAAAAGAAAGACAGAGATGACAAGGGCATGAAGCAATGTGATCCCAAGGGTCATGGAGGATTGTGATGACAAGGTCATGTAGCATTTTGCTGAAAAATGCATGGAGCATTGTGATGACAAGGGTCATGGAGCACTGTGATGACAAGTGTCACGGAGCATTGTGATTACAGGGGTCATGGAGCATTGGGATGACAAGGGCATGGATCATTGTGATGACAAGGATTATGGAGAATTTTAATGACAAGAGTCCCGGATCATTGTGTTGTCAAAGGTCATGGAGCGTTGTGATGACAGTGGTCTTGGAGCATTGCGATGACAAGGGTTCTGGAGAAGTGAGATGAGAAATTCATGGAGCTTTGGGCTGAAAATGTTCATGGAGTATTGTGATGACAGGGGTCATGGAGCATTGTGATGACATGGGCATGGAACATTCTGCTGAGAAAAACATGGAGCATTCTGATGACATGCATCATGGAGCTTTGTGATGAAAAGGGCATGGAGCATTGTGATTACAGTGGTCTAGGAGCACTGTGAAGAAAAGGGCATGGATCATTGTTATGAAAAAGGCATGGAGCATTGTCATGACAGGGTTCAAGGAGCATATTGATGACAAGTGTCAGGGAGCATAGTGATGACAAGGGTATTGAGAATTGTGATGACAAAGTTCATGGAGCATTTTGATGAGAAGACAATGGATAATTGTGAAGACGAGCGTCATGGGGAGTTGTGATGACAAGTGTTATGGAACATTGTGATAACAAGAGTTTGCAGCATTGTGATGACAGAGAACATGGAGCATTATGATTTCATTGTGATGTCAATAGCATGAAGCATTATGATGATGGGCAGGGTGCATTGTGAGGACAGTGTTCATGGACCATTGAGATGAATAGGGCATGGAGCCTTGTGATAACAGGTGTCTTGGAGCATTGTGATGAGAAGGGCATGCAGCATTGTGATGAGAAGGCCATGGAGCATTCTGATGACATGCGTCATGGAGCTTTGTGATTACAAGGGCATGCAGCATTGTGATTTCAGGGGTCTTGGAGCATGGTGATGAAAGGGGCATGGATCATTGTGAAGGAAAATGCATGGAGCCATGTCATGACAGGGTTCAAGGAGCATACTGACGACAAGTGTCAGGGAGCATTGTGATGACAAAGTTCATGGAGCATCGTGATATGAAAACCATGGATAATTGTGATGACGAGCGTCATGGGGCGTTGTGATGACAAGTGTTATGGAACATTGGGATCACAAGGGTTTGGAGCATTGTGATGACAGGGTTCATGGAGCATTGAGATGAAAAGGGGCATGGAGCATTGTGATTAAAGTGGTCTAGGAGCATTGTGATGACAAGGGCATGGACCATTGTGATGAGAATGCAATGGAGCATTCTGATGACATGCGTCATGCAGCTTTGTGATGACAAGGGCATATAGCATTGTGATGACAGTGGCATGGATCATTGGACTTACAAGTTTCATGAATTATTGTGATGACAGTGGGCATGGTGCATTGTGATGACAAGGGCATGGAGCACTGTGATGACAAGGTCATGGAATACTGTGAAGACAGGTGACAGGGAGAATTGTGATGACATATGTCATGGTCCATTGAGATGACAATGACATGGAGCATTGTGATGCCATGTGTAATGGAGGATTGTGATGGAAAAGGTAATGGAGCATTGTGATGACAATGGCTTGGAGCATTGTGATAACAAGGGTCATGGAACATTGTGATGACAAGGGCATGGAGCATTGTGATGACAAGGGTCATGGAGCACTGTGCTGAGATGAGCATGGAGCACTGTGATGAAAATGGTCAAGGTGCATTCTGCTAAGAAAGGCATGGAGCATTGTGATGACAATGGTCACAGACCACTATGATGAAAAGTTCATGGAGCATTGTGGTAACAAATGTCACAGAGCCTTGTGATGACGGGGGCATGGATCATTGTGATGACAAAAGTCATGAAGCATTGTGATGACTGGAGTCATGGAGCATTGTGATGACTGGGGTCATGGAGCATTGTCATGACAAGTGCGTGGAGCATTGGGATGACAGGGACATGGAGCATTGGTCTGACAAGTTTCATGGTTTATTGTGATGACAGTGCGCATGGCGCACTGTGATGACAAGGGAATGGAGCATTGTGATGACAAGGTCATGCAGTATTGTGAAGACATTGGTCCGGGAGCATTGTGATGACATATGTCATGGTCCATTGTAATGACAATGGCGTGGAGCATTGTGATGACAGGGGTCATGGAGCATTGTGATGACAAGGGTCATGGAGCATTCTGATGACAAGCTTGTGGAATAATGTGATGACAATGGCATGGAGCATTGTGATGAAAATGGCATGGAACATTGTGATGAAAAAGGCATGGAGCCTTTTCATGAGAGTGTTCAAGGGGCATTCTGACGACAAGTGTCAGGGAGCATTGTGATGACAAGTGTATTGAGCATTGTGATGACAAATGCATGTTACATTTTGATGACAAGGATCATGGAGAACTATGATGACAAGCGTCATGGAGCATTGTGATTACAGGGGTCTTGGAGCATTGGGATGGCAAGGGCAGGAATCCTTGTGATGACAAGTGTCATGGGGCATTTTGATGACAATAGACCCGGATCATTGTGTTGTCTGGTGTCATGGAGCGTTGTGATGACAGTGGTCATGGAGCATTGTGATGACTGGTGTCATGGAGCATTGTGATGACAGGGGTCATGGAGCATTGTGATCAGAAGTTCATGGAGCATTGGGCTGACAATAATCATTGAGCATTGTGATGGCAGGGGTAATGGAGCATTGTGACGCCAATGGAATGGAGCATTGTGATGACCAGGTCCTGGAGCATTGTGAGGAGAAGACCATGGAGCCTTGTGAGGACAAGTATCATGGTGCATTCTGATGAAAAGGGACTTGGAGCATTGTGATTGCCTGGGTCTTGGAGCATTGAGATGAATAGAGCATGGATGATTGTGATGAAAAAGCATGGAGCCTTGTCATAAGAGGGTTCAAGGAGCATACTGACGACAAGTGTCAGGGAGCATTGTGATGACAAGTGTATTGAGCATTGTGATGACAAACTTCATGGAGCATTGTGATGAGAAGACCATGGATAATTGTGATGACGAGCGTCATGGGGAGTTGTGATGACAAGTGTTATGGAACATTGTGAACACAAGGGTTTGGAGCATCGTGATGACAGAGGTCATTGAGCATTTTGATTTCATTGTGATGACAATAGCATGAAGAATTATGATGATGGGCATGGTTCATTGTGATGAAAGAGTTCATGGGGCATTGAGATGAAAAAGGGCATGTAGCATTGTGATTACAGTTGTCTTGAAGCATTGTGATGAAAAGGGCATGGAGCATTGTGATGAGAAGGCCATGGAGCTGTCTGATGACATGCGTCATGGAGCTTTGTGATGACAAGAGCATGGAGCATTGTGATTACAGGGGTCTTGGAGCATTGTGATGACAATGGTCATGGAGCCTTGTGATGACAAGGCCGTGGAACACTGTCATGACAAGGGTGAGGGAGTATTGTAATGACTAGTGATGAAACATTTTGATATCAGTGGTGAAAGAGCATTTTGATGAGAAGTGCATGGAGCTTTGTGATGACAAGTGTTATGGAGCTTTGTGATGACAAAGTTGTGGAACATTGTGATGACAAGCGCATGGCACATTGTGAAGACATGGGTCATGGAGCATTGTTCGGACAATTGCATGGAGCATTGTGATGCCAAGGGTCATGGAGCTCTCTGCTGACAAAGGCATGGAGCATTGTGATGACAAGGGTCACAGAGCATTGTGATGAAAAGTTCAGGGAGAATTATGGAGACAAAGTTCACAGAGCCCTGTGATGACGAGGGCATGGACCACTGTGATGACAAAGGTCATGAAACATTGTGATGACTGGAGTCACGGAGCATTGTCATGACAAGGGCATGGAGCATTGTGATGACAGGGGCATGGAGCATTGCTCTGACAAGTTTCATGGATTATTGTGATGATAGTGGGAATGGCACATTGTGATGACTAGGGCATGGAGGATTGTTATGACCAGGTCATGGAGTATTGTGAAGACAGGTGTCAGGGAGCTTTGTGATGACATATTTCATGGTGCATTGTGATGACAATGGCATGGAGCATTGTGAAGACAAGTGTCATGGAGGATTTTGATGACAAAGGTAATGGAGCATTGTGATGACAAGGACTTGGAGCATTGTGAAGACAATGGTCATGGTGCATGGTGATGACAAGGGCATGGAAAATTGTGATGACAAGGGCCATTGAGAATTTTGATGACAAGGTCATGAAGCATTGTGATGACAAGCATATGGAGCTTGCTATGACAGGGGTCATGGAGCATTGCGATGACAAGTGCATGGACAATTGTGATGACAAGAGCATGTAACATTGTGATGAGAAGTGTCATGGAGCATTGTGATGGCAAGGCCGTGGAGCATTGTGATGAGTAGACCATGGATAATTGTGATGACATGCGTCATGGAGCACTGAAATGACAAGGGGCGTGGAGCATTGTGATGACAGGTGTCATGGAGCATTGTGATGACATGTGTCATGGAGCATTGTAATGACAAGGGTCATGGAGCATTGTAATGACAAGGGTCATGGAACATTCTGATGACAAGCTTGTGGAGTATTGTGATGACAATGGCATGGAACATTGTGATGAAAACGGCATGGAGCATTGTGATGAAAAAGGCATGGAGCCTTTTAATGACAGGGTTCAATCAGCATTCTGACGACAAGTGTCAGGGAGCATTGTGATGACAAGTGTATTGAGCATTGTGTTGACAAAGTGCATGGAGCATTGTGATGACACGGACATGGAGTATTGTAATGACAGGCATCATGGAGTGTTGTGATGACAAGTGTTGTGGAACAATGTGATCACAAGAGTTTGGAGCATTGTGATGACAGAGGTCATGGATCATTTTGATATCAAGGAGCATGGAGCATTGTGATGACAGGGGTCATGGAGCCTTGTGATGAGAAGATCATAGAGCATTGGGCTGAAAATATTCATGGAGTATTGTGATTACAGGGGTCTTCGAGCATTTTGATGAAAAGGGCATGGAGCCTTGTCATGACAGGGTTCAAGGAGCATACTGACGACAAGTGTCAGGGAGAATAGTGATGACAAGTGTATTGAGCATTGTGATAACAAAGTTCATGGAGCATTGTGCTGAGAAGACCATGGATAACTGTGATGAGGAGCGTCATGGGGCATGTGATGACAAGTGTTATGGAACATTGTGATCACAAGGGTTTGGAGCACTGTGATGACAGAGGTCATGGAGCATTTTGATTTCATTGTGATGACAATAGCATGAAGCATTATGATTATGGGCATGGTGCATTTTGATGACAGGGTTCATGGAGCATTGAGATGAAAAGGGGCATGGAGCATTGTGATTAAATGTGTATTGGAGCATTGTGATGACAAGGGCATGGAGCATTGTGAATGAGAAGGGCATGGAGCATTGTGAATGAGAAGGCGATGGAGCATTCTGATGAGATGCGCCATGGAGCTTTGTGATGACAAGTGCATTGAGCATTGTGATTACAGGGTCTTGTTGCACGGTTATGACAACGGTCATGGAGACTTATATTGACAAGGCCGTGAAACCTTGTGATGTCAGGTGTCATGGAGCATTGTTATGACAGGGTAGTGGAGCATTGTGATGACAAGGGTATCAGAATTGGTATGAAAAGTTCCATGGATTATTGTGATGAGAGTGGGCATGGAGCATTGTGAGGACAAGGTCACGGAACACTGTGTTACATGGGTCATGGAGGATTGTAATGACAAGGGCATGGAACATTGTGATTAGAAGTGCATCGAGCATTGGTATCACAAGCGTCATGGAGCTTTGTGATTACAAGTGCATGGAGCAATTTGATGAGAGTGTTCATGGAACATTGTGATGACAATGGCATGGAGCATTGTGATGCCAATGGTTATGGAGCTTTGTGGTGACAAATGTCACAGAGCCTTGTGATGACGAGGCTATGGACCATTGTGATGACAAAGGTCATGAATCATTGGGATGACTGGAGTCACGGAGCATTGTGATGACAGGGGTCATGGTGCATTGTGATGACAAGTGCGTGGAGCATTGTGATGACAGGGGCATGGATCATTTGTCTGACAAGTTTCATGGATTATTGTGATGACAGTGCGCATGGCGCACTGTGATGACAAGGGCATGGAGCATTGTGATGCCAAGGTCATGTAGAATTGTGAAGACAGGGGTCAGGGAGCATTGTGATGACATATGTCATGGTCCATTGTGATGACAATGGCATGGAGCATTTTGATGCCAAGTGTCATGGAGGTTTGTGATGACAAAGGTAATGATGCATTGTGATGACAAAGGCTTGGAGCATTGTGATGACAAGGGCCATTGAGAATTTTGATGACAAGGTCGTGAAGCATTGTGATGACAAGTGCATGGAGCTTGCTATGACAGGGGTCATGGAGCATTGCGATGACAAGTGCATGGATAATTGTGATGAAAAGTGCACAGAACATTGTGATGAGATGTGTCATGGAGAACTGTGATGACAAGGACGTGGAGAATACTGATAACCAGGGCATGGAGCATTGTGATGGCAAGACCGGGGAGCATTGTGATGAGAAGACCATGGATAATTGTGATGACGGGCGTCATGGAGCTCTGTAATGACAAGGGGCATGGAGCATTGTGATGACAAGTGTCATGGAGCATTGTGATTACAAGGGTCATGGAGCATTGTCATGACAAGGGTCATGGAGCATTCTGATGACAAGCTTGTGGAGTATTGTGATGACAATGGCATGGAGCATTGTGATGAAAAGTGCATGGAGCATTGTGATGACTGGGGTCATGGAACATTGTGATGGCATGGCTGAGGGAGTATCGTGATGACTAGTGATGGAACATTGTGATATCAGTGGTGAGAGACCATTTTCATGAGAAATGCATGGAGCATTGTTTTGCCAAGTTTTATGGAGCACTGTGATGACAAGGATGTGGAGCATTGTGATGACAAGCGCATGGTGCCTTGTGATGACATCGGTCATGGAGCATTGTGATGAGAAGTGTCATGGATCATTGTGATGGCACGTCCGTGGATCACTTTGATGAGAAGACCAATGATAATTGTGATGACGAGCGTCATGGAGCACTGTAATGACAAGGGGAAAGGAGCATTGTGATGACAGTTGTCATGGAGCACTGTGATAACAGGGGTCATGGAGCACTGTGATGACAAGGGTCATGGAGCATTCTGATGACAAGCTTGTGGAGTATTGTGATGACAATGGCATGGAGCATTGTGATGAAAAAAGCATGGAGTCTTTTCATGACAGGTTTCAAGGAGCATTCTGACGACAAGTGTCAGGAAGCATTGTGATGACAAGTGTATTGAGAATTGTCATCACAATGATCATGGAACATTGTGATGACAAGGCATGGAGTATTGTGATATCAGACATCATGGAGCATTGTGATGGCAAGTGTTATGGAACATTGTGTTCACAGGTGTTTGGAGCATTGTGATGACAGAGGTCAGGGATCATTTTGATTTCAAGGAGAATGAGAAATGTGATGACAATGGCATGAATCAATGTGAACCCAAGGTTCATGGAGGATTGTGATGACAATGGTAATGGAGGATTGTGATGACAAGTGCATGGAGCATTATGATGAGAAGCTCATGTAGCATTTTGCTGACAAAGGCATGGAGCATTGTGATGAGAATGGTCATGGAGCACAGGGATTAGAAGCATCATGGATCATTGTGATAACAGGGGTCATGGAGCATTGGGAAGGCAAGGGTATAGATCATTGAGATGAAAAGGGTCATGGAGATTTTTGATGACAAGAGTCCCGGTTCACTGTATTGTCAGGTGTCATGGCACGTTGTGGTGACAGTGGTCATGGAGCATTGTGAATACAGGTGTCATGGAGCATTGTGATGAGAAGATCATGGAGCATTGTGATGACAAGTCTCATGGAGCAATCTGATGAAAAGGGGCATGGAGCATTGTTATTACAGGTTTCTTGGAGCACTGTGGTGACAAGGGCATGGAACATGGTGAGGACAAGGTCATGTAGCATTTTGCTGACAGTGCCTTGGAGCATTCTGATGACATGCGTCATGGAGCTTTGTGATGACAAGCGCATGGAGCATTGTGATTACAGGGGTCTTGGAGCATTGTAATGAAATGTGCATGGATCGTTGTGAGGAAAAGGCATTGCAACCCTGTCATGACAGGTTTCAAGGAGCATACTGAAGACCAGTGTCAGGGAGCTTTGTGATGACAAGTGTATTGAACATTGTGTTGACAAAGGTCATGGAGCATTATGATGTGAAGACAATGGATAATTGTGATGAGGAGCGTCATGGGGCATTGTGATGACAAGTGTTATGGAACACTGTGATCAGAAGGGTTTGGAGCATTGTGATGACAAAGGTCATGGAACATTTTGATTTCATTGTGATGACAATAGCATGAAGCATTATGATGGTGGGCATGGTGCATTGTGATGACAGTGTTCATGGAGAATTGAGATGAAAAGGGGCATGGAGCATTGTGATTACAGGGGTCTTGGAGCATTGTGATGACAAGGTACATGGAGCCTTGTGATGACAATGCTGTGGAATATTGTGATTGCAGGGGTCATGGAGCATTGTTATGACAGGGCTAATGGAGCATTGTGATGACAATGGCATGGAGCATTGGTTTGAAATGTTTCATGGATTATTGTGATGACAGTGGGCATGGAGCATTGTGTTGACAAGGGCAGGGAACACGGTGATACATGGGTCATTTAGGATTGTAATGACAAGGCATGGAGCATTGTGTTGAGAAAGGCATCGAGGATTGTGATGACAAGTGTCATGCAGCTTTGTGATGACAAGGGCAAGGAGGAATGTGATGAGAGTGTTCATGGAGCACTGTGATGACAATGGCATTGAGCATTGTGATGCCAAGGGTCATGGAGCTTGGTGATGACAAAGGTCATGGAGCATTTTGATGACAAGAGTGTGGTGCATTGTGATGAGTAGGGCAGGGAGCATTGTGATGAAAGGGTCATGGAACAATTTGATGAAAAGGGTCAGGGAACATTTTGATGACAGGGGTTATGGAACATTGTGATGTCAGTGGTCATGGAGGATTGTGATGATAAGGGCATGTAGCATTTTGATGACAGGGGTCATGGAACATTGTGATGACAGGGGTGAGGGAGTATTGTGATGACTAGTGATGGAACATTGTGATATCAGTGGTGAGAGAGCATTTAGATGAGAAGTGCATGGAGCATTGTGATGACAAGTTTTATGGAGCTTTCTGATGACAAGGTTGTGGAGCATTGTCATGACAAGTGCATGGCACATTGTGATGACATGTGTCTTGGAGCATTGTGCTGAGAAGCGCATGTAGGATTGTGATGACAAGGGTCATGGAGCATTGTGCTGACATAGGCATGGAGCATTGTGATGACAAGTTTTACAGAGCATTGTCATGACGAGGGAATGGACCATTGTGATGACAAGGTCATAAAGCATTGTGATGAGTGGAGTCACTGAGCATTATGATGTGAGGGGTCATGGAGCATTGTGATTACAAGGGCATGGAGCATTGTGATGACAGGGGCATGGAGAATTGGTCTGACAAGTTTCATGGATTATTGGTATGAGGGTGGGCATGGCACATTGTGATTACAAGGGCATGGAACATTTTTATGACAAGGTCATGTAGTATTGTGAAGACAGGTGTCAGGGAGCATTGTGATGACATATGTCATGGTGCATTGTGATGACAATGGCGTGGAGCATTGTGATGCCAAGTGTCATGGAGGATTGTGATAACAAATGTAATAGAGCATTGTGATGCCAAGTGTCATGGAGGATTGTGATGACAAACGTAATGGAGCATTGTATGACAATTGCTTGGAGAATTGTGATGAAAAGGGTCATGGAGCATTGTGAGGAACAGGGCAGGGAGCACTGTGATGGAAAGACCGTGCAGCATTTTGATGAGAAGACCATGGATAATTGTGATGACGAGCGTCATGGAGCACTGTAATGACAAGAGGCATGGAGCATTGTGATGACAGGGGTCATGGAGCATTGTGATGACATGGGTCATGGAGCATTCTGATGACAAGGTTGTGGAGTATTGTGATGACAATGGCATGGAGCATAGTGATGAAATGTCATGGAGCATTGTGATTAAAAAGGCATGGATCCTTTTCATGACAGGGTTCAAGGAGCATTCTGAAGACAAGTGTCAGGGAGCAGTGTGATGACAAGGGCATCGAGCATGGTGATGAGAAGGGCATGGAGCATTCTGATGATATGGGTCATGGAGCTTTGTGATGACAAGGGCAAGGAGCATTGTGATTACTGGGGTTTGGAACTTTGTGATGAAAAGCGCATG
Organism: Hyperoodon ampullatus; assembly: GCF_949752795.1. Lineage (NCBI taxonomy): Eukaryota > Metazoa > Chordata > Mammalia > Artiodactyla > Ziphiidae > Hyperoodon > Hyperoodon ampullatus. Next base: position 145,981,419 of record NC_136913.1, on the reverse strand, counting down.
GATCATTGTGATGAAAAAGGCATGGAGCCTTGTCATGACAGGGTTTAAGAAGCACACTGACGACAAGTGGCAGGGAGCATTGAGATGACAAGTGTTTTGAGCATTGTGATGACAAAGTTCATGGAGCATTGTGATCACAAGGGTTTGGAGTATTGTGATGACAGAGGTCATGGAGCATTTTGATTTCATTGTGATGACAATATCATTAAGCATTATGATGATGGGCATGGTGCATTGTAATGACAGAGTTCATTGAGCATTGAGATGAAAAGGGGCATGGAGCATTTAGAATACAGCGGTCTTGGAGCACTGTGATGACAAGGGCATGGAGCATTGTGATGAGAAAGCCATGGAGCATTCTGATGACATAAGTCATTGAGCTTCGTGATGACAAGGGCATGGAGCATTGTGATTACAGGGGTCTTGGAGAATTGTGATGACAAGGGTCATGGAGCCTTGAGATGATGAGGCCATGGAACATTGTGATGGCAGGGGTCATGGAGCATTGTTATGACACGGGTAATGGAGCCTTTTGATGAGAAGGGCATGGAGCATTTGTGTGAAAAGTTTCATGGATTATTGTGATGAGTCTGGGCATGAAGCATTGTGATGTCAAGGGCAAGGAACACGGTGATACATGGATCATGGAGGATTGTAATGACAAGGGCATGGAGCACTGTGATGAGAAGAGCATCAAGCATTGTGATGACAAGCGTCATGGAGCTTTGTGATGACAAGGGCATGGAGCAATGTGATGAGAGTGTTTATGGAGCATTGTGATGACAATGGCATGGAACATTGTGATGACAAGGGTCATGGAGCACTGGGATGACAAGCGTCACGGAGCATTCGGATTACAGGTGACATGGAGCATTGGGATGACAAGCGCATGGATCATTGTGATGACAAGTGTCTTGAAGCATTTTGATGACAATAGTCCCAGATCATTGTGTTGTCTGGGGTCAGGGAGCGCTGTGATGACAGTGGTCATGGAGCATTGTGATGACAGGTGTAATGGAGCATTGTGATGGCAAGTGCATGGAGCATTGTGATGAGAAGTCCATGGAACATTTTGATGACATGCATCATGGAGCTTTGTGATGAAAAGGACAAGGAGCATTGTGATTACAGTGGTCATGGAACATTGTGATGACAGGGGTGAGGGAGTATTGTGATGACTAATGATGGAACATTGTGATATAAGTGGTGAGAGAGCATTTTGATTAGAAGTGCATGGAGCATTGTGATGACAAGTTTTGTGGAGCATAACGATTAAAAGGATGTAGAGCATTGTGATGAAAAGTTCATGGCGCATTGTGATGTCATGGGTCATGGAGCATTGTGCTGAGAAGCGCATGGAGCATTGTGATGACAAGGGACATGGAGCATTGTGATGTCCAGGTCATGGAGCATTGTGATGGCAAGACCATGAAGCATATTGTTGACAAGTGTCATCGAGCACTGTAATGACACGGGGCATGGAGAATTGTGATGACAAGGGTCAAGGAACATTCTGAAGACAAGCTTGTGGAGTATTGTGATGACAATGGCATGGAGCATTGTGACGAAAAAGGCATAGAGCCTTTTCATCACAGGGCGCGAGAAGCATTCTGACGACAAGTGTCAGGGAGCATTGTGATGACAAGTGTATTGAGCATTGTGATGACAAAAGTCATGGAGCATTGTCATGAAAAGGGCATGGAGTACTGTGATGACAGGCATCATGGAGCGTTGTGATGACAGGTGTTATGGAACAATGTGATCACAAGGGTTTGGAGCACTGTGATGACAGAGGTCATGGATAATTTTGATATCAAGGAGCATGGAGCATTGTGATGACAGGGGTCATGGAGCACTGTGATGAGAAGATCATGGAGCATTGTGGTGACAAAGATCACAGAGCCTCCTGTGACGAGGGCAAGGATCATTGGTCTGACAATTTTCATGGATTATTGTGATGACAGTGGGCATGGAGCATTATGATGACAAGGGCATGGAGCATTGTGGTGACAAAGATCACAGAGCCTTGTGTGACCAGGGCATGGACCATTGTGATGACAAAAGTCATGAAGCATTGTGATGACTGGAGTCACGGAGCATTGTGATGACAGGTGTCATGGAGCATTGTGATGACAAGGGCATGGAGCATTGTGATGACAGGGGCATGGAACATTAATCTGACAAGTTTCATGGATTATTGTGATGACAGTGGGCATGGCGCATTGTGATGACAAGGGCATGGATCACTGTGATGACAAGTGTCATGGAGCATTTTGATGACAAGAGTCCCGGATCATTGTGTTGTCAGGGGTCATGTAGGGTTGTGATGACATTGGTCATGGAGCATTGTGATGACAGGTGTCAAGGAGCACTGTGATGAGAATGTCATGGAACACTGGGCTGAAAATGTTCATGGAGTATTGTGATGACAGGAGTCATGGAGCATTGTGATGACAAGAGAAAGGAGCATTGTGATGACACGGTCCTGGAGTATTGTGATGAGAAAACCATGGAGCCTTGTGATGACATTCTCATGGAGCATTCTAATGAAAATGGGCATGGAGCATTGTGATTACAGGGGTCGTGGAGTATTCTGATGACAAGGGAATGGTGCATTGTGATGAGAAAGCCATGGAGCATTCTGAAGACATATGTCATTGAGCTTTGTGATGACAAGGACATGGAACATTGTGATTTCATGTGTATGGAGCCTTGTGATGACAAAGGTCATGGAGCCTTGTGATGACAAGGCTGTGGAACATTGTGATGACGGGGATCATGGAGCATTGTTATGACAGTGGTAATGGAGCATTGTGATGACAAGGCCATGGCACACTGGTCTGAAAAGTTTCATGGATTATTGTGATGAGAGTGGGCCTGGAGCACTGTGATGACAAGGACCTGGTACACTGTGGTACAGGGTTCATGGAGGACTGTAATGACAAGGGCATGGAGCATTGTTATGAGAAGGGCATCGAACATTGTGATGACAAGCATCACGGACATTTGTGATGACAAGGGCATGGAGCAATCTGATGAGAAGGTTCCTGGAGCATTGTGATGACAATGACATGGAGCATTGTGATGCCAAGGGTCATTGAGCTTTGTGATGAAAAAAGTTATGGAGCATTTTGATGACATATGTTATGGAGCATTTTGAGGTCAGGGGTCATGGCGCACTGTGATGATAAGTGCATGTAGTATTGTGATGACAGGCGTCATGGAACATTGTGATGAGAAGGGTGAGGGAGTATTGTGATGACTAGTTATGGAACAGTGTGATATCAGTGGTGACAGAGCATTTTGATGAGAAGTGCAGGGAGCATTGTGATGACAAGCTGGTGGAGCATTGTGTTGACAAGCGCATGGAGCATTGTGATGACAAGTGTCTTTGCGTATTGTGCTGAGAAAGGCAAGGAGAATTGTGATGACAAGGGTCATGGAGCATTGTGATGAAAAGTTCATGGAGCATTGTGGTGACAGGTCACAGAGCCTTGTGATGATGAGGGCACTGACCATTGTGATCACAAAGATCATGAAGCATTGTGATGAATGGAGTCACGGAGCATTGTGATGACAGCGGCCATGGAGCATTGGGATGTCAAGGGCATGGAGCATTGTGATGACAGGGGCATGGAGCATTTTGATGGTAAAACCCTGAAGCATTGTGATGAGAAGACCTTGGGTAATTGTGATGACGAGCATCATGGAGCACTGTACTGACAAGGGGCATGGAGCATTGTGATGACAGGTGTCAGGGAACATTGTGATGACAGAGGTCATGGAGCATTGTGATGACAAGGGCATGGAGTATTGTGATGACAAGGGCTTGGAGCATTGTGATGACAAGGGCTTGGAGCATTGTGATGACAATGGCATGGAGCATTGTCATGACAACGTCATGGATTATTGTTAAGATAGGTGTCAGGGAGCATTGTGATGACATATGTCATGTTCCATTGTGATGCCAATGACATGGAGCATTGTGATGCCAAGTGTCATGGAGGATTGTGATGACAAAGATAAAGGAGCTTTGTGATGACAAGGGCATGGATCATTGTGATGACAAGGGCCATTGAGAATTTTAATGACCAGGTATGAAACATTGTGATGACAAGCGCATGGAGCTTGCTATGACAGGGGTCCTGGAGCATTGTGATGACAAGTGCATGCAGAATTGTGATGACAAGAGCATATAACTTTGTGAGGAGGAGTGTCAAGGAGCACTGTGATGATAAGGACGTGGAGAATTGTGATGACAATGGACATGGAGCATTGAGATGACCAGGGCATGGAGCAATGTGATGGCAAGACGGTGGGGCATTGTGATGAGAAGGCCATGGATAATTGTGATGACGAGCATCATGGAGCATTATGATGACAAGAACCGTGGAGCATTCTGACATAAGATATCACTGATGAAGGGAATGTAAACATGGCTACCCATGAACAGAATTAGGAAAGAGAACAGAGTCTCACATTTAGAAAACTTACTTATGCCTGCTTAAGGGGAAAGGAGTGGATGGGAGATGAACAAACCAGAGTTTTATATTAGCACAGGTACCATTGCATAATCCAAATACAGAAGAGAGAAGACCTACTCCTTCCTCAGTGAACGGGACTCAACAGCCCTATTCCCTCAGAGGAATATATCTGACTAGTAAGAATCTTAACACCTACGTATTGATATGTCTCCATAAGGGAATCAAGTGTGTCTAGACTGGCATAAACACGTCAGTGAAAATCAGCTCAACCTCATTATATAAATGATTTTCAAATACAAAACAAAAAAACAGCGAAATTCTAACACAATTCCTTCAGGTGTTCTGATGAAACCTTGAATGACCCCATCTAAAATGACAGCTGGATGAGACATAAGGCTGGACACTTGGGACTGAGAGGATTGGTGAGATTGGAAGAGAAAATGCAGACCGTTTAAAGCAATAATGCATGCCACCAATTCCATGGGTCCCAAGTCGACAGGTAAAAGGGAATATCTCTACAGTTATAACATGTATGGGAAACGTAGAGAATGGACACACTGTGAATACGAAAGGATTCTAAAACTCAACTAATAGTCCCTATCCTGGTGCTCCAGTTTGAGTTTCCAACTGCTTCACTATCAATCTCCCAACTTGGAGAGACAGGCCCTTTAACCTCCTGGTTCGCACAGGTTGCCAATTTGGCAGAGGATGAAAGGGAAGAGGGAGAACCAATGAGAGAGTTGCTGTTAGGCATTTGGACTGGCACATGTCACTCTAATTTCCCGTCATTAAGAAATATTAACCAAAGTCTCAGTCACCCGACAGGAACCAGTACAGGTCCTCAACCAAAATTGTGGATTTGCTGTCAGCTTACAAAAAACGAGTTGAAAAATGGATCTCTGGGGCACAGCAATTCAAAAACTGGCAGCGTAATGAATGACAACTATCGTCCAAAAATCTTTTGAGGGATGGCAATGAGGCGGACTTGAAAACGAGGCCCAATAGCATGAAACAAATTTCAAGAGGTACTTTGGAATCGCCTTTTAAGCACAGCAAGAGGGGCTCATTGTCGACAATGAGGCACTTGGCCAAAAAGTGCATATGAGTTTTCTCCAGAATATATTCAGGAGAAAATGCATATGCCCTTTTTGGCCAAGCAAGCAAGCGGGCAATGCAAATCTGCACTACAAAGCAGTATCACTTCCCACTGGACAAAAGGGACATCTGCAAAATGTGTAAAAACTAGAAAGGCAACACAGTCCCTGGAGAACAGGGAGCCTAGTTATGCTGATGGGCGGGATGTAAATTGCCAACTGCCTCTCTGGAAGAATGCATTGTGTTCCCCCAAAAAAGTAAACAACAGAGCTACAGAGCCAAGTGCACTTCCAGTCTAGGGAATATACCTTGGGAAAATTGAAAATCAATAAGACAGAGCCACCCCAAAATTTAGGGCTGCACTGCTTACAAGAACCTCAACTTGGGTACACCTGAAATATCCCAGGAAAGACAAAAATGGTTCAAGAAATTGTCGTACTTATGTACGATGGAATATCTCTCAGCCATGAAATCAATGTCATAAGGCCAGTAGCAGCAAAATGAGTGGATTCAGGTATGATGATTCTAAGTGAAATAAGTCCCAGAGAAAAAGAAACTTATCATAAGATATCACTTATGAAGGTGCTGTAAACATGGCTACACATGAAGTGAGTTAGGAAAGAGAACAGAGTCTCACATTCAGAAAACACCCTTATGCCTTCTTAAGGGGGAAGGAGAGGTGTGGTGATGCATAAAACCAGAGATTGATATTAGTACAGGTACCGTTCCAAAATCCAAATACGGAATAGACAAGACCTAAACTTTCCTCAGTTAAAGGAACTCAAAACCCCATATTTCCCGCAGAGGAATACATCTGACTAGTATAAATCTTAAAACCTATGTATCAATATGTCTCCATAAGGTAATCAAGTGTGTCTAGACTGGCATAAACATGGCTGTGAGAATCAGCTCAAACCCATTAAGGAGGTATTTCAATAACAAAACAAAAAAACAGGGAAATTCTTTAAAATTCCTTCAGGGGCTCTGATGAAACCTGGAATGACACTATCTACAATGACAGCTGGATGTGGCATAAGGCTGGACACTTGGGACTGAGAGGATTGGTGAGATTCGGTGAGCAAATGCAGACCATTTAGAGCAATAATGTGTGGCACACATCCAAGGGTCCCAACTCTCCAGGTTGAAGGGAATATTACTACAGCTATAACATGTACGGGAAACCTAGAGAATGGACACACTGTGAATACGAAAGGTTTCTAAAACTCAACTAATAGTCCCTTTCCTGGTGCTCCGATTTGAATTTCCAAATGCTTTACTATCAATCTCCCAACTTAGAGAGACAGCACCCCATTTATCCTCCTGGTTCTCACATGTTGCCAATTTGGCGGAGGATGAAAGGGAAGATGGACAACCAATGAGAGAGTAGCTGTTAGGCATTTGATCCGGCATTAGTCACTCTAATCTCCTGGCAGGAAGAAGTATTAGCCAAAGTCTCAGCCACCCGTCGGGAACCAGTATAGGTCCTGAACCAAAATTTTGGACTTGCGGTCAGCTCACAAAAATCGAGTTGAAAACTGGAGCTCAGGGGCCCAGCAATTCACAAACGGGCAGAGTAATAAAGGGAAACTATCGTCCAAAAATCTGTTGAGGGAAGGCAACAAGGTGGACTTGAAAGCGAGCCAGAATAGAAGGAAACAGTTTTCAAGAGGTAAATTGGAATCACCTTTAAAGCACAGGAAGAGGGGCACAAATTCGACAATGATGCAATGGGCCAAAAAGTGCGTATGCGTTTTCTCCTGAATATATTCAGGAGAAAACACAAACGCCCTTTTTGGCCGAGCAAGCAAGCGGGCAATGCAAATCTGCACTACATAGCAGTATCACTTCCCACCTGACAAAAGGGACATCCGCAAAATGTGTAAAAACTAGAAAGGCAACACAGGCCCTGGAGAACAGGGAGCCTAGTTATGCTGATGGGCGGGATGTAAAATGCCAACTGCCTCTCCGGAGGAGTGCATTGTGTTCCCTAAAACAAGTAAACAACAGAGCTACAGAGCCAAGTGCACTTCCAGTCTAGGGAATATACCTTGGGAAAACTGAAAATCAATAAGACAGAGCCACCCCAAAATTTAGGGCTGCACTGCTTACAAGAACCTCAACTTGGGTAAACCTGAAATATCCCAGGAAAGACAAAAATGGTTCAAGAAATTGTGGTACATACGTACGATGGAATATCTCTCAGCCATGAAATCAATGTCATAAGGCCAGTAGCAGCAAAATGATTGAATTCAGGTACGATGATTCTAAGTGAAATAAGTCACAGAGAAAAAGAAACTTATCATAAGATATCACTTATGAAGGTCCTGTAAACATGGCTACACCTGAACTGAGTTAGGAAAGAGAACAGAGTCTCACATTTAGAAAACACTCTTATGCCTGCTTAAGTGGGAAGGAGAGGTGGGGTGATGCATAAAACCAGAGTTTGATATTAGTACATGTACCGTTGCAAAAACCAACTACGGGAGAGTCAATCCCTACACCCTCCTCAGTGAAAGGGACTCAAAACCCCATATTTCCCGCAGAGGAATATATCTGATTAGTAAGAATATTAAAACATATGTATTGATATGTCTCCATAAGGGAATCAAGTGTGTCCTAACTGGCATAAACATGGCAGTGAGAATCAGATCAAACCCAATATAAAAAGGAATTTCAAAAACAAAACAAAAGAACAGGGAAATTGTTTTCAATTCCTTCAGGGGCTCTGATGAAACCTGTAATGACCCTATCTACAATGACAGCTGGATGTGGCATAAGTCTGGACACTTGGGACTGAGAGGATTGGTGAGATTCGGTGAGGAAATGCAGAGCATTTAAAGCAATAATGTGTGGCACACATTCCCATGGTCCCAACTCCGCAGGTTGAAGGGAATACTACTACAGCTATAACATTTACGGGAAACCTAGAGAATGTACACACTGTGAATACGAAAGGTTTTTAAAACTCAACTAATAATCCCTCTCCTGTTGCTCCAGTTTGAATTTCCAACTGCTTTACTATCAATCTCCCAACTTCTTGAGACAGCCCCTTTAACCTCCTGGTTCTCACATGTTGCCAATTGGCAGAGGATGAAAGGTAAGATGGAGAACCAATGAGAGAGTTGCTGTTAGGCATTTGGACTGGCACATGTCACTCTAATTTCCCGTCAGGAAGAAATATTAACCAAAGTCTCAGTCACCCGGCAGGAACCAGTACAGGTCCTCAACCAAAATTGTGGATTTGCTGTCAGCTTACAAAAAACGAGTTGAAAAATGGAGCTCTGGGGCACAGCAATTCAAAAACTGGCAGTGTAATGAATGACAACTATCGTCCAAAAATCTTTTGAGGGATGGCAATGAGGCGGACTTGAAAACGAGGCCCAATAGCATGAAACAAATTTCAAGAGGTACTTTGGAATCGCCTTTTAAGCACAGCAAGAGGGGCTCATTGTCGACAATGAGGCACTTGGCCAAAAAGTGCATATGAGTTTTCTCCAGAATATATTCAGGAGAAAATGCATATGCCCTTTTTGGCCAAGCAAGCAAGCGGGCAATGCAAATCTGCACTACAAAGCAGTATCACTTCCCACTGGACAAAAGGGACATCTGCAAAATGTGTAAAAACTAGAAAGGCAACACAGGCCCTGGAGAACAGGGAGCCTAGTTATGCTGATGGGCGGGATGTAAATTGCCAACTGCCTCTCTGGAAGAATGCATTGTTTTCCCCAAAAAAGTAAACGACAGAGCTACAGAGCCAAGTGCACTTCCAGTCTAGGGAATATACCTTGGGAAAACTGAAAATCAATAAGACAGAGCCACCCCAAAATTTAGGGCTGCACTGCTTACAAGAACCTCAACTTGGGTACACCTGAAATATCCCAGGAAAGACAAAAATGGTTCAAGAAATTGTCGTACTTATGTACGATGGAATATCTCTCAGCCATGAAATCAATGTCATAAGGCCAGTAGCAGCAAAATGAGTGGATTCAGGTATGATGATTCTAAGTGAAATAAGTCACAGAGAAAAAGAAACTTATCATAAGATATCACTTATGAAGGTGCTGTAAACATGGCTACACATGATGTGAGTTAGGAAAGAGAACAGAGTCTCACATTCAGAAAACACCCTTATGCCTTCTTAAGGGGGAAGGAGAGGTGTGGTGATGCATAAAACCAGAGATTGATATTAGTACAGGTACCGTTCCAAAATCCAAATACGGAATAGACAAGACCTAAACTTTCCTCAGTTAAAGGAACTCAAAACACCATATTTCCCGCAGAGGAATACATCTGACAAGTATAAATCTTAAAACCTATGTATCGATATGTCTCCATAAGGTAATCAAGTGTGTCTAGACTGGCATAAACATGGCAGTGAGAATCAGCTCAAACCCACTAAGGAGGTATTTCAATAACAAAACAAAAAAACAGGGAAATTCTTTACAATTCCTTCAGGGGCTCTGATGAAACCTGGAATGACCCTATCTACAACGACAGCTGGATGTGGCATAAGGCTGGAAACTTGGGACTGAGAGGATTGGTGAGATTGGATCAGCAAAAGCAGACCATTTAAAGGAATAATGCGTGGCACACATTCCAACGATCCCAACTCTCCAGGTTGAAGGGAATATTAGTACAGCTATAACATGTACGGGAAAGCAAGAGAATGGACACACTGTGAATACGAAAGGTTTCTAAAAGTCAACTAATAGTCCCTCTCCTGGTGCTTCGGTTTGTATTTCCAACTGCTTTACTATCAATCTCCCAACTTGGAGAGACAGACCCTTTAACCTCCTGGTTCTCAAAGGTTGCCAATTTGGCAGAGGATGAAGGGAAAGATGGAGAACCAATGAGAGAGTAGCTGTTAGGGATTTGGACGGACACATGTCACTCTAATTTCACGGCAGAAATAAGAATTAACCAAAGTCTCAGCACAGGCCGGGAACCAGTATAGATCCTGAAGCAAAATTTTGGACTTGCGGTCAGCTCACAAAAAACGAGTTGAAAAATGGAGCTCAGGGAAACAGCAATTCTCAAACTGGCAGAGTAATTAAGGGCAACTATTGTCCAAAAATCTGTTGAGGGAAGGCAACGAGGCGGACTTGAAATGGAGTCAGAATAGCAGGAAACAGATTTCAAGAGGTACACTGGAATCGCCTTTAAAGCACAGGAAGAGGGCCACAATTTCGACAATGATGCACTAGCCCAAAAAGAGCGTATGAGTTTCCTCCTGAATATAATCAGGAGGAAACACATACGCCCTTTTTGGCCAAGCAAGCAAGCGGGCAATGAAGTTCTGCAGTACAAAGAAGTATCACTTCCAAGCGGTCAAAAGGGATATCGGCAAAATGTGTAAAAACCAGAAAGGCAAGACATGCCCTGGAGAACAGGGAGCCTAGTTATGCTGATGGGCAGGATGTGAATTGCCAACCGCCTCTCTGGATGAGTGCAATGTGTTCACTAAAACAATTAAACAACAGAGCTACAGAGCCAAGTGCACTTCCAGTCTAGGGAATATACCTTGGGAAAACTGAAAATCAATAAGAGAGAGCCACCCCAAAATTTAGGGCTGCACTGTTTACAAGAACCTCAACTTGGGTACACCTAAAATATCCCAGGAAAGACAAAATTCGTTCAAGAAATTTCGGTACTTACGTACGATGGATTATCCCTCAGCCATGAAATCAATGTCATAAGGCCAGTAGCAGCAAAATGAGTGGTTTCAGGTACGATGATTCTAAGTGAAATAAGTCACAGAGAAAAAGAACCTTTCATAAGATACCACTTATGAAGCTCCTGTAAACATGGCTACACATGAACAGAGTTACGAAAGAGAAAAGAGCCTCTCATTTAGAAAACACTCTTATGCCTTCTTAAGGGGAAAGGAGAGGAGGGGTGATGCATAAAACCAGAGTTTGTTATTAGTACAGGTACCATTCCAAAAACCAACTACGGATTATACAAGTCCTACACCTTCCTCAGTGAAAGAGACTCAAAACCCCATATATCCCACAGAGGAATATATCTGACTAGTAAGAATCTTAAAACCTATGTATTGATATGTCTCCGTAAGGGAATCAAGTGTGTCTAGACTGGCATAAACATGGCACTGAGAATCAGCTCAAACCCACTATAAAAAGGAATTTGAAAAACAAAACAAATAAACCGGGAAATTCTTTACAATTCCTACAGGGGCTCTGAAGAATCCTAGAATGGCCCTATCTACAACGACAGCTGGATGTGGCATAAGGCTGGACACTTGGGACTGAGTGGATTGGTGCGATTGGGTCAGCAAATGCAGACAATTTTAAACAATAATGTGTGGCACACATTCCAAGGAGCCCAACTCTCCAGGTTGAAGGGTATATTACTACAGCTATAACATGTACGGGAAACCTAGAGAATGGAAACACTGTGAATACGAAAGGTTTCTAGAACTCAACTAATAGTCCCTCTCGTGGTGCTTCTGTTTGAAATTCCAACTGCTTTACTATCAATCTCCCAAGTTGGATAGACAGCCCCTTTAACCTCCTGCTTCTCACAGGTTGCAAATTAGGCAGAGGATGAAAGAAAAGATGGAGAACCAATGAGAGACTAGCTGTTAGGCATTTGGACGGGCACATGTCACTCTAATTTCCCTGCAGAAAGAAGAATTAACCAAAGTCTCAGCCACACGACAGGAACCAGTATAGATCCTGAAGGAAAATTTTGGACTTGCTGTCAGCTCACAAAAAACGTGTTGAAAAATGGAGCTCAGGGGCACAGCAATTCACAAACTGGCAGAGTAATAAAGGGCAACTATAGTCCAAAAATCTGTTGAGGGAAGGCAACGAGGCAGACTCGAAAGCGAGCCAGAATAGCAGGAAACAGATTTCAAGAGCTACATTGGAATCACCTTTAAAGCACAGGAAGAGCGACACAACTACGACAATGATGCACTAGCCCAAAAAGGGTGTATGCGTTTCCTCCTGAATATATTCAGGAGGAAACGCATAAGCCCTTTTTGGCCAAGCAAGCAAGCGGGCAATGCAATTCTGCAGTACAAAGAAGTATCACTTCCCAGAGGTCAAAACGGACATCCGAAAAATATGTAAAAACCAGAAAGGCAAGACAGGCTCTGGAGAACAGGGAGCCTAGTTATGCTTATGGGCAGGATGTAAATTGCCACCTGCCTCTCTGGAGGAGTGCAATGTGTCCCCTAAAAGAATTAAACAACAGAGCTACAGAGCCAAGGGCACTTCCAGTCTAGCGAATATACCTTGGGAAAACTGAAAATCAGTAAGACAGAGCCACCCCAAAATTTAGGGCTGCAATTCTTACAAGAATATCAACTTGTGTACACCTTAAATATCCCTGGAAAGACACAATTGGTTCAAGAAATTGTGGTACTTACATACAATGGAATATCCCTCAGCCATGAAATCAATGTCATAAGGCAAGTAGCAGCAAAATGATTTTATTCAGGTACGATGATTCTAAGTGAAAGAAGTCACAGAGAAAAAGAAACTTCTCATAAGATATCACTTATGAACGTCTTGTAAACATGGCTACACATGAACTGAGTTAGGAAAGAGAACAGAGTCTCACATTTAGAAAACACTCTTATGCCTGCTTAAGGGGAAAGGAGAGGAGGGGTGATGCATAAAACCAGAGTTTGATATTCGTACAGCTACCGTTCCAAAAACCAAATATGGAATAGAGAAGACCTACACCTTCCTCAGTGAAAGGGACTCAAAACCCCATATTTCCCACAGAGGAATATATCTGACTAGTAAGAATCTTAAAAGCTATGTATTGATATGTCTCCATAAGGGAATCATGTATGTATAGACTGGCAAAAAAATGGCAGTGAGAATCAGCTGAAACCCACTATAAAAAGGAGATTCAAAGACAAAACAAAAAAACATGGAAATTCTTTACAATTCCTTTAGGGGCTCTGATGAAACCTGGAATGACCCTATCTACAACCACAGATGGATGTGGCATAAGGCTGGACACTTGGGACTGAGAGGATTGGTGAGATTCGGTGAGCAAATGCAGACCATTTAAAGCAATAATGCGTGGCACACATTCCGCGGGTCCCAACTCTCCAGGTTGAAGGGAATATTACTACAGCTATAATATGTACGGGAAAACTAGAGAATGGACACACTGTGAATACGAAAGGTTTCTAAAACTCAACTAATAGTCTCTCTCCTGGTGCTACGGTTTGATTTTCAAACTGCTTTACTATCAATCTCCCAACTTGGAGAGACAGCCCATTTAACCTCCGGGTTCGCACAGGTTGCCAATTGGTCAGAGGATGTAAGGGAAGAGGAAGAAACAATGAGAGAGTAGCTGTTAGGCATTTGGACGGGCACATGTCACTCTAATTTCCTATCCGGAAGAAGAATTAACCAAAATCTCAGCCACCTGCCGGGAACCAGTATAGGTCCTGAACCAAAATTTTGGACTTGCGGTCAGCTCACAAAAAACGAGATGAAAAATGGAGCTCAGGGGCACAGCAATTCACAAACTGGCAGCATAATAAAGGACAACTATCATTCAAAAATCTGTTGAGGGAAGGCAACGAGACGGACTTGAAAGCGAGCCAGAATAGCAGGAAACAGATTTCTAGAGGTACATTTGAATCACCTTTAAGGCACAGGAAGAGGGGCACAACTTCGCCAATGATGCACTTGGCCAATAAAGGCATATGCGTTTTCTCCAGATTATATTCAGGAGAAAACGCATACACACTTTTTGGCCAAGCAATCAAGGGGGCAATGGAAATCTGCACTACAAAGAAGTATCACTTCCCACCATTCAAAAGGGACATCCAAAAAATGTGTAAAAACCAGAAAGGCAAGACAGGCCCTGGAGAACAGGGAGCCTAGTTATGCTGATGGGCGGGATGTAAATTGCCAACTGCATCTCTGGAGGAGTGCATTGTGTTCCCTAAAACAAGTAAACAACAGAGCTACAGAGCCAAGGGCAATTCCATTCTAGGAAATATACCTTGGGAAAACTGAAAATCAATAAGACAGAGCCACCCCAAAATTTAGGGCTGCACTGCTTACAAGAATCTCAACTTGGGTACACCTTAAATATCCCAGGAAAGACAAAAGTAGTTGAAGAAATTGTTGTAGTTAGGTACAGCGGAATATCGCTCAGCCATGAAATCAATGTCATAAGGCCAGTAGCAGCAAAATGAGTGGATTCAGGTAAGATGATTCTAAGTGAAATAAGTCACTCTGAAAAAGTAACTTATCATAAGATATCACTTATGAAGGTCCTGTAAACATGGCTACACATGAACTGAGTTAGGAAAGAGAACAGAGTCTCACATTTAGAAAACACTCTTATGCCTGCTTAAGGGGGAAGGAGAGGTGGGGTGATTCATAAAACCAGAGTTTGACATTAGTACAGGTACCGTTCCAAAAACCAAATACGGAATAGAAAAGACCTACACTTTCCTCAGTGAAAGGGACTGAAAATCCCATATTTCCCACAGAGGAATATATCTGACTAGTAAGAATCTTAAAACCTATGTATTGATATGTCTACATAAGGGAATCAAGTGTGTCTAGACTGTCATAAACATGGCAGTGAGAATCAGCAGAAAACCACCATAAAAATGAATTTCAAAAATAAAACAAAAAAACAGGAAATTCTTTACATTTCCTTCAGGGACTCCGATAAAACCTGGAATGAAAATATCTACAATGACAGGTCGATGTGTCATAAGGCTTGACACTTGGGACTGAGATGATTGGTGCGCTTGGGTGAGCAAATGCAGACCCTTTAAAGCAATAATGCGTGGCACACATTCCATTGGTCCCAACTCTCCAGGTTGAAGGGAATATTACTACAGATATAACATGTATGGGAAACCTAGAGAATAGACACACTGTGAATACGAAAGGTTTCTAAAACTCAATTAATAGTCCCTCTCCTGGTGCTCCGGTTCGACTTTCCAACTGCTTTACTATCAATCTTACAAATTGGAGAGACAGCCCCTTTAACTTCCTGGTTCGCACAGGTTGCCAATTTGGCAGAGGATGAAAGGGAAGAGGGAGAACCTATGACAGAGCAGCTGTTCGGCATTTAGACGGGCACCTGTCACTCTAATTTCCCGGTCGGAAGAAGAATTAATCAAAGTCTCAGCCACCCGCCGGGCACCAGTATAGGTCCTAAACCAAAATTGTGGATTTGCGGTCAGCTCACACAAAATGAGTTGAAAAATGGAGCTCAGCGACACAGCAATTCACAAACTGGCAGATTAAAAAAGGACAACTCTCGTCCAAAAATCTGTTGGGGGAAGGCAACGAGGCGGAATGGAAAGTGAGGCAGAATAGAAGGAAACAGATTTCAAGATGTACATTGAAATCGCCTATAAAGCACAGGAAGAGGGCCACAACTTCGACAATGATGCACTTGGCAAAAAGTGCATATGCATATTCTCCTGAATATATTCAGGAGAAAACGCATATGCCAATTTGGCCAAGCAACCAAGTGGGCAATGCATATCTGCACTACAAAAAGCATCATTTCCCACAGGTGAACAGGGACATCCACAAAATCTGTAAATACCAGAAAGTCAAGACAAGCCCTGGAGAACAGGGAGTCTAGTTATGCTGATGGGCGGGATGTAAATTGCCAACTGCCTCTCTGGAGGAGTGCATTGTGTTCCCTAAAACAAGTAAACAACAGAGCTACAGAGCCAAGGGCACTTCATTTCTAGGCAATAAACCTTGGGAAAACTGAAAATCAATAAGACAGAGCCACCCCAAAATTTAGGGCTGCACTGCTTACAAGAATCTCAACTTGGGTACACCTTAAACATCCCAGGAAAGACAAAAGTCGTTGAAGAAATTGTGGTAATTACGTACGATGGAATATCCCTCATCAATGAAATCAATGTCATAAGGCCAGTAGCAGCAAAATGAGTGGATTCAGGTACGATGATTCTAAGTGAAATAAGTCACAGTGAAAAAGAAACTTATCATAAGATATCACTTACGACGATCCTGTATACATGGCTACACATGAACTGAGTTAGGAAAGAGAACAGAGTCTCACATTTAAAAAATATTCTTAGGCCTGCTTAATGGGGAAGGAGGGGTTGGGTGATGCATAAAACCAGAGTTTGATATTAGTACAGCTACCATTCCAAAAACCAAATATGGAATAGAAAAGACCTACACCTTCCTCAGTGAAAGGGACTCAAAACCCCATATTTCCCGCAGAGGAATATATCTGACTAGTAAGAATCTTAAAACCTATGTATTGATATGTCTCCATAAGGGAATCAAGTGGGTCTAGACTGGCATAAACATGGCAGTGAGAATCAGCTCAAAGCCACTATAAAAAGGAATTTCAAAAACAAATCAAAAAAACAGGGAAATTCTTTACAATTACTACAGGGGCTCTGATGAAACCTGGAATGGCCCTGTGTACAAGGACAGCTGGATGTGGCATAAGCCTGGACACTTGGGACTGAGCGGTTTGGTGAGATTCAGTGAGCAAATGCAGACCATTTAAAGCAATAATGAGTGGCACACATTCCAAGGGTCCAAACTCTCCAGGTTCAAGGGAATATTACTACAACTATAACATGTACGGGAAACATAGACAATGGACACACTGTGAATACGAAAGTTTTCTAAAACTCAACTAATAGTACCTCTCCTGGTGCTCCGTGGAATTTCCAACTGCTTTACTATCAATCTCCCAACTTTCAGAGACAGCCTCTTTATCCTCCTGGTTCGCAGAAGTTGCGAATTTGGCAGAGGATGAAAGGGAAGAGGGAGAACCAATGAGAGAGTAGCTGTTAGGCATTTGGTCCGGCATTTGTCACTTTAAATTCCGTTAAGGAAGAAAAATTAACCAAAGTCTCAGCCACCCGCCAGGAACCAGTATATGTCCTGAACCAGAATTGTGGATTTGCGGTCGGCTCACAAATAACGAGTTGAACAATGGAGCTCCAGGGCTAAGCATTTCAAAAACTGGCAGAGTAATAAAGGACAACTATCGACCAAAAATCTATTGAGGGAAGACAATGAGGAGGACTTGAAAACAAGGCAGAATAGCAGGAAACTGATTTCAAGAGGTACATTGGAATCACCTTTAAAGCACAGGAAGAGGGGCACAACTTCGACAATGATGCACTTGGCCAAAAAGTGCATATGCGTTTTCTCCTGAATATATTCAGGAGAAAACGCATAGGCCCATTTGGCCAAGCAACAAAGCGGGCAATGCAAATCTGCACTACTAAGAAGTATCATTTCCCACAGGTGAACAGGGACATCCACAAAATGTGTAAAACCAGAAAGGCAAGACAGGCCCTGTAGAACAGGGAGCCTAGTTATGCTGATGGGCGGGTTGTAAATTGCCAACTGCCTCTCTGGAGGAGTGCATTGTGTTCCCTAAAACAAGTAAACACCAGAGCAACAGAGCCAAGGGCACTTCCAGTCTAGGGAATATACCTTGGGAAAACTGAAAATCAATAAGACAGAGCCACCCCAAAATATAGGGTTACAATGCTTACAAGAACCTCAACTTGGTTACATTTTGATGACAAGTGCATGGCGCATTGTGATAACATGGGTCATGGATCAATGTGCTGACAAGCACATGGAGCACTCTTATGACAAGGGTTAGGGAGCATTGTGCTGAAAAAGGCACAGAATATGGTGATGACCAGTGTCAGAGAGCATTGTGATGAAAAGTTCATGGAGCATTGTGGTGACAAAGTCACAGAGACTTGTGATGACGAGGGTATGGACCATTGTGATGACAAAGTTCTTGAATCATTGTTATGACGAGTCATGGAGCATTGTGATCACAGGGTCATGGAGCATTGTGATGACAAGGGCATGGAGCATTGTGATGACAGGTTTATAGAGCATTGCTCTGACAAGATTTATGGACTATTGTGATGAGAGTGGGCATGGCTCATTGTGATGACAAGGGCATGGAGCATTGTGATGACAAGGTCATAGAGTATTGTGAAAAGAGGTGTCAGGGAGCATTGTGATGACATATGTCATGGCCCATTGTGGTGACAATGGCATGGGGCATTGTGATGCCAGGTGTCATGGATTATTGTGATGACAAAGGTAATGGAGCATTGTGTTGACAACGGCTTGGTGCACTGTGATATCAAGGGTCATGGAGCATTGTGATGACAAGGGCATGGAGCATTGTGAGGACAGCGGACATTGAGAATTTTGATGACCATGTCGTGAAGAATTTTGATGACAAAGGCATGGAGCTTGCTATGACAGGGGTCATATGGCATTGAGATGACAATTTCATGGATAATTTTGATGACAAGTGCATGTAACATTGTGATGAGAAGTGTCATGGCGCACTTTGATGACAAGGACGTGTAGAATTCTGATGACAAGGGACATGGAGCATTGTTATTACCAGGGAATGGAGCATTGTGATTACCAGGGACAGGAGCATTGTGATAGCAAGACCGTGGAGCACTGTGATGAGAAGGCCATGAATAACTGTGATGACGAGCCTCATGGAGCACTGTAATGACAAGGGGCATGGAGCATTCTGATGACAGTTGTCATGGAGCATTGTGATGACAGGGGTCATGGAACATTGTGATGACAGGGGTCATGGAGCATTGTGATGACAAGGGTCACGGAGCATTCTGATGATAAGCTTGTGGAGTATTTTGATGACAATGGCATGGAGCATTGTGATGAAAAGGGCATGGATCATTGTGATGAAAAAGGCATGGAGCGTTGTCATGAGAGGGTTCAAGGAGCATACTGATGACAAGTGTCAGGGAGCATTCTGATGACCAGTGTATTAAGCATTGTGATGACAAAGGTCATGGAGCATTGTGATGAGAAGACCATGGAAAATTGTGATGACAAGAGTCATGGACCTTTGTGATGACAAAGGTCATGGAGCATTTTGATGACAATGGCGTTGTGCATTGTGATGAGAGGGGCAGGGAACATTGTGATGACATGGTCATGGAACAATTTGATGAAAAGTGTCATGGATGATTTTGACGACAGGGGATATGGAATATTGTGATGTCAGGGGTAATGGAGCTTTGTGATGAATAGGGTCATGAAGCATTTTGATGCCAGGGGTTATGGAACATTGTGATATCAGGCGTCATGGAGCATTGTGATGACAAGGGCATGGAGCATTGTTCTGAAAATTTCATGGATTATTGTGATGAGAGTGGGTACGGGGCATTGTGATGACAAGGGCACAGAACACTGTGATACATTGGTCATGGAGGATTGTAATGACAAGGGCATGGAGCTTTGTGATGAGAAGGGCATCGAGCACTGTGATGACAAATGTCATGGAGCTTTGTGATGACAAGAGCATGGAACAATGTGATCAGAGGATTCATGGATCATCTTGATGACAATGGCATGGAGCATTGTGATGCCAAGTGTCATGGAGATATGTGACCACAAATGTCATAGAGCATTTTTTTGACAAGGGCGTGGTGCATTGTGTTGTGAGGGTAAGGGAGCATTGTGATGACAGAGTTGAGGAGCAATTTGATGAAAAGGGTCATGGAAGATTTTGATAATATGGGTTATGGAACATTGTGATGTCATGGGTCATGTAGCATTTTGCTGAAAAGGGTCATGGAGCATTTTGATGACAGGGGTTATGGAACATAGTGATGTCAGGGGTCATGGAACATTGTGATGACAGGGGTGAGGAAGTATTGTGATGACTAGTGATAGAACATAGTGATATCAGTTGTGAGAGAGCATTTTGTTGAGAAGTGCATGGAGCATTGTGATGACAAGGGTTTATGGAGCATTGTGATGACAAGGTTGTGGAGCATTGTGATGACAAGCGCATGGCACATTGTGATAACATGGGTCATGGAGAAATGTGCTGACAAGCACATGGAGCATTGTGATGAAAAGGGGGATGGAGCACTGTGCTGAGAAAGGCATAGAGCATTTTGATGACAAGGGTCAGAGAGCATTGTTATGAAAAGTTCATGGAGCATTGTGGTGACAAAGTCACAGAGACTTGTGATGATGAAAGCATGGACCATTGTGATGACAAAGTTCATAAAGCACTGTGATGACTGGAGTCACAGAGCATTGTGATGACACGGGAATGGAGCATTGTGATGACATGGGCATAGAGCATTGCTCTGACAAGTTTTATGGATTATTGTGATGACAGTGGGCATGGCACATTGTGATTACAAGGGCATGGAGCATTGTGATGACAAGGTCATACAGTATTGTGAAGACAGGTGTCAGGGAGTATTGGGATGACATATGTCAAGGTCCATTGTGATGAGAATGGCATGGGGCATTGGAATGCCAAGTGTCATGGAGGATTGTGATGACAAAAGTAATGGAGCATTGTGATGACAAGGGCTTGGAGCTTCGTGATGACAAGGTCATGAAGCATTGTGATGACAACATCATGGCCATTGTGATGACAAGGGCCTTTGAGAATTTTGATGACAAGGTCGTGAAGCATTGTGATGACAAGCGCATGGAACTTGCTATGACAGGGGTCATGGAGCATTGCGATGACAAGTGCATGGAGAATTGTATTGACAAGAGCATGTAACATTTTGATGAGAAGTGTCATGGAGCATTGTGATGAAAAGGACATGTAGAATTGTTATGACCAGGGCAAGGAGCATTGGGATGACAAGACCGTGGATCACTGTCATGAGAAGACCACGGATAATTGTGATGAGGATCATCATGGAGCACTGTAATGACAAGGGGCATGGAGCATTGTGATGACAGGTGTCATGGATCATTGTGATGACAAGTGTCATGGACCATTCTGATGACAAGCTTGTGGAGTAATGAGATGACAATGGCATGGAACATTTTGATGAAAATGTCATGGAGCATTGTGATGAAAAAGGCATGGAGCCTTTTCATGACAGTGTTCAAGGAGCATTCTGATGACAAGTCTCAGGGAGCATTGTGATGACAAGTGTATTGAGCATTGTGATGACAAATTTCATGGAGCATTGTGATGACAGGCATCATGGAGCGTTATGATGACAAGTGTTATGAACATTGTGATCACAAGGCTTTGGAGCATTGTGATGAGAGAAGTCATGTATCATTTTCATTTCAAGGAGCATGGATCATTGTGATGACAAGGGCATGAAGCAATGTAAACCCAAGGTTCATGGAGGATATTGATGCAATGGGAATGGAGTATTGTGATGACAAGCGCATGGAGCTTTGTGATGACAAGGTCATGTAGCATTTTGCTGACAAATGCATGGAGCATTTCGATGGCAAGTGTCATGGAGCATTGTGATGACAAGCGTCATGGAGCATTGTGATTACAGGGGTCATGGAGCATTGGGATGGCAAGGGCATGGAGCATTGTGATGACAATGGACACTGAGAATTTTGATGACAATGTCGTGAAGAATTTTGATGACAAAGGCATAGAGCTTGCTATGACAGGGGTCATATGGCATTTAGATGACAATTTCATGGAAAATTTTGATGACAAGTGCATGTAACATTGTGATGAGAAGTGTCATGGAGCATTGTGATGACAAGGACGTGGATAACTCTGATGACAAGGGATATGGAGCATTGTTATTACAAGGGAACGGAGCATTGTGATTACCAGGGAATGGAGCATTGTGATAGCAAGACCGTGGAGCACTGTGATGAGAAGGCCATAAATAACTGTGATGACGAGCCTCATGGAGCACTGTAATGACAAGGGGCATTGAGCATTCTGATGACAGTTGTCATGAAGCATTGTGATGACAGGGGTCATGGAACATTGTGATGACAGGGGTCATGGAGCATTGTGATGACAAGGGTCACGGAGCATTCTGATGATAAGCTTGTGGAGTACTGTGATGACAATGGCATGGAGCATTGTGATGAAAAAGGCATGGAGCCTTTTCATGACAGTGTTCAAGGAGCATTCTGATGACAAGTCTCAGGGAGCATTGTGATGACAAATTTCATGGAGCACTGTGATGAAAGGCATCATGGAGCGTTATGATGACACGTGTTATGGAACATTGTGATGACAGAAGTCATGTATCATTTTCATTTCAAGGAGCATGGAGCATTGTGATGACAAGGGCATGAAGCAATGTGAACCCAAAGTTCATGGAGGATTTTGATGACAATGGGAATGGAGTATTGTGATGACAAGCGCATGGAGCATTGTGATGACAAGGTCATGTAGCATTTTGCTGACAAATGCCTGGAGCATTTTGATGACAAGTGTCATGGAGCATTATGATGACAAGCGTCATGGAGCATTGTGATTACAGGGGTCATGGAGCATTGGGATGGCAAGGGAATGGATCATTGTGATGACAAGTGTAATGGAGCATTTCGATGACAAGATTCCCAGATCATTGTGTTGTCTGGTGTCATGGAGCGTTGTGATGACAGTGGTTATGGAGCATTGTGATGACAGGGGTCAGGGAGCATTGTGATGAGAATTTCATGGAGCAATGAGCTGACAATATTCCTTGAGTATTGTGATGGCAGGGGTCATGGAGCATTGTGATGACAAGGGAATGGAGCATTGGGATGACAATGTCCTGGAGCATCGTGATGAGAAGACCATGGAGCATTGTGATGACAAGTCTCATGGAGCATTCTGATGAAAAGGGGCATGGAGCATTGTGATTACAGGGGTCTTGGAGCATTGTTATGACAAGGGTCATGGAGCCTTGTGATGACAACACCGTGGAACATTGTGATGGCAGGGGTCATGGAGCATTATTATGACAGGGGTAATGGAGCATTGTGATCAAAAGGGCATGGAGTATTTGTTTGAAAAGTTTCATGGATTATTGTGATGAGAGTGGGCATGGAGCATTGTTATGACAAGGGCACAGAACGACGGTGATACATGGGTCATAGAGGATTGTAATGACAAGGGCATGGATCACTGCGATGAGAAAGGCATCGAGCATTGTGATGACAAGCATCATGGAGCTTTGTGATGACAAGAGCAAGGAACAATGTGATGATAGGTTTCATGGAGTATTGTGATGACAATGGCATGGAGCATTGTGATGCCAAGGGTCATGGAGTTTGTGATGAGAAAGGTCATGGAGCATTTTGATGACAAGAGCGTTGTGCATTGTGATGAGAAGTGCATGGAGCATTGTGATGACAGGGTCATGGAGCAATTTGATGAAAATGGTCAGGGAACATTTTCATGATAGGGTTATCGAACATTGTGATGTCAGTGGTCATGGAGCATTATGATGATAAGGACATGTAGCATTTTGGTGATAGGGGTCATTGAACATTGTGATGAAAGGGGTGAGGGAGTATTGTGATGAGTAGTAATGGAACATTGTGATATCAGTGGTGAGAGAGCATTTAGATGAGAAGTGCAAGGAGCATTGTGATGCCAAGGTTTATGGAGTGTTGTGATGATAAGGTTGTGGAGCATTGTGCTGACAAGCGCATGGATCATTGTATTGACAAGGGTCATGGAGCATTATGCTTACAAAGGCATGGAGCATTGTGATGAAACGTGTTACAGAGAACTGTGATGATGAGGGAATGGACCATTGTGATGACAATGGTCATAAAGCATTGTGATGACTGGATTCACGGAGAATTATGATGTGTGGGGTCATGGAGAATTGTGATGACAAGGGCATGGAGCATTGTGATGACAAGGGCATGGAGCATTGGTCTGACAAGTTTCATGGATTATTGTGATGACATTCGGCATGGCGGATTGTGCTGACAAGGGCATGGAGCATTGTGATGAAAAGGTCATGGAGTATTGTGAAGACAGGTGTCAGGGAGCATTGTGATGACATATGTCATGTTCCATTGCGATGACAATGGCGTGGGGCATTGTGATGCCAAGTGTCATGGAGGAATGTGATAACAAAGATAATGGGGCATTGTGGTGATTAGGGCTTGGAACATTATGATCACAAGGGCCATTTAGAATCTTGATGAGAAGGTCGTGAAGCATTGTGATGACAAAGTCCTGGAGCATTGTGTTGAGAAGATCATGGAGCCTTGTGATGACAAGTCTCATGGACCATACTGATGAAAAGAGGCATGGAGCATTGTGTTTACAGGGGTCTTGGAACATTGTGATGACAAGGGCATGGAGCATTGTGATGAGAAGGCAAAGGAGCATTCTGATGACATGCGTCATGGATCTTTGTGATGACAAGGGCATGGAGCATTGTGAATACAGGGGACTTGGAGCATTGTGATGACAAGGGCATGGAACATTGTGATGAGAAGGCCATAGAGCATTCTGATGACATGCGTCAAGGAGCTTTGTGATGACAATTGCATGGAGCATTGTGATTACAGGGGTCTTGGAGCATTGTGATGACAAGAGTCATGGAGCCTTGTGATAAAAAGGCCGTGGATCATTGTGATAGCAGGGGTCATGGAGCATTGTTATGACAGGTGTAATGGAGCACTGTGATGACTAGGGCATGGAGCATTGGTCTGAAAAGTTTCATGGATTATTGTGATGAGAGTGGGCATGGAGCATTCTGATGACAAGGTCAAGGAACACTGTGATACATGGGTCATGGAGGATTATAATGACAAGGACATGGAGCATTGTGATGAGAAGGGCATCGAGCATTGTGATGGCAAGCGGCTTGGAGCTTTGTGATGACAATGGCATGGAACAATGTGATGAGAGGGTTCATGGAGCACTGTGATCACAATGACATGGAGGATTGTGATGCCAATTGTCATGGAGATGTGTGACGACAAATGTCATGGAGCATTTTGATTACAAGTTCGTGGTGCATTGTGTTGTGAAGGGAAGGGAGCATTGTGATGACTGGGTCATGGAGCAATTTGATGAAAAAGGTCATGGAAGATTTTGATGACTGGGGTTATGGAACATTGTGATGTCAGGGGTCATCGAACATTGTGATGATAAGTGCATGTAGCAATGTGATGACAGGGGTCATGGAACATTGTGATGACAGGGGTGAGGGAGTATTGTGATGACTTGTGATGGAACATAGTGATATCAGTTGTGAGAGAGCATTTTGTTGAGAAGTGCCTGGAGCATATTGATGACAAGGTTTATGGATCATTATGATGACAATATTTTGGAGCACAGTGATGACACGCGCATGGCACATTTTGATAACATGGGTCATGGAGCAATGTGCTGAGAAGCACATGAAGCATTGTGATGACAAGGGTCATGGAGCATTGTGCTGAGAAAGGCATAGAGCATTGTGATGACAATGGTCAGAGAGCATTGTGATGAAAAGTTCATGGAGCATTGTGGTGACAAAGGTCGCAGAGAATTGTGATGATGAGGGCATGGACCATTGTGATGACAAAGTTCATGAAGCACTGTGATGACTGGAGTCACGGAGCATTGTGATGACAGGGTTCATGTAGCATTGTGATGACAAGGCCGTGGAACATCATTATGAGAGTGGTCATGGAGCATTGTTATGACAGGGGTAATGGAATATTGTGATGGCAAGGGTATGGAGCATTGTGATGAGAAAGCCATGGAGCATTCTGATGACATGCGTCATTGAGCTGTGTGATGACAAAGGCATGGAGCATTGTGATTACAGGGGTCTTGGATCATTGTAATGACAAGGGTTATGGAGCCTTGTGATGACAAGGCAGTGGAACATTTTGATGGCAGGGGTTATGGAGCCTTGTCATGACAGGGGTAATGGAGCATTGTGATTACAAGTTTATGGAGCATTGGTCTGAAACTTTTCATGGATTATTGTGATGAGAGTGGGCATGGAGCATTATGATGACAAGGGAAAGGAACACTGTGATACATGGGTCATGGAGAATTGTATTGACAAGGACATGGAACATTGTGATGAGAAGGGAATCGTTCATTTTGATGACAATCATCGTGGAGTTTTGTGATGATAAGGACATGGAAGCAATGTGATGAGAGGCTTCAGGAAGCATTGTGATGACAATGGCATGGATCATTCTGATGCCAAGTGTCATGGAGCTTGGTGATGACAAAGATCATGGAGCATTTTGATGACAAGGGAAAGGAACACTGTGATACATGGGTCATGGAGAATTGTATTGACAAGGACATGGAACATTGTGATGAGAAGGGAATCGTTCATTTTGATGACAATCATCGTGGAGTTTTGTGATGATAAGGACATGGAAGCAATGTGATGAGAGGCTTCAGGAAGCATTGTGATGACAATGGCATGGATCATTCTGATGCCAAGTGTCATGGAGCTTGGTGATGAAAAAGATCATGGAGCATTTTGATGACAAGCGCATGGAGCATTGTGATGCCAAGGGTCATGGAGCTTGGTGATGACAAAGATCATGGAGCATTTTAATGACAAGCGCATGGAGCATTGTGATGACAAGGGTCACGGAACATTGTGCTGAGAAACGCATAGTGCATTGTGATGACAAAGGTCACAGAGCATCGTGATGAAAAGTTCATGGAGCATTGTGGTGAAAAAGGTCACAGAGACTTGTGATGACAAGTGTATTGAACATTGTGATGACAAAGCTCATGGAGCATTGTGATGACAAGGGCATGGAGTATTGTGATGACAGGCATCATGGAGCGTTGTGATGACAAGTGTTGTGGAACAATGTGATCACAAGGGTTTGGAGCATTGTGATGATAGAGGTCATGGATCATTTTGATTTCAAGGAGCATGGAGCATTGTGATGAAAGTGGTCATGGAGCATTGTGATGACGGGTCATGGAGCATTGTGAAGACAAGTGCATGGAGCATTGTGAAGACAGGGGCATGGAACATTGGTCTTACAAGTTTCATGGATTACTGCAATGACAGTGGGAATGGTGCATTGTGATGACAAGGGCATGAAGCATGGTGATGACAAGGTAATGCAGTATTGTGAAGACAGGTGTCTGGGAGCATTGTGAAGACATAAGTCGTGGCCCATTGTGATGACAATGCCATGGAGTATTGTGATGCCAATTGTCATGGAGGTTTGTGATGACAAATGTAATGGAGCATTGTGATGACAAGGGCTTGGAGCATTGTGATGACAAGGGTCACGGAGCACTATGCTGACAGGGGCCTGGAGCATTGCGATGAAACCTGTCATGGAGAATTGTGCTGACAAAGGCATGGAGCATTGTGATGAAAATGTAATGTAGTATTTTGCTTACAAATGCATGGAGCATTTTGATGACAAGTGTAATGGAGCACTGTGATGACATGCGTCATGGAGCATTGTGATTACAGGGGTCATGAAGCATTGGGATGGCAAGGGCATGGATCATTCTGATGACAAGTGTCATGGAGCATTTTGATTACAAGGTTCCCGGATCATTGTGTTGTCTGGTGTCATGGAGCGTTGTGATGACTGTGGTCATGGAGCATTGTGATGACAGGGGTCATGGAGCATTGTGATCAGAATTTCATGGAGCATGGGCTGAAAATATTCATTGAGTATTATGATGGCAGGGGTCATGGAGCATTGTGGTGACAATGGAAAGGAGCATTGTGATGACAAGTTCCTGGAGCATTGTGAGGAGAAGACCATGTAGCCTTTTGATGACAAGTATCATGGAGCATTCTGATGAAAAGGGGCATGGAGCATTGTGATAACAGGGGTCTTGGAGCATTGTGATGAATAGGGCATGGATGATTGTGATGGAAAAGCATGGAGCCTTGTCATGAGAGGGTTCAAGGAGCATACTGACGACAAGTGTCAGGGAGCATTGTGATGACAAGTGTATTGAGCATTGTGATGACAAACTTCATGGAGCATTGTGATGAGAAGACCATGGATAATTGTGATGATGAGCGTCATGGGGATTTGTGATGACAAGTGTTATGGAACATTGTGAACATAAGGGTTTGGAGCATTGTGATGACAGTGTTTATGGAGCATTTTGATTTCATTGTTATGACAATAGCATGAAGCATTATGATGATGGGCATGGTTCATTGAGATGACAGAGTTCATGGAGTATTGAGATGAAAAGGGGCATGGAGCATTGTGATTACAGGTGTCTTGGAGCATTGTGATGAAAAGGGCATGGAACATTGTGATGCTAAGGCCATGGAGCTGTCTGATGACAAGCGTCATGGAACTATGTGATGACAAGAGCATGCAGCATTGTGATTACAGGGGTCTTGGAGCATTGTGATGACAAGGGTCATGGAGCCTTGTGATGACAAGGAGGTGGAACATTGTCATGACAGGCGTGAGGGAGTATTGTAATGACTAGTGATGGAACATTTTGATATCAGCGGTGAAAGAGCATTTTGATGAGAAGTGCATGGAGCTCTCTGATGACAAGGTTTATAGAGTATTGTGATGACAAAGTTGTGGAACATTGTGATGACAAGTGTCATGGAGCATTGTTCTGACAAGCCCATGGAGCATTGTGATGACAAGGGTCATGGAGCACTCTGCTGACAAAGGCATGGAGCATTGTGATGACAAGGGTCACAGAGCATTGTTATGAAAAGTTCATGGAGCATTATGGTGACAAAGTTCACAGAGCCCTGTGATGACGAGGTTATGGACCATTGTGAGGACAAAGGTCATGAAGCATTGTGATGACTGGAGTCACGGACAATTGTGATGACAAAGGCATGGAGCATTGTGATGACAGGAGAATGGAGAACTGGTCTGACATCTTTCATTGATTATTGTGAAGATAGTGGGCATGGCGCACTGTGATGACAGCGGCATGGAGCATTGATATGACCAGGTCATTGAGTATGGTGAAGACAGGTGTCAGGGAGCATTGTGATGACATATGTCATGGTGCATTGTGATGACAATGGCATGGAGAATTGTGAAGCCAAGTGTCATGGAGGATTGTGATGACAAATGTAATGGAGCATTCTGATGACAAGGGCTTGGAGCATTGTGAGAGAAGACCATCGATAATTGTGATGTCCAGCGTCATGGGGCATTGTGATGACAAGTGTTATGGAACATTGTGATCACAAAGATTTGGTGCATTGTAATGACAGTCGTCATTGAGCATTTTGATTTCATTGTGATGACAAAAGCATGACATATTATGGTGATGGGCACGGTAAATTGTGATGACAGGGTTGATGGAGCATTGAGATGAAAGGGGCTTGGAGCATTGTGATTCCAGGGGTGTTGGAGCATAGTGATGACAAGGGCATGGAGCACTGTGAGGAGAATGCCATGGAGCATTCTGATGACATGTGTCACGGAGCTTTTTGATGACAAGGGCATCGAGATTTGTGATTTCAGGGGTCTTGGAGCATTGTGATGACAAGGGTCATGGAGGCTTGCGATGACAAGACCGTGGAATCTTGTCATGGCAGGGATCATGGAGCATTGTTATGACAGGGGTAATGGAGCATTGTGATGACAAGGACATGGGGAAATGGTCTGAAATGTTTCATGGATTATTGTGAAGAGAGTGGGCATGGAGCAGTGTGATGACAAGGGCACGGAACACTGTGATACATAGATCATGCAGGATTGTAATGACAATGGCATGGATCATTGTGATGAGAAGGGCATCGAGCATTGTGATGACAAGCGTCATGGAGATTTGGGATGACAAGTTCATGGAGCAATGTGATGAGAGGGTCCATGGAGCATTGTGATGATAATGGAATGGAGCATTGTGATGCCAAGGGTCATGGATATTTGTGATGACAAATGTCATGGAGCATTTTGATGACAAGGGCCTGGTGCATTGTGATGAGAAGGGCAGGGAGCATTGTGATGACAGGGTCATAGAGCAATTTGATGAAAAGGGTCATGGAACATTTTGATGACAGGGGTTATAGAACATTGTGATGTGAGGGATCATGGAGCTTTGTGATGAAAAGGGTCATGGAGCATTTTGATTACAGGGGTTATGGAACTTTATGATGTCAGGTGTCATGGAGCATTGTGATGATAATGGCATGGAGCATTGTGATGACAGGGGTAATGGAAAATTGTGATGACAGGGTTGAGGGAGTATTGCGATGACTAGTGATGGAACATTGTGATATCAGTGGTGAGAAGGCATTTTGAGGAGAAGTGCATGGAGCATTGTGATGACAAGGTTTATGGAGCATTTTGATGAAAAGGATGTGGAGCATTGTGATGACAAGTGCATGGTTCATTGTGATGACATGGGTTATGGAGCATTGTGCTGACAAGCGCATCGAGCATTGTGATGAAAAGCGTCATGGAGCATTGTGCTGACAAAGGCATGGAGCTTTGTGATGACAAGGGTCACAGAGCATTGTGATAAAAATTTCATGGAGCATTTTGGTGACAAAGGTCACAGAGCTTTGTGTGACGAGGTCATGGACCACTGTGATGACAAGCGTCATGAAGCATTGTGATGACTGGAATCACGGAGCATTGTGATAACAGGGGTCTTGGAGCATTGTGATGAAAAGGGAATGGATCATTGTGATGAAAAAGGCATGGAGCCTTGTCATGACCGTGTTCAAGGAGCATGCTGATGACAAGTGTCAGGGAGCATTGTGATGACAAGTTTATTGAGCATTGTGTTGACAAAGGTCATGTAGCATTGTGATGAGAAGACCTTGCATAATTGTGAAGACGAGCGTCATGGGGCATTGTGATGACAAGTGTCATGGAACATTGTGATCAGAAGGGTTTGCAGCTTTGTGATGACAGAGGTCATGGAGCATTTTGATTTCATAGTGATGACAACTGCATGAATCATTATGATGATGAGCATGTTGCATTGTGATGACAGGGTTGATGGAGAATTGAGATGAAAAGGGGCATGGAGAATTGTGATTACAGAGGTCTTGGAGCATTGTGATGACAAGGGTCATGGAGCCTTGTGATGACAAGTCCGTGGCACATTGTGATGGCAGGGGTCATGGCATATTGTTATGACAGCTGTAATTGAGCATTGTGATGACAAGGGCATGGAGCTATGTGATGAGAGATTTCATTGAGCATTGTGATGACAATGGCATGGAGCATTGTGATGCCAAGGTTGATGGAGATTTGTGATGAAATATGTCATTGGGCAATTTAATAACAAGGGCGTGGTGCATTGTGATGAGAATGGCAGGGAGCATTGTGACGAAAGGGTCATGGAGCAATTTGATGAAAAACGTCATGGATTATTTTGATGACAGGCGTTATGGAACATTGTGATATCAGTGGTCATGAAGCATTGTGATGAAATGGGTCATGGAGCATTTTGTGACAGTGGTTATGGAACATTGTGATGTCAGGGGTCATGGAGCATTTTGATGACAAGGGCAGGGAGCAATGTGATGACAGGGGCATGGAAAATATGTCTGACAAGTTTCATGGATTATTGTGATGACAGTGGGCATGGAGCATTGTGATGACAAAGGTCCCAGAGCCTTGTGTGAAGAGGGCATGGACCATTGTGTTGACAAAGGTCATGATGCACTGTGATGACTGGAGTCACGGAGAATTGTGTTGGCAGGGGTCATGGAGCATTGTGCTGACAAGCGCATGGAACATTTTGATGACAAGTGTCATGGAGCATTGTCCTGACAAAGGCATGGAGCATGGTGATGACAAGGGACACAGAGCATTGAGATGAAATATTCATGGAGCATTGTGGTGACAAAGATCACAGAGCCTTGTGTGACGGGGGCATGGACAATTGGTCTGACAAGTTTCATGGATTATTGTGATGACAATGGGCATGGAGCATTGTGATGACAAAAGTCATGAAGCATTGTGATGACTGGAGTCACGGAGCATTTTGATGACATGGGTAATGGAGCATTGTGATGAAAGGGGCATGGAACATTGGTCTGACAAGTTTCATGGATTATTATGATAACAGTGGGCATGGCGCAT
This sequence comes from Hyperoodon ampullatus, assembly GCF_949752795.1. Lineage (NCBI taxonomy): Eukaryota > Metazoa > Chordata > Mammalia > Artiodactyla > Ziphiidae > Hyperoodon > Hyperoodon ampullatus. The sequence goes on along the minus strand of NC_136913.1, from coordinate 145,949,048 downwards.
TGTGATGACAAGGGCATGGAACATTGTGATGACAAGGTCATGGAGTATTGTGAAGACAGCTGTCAGGGAGCATTGTGATGACATATGTCATTGTCCATTGTGATGACAATGGCATGGAGCATTGTGATACCAAGTGTCATGGAAGATTGTGATGACAAAGGTAATGAAGCATATTGATGACAAGAGCTTGGAACATTGTGATGACAAGGGTCATGGAGCATTGTGATGAGATGGGTCATGGAGCATTGTGATGACAAGGGTCACAGAGCATTGTGATGAAATGTTCATGGAGCATTGTGGTGACAAATGACACAGAGCCTTGTGTGACAAGGGCATGGACAATTCTGATGACAAAGTCATGAAGAATTGTGATGACTGGAGTCACGGAGCATTGTGATGACAGGGGTCATGGAGCATTGTGATGACAGGATTCCTGGGGCATTGTGATGAGAAGGTCATGGAGCGTTGGGCTGAAAATATTCAAGGAGTATTGTGATGACAGAGGTCATGGGGCAATTTGATGACAAGGGAAAGGAGCATTGTGATGAAAATGGCATGGAGCATGGTGATGAGAAGGCCATGGAGCATTCTGAAGACATATGTCATGAAGCTTTGTGATGACAAGGGCATGGAGCATTGTGATTACAGGGGTCTTGGAGCATTGTCAGGAAAAGGGCATGGATCATTGTGATTAAAAAGGCATGGAGCCTTGTCATGACAGGTTTCAAGGAGCATACTGACGACAAGTGTCAGGGAGCATTGTGATGACAAGTGTATTGAGCATTGTGATGACAAAGTTCATGGAGTATTGTAAATAGAAGGCCATGGATAATTGTGATGATGAGCGTCATGGGGCGTTGTGATGACAAGTGTTATGGAACAATGTGATCACAAGGGTTTGGAGCATTGTGATGACAGAGGTCATGGAGCATTTTGATTTCATTTTGATGACAATAGCATGAAGCATTATGATGATGGGCATGGTGCATTGTGATGACACGGTTCATGGAGCATTGAGATGAAAAGGGGCATGGAGCATTGTGATTACAGGGGTCTAGGAGAATTGTGATGACAAGGCATGGAGCATCGTGAATGAGAAGGCCATGGAGCATTCTGATGACATGTGTCATGGAGCTTTGTGATGACAAGGACATGGAGCATTGTGATGACATGGGTTATGGAGCCTTGTGATGATAAGGCCATGGAACATTGTAATGGCTGGTGTCATGGAGCATTGTTATAACTGTTAATGGAGCATTTTGATGACAGGGGCATGGAGCATTGGTCTGAAAAGTTTCATGGCTTATTGTGATGAGAGGTGGCATGGAGCATTGTGATGACAAGGGCATGGAACACTGTGATACATGGGTCATGGCGGATTTTAATGAAAAGCGTATGGAGCATTGTGTTAAGAAGAGCATAGAGCATTGTGATGAAAAGCATCATGGAGCCTGTGATGACAATTGCATGGATCAATGTGATGAGAATGTTCATGGAGCATTTTGATGACAATGGCATGGAGCATTGTGATGCCAAGGGTCATGGAGCTTTGTGATGACAAAGGTCATAGAGCATTTTGATGACAAGGGTGTGGTGCACTGTGATGAGAACGGCAGAGAGCATTGTGATGAAATGGTCATGGAGCAATTTGATGAAAAGTATCATGGGATATTTTGATGAAAGTGGTTTTGGAACATTGTGATGTCAGGGGTCATGGAGCATTATGATGAAAAGGGTCATGGAGCATTTTGATGACAGGGGTCCTGGAACATTGTGATGAAAAGGGTGAGGGTGTATTGTGATGACTATTGATGGAACATTATGATATCCGTGGTGGGACAGCATTTTGATGGGAAGTGCATGGAGCATTGTGATGAAAAAATTTATGGAGCACTGTGATGAAAATGTTGTTGAGCATTGTGATGACAAGCGCATGGCGCATTGTGATGACACAGGTCTTGGGGCATTGTGCGGACAAGCGCATGGAGCATTGTGATGACAATGGTCATGGAACATTGTGCTGACAAAGGTATGGAGCATAGTGATGACATGGGTAACAGAGCACTGTCATGAAAATTTCATGGAGCATTGTGGTGACAAATATCACAGAGCCTTTTGATGACGAGGGAATGGACCACTGTGTTGTCAAAGGTCATAAAGCATTGTGATGACTGGAGTCACGGAGCATTTTGATGACAAGGTCCTGGAGCATTGTGATGAGAGGACGATGTAGCCTTGTGGTGACAATTCTCATGGAGCATTCTGATGAAAACTGGCATAGAGCATTGTGATTACAGGGGTCTTGGATCCTTGTGATGACAAGGCCGTGGAACATTGTGATGGCAGGGGTCATGGAGCATTGTTATGACATGGGCAATGGAGCATTGTGATTACAAGGGCATGGAGCCATGTGATCAGAGGGGTCTTGGAGGATTGTGATGAAAAGGGCATGGATCATTGTGATGAAAAATGCATGGAGCCTTGTCATGACAGTGTTCAAAGAGCATACTGACGACAAGTGTCAGGGAGCATTGTGATGACAAGTGTATTGAGCATTGTGATGACAAAGGTCATGGAGCATTGTGATGAGAAGACCATGAATAATTGTAATGACCAGCGTCATGGAGCATTGTGATGACAGGGATCATGGAGCATTGTATTGACAAGGGTCTTGGAGCATTCTGATGACAAGCTTGTGGAGTATTGTGATGACAATGGCATGGAGCATTTTGAGAAAAAGGGCATGGAGCATTGTGATGAAAAAGGCATAGAGCCTTTTCATGACAGGGTTCAAGGAGCATTCTGAGGAAAATTGTCAGGGAGCATTGTGATGACAGGTGTATTGAGCATTGTGATGACAAAGTTCATGGAGTACTGTGATGGCAGGCATCATGGAGCGTTGTGATGACAACTGTTATGGAACATGGTGATCACAAGTGTTTGGAGCATTGTGATGACAGAGGTCATTGATCATTTTGATTTGAAGAATAATGGAGCATTGTGATGAAAAGGGCATGAAGCAATGTGATCCCAAGGTTCATGGAGGATTGTGATGACACTGGTAATGGAGAATTGTGAGGAGAAGTGCATGGAGCATTGTGATGACAAGGTCATGTAGCATTTTGCTGACAAAGGCATGGAGCACCGTGATGACAAGTGTCATGGAGCCCTGTGACGACAAGCGTCAAAGACCATTGTGATTACAGGGGTCATGGAGCATGGGGATGACAAGCTTATTGAATATTCTGATGACAAGTGGCATGGATCATTTTGATGACTGTGGTCATGTAGCATTGTGATGACATGGGTCATGGAGCATTGTGATGAGAAGGTCATGGAGCATTGGTCTGAAAATATTCATGGAGTACTGTGATGACAGGGGTCATGGAGCATCGTGATGAGAAGGGAATGGAGCAATGCGATGAGAAGGTCCTGGAGTATTGTGATGAGAGGGCCATGGCGCCTTGTGATGACAACTGTCATGGAGCATACTGATAAAAAGGTTCATGGAGCATTGTGATTACAGGGGTTTTGTAGCATTGTGAAGACCAGGGCATGGAGCACTGTGATGAGAAGGCCATGGAGCATTCTGATGACATGCGTCATGGAGCTTTGTGATGAAAAGGACATGGAGCATTGTGATTAGGTGGGTCTTAGAGGATTGTGATGAAAAGGGCATGGATCATTGTGATGAAAAATGCATGGAGCCTTGTCATGACAGGTTTCAAGGAGCATACTGACGACAAGTGTCAGGGAGCATTGTGATGACAAGTGTATTGAGCATTGTGATGACAAAGGTCATGGAGCATTGTGATGAGAAGACCATGGATAATTGTAATGACCAGCGTCATGGGGCACTGTGATGACAAGTGTTATGGAACATTGTGATCACAAGGGTTTGGAGCATTGTGATGACAGAGATCATGGAGCATTTTGATTTCATTGTGATGACAATAGCATGAAGCATTTTGATGATGGGCATGGTGCATTGTGATGACAGGGTTCATGGAGCATTGAGATGGAAAGGGGAATGGAGCATTGTGATGAGAAGGCCATGGAGCATTCTGATGACATGCATCATGGAGCTTGGTGATGACAAAGACATGAAGCATTGTGATTAGAAGGGTCTTGGGGCATTTTGATGACAAGGGTCATGGAGGCTTGTGATGACAAGGCCATGGAACCTTGTGATGGCAGGTGTCATGGAGCATTATAATGACAGGGATAATGGAGCATTGTGATGACAACGGCATGGAGCATTGGTATGAAAAGTTTCATGGATTATTGTGATGACAAGGGCACAGAACACTATGATACATAGGTCATGGAGGATTGTAATGATAAAGGCATGGAGCATTGTGATGAGAAGGGCATCGAGCATTGCGATGACAAGCGTCATGGAGCTTTGTGATGACAAGGGCATGGAGCAATGTGATGAGAGGGTTCAAGGAGCATTTGATGATAATAGCATGGAGCATTGTGATGCCAATTGTCATGGAGCTTTGTGATGACAAATGTCATGGAGCATTTTGATGACAAGGCCGTGGTGCATTGTGATGAGAAGGGCAGGGAGCATTGTGAGGACAGGGTCATGGAGCAATTTGATCAAAAGTGTCATGGAACATTTTGATGAGAGGGGTTTTGGAAAATTGTGATGTCAGGTGTCATGGAGCATTGTGATGAAAAGGGTCATGGAGCATTTTGTGACAGGGATTATTGAACATTCTGATGTCAGGGGGCATGGAGCATTGTGATGAATCGGGTCATGGAGCATTTTGATGACAGGTGTTATGGAACATTGTGATGTCAGCGCTCATGGAGCATTATGATTATAAGGGCATATAGCATTTTAATACCGGGGTCATGGAACATTGTGATGACAGGGGTGAGGGAGTATTGTGATGACTAGTGATGGAACACTGTGATATCATTGGTGAGAGAGCATTTTGATGAGAAGTGCATGGAGCATTGTGATGACAAGGTTTATGGAGCATTTTGACGACAAGGATGTGGAGCATTGTGATGACAAGCACATGGCACATTGTGATGACATGGGTTATGAAGCATTGTGCTGACAAGCGCATGGAGCATTGTGACGACAAGGGTCATTGAGCATTGTGCTGACAAACGCATGGGGCATTGTGATGACAAGGGTGACAGAGAATTGTGATGAAAAGTTCATGGAGCATTGTGGTCACAAAGGTCACAGAGCCTTCTGTGAGGAGGTCATGGACCATTGTGATGACAAATGTCATGAAGCACTGCAATGACTGTAGTCACGGAGTATTGTGATTACAGGGTTCTTGGAGCATTGTGATGCCAAGGGCATGGATCATTGTGATGAGAAGGCCATGGAGCATTCTGATGACATGTGTCATGGAGCTTTGTGATGACAAGTGCAGGGAGCATTGTGATTACAGGGGTCTTGGAGCATTGTGATGATAAGGGAATGGATCATTGTGATAAAAAAGGCATGGAGCCTTTTCACGACAGGGTTCATGAAGCATACTAATGACAAGTGTCAGGGAGCATTGTAATGATAAATGTATTGAGGATTGTGGTGACAAAGGTCATGGAGCATTGTGATGAGAAAACCATTCATAATAGTGATGATGACCGTCATTGGGCATTTTGATGACAAGTGTTAAGGAACACTGTGATCACAAGGATTTGGAGAATTGTGGTGACAGATGTCATGGAGCATTTTGATTTCATTGTGATGACAATAGCATGAAGCATTATGATGAGGGGCTTGGAGCATTGTGATGACAGGGTTCATGGAGCATTGAGATGAAAAGGGGCATGGAGCATTGTGATTACAGGGGTGTTGGAGCATTGTGATGACAAGGGCATGCAACTTTGTGATGACAAGGTCATTGAGTATTGTGAAGACAAGTGTCAGGGAGCATTGTGATGACATATGTCATTGCCCATTGTGATGACAATGGCATGGAGCATTGTGATACCAAGTGTCATGGAGGATTGTGATGACAAAGGTAATGGAGCATTTTGATGACAAGGGCTTGCAACATTGCGATGACATGCATCATGGAGCATTGTGATGACAAGGGCATGGAGCATTGTGATGACAAGGGCCATTGAGAATTTTAATGACAACGTTGTGAAGCATTGTGATGACAAGTGCATGGAGCTTGCTATGACAGGGGTCATCGAGCTTTGCGATGGAAAGTGCATGGAGAACTGTGATGACAAGATCATGTAATATTGTGATTAGAAGTGTCACGAAGCATTGTGATGACAAGGACCTGGAGAATTGTAATGACATGGGACATGGAGCATTGTGATGAACAGGGCATGGAGAATTGTTATAGCAAGACCGTGGAGTATTGTGATTAAAAGTCCATGGAAAATTATGATGAAGAGCGTCATGGATCACTGTAATGACAAGGGGCATGGAGCATTGTGATGACAGGTGTCATGGAGCATTGTGATGAGAGGGGTCATGGAGCATTGTGATGACAAGGGTCATGGAGCATTGTGATGAGAAGGTCATGGAGCATTGGCCTGAAAATATTCATGGAGTATTGTGATGACAGTGGTCAAGGAGCATTGTGATGACAAGGGAATGGAGCATTGTGATGAAAAGGTCCTGGAGCAGTGTGATGAGAAGGCCATGGAGCCTTGTGATGACAACTCTCATGGAGCATTCTGATGAATAGGGGCATGGAGCATTGTGATTACTGGGGTCTTGGAGCATTGTGATGACAAGGGCATGGAGCATTGTGATGAGAATGCCATGGAGCATTCTGATGACATGTGTCATGGATCTTTTTGATGACCAGGGCATGGAGCATTGTGATTACAGGTGTCTTGGAGCATTGTGATGACAAGGGTCATGGAGCCTTGGATGGCAAGGCGGTGGAACATTGTGATGGCAGGGGTCATGGAGGATTGTTATGACAGGGGTAATGGAGCATTGTGATGACAAGGGAATGGAACATTGTTCTGAAAATTTCATGGATTATTGTGATGAGATTCGGCATGGAACATTGTGATGACTAGGGCATGGAACACTGTGATACATGTGTCATGGAGGATTGTAATGACAAGGGCCCGGAGCATTGTGATGAGAAGGGTATCGAGCATTGTGATGACAAGCGTCATGGAGCATTGTTGTGACAAGCGCATGGAGCAATGCGATGAGACCTTTCCTGTAGCATTGTGATGAAATGGCATGGAGTATTGTGATGCCAAGGGTCATGGATCTTTGTGATGACAAAGGTCAAGGATCATTTTGATGACAAGGTCGTGGTTCATTGTGATGAGAAGGGCAGGGAGCATTGTGATGACAGGGTCATGGAGCAAATTGAAGAAAAATGTCATGGATCATTTTGATGACAGGGGTTATGGAACATTGTGATGTCAGGGGTCATGGAGCATTGTGATGATAAGGGCATGTAGCACTGTGATGACAGTGGTCATGAAACATTGTGATGACAGGGGTGAGGGAGTATAGTGATGACTAGTGATGGAACATTGTGATATATGAGGTGAGAGAGCATTTTGATGAGAAGTGCATGGAGCATTGTGATGACAAGTTTTATGGAGCATAACGATGAAAATGATGTGGAGCATTGTGATGAAAAGAGCATGGCACATTGTGATGACAGGTGTCATGGAGCATTGTGCTGACAAGCACAATGAGCATTTTGTTGACAAGTGTCATGGAGCATTGTCCAGACAAAGGCATGGAGCATTGTGATGACAAGGGACACAGAGCTTTGTGTTGAAAATTTCATGGAGCATTGTGGTGACAACGATCACAGAGCCTTGTGTGACCAGGGCATGGACCATTGTGATGAGAAAGCTCATGAATCATTGTAATGACTGGTGTCACAGAGCACTGTGATGACAGGGGTCATGGAGCATTGTGATGACAAGGACATGGAGCAATGTGATGACAGGGTCATGGAACAGTGTTCTGACAAGTTTCATGGATTATTGTGATCACATTGGGCATGGAGCATTGAGATGAAAAGGGCATGGAGCATTGTGGTGACAAAGGTCACAGAGCCTTGTGTGACGAGGGCATGGACCATTGTGAGGACAAAGGTCATGAAGAATTGTGATGATTGGAGTCAAGGTTCATTGTGATGACAAGGGCATGGAGCATTGTGATGACAAGGTCATGGAGTATTGTGAAGACAGGTGTCAGGGAGCATTGTGATGACATATGTCATTGTCCATTGTGATGACAATGGCATGGAGCATTTTGATACCAAGTGTCATGGTGGATTGCGATGACAAAGGTAATGGAGCATTTTGAGGGCAAGGGCTTGGAACATTGCGATGACAAGGGTCATGGAGCATTGTGATGGCAAGGGCATTGAGCACTGTGATGACAAGGTGCATGGAGCACTGAGATTAAAGAGGTTTTGAAACAATGTGATTACAAGGGCATGGAGCATTGTGATGAGAAAGCAATGGAGCATTCTGATGACATGCGTCATGGAGCTTTGTGAGGACAAGGACATGGAGCATTGTGATTACAGGGGTCTTGGAGCATTGTGATGAAAAGGGAATGGATCATTGTAATGAAAATTACATGGAGCCTTGTCATGACAGGGTTCAAGGAGCATACTGATGACAAATGTCAGGGAGCATAGTGATGATAAGTGTATTGAGCATTGTGATGACCAAGATCATGGAGCATTGTGATGAGAAGACCATGGATAATTGTGATGACCAGCGCCATGGGGCATTGTGATGACAAGTGTTATGGAACATTGTGATCAGAAGGGTTTGGTGCATTTTGATGACAGAGATCATTGAGCATTTTGATTTCATTGTGATGACAATAGCATGAAATATTATGGTGAGGGGCACGGTGCATTGTGATGACAGGGTTCCTGGAATATTGAGATGTAAAGGGGCATGGAGCATTGTGATTACAGTGGTGTTGGAACATTGTGATGACAAGGGCATGGAGCATTGTGATGAGAAGTCCATGGAGCATTCTGATGACATGCGTCATGGAGCTTTGTGATGACAAGGGCATGGAGAATTGTGATTTCAGGGGTCATGGAATATTGTGATGACAGGGTTGAGGGAGTATTGAGATGACTAGTGATGGAACATTGTGATATCAGTGGTGAGAAGGAATTTTGCGGAGAAGTGCATGGAGCATTGTGATGACAAGCTTTATGGAGCATTTTGATGAAAAGGATGTGGAGCATTGTGATGACAAGTGCATGGTGCATTGTGATGACATGGGTTATGGAGCATTGTGCTGACAAGCGCATCGAGCATTGTGATGACAAGGGTCATGGAGCATTGTGCTGACAAAGGCATGGAGCTCTGTGATGACAAGGGTCACAGAGCATTGTGATAAAAATTTCATGGAGCATTGTGGTGACAAAGGTCACAGAGCCTTGTGTGACAAGGTCATGGACCATTGTGATGACAAATGTCATGAAGCATTGTGATGACTGGAGTCACGGAGCATTGTGATAACATGGGTCTTGGATCATTGTGATGAAAAGGGAATGGATCATTGTGATGAAAAAGGCATGGAGCCTTGTCATGACAGTGTTCAAGGAGCATACTGATGACAAGTGTCAGCGAGCATTGTAATGCCAAGTGTACTGAGCATTGTGGTGACAAAGATCATGGAGCATTGTGATGAGAAGTCCTTGCATAATTGTGATGACGAGCATCATGGGTCATGTGACGACAAGTGTTATGGAACATTGTGATCAGAATGGTTTCGAGCATTGTGATGACAGAGGACATGGAGCATTTTGATTTCATTGTGATGACAATACCATGAATCATTATGATAATGGGCATGGTGCATTGTGATGATTGTGTTCATGGAGCATTGGGATGAAAAGTGGCATGGAGAATTGTGATTACAGATGTCTTAGAGCATTGTGATGACAAGGGTCAAGGAGGATTGTGATGACAAGGCCGTTGAACCTTGTGATGGCAGGGGTCATGGATCATTGTTATGACAGGTGTAATTGAGCATTGTGATGACAAGGGAATGGAGCAATGTGATGAGAAATTTCATTGAGCATTGTGATGACAATGACATGGATCATTGTGATGCAAAGGGTCATGGAGCTTTGTGATGACAAATGTCATGGGGCATTTTGAAGACAAGTGTCGTGGTGCATTGTGATGACAAGGGCATGGAGCATTGTGATGACAAGGTCATGGAGTATTGTGAAGACAGGTGTCAGGGAGCATTGTGATGACATATGTCATTGTCCATTGTGATGAAAATGGCATGGAGCATTGTGATACCAAGTGTCATGGAGGATTGTGATGACAATGGTAATGGAGCATTTTGATGACAAGTTCTTGGAACATTGCGATGACAAGGGTCATGGAGCATTGTGATGACAAGGGCATGGAGCATTCTGATGAAAAGGTGCATGGAGCATTGAGATTACAGGGGTTTTGAAGCAATGTGATTACAAGGGCATGGAGCATTGTGATGAGAATCAATGGAGCATTCTGATGACATGCGTCATGGAGCTTTGTGATGACAAGGACATGGAGCATTGTGATTACAGGGGTCTTGGAGCATTGTGATGAAAAGGGAATGGATCATTGTGATGAAAAATGGATGGAGCCTTCTCATGACACGGTTCAAGGAGCATACTGATGACCAGTGTTAAGGAGCATTGTGATGTAAGTGTATTGAGCATTGTGATGACAAAGATCATGGAGCATTGTGATGAGAAGACCATGGATAATTGTGATGACCAGCGTCATGGGGCATTGTGATGACAAGTGTTATGGAACATTGTGATCAGAAGGGTTTGGTGCATTGTGATGACAGAGGTCATTGAGCATTTTGATTTCATTGTGATGAAAATAGCATGAAATATTACGGTGATGGGCACGGTGCATTGTGATGACAGGGTTCATGGAGCATTGATATGAAAAGGGGCATGGAGCACTGTGATTACAGGGGTGTTGGAGTATTGTGATGACAAGGGCATGGAGCATTGTGATGAGAAGGCCATGGAGCATTCTGATGACATGTGTCATGGAGCTTTGTGATGACAAGGGCATGGAGAATTGTGATTACAGTGGTCATGGAATATTGTGGTGACAGTGGTGAGGGAGTATCGTTATGACTAGTGATGGAACATTGTGATATCAGTGGTGAGAATGCATTTTGATGAGAAGTGCAGGGAGCATTGTGATGACAAGATTTATGGAGCATTTTGATGACAATGATGTGGAGCACTGTGATGACAAGTGCAAGGTACATTGTAATGACATGGGTTATGGAGCACTGTGCTGACATGCGCATCGAGCATTGTGATGACAAGGGTCATGGAGCATTGTGCTGACAAAGGCAAGGAGCTTTGTGATGACAAGGGTCACAGAACATTGAGATAAAAATTTCATGGAGCATTGTGGTGAAAAAGGTCACAGAGCTTTGTGTGACCAGGTCATGGACCATTGTGATGACAAATGTCATGAAGCATTGTGATGACTGGAGTCACGGAGCATTGTGATAACAGGGTTCTTGGAGCATTGTGATGAAAAGGGAATGGATCATTGTGATGAAAAAGGCAAGTGGCCTTGTCATGACAGTGTTCAAGGAGCATACTGATGACAAGTGTCAGGGAGCATTGTGATGCCAAGTTTATTGAGCATTGTGGTGACAAAGGTCATGGAGCATTGTGATGAGAAGACCTTGCATAATTGTGATGACGAGCGTCATGGGGCATGTGATGACAAGTGTTATGGAACATTGTGATCAGAAGGGTTTGGAGCATTGTGATGACAGAGGACATGGAGCATTCTGATTTCATTGTGATGACAATAGCGTGAATCATTATGATGATGGGCATGTTGCATTGTGATGACAGTGTTCATGGAGCATTGAGATGAAAATTGTCATGGATAATTGTGATTACAGAGGTCTTGGAGCATTGTGATGACAAGGCCATGGAGCATTGTGAAGGCAGGTGTCATGGAGCATTGTTATGACAGGTGTAATGGAGCATTGTGATGACAAGGGCATGGAGCAATGTGATGAGAGATTTCATTGATCATTGTGATGACAATGGCATGGAGCATTGTGATTCCAAGGGTCATTGAGCTTTGTGATGACAAAGGTCATGGAGCATTTTGATGACAAGCTCGTGGTGCATTGTGATGAGAAGGGCAGGGAGCATTGTGATGACATGGAAATGGAGCAAATTGATGAAAAGTGCCATGGAACATTTTCATGACAAGGGTTATGGAACACTGCGATGTCAGGGGTCATGGAGCATTTTGATGAAAAGGTTCATTGAGCATTCTGCTGAAAAGGTGAATGGAGCATTGAGATTACAGGGGTTTTGAAGCAATGTGATTACAAGGGCATGGAGCATTGTGATGAGAAGGCAATGGAGCATTCTGATGACATGCGTCACGAAGCTTTGTGATGACAAGGACATGGAGCATTGTGATTACAGGGGTCTTGGATCATTATTATGAAAAGGGAATGGATCATTGTGATGAATAATGCATGGATCCTTGTCATGACAGGGTTCAAGCAGCATACTGATAACAACTGTCAGGGAGCATTGTGATGATAAGTTTATTGAGCATTGTGATGAGAAGACCATGGATAATTGTGATGACCAGCGTCATGGGGCATTGTGATGACAAGTGTTATGGAACATTGTGATCAGAAGGGTTTGGTGCATTGTGATGACAGAGGTCATTGAGAATTTTGATTTCACTGTGATGACAATAGCATGAAATATTATGGTGATGGGCATAGTGCATTGTGATTACATGGTTCATGGAACATTGAGGTGAAAAGGGGCATGGAGCATTGTGATTACAGGGGTGTTGGAGCATTGTGATGACAAGGGTATGGAGCATAGTGATGAGAATGCCATGGAGCATTCTGATGACATGTGTCATGGAGCTTTGTGCTGACAAAGGCAAGGAGCATTGTGATGACAAGGGACACAGAGCATTGTGATGAAAATTTCATGGAGCATTGTGGTGACAAAGATCACAGAGCCTTGTGTGACGAGGGCATGGACCATTGTGATGAAAAAGGTCATGAATCATTGTGATGACTGGAGTCAGGGAGCATTGTGATGAAAGGGCTTATGGAGCATTGTGATGACAAGGAAATGGAGCATTGTGATTACAGCGGTCTTGGAGCATTTTGATGAAAAGGGAATGGATCATTGTGTTGAAAAATGCATGGAGCCTTGTCATGACAGGGTTCAAGGAACATACTGATGACAACTGTCAGGGAGCATTGTGCTGATAAGTGTATTGAGCATTGTGATGACAAAGATCATGGAGCATTGTGATGAGAAGACCATGGATAATTGTGATGACCAGCCTCATGGGGCATTGTGATGACAAGTGTTATGGAACATTGTGATCAGAAGGGTTTGGTGCATTGTGATGACAGAGGTCATTGAGCATTTGATTTCATTGTGATGACAATAGCATGAAATATTATGGTGATGGGCACGGTGCAATGTGATGACAGGGTTCATGGAGCATTGAGATGTTCAGGGGCATGGAGCACTGTGATTACAGGGGTGTTGGGGCATTGTGATGACAAGTGCATGGAGCATTGTTATGACAAGGCCGTGGAACATTGTGATGGCAGGGGTCATGGAGCATTGTTATGACAGGTGTAATGGAGCATTGTGATGACAAGGGCATGGAGCAATGTGATGAGAGATTTCATTGAGCATTGTGATGACAATGGCATGGATCTTTGTGATGACAAGGGTCATGGAGATTTGTGATGAAAAATGTCATGGGGCATTTTGATGACAAGGGCATGGTGCATTGTGATAAGAAGGGCAGGGAGCATTGTGATGACAGGGTCATGGAGCAATTTGAACAAAAATGTCATGGAATATTTTGATAACAGCGGTTATGGAACATTGTGATGTCAGGGGTCATGAAGCATTGTGATGAAATGTGTCATGGAGCATTTTGTGACAGGGGTTATGGAACATTGTGATGTCAGGGGTCATGGAGTATTGTGATGATAAGGGCATGTAGAACTGAGATGACAGTGGTCATGGAACATTGTGATGACAGGGGTGAGTGAGTATTGTGATGACTAGTGATGGAACATTGTGATATATGTGGTGAGAGATCATTTTGATGAGAAGTGCATGGAGCATTGTGATAACAAGTTTTATGGAGCATAGCGATGAAAAGGATGTGGAGCATTGTGATGAAAAGAGCATTGCACATTGTGATGACATGTGTCATGGAGCATTGTGCTGACAAGTGCATGGAGCATTTTGATGACAAGTGTCATGGAGCAATGTGATGACAGGGGCATGGAACATTGGTCTGACAAGTTTCATGGATTATTGTGATGACAGTGGGCATGGAGCATTGAGATGACTAGGGCATGGACCATTGTGGTGACAAAGGTCACAGAGCCTTGTGTGGCGAGGGCATGGACCATTGTGAGGACAAATTTCATGAAGCATTGTGATGACAGAGGTCATGGAGCATTGTGATGACAAGGGCATGGAGCATTGTGATGACAGGGTCATGGAGCATTGTGATGACAAGGGCATGGAGCACTGTGATGACAGGGTCATGGAGCACTGTGCTGACAAGCGCATGGAGCATTTTGATGACAAGTGTCATGGAGCATTGTGCTGACAAGCGCATGGAGCATTTTGATGACAAGTGTCATGGAGCATTGTGCTGACAAACGCATGGAGCATTGTGATGACAAGGGACACAGAGCATTGTGATGAAAATTTCATGAGCATTGGGGTGACAAAGATCACAGAGCCTTGTGTGACAAGGGCATGGACCATTGTGATGAGAAAGGTAATGAATCATTGTGATGACTGGAGTCACGGAGCACTGTGATGACAGGGGTCATGGAGCATTGTGATTTCAAGGGCATGGAGCAATATGATGACAGGGTCATGGAACATTGGTCTGACAAGTTTCATGGATTATTATGATGACAGTGGGCATGGAGCATTGAGATGACAAGGGCATGGATCATTGTGGTGACAAAGTTCACAGAGCCTTGTGTGACGAGTGCATGGAACATCGTAAGGACAATGTCATGAAGCATTGTGATGACTGGAGTCACGGAGCATTGTGATGACAGGGGTCAGGGAGCATTTTGATGACAAGGGCATGGAGCATTGTGATGACAGGGTCATGGAGCATTTTGATGACAAGGGCATGGAGCATTGTGATGACAGGGTCATGGAGCAATTTGAATAAAAGGGTCATGGAATATTTTGATGACAGGGGTTATGGAACATTGTGATGTCAGGGGTCATGAAGCATTGTGATGAAATGGGTCATGGAGCATTTTGTGACAGGGCTTATGGAACATTCTGATGTCAGGGGTCATGGAGCATTGTGTTGATAAGGGCATGTAGCACTGTGGTGACAGTGGTCATGGAACATTGTGATGACAGGGGTGAGCGAGTATTGTGATGACTAGTGATGGAACATTGTGATATATGAGGTGAGAGAGCATTTTGATGAGAAGTGCATGGAGCATTGTGATGACAAGTTTTATGGAGCATAGCGATGAAAAGGATGTGGAGCATTGTGATGAAAAAAGCATGGCACATTGTGATGACATGTGTCATGGAGCATTGTGCTGACAAGCACATGGAGCACTTTGGTGACAAGTGTCATGGAGCATTGTGCTGACAAAGGCATGTAGCATTGTGATGACAAGTGACACAGAGCATTGTGATGAAAATTTCATGGAGTATTTTGGTGACAAATATCACAGAGCCTTGTGTGACGAGGGCATGGACCATTGTGATGTGAAATGTCATGAATCATTTTGATGACTGGAGTCACGGAGCATTGTGATGACAGGGGTCATGGAGCATTTTGATGACAAGGGCATGGAGCAATGTGATGACAGGGGCACGGAACATTGGTCTTACAAGTTTCATGGATTATTGTGATGACAGTGGGCATGGAGCATTGAGATGACAAGGGCATGGAGCATTGTGGTGACAGTGGCATGGAACATTGGTCTGACATGTTTCATGGATTATTGTGATGACAGTGGGCATGGCGCATTGTGATGACAAGGGCATGGGACTTTGTGATGACAAGGTCATGGAATATTGTGAAGACAGGTGTCAGGGAGCATTGTGATGACATATGTCATTGTCCATTGTGATGACAATGGCATGGAGCATTGTGATAACAAGTGTCATGGAGGATTGTGATGACAAAGGTAATGGAGCATTTTGATGACAAGGGCTTGGAACACTGCGATGACAAGAGTCATGGAGCATTGTGATGACAAGGGCATGGAGCATTCTGATGAAAAGGTGCATGGAGCATTGAGATTACAGGGGTTTTGAAGCAATGTGATGACAAGGGCATGGAGCATTGTGATGACAGGGGCATAGAACATTGGTCTGACATGTTTCATGGATTATTGTGATGACAGTGGGCATGGCGCATTGTGATGACAAGGGCATGGGACTTTGTGATGACAAGGTCATGGAATATTGTGAAGACAGGTGTCAGGGAGCATTGTGATGACATATGTCAGTGTCCATTGTGATGATAATGGCATGCAGCATTGTGATAACAAGTGTCATGGAGGATTGTGATGACAAAGGTAATGGAGCATTTTGATGACAAGGGCTTGGAACACTGCGATGACAAGGGTCATGGAGCATTGTGATGACAAGGGCATGGAGCATTCTGATGAAAAGGTGCATGGAGCATTGAGATTACAGGGGTTTTGAAGCAATGTGATGACAAGGGCATGGAGCATTGTGATGAGAAGGCAATGGAGCATTCTGATGGCATGCATCATGGAGCTTTGTGATGAAAAGGACATGGAGCATTGTGATTACAGGGGTCTTGGAGCATTGTGATGGAAAGGGAATGGATCACTGTGATGAAAAAGGCATGGAACCTTGTCATGACAGTGTTCAAGGAGCATACTGATGACAAATGTCAGTGAGCATTGTGATGCCAAGTGTATTGAGCATTGTGGTGACAAAGGTCATGGAGCATTGTGATGAGAAGACCTTGCATAATTGTGATGACGAGCGTCATGGGGCATGTGATGACAAGTGTTATGGAACATTGTGATCAGAAGGGTTTGGAGCATTGTGATGACAGAGTACATGGAGCATTTTGATTTCATTGTGATGACAATAGCATGAATCATTATGGTGATGGGCATCATGCATTGTGATGACAGTGTTCATGGAGCATTGAGTTGAAAAGTGGCATGGAGAATTGTGATTTCAGTGGTCTTGGAGCATTTTTTTTTTCCAGTGCGCGGGCCTCTCACTATTGTGGTCTCTCCCGTTGTGGAGCACAGGCTCCGGATGCGCAAGCTCAGCGGCCATGGCTCATGGGCCCACCCGCTCCGTGGCATGTGGGATCTTCCCGGCCCTGGGCACGAACCCATGTCCCCTGCATCAACAGGCGGACTCTCAACCACTGCGCCACCAGGGAAGCCCCCTTGGAGCATTTTGATGATAAGGGTCATGGAGTCTTGTGATGACAAGTCCGTGGAACATTGTGATGGCAGGGCTCATGGAGCATTGTAATGACAGGTGTAATGGACCATTGTGATGACAAGGGCATGGAGCAATGTGATGAGAGATTTCATTGAGCACTGTGATGACAATGGCATGGAGCATTGGGATGCCAAGGGTCATGGAGCTTTGTGATGACAAATGTCATGGGGAATTTTGATGACAATGGCGTGGTGCATTGTGATGAGAAGGGCAGGGAGCATTGTGATGACAGGGTCATGGAGCAATTTGAATAAAAGTGTCATGGAATATTTTGATGACAGGGGTTATGGAACACTGTGATATCAGGTGTCATGAAGCATTGTGATGAAATGGGTCATGGAGCATTTTGTGACAGTGGTTATGGAACATCGTGATGACAGGGGTGAGCGAGTATTGTGATGACTAGTGATGGAACATTGTGATATATGTGGTGAGAGAGCTTTTTGATGAGAAGTGCATGAAGAATTGTGATGACAAATTTTATGGAGCATAGCGATGAAAAGGATGTGGAGCATTGTGATGACAAGAGCATGGCACATTGTGATGACATGTTTCATGTAGCATTGTGCTTACAAACGCATGGAGCATTTTGATGACAAGTGTCATGGAGCATTGTACTGACAAAGGCATGGAGCATTTTGATGACAAGGGACACAGAGCACTCTGCTGAAAATTTCATGGAGCACTGTGGTGACAAAGACCACAGAGCCTTGTTTGACGAGGGCATGGATCATTGTGAGGACATAGTTCATGAATCTTTGTGATGACTGGAGTCACGGTGCATTGTGATGAAAGGGGTCATGGAGCATTGTGATGACAAGGGCATGGAGCAATGTGATGACAGGGGCATGGATCATTGGTCTGACAAGTTTCATGGGTTATTGTGATGACAGTCGGCATGGAACTTTGAGATGACAAGGACATGGAACATTTTGATGACAAGGTCATGGAGTATTGTGAAGACAGGTGCCAGGGAGCATTGTGATGACATATGTCATTGTCCATTGTGATGACAATGGCATGGAGCATTGTGATACCAAGTGTCATGGAGGATTGTGATGACAATGGTAATGGAGCATTTTGATGACAAGTTCTTGGAACATTGCGATGACAAGGGTCATGGAGCATTGTGATGACAAGGGCATGGAGCATTCTGATGAAAAGGTGCATGGAGCATTGAGATTACAGGGGTTTTGAAGCAATGTGATTACAAGAGCATGGAACATTGTGATGAGAAGGCAATGGAGCATTCTGCTGACATGCGTCATGGAGTTTGTGATGACAAGGACATGGAGCATTGTGATTACAGGGTTCTTGGAGCATTGTGATGAAAAGGGAATGGATCATTGTGTTGAAAAAGGCATGGAGCCTTGTCATGACAGTCTTCAAGGAGCATACTGATGACAAGTGTCAGCGAGCATTGTGATGCCAAGTGTATTGAGCATGGTGGTGACAAAGTTCATGGAGCATTGTGATGAGAAGACCTTGCATAATTGTGATGACGAGCGTCATGGGGCATGTGATGAAAAGTGTTATGGAATATTGTGATCAGATGGGTTTGGAGCATTGTGATGACAGAGGACATGGAGCATTTTGATTTCATTGTGATGACAATAGCATGAAATATTATGGTGATGGTCACGGTGAATTGTGATGATAGGGTTCATGGAGCATTGAGATGAAAAGGGGCATGGAGCATTGTGATTACAGGGGTGTTGGAGCATTGTGATTACAGGGGTGTTGGAGCATTGTGATGACAAGTGCATGGAGCATTGTGATGAGAAGGCCATGGAGCATTCTGTTGACATGTGTCATGGAGCTTTGTGATGACAAGGGCATGGAGAATTGTGATTACAGGGGTCATGGAATATTGTGATGACAGGGGTGAGGGAGTATTGTGATGACTAGTGATGGAACATTGTGATTTCAGTGGTGAGAAGGCATTTTGAGGAGAAGTGCATGGAGCATTGTGATGACAAGGTTTATGGAGCATTTTGATGACAAGGATGTGGAGCATTGTGATGACAAGTGCATGGTGCATTGTGATGACATGGGTTATGGAGCATTGTGCTGACACGTGCATCGAGCATTGTGATGACAAGGGTCATGGAGCATTGTGCTGACAAAGACATGGAGCTTTGTGATGACAAGGGTCACAGAGCATTGTGATAAAAATTTCATGGAGCATTGTGGTGACAAGGTTGTAGATTATTGTGAAGATAGTTGTCAGGGAGCATTGTGGTAACATATGTCATGGTCCATTGTGATGACAATGGCATGGAGCATTGTGATGCCAAGTGTCATGGAGAAATGTGATGACAAATATAATGGAGCATTGTGATGACAAGGGCTTGGAGCCTTGTGATGACAAGGGTTATGGAGCATTGTGATGACCAGGGAATGGATCATTGTGATGACAAGGGTCATAGAGCATTTTGATGAAAACAGTCCAGGATCATTGTGTTGTCAGGGGTCATGGGTCGTTGTGATGACAGTGGTCATGGAGCATAGTGATGACAGGGTTCATGGGGCATTGTGAAATGAAGGTCATGGAGCATTGGGCTGTAAATATTCATGGAGTATTGTGATGACAGGGGTCATGGAGCATTTTGATGACAAGGGAATGGAGCATTGTGATGAAAAGGGCATGGAGCATGGTGATGAGAAGGCCATGGAGCATTTTGAAAACATGCTTCATGAAGCTTTGTGATGACAAGGGCATGGAGCATTGTGATTACAGGAGTCTTGGAGTATTGTGATGAAAAGTGTATGGATCATTGTGATGAAAAATGCATGGAGCCTTGTCATGACAGGTTTCAAGGAGCATATTGACGACCATTGTAAGGGAGCATTGTGATGACAAGTTTATTGAGAATGGTGATGAAAAAGGTCATGGAGTATTGTGAATAGAAGACCATGGATAATTGTGATGATGAGCGTCATGGGGCGTTGTGATGACAAGTGTTATGTAACATTGTGATCACAAGGGTTTGGAACATTGTGATGACAGAGTTCATGGAGCATTTTGATTTCATTGCGATGACAATAGCATGAAGCATTATGATGATGGGCATGGTGCATTGTGATGACAAGGTTCATGGAGCATTGAGATGAAAAGGGGCATGGAGCATTGTGATTACAGGGGTCTTGGAGCATTGTGATGACCAGGTCATGGAGCATTGTGATGAGAAGGCGAAGGCGCATTCTGATGACATGCGTCATGGAGCTTTGTGATGACAAGGGCATGGAGCATTGTGATTACAGGTGTCTTGGAGCATTGTGATGACAAGGGTCATGGAGCCTTGTGATGAGAAGGCCGTGGAACATTTTAATGGCAGTTTTCATGGAGCATTGTTATAACAGTGGTAATAGAGCATTTTCATGACAAGCGCATGGAGCATTGGTCTGAAAATTTTCATGGATTATTGTGATGAGAGGGGGCATGGAGCATTGTGATGACAAGGGCACGGAACACTGTGATACATGGGTCATGGAGGATTGCAATGACAAGCCTTGGAGCTTTGTGTTAAGAAGAGCATCGAGCATTGTGATGAAAAGCATCATGGAGCCTGTGATGACAAGGACATGTAACAATGTGTTGAGAGGGTTCATGGAGCATTTGGATGACAATGGCATGGAGCATTGTGATGCCAAGGGTCACGGAGCTTTGTGATGACAAAGGTCATGGAGGGTTTTGATGACAAGGGCTTGGTGCACTGTGATGAGAAGGGCAATGAGCATTGTGATGAAAGGGTCATGGAGCAATTTGATGAAAAGTGTCATGGGACATTTTGATGACAGGGGTTATGGAACATTGTGATGTCAGGGGTCAGGGAGCATTGTGATGAAAAGTGTCATTGAGCATTGTGATGACAGGGGTCATGGAACATTGTGATGACAGGGGTGAGGGAGTATTGTGTTGACTCTTGATGGAACATTATGATATCAGTGATGGGAGAGCCTTTTGATGGGAAGTGCATGGAGCATTGTGACGAAAAGGTTTATGGAGCTCTGTGATGACAATGTTGTGGAGCATTGTGATGACAAGCACATGTCGCATTGTGATGACACACGTCATGGGCCATTGTGCGGACCAGCATATGGAGCATTGTGATGACAAGGGTCATGGAGCATTGTGCTGACAAAGGCATGGAGCACAGTGATGACATGAGTAAGAGAACATTGTCATGAAAATTTCATGGTGACAAATGTCACAGAGCCTTTTGATGACGAGGGCATGCACCATTGTTATGACAGGGGTCATGGAGCATTTTGATGACTGTGGTCATGGAGCATTGTGATGACATGGGTCATGGATCATTGTAATGAGACGGTCATTGAGCATTGGGCTGAAAATGTACCTAGATTATTGTGATGACAGGGTTCATGGAGCATTGTGATGAGAAGGGAATGGAGCAATGTGATGGGAAGGTCCTGGAGAATTTTGATGAGAGGGACTTGGATCCTTGTGATGAGAATAATCATGGAGCATACTGATGAAAAGGTGCATAGAGCATTGTGATTACAGGGGTTTTGAAGCATTGTGAGGACCAGGGCATGGAGCATTGTGATGAGAAGTCCATGGAGCATTCTGATGACATGCGTCATGGAGCTCTGTGATGACAAAGACATGGAGCATTGTGATTAGAGGGGTCTTGGAGCATTGTGATGAAAAGGGAATGGATCATTGTGATTAAAAGTGCATGGAGCCTTCTCATGACAGTGTTCAAGGAGCATACTGATGATAAGTGTCCGGGAGCATTGTGATGATAAGTGTATTGAGCATTGTGATAACAAAGGTCATGGAGCATTGTGATGAGTAGACCATGGATAATTGTGATGACCAGCGTCAAGGGGCATTGTGATGACAAGAGTTATGGAACATTGTGATCACAAGGGATTAGAGCATTGTGATGACAGAGGTAATGGAGCATTTTGATTTCATTTTGATGACAATAGCATGAAGCATTATGATGATGGGCATGGTGCATTGTGATGACAGTGTTCATGGAGCATTGAGATGAAAAGTGGTATGGAGCATTGTGATTACAGGGGTCTTGGAGCATTGTGATGACAAGGGCATGGAGCATTGTGATGAGAGGGCCATGGAGCATTCTGATGACATGCGTCATGGATCTTTGTGACGACAAGGACATGGAGCATTGTGATTACAGGGGTCTTCGAGAATTGTGATGACAAGGATCATGGAGCCTTGGATGACAAGGCCGTGGAACCTTGTGATGGCAGGGGACATGGAGCATTGTTATGACAGGAGTAATGGAGCATTGTGATGGCAAGGGCATGGAACATTGGTCTGAAAATTTCATGGATTATTGTGATGAGTTTCGGCATGGAGCATTGTGATGACTACGGCACAGAACACTGTGATACATGTGTCATTGAGGATTGTAATGAGAAGAGCATGGAGCATTGTGATGAGAAGAGTATCGAGCATTGTGATGACAAGCGTCAGGGAGCATTGTGCTGACAAGGGCATGGGGCAATATGATGAGAGGTTTCATGTAGCATTGTGATGAAATGGCATGGAGCATTGTGATACCAAGGGTCATGGAGCTTTGTGATGACAAAGGTCATGGAGCATTTTGATGACAAGGTCGTGGTGCATTGTCATGAGAAGGGCAGGGAGTATTGTGATGACAGGGTCATGGAGCAAATTGATGAAAAGTGTCATGGAACATTTTGATGACAGGGGTTATGGAACATTGTGATGTGAGGGGTCATGGAGTATTTTGATGAAACGGGTTATGGAGCATTGTGATGAAAAGGTGCATGGAGCATTGTGATTACAGGGGTTTTGAAGCATTGTGATGGCATGGGCATGGAGTATTGTGATGAGAAGGCTATGGAGCATTCTGATGACATGCGTCATGGAGTTTTGTGATGACAAGTACATGGAGCATTGTTATTGCAGGGTTCTTGGAGCATTGTGATGAAAAGGGAATGGATCATTGTGATGAAAAATGCATGGAGCCTTGTCATGACAGGGTTCAAGGAGCATACTGATGAGAAGGGTCAGGGAGCATTGTGATGATAAGTGTATTGAGCATTGTGATGACAAAGATCATGGAGCATTGTGATGAGAAGTCCATGGATAATTGTGATGACCAGCCTCATGGGGCATTGTGATGACAAGTGTTATGGAACATTTTGATCAGAAGGGTTTGGTGCATTGTGATGACAGAGGTCATTAGGCAGTTTGATTTCATTGTGATGACAATAGCATGAAATATTATGGTGATGGACACGGTGCATTTTGATGACAGGGTTCATGGAGCATTGAGATAAAAAACGGCATGGGGCACTGAGTTAAAAAGGGGCATGGAGCATTGTGATTACAGGGCTGTTGGAGCATTGTGATGACAAGGGCATGCAGCATTGTGATTACAGGTGTCCTGTAGCATTGTGATGACAAGGGTCATGGAGGCTTGTGATGACAAGGCCGTGGAACCTTGTGATGGCAGGGGTCATGGATCATTGTTATGACCGGGGTAATGGAGCTTTGTGATGACAAAGGTCATGGGGCATTTTGATGACAAGCGCGTGGTGCACTGTGATGAGAAGGGCAGGGAGCATTGTGATGACAGTGTCATGGAGCAATTTGATGAAAAGTGTCATGGAACATTTTGATGACAGGGGTTATGGAACATTGTGATGTCAGGGGTCATGGAGCATTGTGATGACAGAGGTCATTGAGCATTTTGATTTCATTGTGATGACAATAGCATGAAATATTATGGTGATGGACACGGTCAATGGTGATGACAGGGTTCATGGAGCATTGAGATGAAAAGGGGCATGGAGCATTGTGATTACAGGGATGTTGGAGCATTGTGATGACAAGGGCATGGAGCATTGTGAGGAGAAGGCCATGGAGCATTCAGATGACATGCGTCATGGAGCTTTGTGATGACAAGGGCATGGAGTATTGTGATTACAGGGGTCTTGGAGCATTGTGATGACAGAGGTCATTGAGCATTTTGATTTCATTGTGATGACAATAGCATGAAATATTATGGTGATGGACACGGTCAATGGTGATGACAGGGTTAATGGAGCATTGAGATGAAAAGGGGCATGGAGCATTGTGATTACAGGGATGTTGGAGCATTGTGATGACAAGGGCATGGAGCATTGTGAGGAGAAGGCCATGGAGCATTCAGATGACATGCGTCATGGAGCTTTGTGATGACAAGGGCATGGAGTATTGTGATTACAGGGGTCTTGGAGCATTGTGATGACAAGGGTCATGGAGGCTTGTGATGACAAGGCCGTGGAGGCTTGTGATGACAAGGCCGTGGAACCTTGTGATGGCAGGGGTCATGGATCATTCTAATGACAGAGGTAATGGAGCTTTGTGATGACAAAAGTCATGCGGCATTTTGATGACAAGGGCGTGGTGCATTGTGTTGACAGAGGTCATGGAGCATTTTGATGACAAGGTCGTTGTGCATTGTGATGAGAAGGGCAGGGAGCATTGTGATGACAGGGTCTTGGAGCAAATTGATGAAAAGTGTCAGGGAACATTTTGATAACAGGGGTTATGGAACATTGTGTTCACAAGGGCATGGAGTATTGTGATGTGGAGGCAATGGAGCATTCTGATGACATGCGTCATGGATCTTTGTGATGAAAAGGACATGGAGCATTGTGATTACAGGGGTCATAGAGCATTGCGATGACAAGTGCATGGAGAATTGTGATGAAAATATCATGTAACATTGTGATAAGAAGTATCATGGAGCATTGTGATGACAAGGACTTGGAGAATTGTGATGACATGGGACATGGAGCA
The DNA here is from genome assembly GCF_949752795.1 of Hyperoodon ampullatus. NCBI lineage: Eukaryota > Metazoa > Chordata > Mammalia > Artiodactyla > Ziphiidae > Hyperoodon > Hyperoodon ampullatus. The sequence goes on along the minus strand of NC_136913.1, from coordinate 145,923,713 downwards.
TTGTGATGGCAAGACTGTGGAGCACTGTGATGAGAAGATCACGGATAATTGTGATGACGAGCATCATGGAGCACTGTAATGACAAGGGGCATGGAGCATTGTGATTACAGGGGTCTTGGAGCATTGTGATGACAAGGGCATGGAGCATTGTGATGAGAAGGCCTCGGAGCATTCTGATGACATGCGTCATGAATCTCTGTGATGACACGGGCATGGAAAATTGTGATTTTAGGGGTCTTGGAGCACTGTGATGACAATGGTCAAGGAGACTTGTATTACAAGGCCGTGGAACATTGTGATGGCAGGCGTCATTGTTTTGACAGGGGTAATGGAGCATTGTGATGACAAGGGCATGGAATATTGGTCTGAAAATTTCATGGATTATTGTGATGAGATTGGCATGGAGCACTGTGATGACTAGGGCATGGAACACAGTGACACATGTGTCATGGGGGATTGTAATGACAAGGGCATGGAGCATTGTGATGAGAAGAGTATTGAGCATTCTGATGACAAGCGTCATGGAGCATTGTGCTGACAAGGGCATGGAGCAATGTGATGAGACGTTTCATGTAGCAATGTGATGAAATGGCATGGAGCATTGTGATGCCAAGGGTCATGGAGCTTTGTGATGACTAAGGTCATGGAGCATTTTGATGACAAGGTCATGGTGCACTGTGATGAGAAGGGCAGGGAGCATTGTGATGACAGTGTTATGGAGTAAATTGATGAAAAGTGTCATTGAACATTTTGATTACAGGGGTTATGGAACATTGTGATGTCAGGGGTCATGGAGCATTTTGATGAAAATGGTCATGGAGCATTCTGATGAAAAGGTGCTTGGAGCATTGTGATTACAGGGGTTTTGAAGTAATGTGATGACAAGGGCAAGGAGCATTGTGATAAGAAGGCAATGGAGCATTCTCATGACATGCGTCATGGAGCTTTGTGATGACAAGGACATTTATCATTGTGGTGACAAAGGTCACAGAGCCTTGTGTGACGAGGGAATGGACCATTGTGAGGACAAAGGTCATGAAGCATTGTGATGACTGGAGTCACGGAGCATTGTGATGACAAGGGCATGGTGCATTGTGATGACTGGGGCATGGAACATTGGTCTGACAAGTTTCATGGATTATTGTGATGACAGTGTGGATGGCACATTTTGATGACAAGGGCATGGAACATTGTGATGACAAGGTCATGGAGTATTGTGAAGACAGGTGTCAGGGAGCATTGTGATGACATATGTCATTGTCCATTGTGATGACAATGGCATGGACCATTGTGATACCAAGTGTCATGGAGGATTGTGATGACAAAGGTAATGGAGCATTTTGATGACAAGAGCTTGGGAGATTGTGATGACAAGGGTCATGGAGCATTGTGATGACAAGTGCATGGAGCATTGTGATGACAAGGGCCATTGAGAATTTTGATGACATCGTCGTGAAGCATTGTGATGACAAGTGCATGGAGCTTGCTATGACAGTGGTCATAGAGCATTGCGATGACAAGTTTATGAAGAATTGTGATGACAAGATCATGTAACATTGTGATAAGAAGTGTCATGGAGCATTGTGATGGCAAGGACGTGGAGAATTGTGATGACATGGGACATGGAGCATTGTGTTGACCAGGCCATGGAGCATTGTGATGGCAAGACCGTGGAGCATTGTGATGAGAAGTTCACGGATAATTGTGATGACGAGCGTCATGGAGCTCTGTAATGAAAAGGGGCATGGAGCATTGTGATTACAGAGGTTTTGGAGCATTGTGATGACAAGGGAATGGAGCATTTTAATGAGAAGTCCATGGAGCATTCTGATGACATGCGACAATAATCATTGTGACAACAAGGGAATGGAGCATTGTGATTACTGATGTCTTGGAGCACTATGATGACAAGGGTCATGGAGCCTTGGATGACAAGGCCGTGGAACATTGTGATGGCAAGGGTCATGGAGCATTGTTATGACAGGGGTAATGGAGCATTGTGATGACGAGGGCATGGAACATTACTCTGAAAATTTCATGGTTTATTGTGATGAGATTAGGCATGGAGCATTGTGATGACTAGGGCGCGGAACACTGTGATACATGTGTCATGGAGGACTGTAAAGACAAGGGCATGGAGCATTGTGATGAGAAGAGTATCGAGCATTGTGATGACAAGCGTCATGGAGCATTGTGCTGACAAGGTCATGGAGCAATGTGATGAGAGGTTTCATGTAGCATCGTGATAAAATGGCATGTAGTATTGTGATGCAAAGGGTCATGGAGCAATGTGATGAGTGGTTTCATGTAGCATCGTGATAAAATGGCATGGAGTATTGTGATGCCAAGGTTCATGGACCTTTGTGATGTCAAAGGTCATGGAGCATTTTGATGACAAGGTCGTAGTGCATTGTGATGAGAAGGGCAGGGAGCATTGTGATGACAGTGTCATGGACCAAACTGATGAAAAGTGTAATGGAACATTTTGATGACAGGGGTTATTGAACATTGTGATGTCAGGGGTCATGGAGGATTCTGATGAAAAGGGTCATGGAGCATTCTGATGAAAAGGTGCATGGAGCATTGTGATTAGAGTGGTTTTGAAGAATTGTGATGACAAGGGCAAGGAGCATTGTGATGAGAATGCAATGGAGCATTATGATGACATGCGTCATGGAGCTTTGTGATGACAAGGACATGGAATATTGTGGTGACAAAGGTCACAGAGCCTTGTGTGACGAGGGAATGGACCATTGTGATGACAAAGGTCATGAAGCATAGTGATGACTGAAGTCACGGTGCATTGTGATGACAGGGGTCATGGAACATTGTGAGGACAAGGGCATGGTGCACTGTGATGACAGGGGCATGGAACATTGGTCTGACATGTTTCATGGATTATTGTGATGACAGTGGGCATGGCGCATTGTGATGACAAGGGCATGGAACATTGTGATGACAAGGTCATGGAGTATTGTGAAGACAGGTGTCAGGGAGCATTGTGATGACATATGTCATTGTCCATTGTGATGACAATGGCACAGAGATATGTGATAAAAAGTGTCATGGAGGATTGTGATGACAAAGGGAATGGAGCATTTTGATGACAAGGGCTTGGGACACTGTGATGACAAGGGTCATGGAGCATTGTGATGACAAGGGCCATTGAGAATTTTGATGACAACGTCGTGAAGCATAGTGATGACAAGGTCATGGAGCTTGCTATGACAGGGGTCATAGAGCATTGCAATGACAAATGCAAGGAGAATTGTAATGACAAGGTCATGTAACATTGTGATAAGAAGTGTCATGGAGCATTGTGATGACAAGGACGTGAAGAATTGTGATGACATGGGACATGGAGCATTGTGATGACCAGGTCATGGATCATTGTGATGGCAAGACCGTGGAGCATTGTGATGAGAAGATCACGGATAATTGTGATGACGAGCGTCATGGAGCACTGTAATGACAAGGGGCATGGAGCATTGTGATTACAGGGGTCTTGGAGCATTGTGATGACAAGGGAATGGAGCATTTTGATGAGAAGGTCATGGAGCATTGGGCTGAAAATGTTCATGGAGTATTGTGATGACAGGGGTCAAGGAGAATTGTGATGACAAGGGAATGGAGCATTGTGATGACAGGGTCCTGGAGAAGTGTGATGAGAAAACCATGGAGTCTTGTGATGAGAAGTCCATGGAGCATTCTGATGACATGGGTCATGGATCTTTGTGACGACAAGGGCAAGGAGATTTGTGATTACATTGGTCTTGGAGCATTGTGATGACAAGGGTCATGGAGCATAATTATGACAGGGGTAATGGAGCATTGTGATGACAAGGGCAGGGAACATTGGTCTGAAAATTTCATGGATTATTGTGATGAGATTCGGCATGGAGCATTGTGAGGACTAGGGCACGGAACCCTGTGATACATGTGTCATGGAGGATTGTAATGACAAGGGCATGGAGCATTGTGATGAGAAGAGTATCGAGCATTGTGATGACAAGCGTCATGGAGCATTGTGCTGACAAGGGAATGGAGCAACGTGATGAGAGTTTTCATGTAGCATTGTGATGAAATGGCATGGAGCATTGTGATGCCAAGGGTCATGGATCTTTGAGATGACAAAGGTCATGGAGCATTTTGATGACAAGGTCGTGGTGCACTGTGATGAGAAGGGCAGAGAGCATTGTGATGACAGGGTCATGGAGCAAATTGATGAAATGTGTCAAGGAACATTTTGATTACAGGGGTTATGGAACATTGTGAAGTCAGGGGTCATGGAGCATTGTGATGAGAAGGCCATGGAACATTCTGATGACATGCGTCATGGAGCTTTGTGATGACAAGGGCATGGAGAATTGTGATTACAGGGGTCATGGAATATTGTGATGACAGGGGTGAGGGAGTATTGTGATGACTAATGATGGAACATTGTGATATCAGTGGTGAGAAGGCATTTTGAGGAGAAGTGCATGGAGCATTGTGATGACAAAGTTTATGGAGCATTTTGATGACAAGGATGTGGAGCACTGTGATGACAAGTGCATGGTGCATATTGATGACATGGGTTATGGAGCATTGTGCTGACATGCGCATCGAGCGTTGTGATGACAAGGGTCATGGAGCATTGTGCTGACAAAGGCATGGAGCTTTGTGATGACAAGGGTCACAGAGCATTGTGATAAAAATTTCATGGAGCATTGTGGTGACAAAGGTCACAGAGCGTTGTGTGATGAGGTCATGGACCATTGTGATGAGAAGTGTCATGAAGCATTGTGATGACTGGAGTCACGGAGCATTGTGATAGCAGGGGTCTTGGAGCATTGTGATGAAAAGGAAATGGATCATTGTGATGAAAAATGCATGGAGCCTTGTCATGACTGTGTTCAAGGAGCATACTGATGACAAGTGTCAGCGAGCATTGTGATGCCAAGTGTATTGAGCATTGTGGTGACAAAGGTCATGGAGCATTGTGATGAGAAGACCTTGCATAATTGTGATGACGAGCGTCATGGGGTATTGTGATGACAAGTGTTATGGGACATTGTTATCAGAAGGGTTTGGAGCATTGTGATGACAGACGTCATGGAGCATTTTAATTTCATTGTGATGACAATAGCATGAATCATTATGATGATGGGCATGGTGCATTGTGATGACAGTGTTCATGGAGCATTGAGATGAAAAGGGGCATGGAGAATTGTGCTTACAGAGGTCTTGGAGCATTGTGATGAGAAGGGTCATGGAGCCTTGTGATGACAAGGCCGTGGAACATTGTGATGGCAGGGGTCATGGAGCATTGTTATGACAGGTGTAATGGAGCATTGTGATGACAAGGGCATGGAGCAATGTGATGAGAGTTTCATTGAGCATTGTGATGACAATGGCATGGAGCATTGTGATGCCAAGGGTCATGGAGCTTTGTGATGACAAATGTCATGGGGCATTTTGATGACAAGGGCGTGGTGCATTGTGATGAGAAGGGCAGGGAGCATTGTGATGACAGGGTCATGGAGCAATTTGAATAAAACGGTCATGGAATATTTTGATGACAGGGGTTATGGAACACTGCGATGTCAGGGGTCATGAAGCATTGTGATGAAATGGGTCATGGGGCATTTTGTGACAGGGGTTATGGAACATTGTGATGTCAGGGGTCATGGAGCATTGTGATGATAAGGGCATGTAGCACAGTGATGACAGTGGTCATGGAACATTGTGATGACAGGGGTGAGCGAGTATTGTGATGACTAGTGATGGAACATTGTGATATATGTGGTGAGAGAGCATTGTGATGAGAAGTGCGTGGAGCATTGTGATGAGAAGTTTTATGGAGCAGAGCGATGAAAAGGATGTGGAGCATTGTGATGAAAAGAGCTTGGCACATTGTGATGACATGTGTCATGGAGCATTGTGTTGACAAGCGCATGGAGCATTTTGGTGACAAGTGTCATGGAGCATTGTTCCGACAAAGGCATGGAGCATTGTGATGACAAGGGACACAGAGCATTGTGATGAAAATTTCATGGAGTATTGTGGTGGCAAAGATCACAGAGCCTTGTGTGACGAGGGCATGGACCATTGTGATGAGAAAGGTCATGAATCATTGTGATGACTGGAGTCACGGTGCATTGTGATGACAAGGGTCATGGAGCATTGTGATGACAAGGGCATGGAGCAAAGTGATGACAGGGGCATGGGACATTGGTCTGACAAGTTTCAAGGATTATTGTGATGACAGTGGGCTTGGAGCATTGAGATGACTAGGGCATGGAACATTGTGGTGACAAAGGTCACAGAGCGTTGTGTGACGGGGGCATGGACCATTGTGAGGACAAATGTCATGAAGCATTGTGATGACTGGAGTCACGGAGGATTGTGATGACAGGGGCCATGGAGAATTGTGATGACAAGGGCATCAAGCATTGTGATGACAGGGGCATGGAACATTGGTCTGACATGTTTCATGGATTATTGTGATGACAGTGGGCATGGCGCATTCTGATGACAAGGGCATGGAACATTGTGATGACAAGGTCATGGAATATTGTGAAGACAGTTGTCAGGGAGCGTTTTGATGACATATGTCATTGTCCATTGTGATGACAATGGCATGGAGCATTGTGATACCAAGTGTCATGGAGGATTGTGATGACAAAGGTAATGGAGCATTTTGATGACAAGGGCTTGGAACATTGCGATGACAAGGGTCATGGAGCATTGTGATGACAAGGCCATGGAGCATTCTGATGAAAAGGTGCCTGGAGCATTGAGATTACAGGGGTTTTGAAGCAATGTGATTACAACTGCATGGAACATTGTGATGAGAAGGCAATGGAGCATTCTGATTACATGCGTCATGGAGATTTGTGATGACCAGGACATGGAGCATTGTGATTACAGGGGTCTTGGAGCATTGTGATGAAAAAGGAATGGATCATTGTGATGAAAAATGCATGGAGCCTTGTCATGACAGGGTTCAAGGAGCATACTGATGACAACTGTCAGGGAGCATTGTGCTGATAAGTGTATTTAGCATTGTGATGACAAAGATCATGGAGCATTCTGATGAGAAGACCAAGGATAATTTTTATGACCAGCGTCATGGGGCATTGTGATGACAAGTGTTATGGAATATTGTGATCAGAAGGGTTTGGTGCATTGTGATGACAGAGGTCATTGAACATTTTGATTTCACTGTGATGACAATAGCATAAAATATTATGGTGATGGGCACGGTGCATTGTGATGACAGGTTTCATGGAGCATTGAGATGAAAAGGGGCATGGAGCATTGTGATGACAGGGGTGAGGGAGTATTGTGATGACTAGTGATGCAACATTGTGATATATGTGGTGAGAGAGCATTTTGATGAGGAGTGCATGGAGCATTGTGATAACAAGTTTTATGGAGCACAGCAATTAAAAGGATGTGGAGCATTGTGATGAAAAGGGCATGGCACATTTTGATGACATGCGTCATGGTGCATTGTGCTGACAAGCGCTTGGAGCATTTTGATGACAAGTCTCATGGAGCATTGTGCTGACAAAGGCATGGAGAATTGTGATGACAAGGGACACAGAGCATTGTGATGAAAATTTCATGGAACATTGTGTTGACAAAGATCACAGAGCCTTGTGTGACGAGGGCATGGACCATTGTGATGAGAAAGGTCATGAATCATTGTGATGACTGGAGTCACGGAGCTTTGTGATGACAGGGGTCATGGAGCATTGTGATGACAAGGGCATGGAGCATTGTGATGACAATGGCATGGCACATTGTGATACCAAGTGTCATGGAGGATTGTGATGACAAAGTAATGGAGCGTTTTGATGACAAGGGCTTGGAACATTGCGATGACAAGGGTCATGGAGCATTGTGATGACAAGTGCATGGAGCACTGTGATGACAAGCGCCATTGAGAATTTTGATGACAAGGTCGTGAAGCATTGTGATGAAAAGCACATGGAGCTTGCTATGACGGGTCATGGAGCATTGCGATGACAAGTGCATGGAGAATTGTGATGACATGTTCATGTAACATTGTGATGAGAAGTGTAATGGAGCATTGTGATGGTAAGACTGTGGAGCATTGTGATGAGAAAACCATGGATAACTGTAATGACTAGCGTCATTTAGCACTGTAGTGACATGGACATGGACCATTGTGATGACAAGTGTCATGGAGCATTGTGATGACAAGGGTCATGGAGGATACTTATGACAAGCTTGTGAAGTTGTGTGATGAAATTGGCATGGAGCATTGTCATGGAAAGTCCATGGATCCTTTTCATGACATGGTTCAAGGAGCATTCTGACGAGAAATGACAGGGAGCATTGTGATGATAAGTGTATTGAGCATTGTGATGACAAAGTTCATGGAGCATTGTCATGAGAAGTCCTGGATAACTGTGATGACAGGCATCAAAGTGTGTTGTGATGACAAGTGTTATGGAACATTGTGATCACAAGTGTTTGGAGCATTGTGATGACAGAGGTCATGGATCATTTTTATTTCAAGGAACATGGAGCATTTTGATGACAAGGGCTTGAAGCAATGTGATCCCAAGATTCATGGAGGATTTTGATGACAATGGGAATGGAGTATTGTGATGACAAGCACATGGAGCATTGTGATGACAAGAGCATGGAACATTGTGATGACAACGTCATGGATTATTGTGAAGACAGGTGTCAGGGAGCATTTTGATGACATATGCCATGGTCCATTGTGATGTCAATGACATGGATCATTGTGATGCCAAGTGTCATGGAGGATTGTGATGACAAAGGTAAGGGAGCATTGTGATGACAAGGGCATGGATCATTGTGATGACAAGGGCCATTGAGAATTTTAATGACCAGGTCTTGAAACATCGTGATGACAAGCACATGGAGCTTGTTATGACAGGGCTCATGGAGCATTGTGATGACAAGTGCATGCAGAATTGTGATGACAAGAGCATATATCATTGTGATGAGAAGTGTCAAGAAGCATTGTGATGACAAGGACGTGGAGAATTGTGATGACAAGGGACATGGAGCATTGAGATGACCAAGGCATGGAGCATTGTGATGGTAAAACCGAGAAGCATTGTGATGAGAAGACCTTGGGTAATTGTGATGACGAGCATCATGGCGCATTGTACTGACAAGGGGCAAGGAGCATTGTGATGACAGGTGTCAGGGAACATTGTGATGACATGGGTCATATAGCATTGTGATGAAAAGGGCATGGAGCATTGTGATGACAAGGGCTTGGAGCATTGTGAAGACAAGTGTCATGAAGCATTGTGATGACAATGGCAGGGAGCATTGTGATGACAAGGGACATTGAGAATTTTTATAACAATGTCATGAAGCATTGTGATGACAAGGATATGGAGCTTGCTATGACAGGGTTCAGGGAGCATTGCGATGACAAGTGCATGGAGAATTGTGATGACAAGAGCATGTAACATTGTGATGAGAAGTGTCATGGAACATTGTGATGACAAAGAGGTGGAGAATTGTGATGACAAGGGACATGGAGCATTGTGATGATCAGGGCATGGAGCAATGTGATGGCAAGACCGTGTAGTATTGTGATGAGAAGGCCATGGATAATCGTGGTGACAAGCATCATGGAGCATTATTATGACAAGAGCCATGGAACATTCTGACATAAGATATCACTTATGAAGGAAATGTAAACATGGGTACACATGAACTGAATTAGTAAAGAGAACAGAGTCTCACATAGAGAAAATATACTTATGCCTTCTTAAGGGGAAAGGAGAGGTGGGGAGATGCATAAAACCAGAGTTTTATATTAGCACAGGTACCATTCCATAATCCAAATACAGAATAGACAAGACCTACACCTTCCTCAGTGAACGGGACTCAACACCCCTATTCTCCGCAGAGGAATATATCTGACTAGTAAGAATCTTAAAACCTATGTATTGATATGTCACCGTAAGGGAATCAAGTGTGTCTAGACTGGCATAAACATGGCAGTAAAAATCAGCTCAAACCCACTATAAAAAGAATTTCGAAAACAAATCAAAAAAACAGGGAAATTCTTTACAATTCCTTCAGGGGCTCTGATGAAACCTGGAATGACCCTATCTAAAACATCAGCTGGATGTGGCATAAGGCTGCACACGTGGGACTGAGAGGATTGGTGAGATTCAGTGAGCAAATCCAGATCATTTAAAGCAATAATGCGTGCCACACATTCCAAGGGTCCCAACTCTCCAGGTTGAAGGGAATATTTCTACAGCTATAACATGTACGGGAAACCTAGAGAATGGACACACTGTGAATACGAAAGGTTTCTAAAACTCAACTAATAGTCCGTCTCCTGGTGCTCTGGTTTGACATTCCAACTGCTGTACTATCAATCTCCCAACTTCGAGAGACAACCCCTCAAACCTCCTGTTTCGCACAGGTTGCCAATTTGGCAGAGGATGAAAGGGAAGAGGGAGAACCAATGAGAGAGTAGCTGTTAGGCATTTGGACGGGAACATGTCACTCTAATTTCCAGGCAGGAATGAGAATTAACCAAAGTCTCAGCCACCCTCCGGGAACCAATATAGTTCCTGAACCTAAATTTTAGACTTGCGGTCAGCTCACAAAAAACGAGTTGAAAAATGGAGCTCAGGGGCACAGCAATTCAGAAAGTGGCATCGTAATAATGGACAACTATCATCCAAATATCTGTTGAGGGAAGGCAACGAGGCAGACTTGAAAGCGAGCCAGAATAGCAGGAAACAGATTTCAAGAGGTACATTGGAATCAACATTGAAGCACAGGAAGAGGGGCACAACTTCGGCAGTGATGCACTTAGCTAAAAAATGGCGTATGCGTTTTCTCATGAATATATTTAGGAGAAAACGCATTACCACTTTTTGGCCAAGCAAGCAAGCGGGCAATGCAAATCTGCACTACAAAGAAGTATCACATCCCACCGGTCAAAAGGGACATCCGCAAAATTTGTAAAAAAATAGAAAGGCAAGACAGGGCCTGGAGAACAGGGAGCATACTTATGATGATGGGCAGGATGTAAATTGCCAACCGCCTCTCTGGAGGAGTGTATTGTGTTCCCTAAAACAAGGAAACAACAGAGCTACAGAGCCAAGGGCACTTCCTATCTATGGAATATACCTTGGGAAAATTGAAAATCAATAAGACAGAGCCACCCCAAAATTTAGTGCTGCACTGCTTACAAGAACCTCAACTTGGGTCCACCTAAAATATCCCAGGAAAGACAAAAATGGTTCAAGAAATTGTGTTACTTACGTACGATGGATTATCCCACAGCCATGTAATCAATGTCCTAAGGCCAGTAGCAGCAAAATGATTGGATTCTGGTACGATGATTCTAAGTGAAATACGTCACAGAGAAAAAGAAACTTAACATAAGATATCACTTATGAAGGTACTGTAAACATGGGTACACATGAACTGAGTTAGGAAAGAGAAAAGAAACTCACATTTAGAAAACACTCTTATGCCTGCTTAATGGGGAAGGAGAGGTGGGGTGATGCATAAAACCAGAGTGTGATATTAGTACATGTACCGTTCAAAAAAGCACCTACGGATTAGCCAAAACCTGCACCTTCCTCAGTGAAAGGGACTCAAAACCCCATATTTCCCTCAGAGGAATATATCTGACTAGTAAAATCTTAAAACCTATGTATTGATATGTCTCCTTAAGGGAATCATGTGTGTCTTCACGGGCATAAACATGGCAGTGAGAATCAGATTAAACCCACCATAAAAAGGAGATTGAAAAACAAAACAAAAAAACAGGGAAATTCTTTACAATTCCTTCAGGGGCTCCGATGATACCTGGAATGACCCTATCTACAATGACAGCTGGATGTGGCATAAGGCTGGACACCTCGGACTGAGAGGATTGGTGAGATTCGGTGAGCAAATGCAGACCATTTAAAGCAATAATGCGTGTCACACATTCAAAGGGTCCCAACTCTCCAGGTTGAAGGGAATATTAATACCGCTATAATATGTACGGAAAACTTAGAGAATGGACACACGGTGAATATGAAAGGTTTCTAAAACTCAACTAATAGTCTCTCTCCTGGTGCTCCGGTTTGATTTTCCAACTGCTTCACTATCAATGTCCCAACATGGAGAGACAGCCCCTTTAACCTCCTGGATAGCACAGGTTGCCAATTTGGCAGAGGATGAAAGGGAAGAGGGAGAAACAATGAGAGAGTAGCTGTTAGGCATTTGGACGGGCACATGCCACTCTAATTTCCCATCAGGAAGAAGAATTAACCAAAGTCTCAGCCACCCGCCGGGAACAAGTAAAGGTCCTGAACCAAAATTTTGGAATTGAGGTCAGCTCATAAAAAACGAGTTGAAAAATGGAGCTCAGGGGCACAGCAATTCACAAACTGGCAGCGTAATAAAGGACAACTATTGTTCAAAAATCTGTTGAGGGAAGGCAACGAGACGGACTTGAAAGCGAGCCAGAATAGCAGGAAACAGATTTCAAGAGGTACATGGGAATCACCTTTAAAGCACAGGAAGAGGGGCACAACTTCGACAATGATGCACTTGGCCATTAAGGGCATATGCGTTTTCTCCAGATTATATTCAGGAGAAAATGCATATGCCCTTTTTGGTCAAGCAAGCAAGCGGGCAATGCAAATCTGCACAACAAAGAAGTATCACTTCCCACCGGTCAAAAGGGACATCCGAAAATGTGTAAAAAACCAGAAAGGCAAGACAGGCCCTGGAGAACAGGGAGCTTACTTATGCAAAAGGGCAGGATGTAAATTGCCAACTGCCTCTCTGGAGGAGTGCACTGTGTTCTCTAAAACAAGTAAACAACAGAGCTACAGAGGCAAGGGCACTTCCAGTCTATGGAATATACATTGGGAAAACTGAAAATCAATAAGACAGAGCCACCCCAAAATTTAGGGCTGCACTGCTTACAAGGACCTCAACTTGGGTCCACGTAAAATATCACAGTAAAGACAAAAATGGTTCAAGAAATTGTGTTACTTACGTACGATGGAATATTCCTCAGCCATGAAATCAATGTCATAAGGCCAGTAGCAGCAAAATGAGTGGATTCAGGTACGATGATTCTAAGTGAAATAAGTCACAGAGAAAAAGGAACTTATCATAAGATATCACTTATGAAGGTCCTTTAAAATTGTCTGGATACACATAATCTGAGGTAGGAAAGAGAACAGAGTATCACATTTAGAAAACACTCTTGTGCCTGCTTAAGGGGGGAAGGAGAGGTGGGGTGATGCATAAAACCAGAGTTTGATATTAGTACAGGTACCGTTCCAAAAACCACCTACGGAATAGACAAGACGTACACCTTCCTCAGTGAAAGGGACTCAAAACACAATATTTCCCGCCGAGGAATATATCTGAGTAGTAAGAATCTTAAAACCTGTGTATTGATATGTCACCGTAAGGGAATCAATTGTGTCTAGACTGGCATAAACATGGCAGTAAGAATCAGGTCAAACCCACTATAAAAAGAATTTTGAATAAAAATCAAAAAAACAGGGAAATTCTTTACAATTCCTTCAGGGGCTCTGATGAAACCTGGAATGACCCTATCTACAACGAAAGCTGGATGTGGCATAAGGCTGGACCCTTGGGATTGAGAGTATTGGTGAGATTGGGGGAGCAAATGCAGACCATTTAAAGCAATAATGCGTGCCACACATTCCACGGGTCCCAACTCTCCTGGTTGAAGCGAGTATTACTACAGCTATAACGTGTACAGTAAACCTAGAGAATGGACACCCTGTGAATACGAAAGGTTTCTAAAACTCAACTAATATTCCCTCTCCTGGAGCTCTGGTTAGACTTTCCAACTGCTGTACTATCAATGTCCCAACTTGGAGAGACAGCCCTTTTAACCTCCTGGTTCGCACAGGTTGCCAATTTGGCAGAGGATGAAAGGGAAGAGGGAGAACCAATGAGAGAGTAGCTGTTAGGCATTTGGAAGGGCACATGTCACTCTAATTTCCCGGCAGGTAGAAGAATTAGCTAAAGTCTCAGCCACCGGCCGGGAACCAGAATAGATCCTGAACCAAAGTTTTGGACCTGCCATCAGCTCACAAAAAACGAGTTGGAAAATGGAGCTCAGGTGCACAGCAATTCACAAACTGGCAGAGTAATAAAGGACAACTATCGTCCAAAAATCCGTTGAGGGAAGGCAACGAGGCGGACTTGAAAGTGAGCCAGAATAGCAGGAAACAGATTTCAAGAGGTACATTGGAATCACCTTTAGAGCACAGAAAGAGGAGCACAACTTCGGCAATGAGGCACTTGGCCAAAAAGGGCGTATGCCTTTTCTCCTGAATATATTCAGGAGAAATTGCATACGCCCTTTTTGGCCAAGCTAGTAACCGGGCAATGCAAATCTGCACTACAAAGAAGTATCATTTCCCACCGGTCAAAAGGGACATCCGCAAAATGTGTAAAAGCCAGAAAGGCAAGACAGGCAATGGAGAACAGGGAGCCTAGTTATGCTGATGGGCAGGATATAAATTGCCAACTGCCTCTCTGGAGGAGTGCATTGTGTTCCCTAAAACAAGTAAACAACAGAGCTACAGAGCCAAGGGCACTTCCACTCTAGGGAATATAACTTGGGAAAATTGAGAATCAATAAGATAGAGCCACCTCAAAATTTAGGGCTGCACTGCTTACAAGAACCTCAACTTGGGTATACCTTAAATATCCCAGGAAAGAGAAAAATGCTTCAAGAAATTGTGGTACTTACGTACAATGGAATACCCCTCAGCCATGAAATCAATGTCATAAGGCCAGTAGCTTCAAAATGAGTGGATTCAGATACGATGATTCTAAGTGAAATAAGTCACCGAGAAGAAGAAACTTATCATAAGATATCACTTATGAAGGTCCTGTAAACATGGCTACACATGAACTGAGTTAGGAAAGAGAACAGTGTCTCACATTTAGAAAACACTCTTATGCCTGCTTAAGGGGGAAGGAGAGATAGGGTGATTCATAAAACCAGAGTTTGATAGTAGTTCAGGTACCGTTCCAAAAACCAGATACAGAATAGACAAGACCTACACTTTCCTCAGTGAAAGGGACTCAAAACCCCATATTTCCCGCAGAGGAATATATCTGACAAGTAAGAATCTTAAAATCTATGTATTAATATGTCTCCAAAAGGGAATCAAGTGTGTCTAGACTGGCATAAACATGGCAGTGAGAATCAGCTCAAACCCATTATAAAAAGGAATTTCAAAAAGAAAACAAAGAAAGAGGGAAATTCTTTACAATTCCTTCAGGGTCCCTGATGAAACCTGGAATGACCCTATCTACAATGACAGCTGGATGAGGCATAAGGCTGGACACTTGGGACTGCGAGGATTCGTGAGATTCGGTGAGCAAATGCAGACCATTTAAAGCAATAATGCGTGACACACATTCCAAGGGTCCCAGCTCTCCAAGTTGAAGGGAATATTACTACAGGTATAACATGTACGGGAAACCTAGAGAATGGACACACATTGAATACGAAAGGTTTCTAAAACACAACTAATAATCCCTCTCCTGGTGACCCAGTTTGACTTTCCAACTGCTTTACTATCAATCTCCCAACTTGGAGAGACAGCTCTTTTAAACTCCTGTTTCGCACAGGTTGCTAATTTGGCAGAGGATGAAAGGGAAGAGGGAGAACCAATGAGAGATAGCTGTTAGGGATTTGGAAGGGCACATGTCACTCTAATTCCTGTCAGGAAGAAGAATTAACCAAAATCACAGCCACCCGCAGGGAACCAGTATAGATCCTGAACCAAAATTTTGGACTTTCGGTCAGCTCACAAAAAACGAGGTGAAAAATGGAGCTCAGGGGCACAGCAATTCACAAACTGGCAGAGTAATAAAGGACAAAAATCCTCCACATATCTGTTGAGGGAAAGCAATGAGGCAGACTTGAAAGCGAGCCATAATACAGGAAACAGATTTCAAGAGTTACATTGGAATTGCCTTTAAAGCACAGGAAGAGGGGCACAGTTTTGACAATGATGCACTTGGACAAAAAAGACGTATGCGTTTTCTCCTGAATATATTCAGGAGAAAACGCATACGCCCATTTTGGCCAAGCAAGCAAGCGGGCAATGCAAATCTACACTACAAAGAAGTATCACTTCCCACCGCTCAAAGGGGACATCCGCAAAATGTGTAAAAACCAGAAAGGCAAGACAGGCCCAGGAGAACAGGGAGCCTAGTTATGCTGATGGGCAGGATGTAAATTGCCAACTGCCTCTCTGGAGGAGTGCATCTTGTTCCCTAAAACAAGTAAACATCACAGCTACAGAGCCAAGGGCGCTTCCAGTCTAGGGAAGATACCTTGGGAAAACTGAAAATAAATAAGACAGAGCCACCCCAAAATTTAGGGCTGCACTGCTTACAAGAACCTCAACTTGGGTACACCTTAAATATCCCAGGAAAGAAAAAACGGTTCAAGAAATTGTGTTTCTTATGTACGATGGAATATCCCTAAGCCATGAAATCCATGTCATAAGGGCAGTAGGAACAAAATGAGTTGATTCAGGTACGATGATTCTAAGTGAAATAAGTCACAGAGAAAAATAAACTTATCATAATATAACACTTATGAAGGTCCTGTAAACATGGCTACACATGATCTGAGTTAGGAAAGACAAGAGAACAATGAAATTTATCAAAAGATATCACTCATAGCGGGAATGTACACATGGCTACACATGAACTGAATTACAAACACAACAGAGTCACACATTTAGAAAACAAACTTCTGCCTGATTAACGGGAAAGGCGAGTTGGGGTGATGCATAAATCCACAGTCCTTAATTAGCACAGATATCGTTCCATAAACCAAGTATGTAATAGACAGCACCTACTCCCAGCAAAATGAACTGGACTCAACAACCCCTATTCATTGAAGAGGAATATATCTGACTAGTAAGAATTTTAAAACATATGTATTCTCATGTCTCCATAAATGAATCATGTGTGTGTCTAATGACTTGAACACAGCACTGAAATTCAGCTAAACCCCCTTATAAAAATAAATTTCAAAAGCAAAATGGAAAAACAGCGAAACAGGGAGAAAGTCTTAAAAATTACGTTCAGGGCCTGTGATGCAACCTGGATTGACCACCTTTACATCCACAGCTGGATGAGACATAAGACTGGGCACTTGGGTCTGACAAGATTGCTGAGGTTGTGTGAGCAAAAGAACAACACTTAGAGCAATACTGTGTGCTACCCATTCCAGTGGCCCAAACTCTCCAGGTTTAAGGGAATCTTCCTACAGTTAAGACATGCTTGGGGAACCCAGTGGTTGGTACACTGTGTAATCAGGAAAGTTTTCTAAAAGGTACCTCATTTTTCCTTTCCTCGTGCTCGGCTTCGCCATTCCATCTGCATTACTAAAAATCTCCCCACTTGGAGTGTCAGCCCCTTTACTCTCCTGTTATGCACAGTTTGCAAATTGTGCAGAGGATGAACAGGAAGAGGGGAAACAAATGAGAGATTAGCTCTAGGTGTTTGAATGGGCACATGTCACTCTAGTTTCCCATCAGGAAAAAGAATTAAACACAGGCTCAGCCTGCAACCCCGGGACCAGACTAGGGCCTAAAGCCATCCTGCGGTATTGCAGCCAGCTCAAAAATAAGCAAGTTGAAAAATGGAAATCAGGAGCACAGCAATTCACAAACTTGCAGAGTTATAAAGGACAACTATCATCCAGAAATATATTGAGGTAAGGCAGTGAAGAGGATTTGAAAGCAAGGCAGAATTGAAGGAAACAGATTTCAAGAGGTAGATTGGAGTCGTTTTTAAAGCACATGAAAAGCAACAGGTCTTCGACAATGTTGCCCTTGGCCGAAAAGGGAGTATGTGTATTTTCTTGAATATATTCGGGAAAAAAAATGCATACGCCCTTTTTGGCCAAGCAAGCCATCAGGCATTGCAAATCCACCCTACATAGAAGTGTCACTTACATCCGTTCAAAAGGGCCATCCGCAAACAGTGTTAAAACCACAAATACAGGACAGGCCATGGAGAAAAGGGAGCTTGGTTACGCCGATGGACAGGATGAAAATGGCCAACAGCCTCTTTGGAGAACTGTATGTTGTTTTCTAAAACAGAGCTACAGAGCATAGCACACTTCCACTCATGGGCGTGTATTTTGGGAAAATTAAAAATCCACAAAACACAGCCTGTCCAAAGTTTAGAGCTGCTCTGTTTACAAGAACCTCGACTTTGGTACACTTTAAGTATCCCAGGAAAGGGAAAATAATGGATAAAGATGTTGTGGTACTTATATACAATGGAATGTCACTCAGACATAAAATCCATGTCATAAGGCCAATAGCAGCATAATGAGTGGCTTTACGTATGATGATGCTAAGGGAAATGAGCCACAAAGAAAACGAAACTTATTGTAATATATCACTTATAGAGGGAATGTAAACATGGCTACACATGAACTGAATTACAAAAGAGAACAGAGTTACACATTTAGAAAACACACTTATGCCTCCTTAAGGGGAAAGGTGACGTGGGATGATGTGTAAAAGCAGTGTTTGAAATTAGCACAGATACCATTCCATATACCAAATATGTAATAGACAAGACCTACTCCTTTCTCAATGAACTGGACACAAAACACCCTATTCACTGAAGAGGAATATATCTGACTGGTAATAATCTTGAAACCTATGTATTTATATGTCTCCATAATGGAATCAAGTGTATGTAGATTGGCATAAACACAGATCAATGGAACAGGACAGAAAGCTCAGAGATAAACCTACATACCTATGGCTATCTCATCTATGACAAAGGAGCTAAGGATATACAATGGAGAAAAGACAGTCTCTTCAGTAATTGGTGCTGGGAAAACTGGACCCCTACACATAAAAGAATGAAATTAGAACACTCCATAACACCATACACAAAAATAAACTCTAAATTGATTAGAGATCTAAATATAAGACCAGACACTATAAAACACTTAGTGGAAACCATAGGCAGAACACTCTATGACATAAATCACAGCAAGATCCTTTTTGACCCACCTCCTAGAGAAATGGAAATAAAAACAGAAATCAACAAATGGGACCTAATGAAACTTAAAAGCTTTTACACAGTACAAGAAAACATAAACAAGATGCAAAAACAACCCTCAGAATGGGAGAAAATATTTTCAAATGAAGCAATTGATAAAGGATTTATCTCCAAACTTTACAAGCACCTCATGTAGCTCAATATCACAAAAACAAACAACCCAATCCGAAAACGGTCAGAAGACCTAAATAGACATTTCTCCAAAGAAGATATACAGATTACCAAGAAAGACATGAAAGGATGCTGAACATCACTAATCGTTAGAGAAATGCAAATCAAAACTACCGTGAGGTATCACCTCACAGCTGTCAGAGTGGCACTCATCAAAAATATCTACAAAACAATAAATGATGGAGAGGCCTTTATTGGAGAAAAGGGAACACACTTGCACTGTGGGTGGGAATGTAAATTGATATGGGCACTAGGGAGAACAGTAAGGAGGTTCCTTTAAATAAGTAACAATAGAAGTACCATACGACACAACAATCCAACTACTGGGCATTTGCCTTACGAAAACCATAATTCAAAAAGAGTTAGGTACAAAAATATTCATTGCAGCTCTATTTACAATAGCCAGGACATGGAAGCAACCTAAGTGTCCATCGACAGATGAATGGATAAAGAAGATCTGGCACATATATACAATGGAATATTACTCAGCCATAAAAAGAAGCAAAACTGAGTTATTTGTACTGAGGAGGATGAATTAGAATTTGTCCTACACAGTGAAGTAAGTCAGAAAGGGAAAAACAAATACTGTATGTTAACAGAGATATACGGAATCTAATGAAGAAATAAAAAAGATTATGAAGAACCTAGTGGCAGGACAGGATTAAGGACACAGATGTAGAGAAAGGACTTGAGGACACCGGAAAGGGTATGGGTAAGCTGGGACGAAGTGAGAGAGTGGCATGGACATAAATACATTACCACATGTAACACCGATAGCTACTGGGAAGCAGCCACATAGAACAGGGAGATCAGCTCGGTGCTTTGTGACCACATAAAGAGGTGGGATATGGAATATGGGAGGGAGATGCAAGAGGGAGGGGATCTGGTGATATTTGTATATGTATAGCTGATTCACTTTGTTATACAGCAGAAACTAACACTCCATTGTAAAGCAATTATACTCCAATAAACGTGTAAAAGGAAAAGAAAAAAAAGAAAGCCTAGGGATAAACCTACACACCTATGGTCAACTAATCTATGACAAAGGAGGCAAGACTATACAATGGAGATAAGACAGTCGCTTCAATCAGTGGTGCTGGGAAATATGGAAAGCTACATGTAAAAAATGAAATTAGAACACTCCCCAACACCATACATATAAATATATTCAAAATGGATTAGAGACCTTAATGTAAGACCGGACAGTATAAAACTCTGAGAGGAAAACTTACGAAGCATACTCTGACGTAAATCACAGCAAGATCTTTTTTGATCCACCTCCTATAGTAATGAAATTAAAAAAAGAAGCTAAACAGATGGGACCTAAAGAAACGTAAAAGCTTTTGCAAAGCAAAGGAAACTACAAACAAGACAAAAAGACAACCCTCAGAATGGCAGAATATATTTGTAAACGAATCAATGGACAAATGACTAATCTCCAATATGTATAAACAGCTCATGCAGGTCAACATTAATAAGACAAAAAACCCAATACAAAAATGGAAGCAGATCTAAATAGACATTTCTTCCAAGAAGACATAGAGATGGCCAAGACGCACATGAAAATCTGCTCAACATCAATAATTATTAGAGAAATCGAAATCGAAACTACAATGAGGTATCACGTCACACCTGTTAGAATGGGCATCATCAGAAAATCTACAAACAACAAATGCTGGAGAGGGTGTGGAGAAAAGGAACCTTCTTCCACTATTGTTGGGAATGTAAATTGATACAGTCTCTATGGAGAACAGAATGGAGGTTCCTTATAAAACTATAAATAGAATTACCATATAATCCAGCAATCCCACTACTGGGCATATACCCAGAGAAAACCATAAATCAAAAAGACACATTCACCACAATGTTCATTGCAGCACTATTTACAATAGCCAGGTAATGAAAGCAACCTAAGTGCCCACAGACAGACGAATGGATAAAGATGTGGTACATATATACAATGGAATATTACTCAGCCATACATACGAATGAAATTGGGTCATTTGTAGAGACCTTGATGGATCTAGAGACTGTCATACAGAGTGAAGTAAGTCAGAAAGAGAAAAACAAATATTGTATATTAATGCATATATGTGGAACCTAGACAATTGGTACAGATGAACTGGTTTGCAGGGCAGAGATAGAGACACAGATGTAGAGAACAAACATATGGACACCAAGGGGGGAACGCCATGTTAGGGTGGTGGTGGGATGAATTGGGAGACTGGGATTCACATGTGCACACTTATATGTATAAAATAGATATCCAATAAGAACCTGCTGTATAAAAGAAATAAATAAATTAAAAAAAAATAAAAATAAATAAATAACATTTAATAAAATAAAACAGAAAAAAAATTTTCCCTTCATATAGACGTCTTTATATTAATGCATTATTTCCATGTTTATATCTCTAAATTAAAAAAAAAAAGAGGAATAAATAAAACCTACTTTGAACCAAAAAGAAAAAAGGAAAAAAAAAAAAAAAAAACAGAACCCACCACTTATACAGAGGAAAATCATATCAGGGCACTTGCTCCAGTGGTAAAAAATTCTTAAGTTGGTTAGAAGTGGGAAGTCATCCCCCATGCAGTCAGCAGCGCTCCACCCCACAAGGAACATCCTCATTGAAAAGCTGGGGGACTATGTCGAGGCGTCTGTGAGTAAATGTGAGCTGAGCCCCAGTCCTGCTGCAGCTGAAATCTTCCCACCCTTTCCAGGTAAAACACCTGAATATGTATAAGAACTTGCAAGCCTAGAGGAAGGGCTGTGGAGCCACACCAGCGACAGCATGCAGGCCGACGTGGTGCCTGCAGGACAGCCAGGATGGTCCTGGCCCCAGATGCTCTTCTGGAAGCTTTCCATTTCCCTGCCTGAGATACCCCTCCTGCCACGGCCCCCACTGCTTTTTTACTTCCTCACCTCTGCCTGGGGAGAAATTCCAGCGGCAGGTATGGGTGACACATCCTCTTCTTTAGCAGGTGGCAGCCTGGCAACTCCTGCAGAAAGTCCAGCAGAGCCCCACTCACACTGGACCACCCACAAAGCCACGGCCCCTCACTCCCTCCCACCACCCCAGCCCCGACACTGCTGACGGGGCAGAGAATATGGCGTCAGGCACAGCTACAGGAGCTCTTGCTGACTGGAGAGGTGTTTATATTGACCTCAACCCAGGCACACCTGTGGAGGGCTGGCAGGCGGTGTCAGGCTGCCCAAATCAGCCAATCCTCACCCCTCCGGGGCTCACAGTTACAGAAAATGAGCCTTGCTAAACGGGCCAGGCCAAAGGAACAGGTGTGGGCTCTTGAGAGTCAGGATAGACAAGGGGCTGCAGCTGCGGCTTATTTTCTTATCATTTTATGTGGTCCATGAGTGGAAAACAATTTCAAGAAGACCCTATCCTAACGAGAGGAACCCAGGAGTCAGGGAGAGGAGTGATGGTGGGTGGAGACAGAGGCCTGTTGCCCTGGCTGCAGTGGAAGTGTCTGGAAGACCAGGCAGAGAGAGGCCACACAGAGTGATACCCAGGGTCACAGAACTGTTAGAGCTGCTCTTTGTTAGTTCAAGTCCTGCTCTGAGGTGTTCTGTGTCAGCTGTGAGCGACAGTTGAGCTGGGGGTTCTCTGCAAGGTGGGCTATGTGCACGGTTCCTGTGTGTCCAGCCCTGCTGGGGTACATGACCAGGGGAGCTCCGTGTCCTGGTAAGGGCCTGACTATGAGAGACCCATGGGCTGCTGGGTAGCTGCACAGGTGAGCTCCATACCCTGGGAGGGACTTGACCACGAGAGCCCCGTGGGCTGTGTGGTGGGGTGTGCAGCCCAGGTGAGCTCCATATCCTGGGATTGGCCTGACCACGAGAGCCCCATGGGCTGCTGGAGACCTGGTAAAGTATACCAGGACAGTCAGTGAAGCCACCGAGGATATACATCAAGTAGCTCCTATTTCCTACACCCTGCTGGTCATTCTAACATCCACCAGGCCATGGCATTCTGTATTAGACTTCAATGATGCCTTCTTCTGTATTCCATTCATCTCAGAGTCACAAGAACTTTTGGCTTGTGAGTGGCAGGACACAACATGCAACAAGAGCAATAATGCTCTGCCGTCCTGCCCCAATGGTTCAAAAATCCCCACACCATCATTGGGGAAATGTCCTCTAAAGACCTCAAAGTTCTACCTCTGTAAAAGGGAACCCTCCTTCAATATGCAGATGACATTCTGATCGCCAGGCCTACTAAAGACGCCTCTGAACTACCTAGCCAAGGAAGGATAGAAGGTGTCCAAGAAAAAGGCTCAAATATCCCAGGCTAAGGCGACATGCCTGGGCTTCATTCTCACAGATATTCGGAGAAAAGTATCCCAGGATAGGGAAGAAGCCATTTGCAGCCTTACCTCTTCTAAAACTAGAAGACAGCTTAGGGGTTCCTGGGGAGGCCATGGTTTTCTGCATCTGGATCCATAACTACAGTCTAATAGCTGGGCCTCTACATGAAACACTGACACGAAAAGATGATGATCCTTTTGAATAGAATCCAGAAGCAGCCTTTCAAGAATGGAAAGAGCAGTCAATTCAGACCCTTGCCCAGGAACTCCCTAATTTAGCTAAACCCTTTGACCTTTACATACCCGGTCAAAGGTTAAACGCCCTTGGAGCCTTAGGGCAAAAACTGGGACCATTTGAAATGGGGCAACACAAGAATGCCCTTCAGGTATGATAAACTATGTTCACCAAGGGCTTTGCCCCCCGCCCCATCAGGCAAGGATACTGGGGTATCTAAAAAGCTGGAAATCAGCAGCCCACAAGGCCAGCTCCCTCCTAAGGGAAAAGGAACCCACGTGGTGATCCTAACCACCCATCATGCCCTGAAGTTGCAGTGGTCGCTCTGTGGACACACTGACCTCGAGTATAGAGGCCCTCCAACTCCAACCTCCAGAGAGACAAACAGGGGCAATGGGCCCCCAAGAAGACACGTGTGACCATCACTTGACCTGGAGTTTCTCTCAGAAAACAAGTCTGTACCCCGAAAGAGCAGACTACTGCTTGCAGGACTTACTGCACTCAGACGGGAGCTAACAAGCTTGGCGGAGGAAACGTATATCATGATTTCACCATAGAAAACCGTACAGACACCGCGGTGATGGTGGCCAATATGACCGGCTGCACTGCTGGCTACTTCAAAAGGCCGTTGACTCAGTGGACGTCATGGTCCTGGATCACCACCGAACCTGTACTGTCTTGGAGTTGAGCGGGCAGGGCTCTGACACATGGTGCTGTTTGTACATTAATTCAGGGACCTAATTAAAGAAAGCACAAACTACTGGTCAGTGCATCTAGGCTGGCAAAAACCTTCAGCCTAAGGTCGCCGAACAAATGTGCGGTGGGGTGAAACCTGCCACTGCAGCATCACTGTGCATCTCTTTCCTGGACCCTTAAAGGTCATTAGAATCTATAACACTTCCAATGCTGGTGCTTAGGTGGAAGACCAGTGAGGCAGGAGTCCTGGGGACAATCAACCTCACCTGGAGGCTGCTGGGGAGAAGTTTTGCCCCTCCCCCCGTGTATGAGGGCTCCCACCTCAGCATGAAGCAGTTACACAAGAGGGGTCTGCACCCTCAGCACCCCAAGAATGAGGAACGGGACAAAAAGCAGAGGAGGTGTTCGTCTCCGGCAACATTCATTAAAAATTCCTGGTAGATAAAAAGGGAATCTGGGCAATAAAATAAAGTCTAACCTGTTTTTCCTTTGTGCTTTGTCTAATTTCACATGCTCCTAGGGTCCCGCATGCAGAGGTCCCACACCCGGCACTTCAGACCCGATTTCCTAGTGCAGAATGGCTGGTTCGACACCTCAGCTAGCGGGGTCCCATGCAGACTCTGCGACATAGAGCCTGAGCTGCAGCCAACCCAGCCCTCGAGAGCTCCATCCCCTCCCTCCTGCTGACGCTGCCGGGATCCCTACACAGCAGCCCAGCCCACAGCCCACGGGGGAGTGCACACTCTCACCTCTCCATTCTGTTTTCAAAATATAAAGTTTCCTTTGCTTCTGAACCAAACTCAGTCTTGATCTGTTGGCTCCAATGACATTGGGCATGGGGACTCCTGTTGGGTTCCACTCTGGAGGATCAGTAACAGAAATTGAGAACATTGTAACTTCAATGAACAGATGTGTGAGCCAAACTGTAGTCAACCTAGAGCAGTGTATAAGGCTCGGGTAAAATAAGATGTTTCTAAGACTTACATTTAATATTTCCATCACTTTATTATAAGCAAGTTCAGTGAAGACGTCTGTCTTATTTGTCAGGTCAACATTAGAGAAATGAAGTGATTTATTCCCAAGGATGTACATCGAATACTCTTGGCTGAAGCTTCAATCTTGTTTTGAATGCTTTTCCATTGAAAATGATACCTCTCTTTCAGCTTCCCCATTTCTGAGAAGTATAAAATCTTATAATTTATTATTACCAAAGGGAAAGGTAGGAGAAGGGATAAGTTAAGAGTTTGGGATTAACACATACACACTGCTATGTATAAAACAGATCATTAACAAAGAACTATTGTATAGCACAGGGAACTACACTGAATATTTTGCAATAACCTATAAGGGGAAATTATCTGAAAAAGAATAGATATTTTTATTGACATCATCTATCAATGACAGATAAAATGTAACCTAAGCAAGGCCGATGGTGAGCACTTCTGACTCTGAAGATTTCAATCATCTAAAGTTTGGACTCTGCCTATTTCCCAAGGCCCTTAATGGACATATGTGTAGCCGTAGGTTAAAAATTCCCCAGTTTGGGGTTCGGGGAGGCACTGATTTGGAAAAATCCCTGGTGTTCTCCTTACATGCACGGGACCATTCCTACGGCTAAAACATGCCTGTCACTCCTAGAGGATGGTACACCGTTTGATCGGAAACAGTTTGGAAAAGGCACCTCATCTCCTCATCACCTGGTGCTCGGGTTCACCCCTCCAGCATCTTTCCTAACAATCTCCTCACTTGGGGATATCAGCACCGTCAACATCCTGTTTCACACAGTTTGGAATTTGTCCATAGGATGAAGCGGAAGGATGAGAAAAATTTAGAGACAAGTCCTAGGTGTTTGGACAGGCACATGCCACTCTAATTTCCATTCCGGAAGACAAATTCATCAAAGGCTAGAATTGCCCATGGAAACAGAATAGGACTAGAGGAAATAGCACTGTTTTGTGTCCAGTTTCCAAAAACACAAGTTGAAATATGGAACTCAGGGGCACTAAAATTCATGAAACTGCAGAGTTGAAAATATCTATCGTCAAAAAATGTCTTGAGGTAAGTCACAGAAAAGGACTTGTAAGCAAGGGAGAGTGGCAGGAAACAGATTTGAAGAGGTAGAAAGGACTCCCCATTAAAGCACAAGAAAAGGGGCTGAACATCGCCAATGATGCAGTTGGCCAAAAAGGGCGTATGCATTTTTTTCTGAATATATTCAAGTAAAGGCCATACACACATTTTATCCAACCAAACAGGTGGGCACTGGAAATCAATACTACAAAATGTATCACTTCACATCAGTCAGAAGGGCCATCCACATAAAATGTAAACACACGAAATGCAGGACAGGGTGAGGAGAAAAGGGAGCCATGTGCGGCTGATAGTGGAAATGTAATTTGCCAATGGCCACTCTGGAGAAGTGTATTGTGTTTGCTAAAACATCTAAAAAATGAGCTACAGAGCATAGGGCATTTGCACTCATGGGCGTATACCTTGGGAAAAACAAAAATTGACAGAAAACAGGCACCCCAACATTTACCACCTCTCTGTTAAAAAGGGCCTCAACTTGGATATAACCTAAATGTCCCTGGAAGGATAAAATGGATAAAAGAGATGGGGTACTTATGTAGAGTGGAATATTACTCATCCAGAAATCAATGAAATAAGGCCAGTTGTAACAACTCTGGAGGAGTTACATACGATCATTCTAAGTGACGTATGACAGAAAGAAAAAGACACATATCATAAGATGTCACTTAAAGGTGGAATCAAAAATGGCTACACATGAAATAAATTACAAAACAGAAACATAGTCAAATATGTAGAAAATAGACATAAGGCTGCTAAATGGGAAAGGTGAGGAAGGGTGAGGTATTATCCAGGAGTTTGAAATTAGCAAAGATACCATTCCAAGTACCATATTGAATAATTGACAAGGCCTACACGGTACCTCAAAGAACTGCACTCAGCCCACTCAAGTCACTGGAAAATAATACATATGAATGGTAAGCATCTGAAAAAGAATTTATTGTTGTCTCACAGTACATGAATCAAGTGGATGTACAGCAGCAAAAAACAGAGCTTTGAAAATCAGCTGTAACCAATATAAAAATAAATTTAAAAATATTTAGAAAAACAGTGAGACAGACAAAATTTCTTACAACTTTTGTTGAAGGGCTATGATGTAACATGGATTGAACACATGTAGACCCACAGCAGGATGATATATAAGGCAGGAAGCTATGCATGCTAGAGATGTTAGAGAGGCTGGGTGAGGACATGCAGAACTTTAAAAGAAATACTGCCTGATTCCAATTCCATGGGTCCCAAATCTGCAGGTTCAAGGGAATCTTCTGACATCAAAAACATGCCTGGGAGACCAAGACGAATGTACACCGTGTGATCAGGAAATGGGTCTAAAATGCACCTCATTTTTGATCTCCTGGTGCTGGGGTTCGCCATTCCAGCCAAATGACTAACAATCTCCCCACTTGGAGAATCAGCACCTTTAACCTCCTGTTTCACACAGTTTGCAATTTGTGCAGAGGATAAACGGGAAGAGGGGGAACCAATGAGAGACTAGCTGTAGGAGTTTTGACAGGCACATGTCACTCTAATTTCCCATTAGGAAGAAAAACTAACCAAAGGCTCAGCCTGCCTCCCCAGAACCAGAATAGGGCCGGAAGCAATACAATGGTTTGGCGGCCAGCTCACAAAAAAAGCGAGTTGCAAAATGGAGCTCAGGAGCAGACAATTCAAAGACCTGCAAAGATAAAAATGATAACCAACGTCCAAAAATATATTCAGGTAAGGCAACGAAGAGGATCTGAATGAGAGGCAGAATTGCAGGAAACAGATTTCAAAAGGGAGATTGGACTCACATTTAAAGCATATGAAAAGCAGCAGAATTTCTAAAATGATGTAGTTGGGCAAAAGGGTGTATGCGTTTTTCTCATGAATAACTTCAGGAAAAAAACACATACAGATTTTTTGGCCAGCCGAGCAAGCGGGAAATGCAAATCTGCACAGCAAAGAAGTCTCAATTTCCACTGCTCAGAAAGGCCATCCAAAAGATGTGTACAAACCAGAAATGCAGGAGAGGCCATGGAGAACAGGGAGCTAGTCACGCTGATGGGTGGGATATAAATATCCAAGAGCCACTCTGAAGAAGTGTATGCTGTTTCCTAAAACATCTAAAATACAAAGCTACCGAGCATAGGGCACTTCCACTCATGGGCATATAACTTGGGAAGACTAAATATCAACAAGACACAGGCACTCCAATGTTTAGGGCTGCTCTGCATACAAGAACCTCAACTTCGGTACAACTTAAATATTCCAGGAAAGAGAAATTTGCGTAAAGAACTTGTGGTAATTTTGTACAATGGAATATCACTCAGACATGAAATCAATGTCATAAGGACAGTAGCAGCAAAATGAGTGGATTTAGGTACGATGATTCTTAGTGAAATAAGTCACACAGAAAAAGAAACTTATCACAAGATATCACTTATGAAGGCCCTGTAAACATGGCTACACATGAACTGAGGAAAGAGAAGAGAGTCTCACACTGAGGAAACACTCTTATGCCTGCTTAAGGGGGAAGGAGAGGTGGGGTGATGCATAAAACCAGAGTGTGATATTAGCACATGTAGCATTCCATGAAGCAAATACAGAATAGACAAAACCTACACCTTCCTCAGTGAACGGGACTCAAAACCCCAATTCCCAGCACAGGAATATATCTGACATGTAAGAATCTTAAAACCTATATATTGATATGTCTCCATAAGGGAATCAAGTGTGTCTAGACCGGCATAAACATGTCGGTGAAAATCAGCTCAACCCCATTATAAAAATGAATTTCAAAAACAAAACAAAACAAAAAACAGCGAAATTCTTACACAATGCATTCAGGGGTTGTGATGAAACCTGGAATGACCCTATCTGCAAAGAGAGCTAGATGAGACATAAGGCTGGAAACTTGGGGCTGATAGGACTGGTGAGATAGGGTGAGAAAATGCAGACCCTTTAAAGCAGTAATGCATGCCACCCATTCCATGGGTCCCAACTCTCCAGGTAGAAGGGAATATCACTACAGTTATAACATGTATGGGAAACCTAGAGAATGGACACCCTGTGATGGCAAAAGATTTCTAAAAGGCTCCTAATATTTCCCCTCCTTGTGCTCCAGTTTGGCATTCCAACTGCTTTACTATCAATCTCCCAACTTGGAGAGTCAGCCCCTATAAGCTCCTGCTTCGCACAGTTTGCAAATTGTGCAGTGGATGAAAGGGAAGAGGGAGAACCAATCAGAGAGTAGCTGTAGGCATTTGGACGGACACATGTCACTCTAATTTCCCCTCTGGAAGGAAGAATTAACCAAAGCGTCAGCCTGCACCCCCGGAACCAGTATAGGTCCTGTAGCAAAATTGTGGATATGCAGTCAGCTCACAAAAACACGAGTTGAAAATTGGAGCTCAGGGGCACAGCAATTCACAAACCTGCAGAGTTATAAAGGACAACTCTCTTCCAAAAATCTGTTGAGGGAAGGCAACGAAGCAGACTTGAAAATGAGGCAGAATTGCACAAAATATATTTCAAGTGGTAAATTGGAATCACCTTTAAAGCACAGGAAAAGCGTAACAACCTCGACAATGATGCACTTGGCCAAAAAGGGCATATGCATTTTCTGCTGAATATATTCAGGAGAAAGTGAATACGCACTTTTTGACCAATCAAGCAAGCCGGCAATGCAAATCCACACTACAAAGAATTGTCACTTCCCACCACTCAAAAGGGACATCCGAAAATCTGTAAAAACCATAAAATAAAGACAGAGATAACAAGAGCATGTTGCAATGTGATCCCAAGGGGCATGGAGAACTGTGAAGACAAGGTCATGGAGCATTTTGATGACAAATGCATGGAGCATTGTGATGACAAGGGTCACGGAGCACTGTGATGACAAGTGTCATGGAGCATTGTGATTACAGGGGTCATGGAGAATTGGGATGACAAGGGCATGGATCATTGTGATGACAAGGGTTATGGAGCATTTTGATGACAAGAGTCCCGGATCACTGTGTTGTCAGGGGACATGGAGGGTTGTGATGACAGTGGTCATGGAGCATTGTGATGACAAGGGTCATGGAGAAGTGAGATGAGAAGGTCATGGAGCTTTGGGCTGAAAATATTCATGGAGTATTGTGATGACATGGGTCATGGAGCATTGTGATGACAATCTCCTGGAGCATTGTAATGAGAAGACCGTGGAGCCTTGTGATGACAAGTCTCATGGAGCATTCTGATGAAAAGGGGCATGGAGAATTGTGATTACAGGGGTCTTGGAGCATTGTGATGACAAGGGCATGGAGCATTGGGATGAGAAGACCATGGAGCGTTCTGATGACATGCGTCATGGAGCATTGTGAAGACAAGGGCATGGAGCATTTTGATTACAGGGGTCTTGGAGCATTGTGATGAAAAGGGCATGGATCATTGTGATGGAAGAGGCATGGAGCCTTGTCATGACAGGTTTCAAGGAGCATACTGACGACAAGTGTCAGGGAGCATTGTGATGACAAGTGTATTGAGCATTGTGATGACAAAGGTCATGGAGCATTGTGATGAGAAACCCCTGTAAAACTGTGATGACGAGCGTCATGGGGCCTTGTGATGACAAGTGTTATGGAACATTGTGATCACAAGAGTTTGGAACATTGTGATGACAGAGGTCATGGAGCATTTTGATTTCATTTTGATGACAATAGCATGAAGCATTATGATGATGGGCATGGTGCATTTTGATGACAGGGTTCATGGAGCATTGAGATGAAAAGGGGCATGGAGCATTGTGATTAAAGTGGTCTTGGAGCAATGTGATGACAAGGGCATGGAGCATTGTGATGAGAAGGCAATGGAGCATTGTGATGACATGCCTAATGGAGCTTTGTGATGACAAGGGCATGGAGCATTGTGATGACAGTGGCATTCAAAATTGGTCTAACAATTTTCATGGATTATTGTGATGATGTTGGACATGGTGCATTTTGATGACAAGGGCATGGAGCATTGTGATTTCAAGGTCATGGAATATTGTGAAGACAGGTGACAGGTAGCGTTGTCATGACATATGCCATGGTCCATGGAGATGACAATGTCATGGAGCATTGTGATGCCAAGTGTCATGGAGGATTGTGATGACAAAGGTAATGGAGTATTGTGATGACAGTGGCTTGGAGTATTGTGATCACAAGGGACATGGAGCATTGTGATGACAAGGGCCTGGAGCATTGTGATGACAACGGACACTGAGAATTTTGATGAAAATATATGAAGCATTTTGATGACAAAGGCATGTAGCTTGCTATGACAGGTGTCATGGGCCATTGCGATGACAGGTGCATGGAGAATTGTGATGACAAGAGCATGTAACATTGTGAAGAGAAGTGTCATGGAGCATTGTGATGACAAGGACGTGGAGAATTGTGATGACAAGGGACATGGAGCATTGTTATGACCAGGGAATGGAGCATTGTGATGGCAAGACCGTGGAGCACTGTGATGAGAAGACCATGGATAACTGTGATGACGAGCGTCATGGAGCACTGTAATGACAAGGGGCATGGAGCATTCTGAGGACAGGTGTCATGGATCATTGTGATGACAAGGGTCATGGACCATTCAGATGACAAGCTTGTGGAGTAATGTGATGACAATGGCATGGAGCATTGTGATGAAAATGGCATGGAGCATTGTGATGAAAAAGGCTTGGAACCTTTTCATGACAGGGTTCAAGGAGCATTCTTGCGACAAGTGTCAGGGAGCATTGTGATGACAAGTGTATTGAGCATTGTGATGACAAAGGTCATGGAGCATTGTGATGACAGGCATCATAGAGCATTGTGATGACAAATGTTATGGAACATTGTGATCACAAGGGTTTTGAGCATTGTGATGACAGAAGTCATGTATCATTTTCATTTCAAGGTGCATGGAGCATTGTGATGACAAGGGCATGAAGCACTGTGAACCCAGGGTTCATGGAGGGTTTTGATGACAATGGGAATGGAGTATTGTGATGACAAGCGCATGGAGCATTGTGAGGACAACGTTATGTAGCATTTTGCTGACAAATGCATGGAGCATTTTTATGACAAGTGTCATGGAAGACTGTGATGACAAGCGTCATGGAGCATTGTGATTACAAGGGTCATGGAGCATTGGGATGGCAAGGGCATGGATCATTGTGATGACAAGGGTCATGGAGCATTTTGATGACAAGAGTCCCGGATCATTGTGTTGTCCGGTGTCATGGAGCACTGTGATGACAGTGGTCATGGAGCACTGCGATGAGAAGTTCATGGAGCATTGGGCTGACAAAATTCATTGAGTATTGCGATGGCAGTGGTCATGGAGCATTGCGATGACAATGGAATGGAGCATTGTGATGACAAGGTCCTGGAGCATTGTGAGGAGAAGACCATGGAGCCTTGTGATGACAAGTGTCATGGAACATTCTGATGAAAAGGGGTGTGGAGCATTGTGATTACATGGGTCTTGGAGCATTGTGATGAAAAGGGCATGGGTGATTGTGATGCAAAAGGCATGGAGCCTTGTCATGACAGGGTTCAAGGAGCATACTGACGACAAGTGTCAGGGAGCATTGTAATGACAAGTGTATTGAGCATTGTGATGACAAAGGACATGGAGAATTGTGATGAGAAGACCATGGATAATTGTGATGATGAGCATCATGGGGCGTTGTTATGACTAGTGTTATCGAACATTGTGATCACAAGGGTTTGGAGCAATGTGTTGACAGAGGTTATGGAGCATTTTGATTTCATTGTGATGACAATAGCATGAAGCATTTTGATGATGGCCATGGTTCACTGTGATTACAGAGTTCTTGGATTAATTAGATGAAAAGTGGCATGGAGCATTTTGATTACAGGTGTCTTGGAGCATTGTGATGACAAGGGCATGGAGCATTGTGATGAGAAGGCCATGGAGCAGATTGATGACATGCGTCATGGAGCTTTGTGATGACAATAACATGGAGCATTGTGACTACAGGGGTTTTGGAGCATTTTGATGACAAGGGTCATGGAGACTTGTGATGACAAGGCCGTGGAACATTGTCATGACAAGGGTGAGGGAGTATTGTGATGACTAGTGATGGAACATTTTGATATCAGTGGTGAGAGAGCATTTTGATGAGAAGTACATGGAGCATTGTGATGACAAGTTTTATGGAGCAATTTGATGACAAGTTTGTGGAAAATTTTGATAACAAGTGCATAGAGCATTGTGATAAAAAGGGTCATGGAGCGCTCTGCTGACAAAGGCATGGAGCATTGTGATGGCAGGGGTCACAGATCATTGTGAATGAAAAGTTCATGGAGCATTATGGTGACAAATT
Organism: Hyperoodon ampullatus; assembly: GCF_949752795.1. Taxonomy (NCBI): domain Eukaryota; kingdom Metazoa; phylum Chordata; class Mammalia; order Artiodactyla; family Ziphiidae; genus Hyperoodon; species Hyperoodon ampullatus. Next base: position 145,889,719 of record NC_136913.1, on the reverse strand, counting down.
TCACAGAGCCCTGTGATGACGAGGGCATGGACCATTTTGATGCCAAAGTTCATGAAGCATTGTGATGACTGGAATCATGGAGCATTGTGATGACAGGGGCATGGAACATTGTTCTGAAAAGTTTCATAGATTATTGAGATGACAGTGGGCATGGCACATTGTGATGACAAGGGCATGGAGCATTGTTATGAGAAGGTCATGAATTATTGTGCAGACAGGTGTCAGGGATCATTGTGATGACATATGTCTTGGTGCATTGTGATGACAATGGCATGGAGCATTGTGAAGCCAAGTGTCATGGAGGATTGTGATGACAAAGGTAATGGAGCATTGTGATGACAAGGGCTTGGAGCTTTTTGATGACAATGGTCATGGAGCACTGTGATGACAAGGGCATGGAGCACTGTGATGACAACGGCCATTGAGAATTTTGATGACAATGTCGTGAAGCACTGTGATGAAAAGCACTTGGAGCTTGCTATGACAGGGGTCATGGAGCATTGCGATGACAAGTGCATGGAGAATTGTGATGACAAGATCATGTAACATTGTGATGAGAAGTGTCATGGAGCATTGTGATGGAAAGACCGTGGAGCACTGTGATGAGAAGACCATGGATAATTGTGATGTCGAGCGTCATGCAGCACTGTAATGACAAGGGGCATGGAGCATTGTGATGACAGGGGTCATGGAGCATTGAGATGACAGGGGTCATGGAGCATTGTGATGACAAGGGTCATGGAGCATTCTGATGACAAGCTTGTGGAGTAATGTGATGACAATGGCATAGAGCATTGTGATGGAAGGGGCATGGAGCATTGTGATGTAAAAGGCATGGAGGCTTTTCATGACAGCATTCAAGGAGCATTCTGACGACAAGTGTCAGGGAGCATTGTGATGACAAGTGTATTGATCATTGTGATGACAAAGGTCATGGAGAATTGTGATGACAAGGGCATGGAATATTGTGATGACAGGCATCATGGAGCGTTGTGATGACAAGTGTTGTGGAACAATGTGATCACAAGGGTTTGCAGCATTGTGATGACAGAGGTCATGGATCATTTTGATTTCAAGGAGCACGGAGCGTTGTGATGACAGGGATCATGGAGCATTGTGATGAGAAGATCATGGAGCATTGGGCTGAAAATATACATGGAGTATTGTGATGACAGGGGTCTTGGAGCACTGTGATAACAAGGGCATGGAGCATTGTGATGAAAAAGGCATGGAGCCTTGTCATGGCAGGGTTCAAGGAGCATACTCTCGACAAATGTCAGGGAGCATTGTGATGACAAGTATATTGAGCATTGTGATGACAAAGTTCATGGAGCATTGTGATGAGAAGACCATGGTTAACTGTGATGAGGAGCATCATGGGGCATGGTGATGACAAGTGTTATGGAACATTGTTATCACAAGTGTTTGGAGCATTGTGATGACAGAAGTCATGGAGCATATTGATTTAATTGTGATGACAATAGCATGAAGCATTATGATGATGGGCATGGTGCATGGGATGACAGGGTTCTTGGAGCATTGTGATGACAAGGGCATAGACCATAGTGAATGAGAAGTCCATGGAGCATTCTGATGACATTCGTCATGGAGCTTTCCGATGACAATTGCATGGAGCTTTGTGATTACAGGTTCTTGGAGCATTGTAATGAAAAGGGTCATGGAGTCTTGTGATGACAAGGCTGTGGAACCTTGTGATGGCAGGTGTCATGGAGCATTGTTATGACAGGTGGAATGGAGCATTGTGATGACAAGTTCACGCAACACTGTTATACATGGGTCATGGAGGATTGTAATGAAAGGGTCATGGAGCATTGTGATGAGAAATGCATCAAGCATTGTGCTGAAAAGCGTCATGGAGCTTTGTGATGACAAGGGCATGGAGCAATGTGATGAGAGGGTTCATGGAGCATTGTGATGACAAATGTCATGGAGCATTCTGATGACAAGGGTGACGTGCATTGTGATGAAAAGAGCAGGGAGCATTGTGATCACAGGGTCATTGAGCAATTTGAATAAAATGGTCATGGAACGTTTTGATTACAGTGGTTATGGAATATTGTGATCTCAGGTGTCATGGAGCTTTGTGATGAAAAGTGTCATGGAGCATTTTGATGACAGGGGTTATGGAATATTGTGATGTCAGGGGTCATCGAACATTGTGATGATAGGTACATGTAGCATTTTAATGACAGGGGTCATGGAACATTGTGATGGCAGTGGTGATGGTGTATTGGAATGAATAGTGATGGAACATTGTGATATCACTGGTGAGAGAGCATTTTGATGAGAAGTGCATGGAGCACTGTAATGACAAGGTTTAAGCAGCATTGTGATGAAAAGGATGTGGAGCATTTTGATGACAAGCACATGGCACATTGTGATGACATGGGTCATGGAGTATTGTGCTGAGAAGCGCATGCAGCATTGTGATGACAAGGGTCATGGAGCATTGTGCTGAGAAAGGCATAGAGCATTGTGATGACAAGGGTCACAGAGCATTGTGATGAAAAGTTCATGGAGCATTGTGGTGACAAAGGTCACAGAGACTTGTGATGATGAGGGAATGGACCATTTTAATGAGAAAGGTCATGAAACATTGTGATGACTGGAGTCACAGAGCATTGTGATGACAGGGGTCATGGAGCATTGTGATGACAAGGGCATGGAGCATTGTGATGACAGGTGCATGGAGCATTGGTCTGAGAAGTTTCATGGATTATTGTGATGACAGTGGGAATGGCGCATTCTGATGACAAGGGCAGGGAGCATTGTGATGACAAGTTCATGCAGTTTTGTGAAGACAGGTGTCAGGGAGCATTGTGAACACCTAAGTCATGGCCCATTGTGATGACAATGGCATGGAGCATTGTGATGCCAAGTGTCATGGAGTATTGTGATGACAAAGGTAAAGGAGCATTGTGATGACAAGGGCTTGGAGCATTGTGATGACAAAGGTCATGGAGCACTGTGCTGACAAGGGCATGGAGCATTGTGATGACAAGATTCATGGACCATTGTGCAGAGAAAGGCATGGAGCATTGTGATGACAAGAGTGACAAAGCATTTTGATGAAAATTTCATGGAGCATTGTTCTGACAAATGTCACAGAGCCTTGTGATGACGAGGGCATGGACCATTTTGATGACCAAGGTCATGAAGCATTTTGATGACTGGAGTCACGGATCATTGTGATGACAATGGCATGGAGCATTGTGATGACAGGGGCATGGAACATTGGTCTGACATGTTTCATGGATTATTGTGATGGAAATGGGCATGGCTCCTTGTGATGACAAGGGCATTGAGCATTGTGATGACAACGTCATGCAGAATTGTGAAGACAGCTGTCAGGGAGCATTGTGATGACCTATGTCATGGACAATTGTGATGACAATTGCATGGAGCATTGTGATGCCAAGTGTCATGGAGCTTTGTGATGACAAGGGCATGGACCATTGTGATTAGAGGGGTCTTGGAGCACTGTGATGACAAGGGCCATTGAGAATTTTGATGACAAGTTCGTGAAGCATTGTGATGACATGTGCATGAAGCTTGCTATGACAGGGGTCATGGAGCATTGCGATGACAAGTGCATGGAGAATTTTGATGAAAATAGCCTGTAAAATTGTGATGAGATGTGTCAAAGAGCATTGTGATGACAAGGACGTGGACAATAGTGATGACCAGGGCATGGAGCATTGTGATGGCAAGACCGGGGAGCATTGTGATGAGTAGACCATGGATAATTGTGATGGCGGGCGTCATGGAGCACTGTAGTGACAAGTGGCATGTAGCATTGTGATAACTGGTGTCATGGAGCATTGTGATGACAGGGGTCATGGAGCATTGTGATGACAAGGTTCATGGAGCATTCGGACGACAAGCTTGAGGAGTATGATGATGACAATTGCATGGAGCATTGTGATGAAAAGGCCATTGAGCATTGTGATGACAAGGGCAGGGAACAATGTGATGAGAGTGTTCATGGGGCATTGTGATGACAATGGCATGGAGTATTGTGATGCCAAGGGTCATGGAGCTTTGTGATGACAAAGGTCATGGAGCATTTTGATGACAAGTGTGTGGTGCATTGTGATGAGAAGGGCAGGGAGCATTGTGATGACAGGGTCATGGAGCAATTTGATGAAAAGGGTCAGGGAACATTTTGATGACAGGGGTCATGGAACATTGTGATGTCAGTGGTCATGGAGCATTGTGATGATAAGGGCATGTAGCATTTTGATGACAGGGGTCATGGAACATTGTGATGACAGGGGTGAGGGAGTATTGTGATGACTAATGATGGAACATTGTGATATTAGTGGTGAGAGACCATTTAGATGAGAAGTGCATGGAGCATTGTGATAAAAAGGTTTATGGAGCATTGTGATGACAAGGTTGTGGAGCATTGTGATGACATGTGTCCTGGAGCATTGTGCTGAGAAGCACATGGAGCATTGTGATGACAAGGGTCATGGAGCATTGTGCTGACAAAGGCATGGAGCATTGTGATGAGAAGTGTTACAGAGCATTGTGATGACGAGGGAATGGACCATTGTGATGACAAAGGTCATAAAGCATTGTGATGACTGGAGTCAAGGAACATTATGATGTGAGGGGTAATGGAGCATTGTGATTAAAAGGGCATGGAGCATTGTGATGACAGCGGCATGGAGCATTGGTCTGACAAGTTTCATGGATTATTGCTATGAGAGTGGGCATGGAGCATTGTGATGAAAGAGGTCATGGATCATTTTCATTTCAAGGACCATGGCGCATTGTGATGACAAGGGCATAAAACAATGAGAACCCAATTTCATCGAGGATTTTGATGACAATGGGAATGGAGCATTGTGATGACAAGTTCATGAAGCATTTTGATGACAAGGGTCATGGAGCACTGTGATGACAAGCGTCACTGAACATTGTGATTACAGGGGTCATGGAGCATTGTGATAACAAGGGAATGGATCATTGTGATGACAAGGACATGGAACATTGTGATGACAGGGGCATGGAGCATTGTGATGACAAGGTCGTAGATTATTGTGAAGACAGTTGTCAGGGAGCACTGTGGTGACATATGTCATGGTCCATTGTGATGACATTGGCATTGTGATGCCAAGTGTCATGGAGAAAGGTGATGACAAATATAATGGAGCATTGTGATGACAAGGGCTTGCAGCCTTGTGATGACAAGCGTTATGGAGCATTGTGATGACAAGGGAATGGATCATTGTGATGACAAGGGTCATGGAGCATTTTGATGACAAGGGTCCAGGATCATTGTGTTGTCAGGGGTCATGGATCGTTGTGATGACAGTGGTCATGGAGCATAGTGATGACAGGGTTCATGGGGCATTGTGAAGTGAAGGTCATGGAGCATTGGGCTGTAAATATTCATGGAGTATTGTGATTACAGGGGTCATGGAGCATTTTGATGACAAGGGAATGGAGCATTGTGATGAAAAGGGCATGGAGCATGGTGATGAGAAGGCCATGGAGCATTTTGAAGATATGCTTCATGAAGCTTTGTGATGACAAGAGCATGGAGCATTGTGATTACAGGGGTCTTGGAGTATTGTGATGAAAAGTGCATGGATCATTGTAATGAAAAATGCATGGAGCCTTGTCATGACAGGTTTCAAGGAGCATATTCACGACCATTGTCAGGGAGCATTGTGATGACAACTTTATTGAGAATTGTGATGAAAAATGTCATGGAGTATTGTGAATAGAAGACCATGGATAATTGTGATGATGAGCGTCATGGGGCGTTGTGATGACAAGTGTTATGGAACATTGTGATCACAAGGGTTTGGAGCATTGTGATGACAGAGGTCATGGAGCATTTTGATTTCATTGTGATGACAATAGCATGAAGCATTATGATGATGGGCATGGTGCTTTGAGATGACAGGGTTCATGGAGCATTGAGATGAAAAGGGGCATGGAGCGTTGTGATTACAGGGGTCTTGGAGCATTGCGATGACCAGGTCATGGAGCATTGTGATGAGAAGGCGAAGGCGCATTCTTATGACATGCATCATGGAGCTTTGTGATGACAAGGGCATGGAGCATTGTGATTACAGGTGTCTTGGAGCATTGTGATGACAAGGGTCATGGAGCCTTGTGATGAGAAGGCCGTGGAACATTGTAATGGCAGTTTTCATGGAGCATTGTTATAACAGTGGTAATGGAGCATTTTCATGACAAGGGCATGGACCATTGGTCTGAAAATTTTCATGGATTATTGTGATGAGAGGGGGCATGGAGCATTGTGATGACAAGGGCACGGAACACTGTGATACATGGGTCATGGAGGATTGTAATGACAAGCCTTGGAGCTTTGTGTTAAGAAGAGCATCGAGCATTGTGATGAAAAGCATCATGGAGCCTGTGATGACAAGGACAGGTATCAATGTGTTGAGAGGGTTCTGGAGCATTTTGATGACAATGGCATGGAGCATTGTGATTACAAGTGTCACGGAGTTTTGTGATGACAAAGGTCATGGAGGGTTTTGATGACAAGGGCGTGGTGCACTGTGATGAGTAGGGCAGTGAGCATTGTGATGAAAGGGTCATGGAGCAATTTGATGAAAAGTGTCATGGGACATTTTGATGACAGGGGTTATGGAACATTGTGATGTCAGGGGTCAAGGAGCATTGTGATGAAAAGTGTCATTGAGCATTGTGATGACAGGGGTCATGGAACATTGTGATTACAAAGGTGAGGGAGTATTGTGATGACTAGTGATGGAACATCATGATATCAGTGATGGGAGAGCATTTTGATGGGAAGTGCATGGAGCATTGTGACGACAAGGTTTATGGAGCACTGTGATGACAAGGTTGTGGAGCATTGTGATGACAAGCGCATGTCGCATTGTGATGACAATGGTCATGGAGCATTGTGCTGACAAAGGCATGGTGCATAGTGATGACATGAGTAAGAGAACATTGTAATGAAAATTTCATGGAGCATTGTGGTGACAAATGTCACAGAGCCTTTTGATGACGAGGGCATGCACCATTGTGATGACAGGGGTCATGGAGCATTGTAATGAGACAGTCATTGAGCATTGGGCTGAAAATATACATAGAGTATTGTGATGACAGGTGTCATGGAGCATTGTGATGACAAGGGAATGGAGCACTGTGATGACAAGTTCCTGGAGCATTGTGATGAGAGGACCATGGAGCCTTGTGATGACAAGTGTCATGGAGCATTCTGATGAAAAGGTGCATGGAGCATTGTGATTAAAGGGGTTTTGTAGCATTGTGATGACAAGGGCATGGAGCATTGTGATTAGAGGGGTCTTGGAGCATTGTGATGACAAGGGTCATGGAGCCTTGCATAACAAGGCCGTGGAACATTGTGATGGCAGGGGTCATGGAGCATTGTGATAACAAAGGCATGGAGCATTTTGATGACAGGGGCATGGAACATTGGTCTGACAAGTTTCATGGATTATTGTGATGACAGTGGGCATGACGCATTGTGATGACAAGGTCAGGGAGTATTGTGAAGACAGGTGTCAGGGAGCATTTTGATGAAATATGTCATGGTCCATTGCGATGACAATTGCATGGAGCATTGTGATGCCAAGTGTCATGGAGGATTGTGATGACAAACGTAATGGAGCATTTTGATGACAAGGGCTTAGAGCATCCTGAAGACAAGGGTCATGGAGCATTGTGATGACAAGGGCATGGAGCATTGTGATGACAGGGGCATGGCACATTTTGATGACAAGAGCATGGAGCATTTTGGTGACAAATATCACAGAGCCTTGTGTGACGAGGGCATGGATCATTGTGATGACAAATGTCATAAAGCATTGTGATGACTGGAGTCATGGAGCATTGTGATGATAGGGGTCATGGAGCATTGTGATGACAAGTGCATGGAGCATTGTGATGACAGGTACATGGAACATTGGTCTGACAAGTTTCGTGGATTATTGTGATGACAGTGGGCATGGCTCATTGTGATGACAGGGGCATGGAGCATTGTGATGACAAGGTCTTGGATTATTGTGAAGACAGATGACTGGGAGCATAGTGATGACATATGTCATGTTCCATTGTGATGACTATGGCATGGAGCATTGTGATGCCAAGAGTCATGGAGGATAGTGATGACAAAGGTAATGGAGCATTTTGATGACATGGGTTTGGAGCATCGTGATGACAAAGGTCATGGAGCATTGTGATGACAACGGCACGGAACACTGTGATACATAGATCATGCAGGATTGTAATGACAAGGGCATGGAGCATTGTGATGAGAAGTGCATCGATCGTTGTGATGACAAGCCTCATGGAGATTTGTGATGACAAGCGCATGGCGCATTGTGATGACATGGGTCATGGAGCACTGTGCTGACAAAGGCATGGTGCATTTTGATGACAAGGGTCGCAGAGTATTGTGATGAAAAGTTCATGGAGCATTGTGGTGACAAAGGTCACAGAGCCTTGTGTGACAATGGCATGGACAATTGAGATGACAAAGGTCATGAAGCTTTGTGATGACTGGAGTCACGGAGCATTGTGATGACAGGGTTCATGGAGCATTGTGATGACAGGGTTCATGGGGCATTGTGATTAGATGGTCATGGAGCATTGGGCTGAAAATGTTCATGGAGTATTGTGATGACAGGGGTCATGGGGCATTTTGATGACATGGGAATCGAACATTGTGATTAAAAGGGCATGGAGCATGGTGATGACAGGGGCATGGAACATTGGTCTGACATGTTTCATGGATTATTGTGATGACAGTGGGCATGGTGCATTGTGATGACAAGGGCTTGGAGCATTGTGAGAGAAGACCATGTATAATTGTGATGACCAGCGTCATGGGGCATTGTGATGACAAGTGTTATGGAGCATTGTGTTCAGAAGGGTTTGGTGCATTGTGATGACAGAGGTAATTGAGGATTTTGATTTCATTGTGATGACAATAGCATGAAATATTATGGTGATGGGCACGGTGCATTGTGATGACAGGGTTCATGGAGCATTGACATGAAAAGGGGCATGGAGCATTGTGATTACAGGGCTGTTGGAGCATTGTGATGACAAGGGCATGGAGTATTGTGATGACAGGCATCATAGAGCGTTGTGATGACAATTGTTATGGAACATTGTGATCACAATTGTTTGGAGCACCGTGATGACACAGGCCATGGATCATTTTGATTTCAAGTATCATGGAACATTGTGATGACAAGGGCATGAAACAATGTGATCCCAAGGTTCACGCAGGATTGTGATGACACTGGTAATGGAGAATTGTGATGACAAGTGCATGGAGCATTGTGATGACAAAGTCATGTAGCATTTTGCTGACAAAGGCATGGAGAATTGTGATTACAAGTGTCATATAGCTCTGAGACGACAAGTGTCAAGGAGCATAGTGATTACAGGGGTCATGGAGCATTGGGATGACAAACACAGGGAACATTCTGATGACAAGTGGCATGGATCATTTTGATGACTGTGGTCATGTAGCATTGTGATGACAAGGGTCATGGAGCATTGTGATGAGATGACCATGAATAATTGTGATTACCAGCGTCAAGGGGCATTGTGATGATAAGTGTTATGGAACATTGTGATCTCAAGGGATTAGAACATTGTGATGACAGAGGTAATGGAGCATTTTGATTTCATTGTGATGACAATAGCATGAAGCATTATGATGATGGGCATGGTGCATTGTGATGACAGTGTTCATGGAGCATTAAGATGAAAAGTTGTATGGAGCATTGTGATTACAGGGGTCTTGGAGCATTGTGATGACAAGGGCATGGAGCATTGTGATACGAAGGCCATGGAGCATTCTGATGACATGCGTCATGGATATTTGTGACGACAAGGGCATGGAGCATTGTGATTAGAGGGGTCTTGGAGAATTGTGATTACAAGGGTCATGGAGCCTTGGATGACAAGGCCGTGGAAACTTGTGATGGCAAGTGTCATGGAGCATTGTTATGACAGGCGTAATGGAGCATTGTGATGACAAGGGCATGGAACATTGGTCTGAACATTTCATGGATTATTGTGATGAGATCCGGCATGGAGCATTGTGATGACTAGGGCACGGAACACTGTGATACATGTGTCATGGAGAATTGTAATGACAAGAGCATGGAGCATTGGGATGAGAAGCGTATCGAGCATTGTGATGACATGCGTCATAGAGCATACTGCTGACAACGGCATGGAGCAATGTGATGAGAGGTTTCATGTAGCATTATGATGAAATGGCATGGAGCATTGTGATGCCAAGGGTCATGGAGCTTTGTGATGACACAGGTCATGGAGCATTTTGATGACAAGGTCGTGGTGCATTGTGATGAGAAGGGCAGGGAGCATTGTGATGACAGTGTCATGGAGCAAATTGATGAAAAGTGTCATGGAACATTTTGATAACAGGGGTTATGGAACATTGTGATGTCAGGGGTTATGGAGCATTTTGATGAAAAGGGTCATGAAGCATTGTGATGAAAAGGTGCCTGGAGCATTGTGATTACAGGGGTTTTGAAGCACTGTGATGACAAGGGCATGGAGTATTGTGATGAGAAGGCAATGGAGCATTCTGATGACATGCATCATGGAGCTTTGTGATGACAAGTACATGGAGCATTGTGATTGCAGGGGTCTTGGAGCATTGTGATGAAAATGGAATGGATCATTGTGATGAAAAATGCATGGAGCCTTGTCATGACAGGGTTCAAGGAGCATACTGATGACAAGTGTCAGGGAGCATTGTGATGATAAGTGTATTGAGCATTGTGATGACAATGATCATGGAGCATTGTGATGAGAAGTGCATGGATAATTGTGATGACCAGCTTCATGGGGCATTGTGATGACAAGTGTTATGGAACCTTGTGATCAGAAGGGTTTGGTGCATTGTGATGACAGAGGTCATTTAGCAGTTTGATTTCATTGTGATGACAATAGCATGAAATATTATGGTGATGGACACGGTGAAATTTGATGACAGGGTTCATGGAGCATTGAGATAAAAAGGGGCATGGAGCATTGTGATTACAGTGCTGTTGGACCATTGTGATGACAAGGGCATGGAGCATTGTGATTACAGGGGTGTTGGAGCATTGTGATGACAAGGGCATGGAGCATTGGATGAGAAGGCCATGGAGCATTCAGATGACATGTGTCATGGAGCTTTGTGATGACAAGGGCATGGAGCATTGTGATTACAGGGGTCTTGGAGCACTGTGATGACAAGGGTCATGGAGGCTTGTGATGACAAGGCCGTGGAAACTTGTGCTGACAGGGGTCATGGATCATTGTTATGACAGGGGTAATGGAGCTTTGTGATGACAAAGGTCATGCGGCATTTTGATGACAAGGGCGTGGTGCATTGTGATGACAGAGGTCATGAAGCATTTTGATGACAAGGTCGTTGTGCATTGTGGTGAGAAGTCAGGGAGCATTGTGATGACAGGGTCTTGGTGCAAATTGATGAAAAGTGTCATGGAACATTTTGATAACAGGGGTTATGGAACATTGTGATGACAAGGGCATGGAGCATTGTGATGAGAAGGCCTCGGAGCATTCTGATGACATGTGTCATGAATCTTTGTGACGACAAGGGCATGGAAAATTGTGATTACAGGGGTCTTGGATCACTGTGATGACAAGGGTCATGGAGCCTTGGATGACAAGGCCGTGGAACATTGTGAAGGCAGGGTTCATGGAGCATTGTTATGACAGGTGTAATGGAGCATTGTGATGACAAGGGCATGGACCATTAGTCTGAAAATTTCATGGATTATTGTGATGAGATTCGGCATGGAGCATTGTGATGACTAGGGCACGGAACACTGTGATACATGAGTCATGGGGGATTGTAATGACAAGGGCATGGAGCATTGTGATGAGAAGAGTATCGAGCATTGTGATGACAAGCGTCATGGAGATTGTGCTGACAAGGGCATGGAGCAATGTGATGAGAGGTTTCATGTAGCATTGTGATGAAATGGCATGGAGCATTGTGATGCCAAGCGTCATGGAGCTTTGTGATGACAAAGGTTATGGAGCATTTTGATGACAAGGTCGTGGTGCATTGTGATGAGAAGGGCAGGGCGCATCGTGATGACAGGGTCATGGAGCAAATTGATGAAAAGTGTCATGGAATATTTTGATTACAGGGGTTGTGGAACATTGTGATGTCAGGGGTCATGGAGCATTTTGATGAAAATTATCATGGAGCATTCTGATGAAAAGGTGCATGGAGCATTGTGATTACAGAAGTTTTGAAGCATTATGATGACAAGGGCAAGGAGCATTGTGATGAGAAGGCAATGGAGCATTCTGATGACATGCATCATGGAGCTTTGTGATGACAAGGACATGGAATATTGTGGTGACAAAGGTCACAGAGCCTTGTGTGATGAGGGAATGGAGCATTGTGATGACAAAGGTCATGAAGCTTTGTGATGACTGAAGTCACGGAGCATTGTGATGACAGGGGTCATGGAGCATTGTGATCACAAGGGCATGGTGCATTGTGATGACAGGGGCATGGAACATTGGTCTGACAAGTTTCATGGATTACTGTGATGACAGTGGGCATGGCGCATTGTGATGACAAGGGCTTGGAACATTGTGATGACAAGGTCATGTAGTATTGTGAAGACAGGTGTCAGGGAGCATTGTGATGACATATGTCATTGTCCATTGTGATGACAATGGCACGGAGCTTTGTGATAAAAAGTGTCATGGAGGATTGTGATGACAAAGTTAATGGAGCATTTTGATGACAAGGGCTTGGGACACTGTTATGACAAGGGTCATGGAGCATTGTGATGACAAGGGCATGGAGCATTGTGATGACAAGGGCCATTGAGAATTTTGATGACAACGTCGTGAAGCATTGTGATGACAAGCACATGGAGCTTGCTATGACAGGGGTCATAGAGCATTGCAATGACAAGTGCCTGGAGAATTGTAATGACAATATCATGTAACATTGTGATAAGAAGTGTCATGGAGCATTGTGATGACAAGGACGTGGAGAATTGTGATGACATGTGACATGGAGCATTGTTTTGACCAGGGCATGGAGCATTGTGATGGCAAGACCATGGAGCATTGTGATGAGAAAATCACGGATAATTTTGATGACGAGCGTCATGGAGCACTGTAATGAAAAGGGGCATGGAGCATTGTGATTACAGGTGTCTTGGAGCATTGTGATGACAAGGGAATGGAGCATTTTGATGTGAAGGTCATGGAGCATTGTGCTGAAAATATTCATGGAGTATTGTGATGACAGGGGTCAAGGAGCATTGTGATGACAAGGGAATGGAGCATTGTGATGACAAGGTCATGGAGAAGTGTGATGAGAAAGCCATGGAGTCTTGTGATGACAAGTCTCATGGAGCATTCTGAAGAATAGGGGCATGGAGCATTTTGATTACAGGGGGCTTAGAGCATTGTGATTACAAGGGCTTGGAGCATTGTGATGAGAAGGCCATGGAGCATTCTGATGACATGGGTCATGGATCTTTGTGACGACAAGGGCATGGAGCATTGTGATTACAGGGGTCTTGGAGCATTGTGATGACAAGGGTCATGGAGCCTTGGATGACAAGGCCGTGGAACATTGTGATGGCAGGTGTCATGGAGCATTGTTATGACAGGGGTAATGGAGCATTGTGATGACAAGGGCATGGAACATTGGTCTGAAAATTTCATGGATTATTGTGATGAGATTCGGCATGGAGCATTGTGATGACTAGGGCATGGAATACTGTGATACATGTGTCATGGAGGATTGTAATGACAAGTCATGGAGCATTGTGATGAGAAGAGTATCGAGCATTGTGATGAGAAGAATCATGGAGCATTGTGCTGACAAGGGCATGGAGCAATGTGATGAGAGGTTTCATGTAGCATTGTGATGAAATGGCATGGAACATTGTGATGCCAAGGGTCATGGAGCTTTGTAATGACAAAGGTCATGGAGCATTTTGATGACAAGGTCGTGGTGCATTGTGATGAGAAGGCAAGGAGCATTGTGATGACAGGGTCATGGAGCAAATTGATGAAAAGTGTCATGGAACATTTTGATTACAGGGGTTATGGAACATTGTGATGTCAGGGGTCATGGAGCATTGTGATGAAAAGGGTCATGGAGCATTCTGATGAAATGGTGCATGGTGCATTGTGATTACAGGGGTTTTGAAGCATTGTGATGACAAGGGCAAGGAGCATTCTGATGACATGCGTCATGGAGATTTGTGATGACAAGCATATGGAGCATTGTGATTACAGGGGTCTTGGAGCATTGTGATGAAAAGGGCATGGATCATTGTGATGACCAGCGTCATGGGGCATTGTGATGAGAAGTGTTATGGAACATTTTGATCAGAAGGGTTTGGTGCATTGTGATGACAGTGGTCATTGAGCATTTTTATTTCATTGTGATGACAATAGCATGAAATATTATGGTGATGGGCACGGTTCATTGTGATGACAGGGTTCATGGAGAATTGAGATGAAAAGGAGCATGGAGCATTGTAATTACAGTGGTGTTGGAACCTTGTGATTACAAGGGCATGGACCATTGTGATGAGAAGGCCATGGAATATTCTGATGACATGCGTCAGGGAGCTTTGTGATGACAAGGACATGGAGCAATGTGATTACAGGGGTCTTGGAGCATTTTGATACCAAGGGTCATCGAGGCTTGTGATGACAAGGCCGTGGAACCTTGTGATGGCAGGGGTCATGGAGCATTGTTATGACAGGTGTAATGGAGCTTTGTGATGAAAAGGGAATGGGGCATTGGTCTGAAAATTTTCATAGATTTTTGTGATGAGTGTGGGCATGGAGCATTGTGATAACAAGGGCACGGAACACTGTGATACTTCGATCATGCTGCATTGTAATGACAAGGGCATGGAACATTGTGATGAGAAGCGCATCGAACATTGTGATTATAAGCGTCATGGATATTTGGATGACAAGGGCATGGAGCAATGTGATGAGAGGTTTCATGGAGCATTTTGATGCCAAGGGTCATGGACCTTTGTGATGACAAAGGTCATGGAGCATTTTGATGTCAAGGGCGTGGTGCATTGTGATGAGAAGGGCAGGGAGCATTGTGATGACAGGGTCATGGAACAATTTGATGAAAAGGGTCATGGAATATTTTGATGACAGAGGTTATAGAACATTGAGATGTCAGTGGTCATGGAGCTTTGTGATGAAAAGGGTCATGGAGCATTTTGATTACAGGGGTTATGGAACATTGTGATGATAAGGTCATGTAGCATTGTGATGACAGGGGTCATGGAATATTGTGATGACAGGGGTGATGGAGTATAGTGATGACTAGTGATGGAACAGTGTGATATCAGTGGTGAGAGTATATTTTGAGGAGAAGTGCATGGAGCATTGTGATGACAAGGTTTATGGAGCATTTTGATGACAAGGATGTGGAGCATTGTGATGACAAGTGCATGGCGCATTGTGATGACATGGGTTATGGAGCACTGTGCTGACACATGCATCGAGCATTGTGATGACAAGGGTCATGGAGCATTGTGATGAGAAGACCTTGCATAATTGTGATGACGAGCGTAAAGGGTATTGTGATGACAAGTGTTATGGGACATTGTGATCAGAAGTGTTTGGAGCCTTGTGATGACAGAGGACATGGAGCATTTTGATTTCATTGTGATGACAATAGAATGAATCATTATGATGATGTGCATGGTTCATTGTGATGACAGGGTTCATGGAGCATTGAGATGAAAACGGGCATGGAGAATTGTGATTACAGAGGTCTTGGTGTATTGTGATGACAAGGGTCATGGAGCCTTGTGATGACAAGGCCGTGGAGCATTGTGATGGCAGGGGTCATGGAGCATTGTTATGACAGGGGTAATGGATCATTGTGATGACAAGGGCATTGGAGCAATGTGATGAGAGATTTCATTGAGCATTGTGATGACAATGGCATGGATCATTGTGATGCCAAGGGTCATGGAGCTTTGTGATGACAAATGTCATGGGGCATTTTGATGACAAGGGCGTGGTGCATTGTGATGAGAAGGGCAGGGAGCATTGTGATGACAGGGTCATGGAGCAAATTGATGAAAAGTGTCGTGGAACATTTTTATTACAGGAGTTATGGAACATTGTGATGTCAGGAGTCATGCAGCATTTTGATGAAAAGGTTCATTGAGCATTCTGATGAAAAGGTGCATTGTGCATTGTGATGACAGGGGTTTTAAAGCATTGTGATGACAAGGGCAAGGAGCACTGTGATGAGAAGGCAATGGAGCATTCTGATGACATGCGTCATGGAGCTTTGTGATGACCAGTACATGGAGCTTTGTGGTGACAAAGGTAACAGAGCGTTGTGTGATGAGGGCATGGACCATTGTGATTATAAAGGTAATGAAGCATTGTGATGACTGGAGTCACGGAGCATTGTGATGACAGGGGTCATGGAACATTGTTATGACAAGGGCATGTAGCACTGTGATGACAGTGGTCATGGAACATTGTGATGACAGGGGTGAGCGAGTATTGTGATGACTAGTAATGGAACATTGTGATATATGTTGTGAGAGAGCATTTTGATGAGAAGTGCATGGAGCATTGTGATGACAAATTTTATGGAGCATAGTGATGAAAAGGATGTGGAGCATTGTGATGAAAAGAGCATGGCACATTGTGATGACATGTGTCATGGATCATTGTGCTGACAAAGGCATGGATCACTGTGATGACAAGGGACACAGAGCATTGTGATGAAAATTTCATGGAGCATTGTGGTGACAAAGATCACAGTGACTTGTGTGACGAGGGCATGGACCATTGTGATGAGAAATGTCATGAATCATTGTGATGACTGGAGTCACGGAGCATTGTGATGACAGGGGTCATGGAGCATTGTGATGTCAAGGGCATGGAGCATTGTGATGACCGCGGCATGGAACATTGGTCTGACATGTTTCATGGATTATTGTGATCACAGTGGGCATTGCGCATTGTGATGACAAGAGCATGGAACATTGTGATGACAAGGTCATGGAGTATTGTGAAGACAGGTGTCAGGGAGCATTGTGATGACACATGTCATTGTCCATTGTGATGACAATGGCATGGAGCATTGTGATACCAAGTGTCATGGAGGATTGTGATGACAAAGGTAAAGGAGCATTTTGATGACAATGGTCATGGAGCACTGTGATGACAAGGGCATGGTGCGTTGTGATGACAAGGGCCATTGAGAATTTTGATGACAACGTCGTGAAGCATTGTGATGACAAGCGCATGGAGCTTGCTATGACAGGTGTCATAGAGCATTGCGATGACAAGTGCATGAAGAATTGTGATGACAAGATCATGTAACATTGTGATAAGAAGTGTCAGGGAGCATTGTGATGACAAGGACTTGGAGAATTGTGATGACATGGGACATGGAGCATTGTGATGACCAGGGCATGGAGCATTGTGATGGCAAGACCGTGGAGCATTGTGATCAGAAGATCACTGATAATTGTGATTACGAGCGTCACGGAGCACTGTAATGACAAGGGGCATGGATCATTGTGATTACAGGGGTCTTGGAGCATTGTGATGACAAGGGCATGGAGCATTGTGATGAGAAGGCCATGGAGCATTCTGATGACATGCGTCATGAATCATTGTGATGACAAGGGCATGGAGCATTGTGAGTACAGACGTCTTGGAGCACTGTGATGACAAGGGTCATGGAGCTTTGGATGACAATGCCATGGAACAATGTGATGGCAGGGGTCATGGAGCATTGTTATGACAGTGGTAATGGAGCATTGTGATGACAAGGGCATGGAACATTTGTCTGAAAATTTCATGGATTATTGTGATGAGATTCGGCATGGAGCATTGTGATGACTAGGGCACGGAACACTTGATAAATGTGTCATGGAGGGTTGTAATGACAAGGGCATGGAGCATTGTGATGAAAAGAGTATCGAGCATTGTGTTGACAAGCGTCATGGAGCATTGTGCTTGCAAAGGCATGGAGCATGGTGAAGGCATGGGTAAAAGAGCATTGTGATGAAAATTTCATGGAGCATTGTGGTGACAAATTTCACAGAGCCTTTTGATGAAGTGGGCATGTACCAGTGTGATAACAAGGTACTGGAGCATTGTGATGAGAGGACCATGGAGCCTTGTGGTGACAATTCTCATGGAGCATTCTGATGAAAATTGGCATGGAGCATTGTGATTACAGGTGTATTGGATCCTTGTGATGACAAGGCCGTAGAATATTGTGATGGCAGGGTTCATGGAGCATGGTTATGACATGGGCAATGGAGCATTGTGATGACAAGGGCATCGAGCAATGGTCTGAAAAGTTTCATGGATTATTGTGATGAGAGAGGGCATAGAGCATTTTGATGACAAGGGCACGGAACACTGTGATACATGGATCATGGAGAACTGTAATGACAATGGCGTGGAGCAATGTGATGAGAGGCTTCATGGAGCATTGTGATGACAAGGGCATGGAGCATTGTGATGACAAGGGTCATGGAGCATTTTGATGGCAAGATTCCCATATCATCGTGTTGTCAGGGGTCATGGAGCTCTGTGATGACAGTGGTCATGGAGCATTGTGATGACAGGGTCATGGAGCTTTGTGATAAGAAGGTCATGGAGCACTGGGCTGAAAATATTCATGGAGTATTGTGATGACAGGTGTAATGGGGCATTGTGATGAGAAGGGAATGGAGCATTGTGATGACAAGGTCCTCGGGCATTGTAATGAGAAAACCATGGAGCCTTGTGATGACAAGTCTCATGGAGCATTCTGATGAAAAGGTGCATGGAGCATTGTGATTACAGGCGTCATGAAGCATTGTGATGAAAATGGCATGGAGCATTGTGATGCCAAGGTTCATGGAGCTTTGTGATGACAAAGTTCATGGAGCATTTTGATGACAAGGTCATGGTGCATTGTGATGAGAAGGGCAGGGAGCATTTTGATGACAGGGTCATGGAGCAATTTGATGAAAAGTATCATGGAATATTTTGATGACAGTGGTTATGGAACACTGTTATGTCAGAGGTCATGGAGCATTGTGATGAAAAGGGTCATGGAGCATTTTGATGACAGGGGTTATGGAATATTGTGATGTCAGGGTTCATGGAGCATTGTGATGTTAAGGTCATGCAGCATTGTCATGACAGGGATCAAGGAACATTGTGATGACAGGGGGGAGAGAGCATTTTGATGAGAAGTGCATGGAGCATTGTGATGATAAGGTTTTTGGAGCACTGTAATGACAAGAATGTGGAGCATTGTGATGACAAGCACATGGCTCAATGTGATGACATGGGTTATGGAGCATTGTGCTCACAAGCACATGGATCATTGTGATGACAAGGGTCATGGAGCATTGTGCTGACAAAGGCATGCAGCATGGTGATGACAAGGATCACAGAGCATTGTGATGAAAAGTTCATCGAGCATTGTGGTTAGAAATGTCACAGAGCCTTGTGTGACGAGGACATGGACCATTGTGATGACAAATGTCATTAAGCATTGTGATGACTGGAGTAACAGAGCATTTAGATGACAGGGGTCTTGGAGCACTGTGATGACAAGGACATGGAGCATTGTGATGAGAAGGCCATGGAGCATTCTGAGGACATGCATCATGGAGCTTTGTGATTAAAAGTCATGGAGCATTGTGATTTCAGGGGTCTTGGAGCATTGTGATGAAAATGGTATGGATCATTGAGATGAAAAAGGAATGGAGCCTTGTCATGAGAGGGTTCAAGGAGCATACTGATGACAAGTGTCAGGGAGCATTGTGATGACAAAGGTCATGGAGCACTGTGATGAGAAGACCATGGATAATTGTGATGATGCACGTCATGGTGCATTGTGATGACAATGGTTATGTAACATTGTGATCACAAGGGTTTGGAGCATTTTGATGACAGAGATCATGGAGCATATTGATTTCATCTGATGACAATAGCATGAAGCATTATGATGATGGACATGGTGCATTGTGATGACAGGGTCATGGAGCAATTTGATGAAAAGGGTCATGGAACATTTTGATGACAGTGTTTATGGAACACTGTCATGTCAGGGGTCTGGGAGCATTGTGATGAAAAGGGTGATGGAGCATTCTGATGACAGAGGATATGGAACATTTTGATGTCAGGGGTCATGGAGCATTGTGATGATATGGCATGTGGCATTGTGATGACAGAGGTTATGGAAAATTGTGATGACATTGGTGAGGGAGTATTGTGATGACTACTGATGGAACATTGTGATATCAGTGGTGAGAAAGCATTTTGATGAGAAGTTCATGGAGCATTGTGATGACAAGGTTTATGGAGCATTGTGATGACAAGGTTTATGGAGCATTGTGATGACAAGGCTGTGGAGAATTGTGATGACAAGTGCATGGCGCATTTTGATGACATGGGTCATGGAGCATTGTGCTGAGAAGCGCATGGAGCATTGTGTTGACAAAGGCATGGAACACTGTGACGACAACGGTCACAGAGCATTGTGATGAAAAGTTCATGGAGCATTGTGGTGACAATGGTCACAGAGTCTTGTGATGACGAGGTCAAGGACCATTGTGATGACAAAGGTCAAGAAGCATTGTGATGACAGGAGTCACGGAATATTGTGATGACCAGGGTATGGAGCATTCTGATGACAGGGGCATGGTGCATTGGTCTGACAAGTTTCATGGTTTATTGTGATGACAGTGGGCAAGGCACATTCTGATGAGAAGAGCATGGAGCATTATGATGAGAAGGTCATGAAGTACTGTGAAGACAGGGGTCTGGGGTCATTGTGATGACATATGTCACGGTCCATTGTGATGACAATGGCATGGAGTAATGTGATGCCAAGTGTCATGGAGGAATGTGATGACAAAGTTAATAGAGCATCGTGATGACAGGGGTTTGGAGCATTGTGATGAAAAGGGTCATGGAGCATTTTGATGACAAGGGCATGGAGGATTGTGATGACAAGGGCCATTGAGAATTTTGATGACAAGTTCCTGAAGCATTGTGATGAAAAGCACATGGAGCTTGCTATGACAGGGTTCATGGAGCATTGCGATGACAAGTGCATGGAGAGATGTGATGACAAGACCGTGGAGCATTGTGATGAGAAGACCATGGATAATTTTGATGACGAGCGTCATGGAGCACTGTAATGACAAGGGGCATGGAGCATTGTGATGACAGGTGTCATGGAGCATTGTGATGACATGGGTCATGGAGCATTGTGATGAAAAGTGTCATGGAGCTTTCTGATGACAAGCTTGTGGAGTATTGTGATGACAATGGCATGGAGCATTGTGATGAAAAGGGCATGGAGCATTGTGATAAAAAAGGCATGGAGCCTTTTCATGACAGGGTTCAAGGAGCATTCTGACGAAAAGTGTCAGGGAGCATTGTGATGACAAGTGTATTGAGCATTGTGATGACAAAGTTCATCGAGCATTGTGATGACAAGGGCATGGAGTATTGTGATGACAGGCATCATGGAGCGTTTTGATGACAACTGTTATGGAACATTGTGATCACAAGAATTTGGAGCATTGTGATGACACAGGTCATGGAACATTTTGATTTCAAGAATCACGGAGCATTGTGATGACAAGGGCATGAAACAAAGTGATCCCAAGGTACACGGAGGATTGTGATGACACTGGTAATGGATAATTGTGATGACAATTCCATGGAGCATTGTGATGACAAGGTCATGTAGCATTTTGCTGACAAAGGCATGGAGAATTGTGATGACAAGTGTCATGGAGCACTGTGACGACAAGCGTCAAGGAGCATTGTGATTACAGCGGTCATGGATCATTGTGATGACAAGCACATGGAACATTCTGATGACAAGTGGCATGGATCCTTTTGATGACTGTGGTCATGTAGCATTGTGATGACATGTGTCATGGAGCTTTGTGATGAGAAGGTCATGGAGCATTGGGCTGAAATTATTCATGGAGTACTGTGATGACAGGGGTCATGGAGCATTTTGATGAGAAGGGAATGGAGCAATGTGATTAGAAGGTCCTGGAGCATTGTGATGAGAGAGCCATGGAGCCTAGTGATGACAAGGGTCATGGAGCATACTGATGAAAGGTGCAAGGAGCATTGTGATTACAGGGGTCTTGGAGCATTGTGATGAAAAGGGAATGGATCATTGTGATGAAAAATGCACGGAGCCTTGTCATGACAGGGTTCAAGGAGCATACTGATGACAACTGTCAGGGAGCATTGTGATGATAAGTGTATTGAGCATTGTGATGACAAAGATCATGGAGCATTGTGATGAGAAGTCCATGGATAATTGTGATGACCAGCCTCATGGGGCATTGTGATGACAAGTGTTATGGAACATTGTGATCAGAAGGGTTTGGTGCATTGTGATGACAGAGGTCATTGAGCGTTTTGATTTCATTGTGATGACAATAGCATGAAATATTATGGTGATGGACACGGTGCATTGTGATGACAGGTTTCATGGAGCATTGACATGAAAAGCGGCATGGAGCATTGTCATTACAGGGCTGTTGGAGCATTGTGATGACAAGGGCATGGAGCATTGTGATGAGAAGGCCATGGAGCATTCAGATGACATGCGTCATGGAGCTTTGTGATGACAAGGGCATGGAGCATTGTGATTACAGGGGTCTTGGAGCATTGTGATGACAAGGGTCATGGAGGCTTGTGATGACAAGGCCGTGGAGGCTTGTGATGACAAGGCCGTGGAACCTTGTGATGACAGGGGTCATGGATCATTCTTATGACAGGGGTAATGGAGCTTTGTGATGACAAAAGTCATGCGGCATTTTAATGACATGGGCGTGGTGCATTGTGACGACAGAGGTCATGGAGCATTTTGATGACAAGTCATTGTGCATTGTGTTGAGAAGTGCCGGGAGCATTGTGATGACAGGGTCTTGGAGCAAATTGATGAAAAGTGTCAGGGAACATTTTGATAACAGGGGTTATGGAACAATTTGTTGACAAGGGCATGGAGTATTGTGATGTGGAGGCAATGGTGAATTCAGATGACATGCATCATGGAGCTTTGTGATGAAAAGGACATGGAGCATTGTGATTACAGGGGTCATAGAGCATTGCGATGACAAGGGCATGGAGAATTGTGATGAAAATATGATGTAACATTGTGATAAGAAGTATCATGGAGCATTGTGATGACAAGGACTTGGATAATTGTGATGAAATGGGACATGGAGCATAGTGATGGCAAGACTGTGGAGCATTGTGATGAGAAGATCATGGATAATTGGGATGACGAGCGTCATGGAGCACTGTAATGACAAGGGGCATGGAGCATTGTGATTACAGGGGTCTTGGAGCATTGTGATGACAAGGGCATGGAGCATTGTGATGAGAAGGCCTCGCAGCATTCTGATGACATGCGTCATGAATCTTTGTTACGACAAGGGCATGGAAAATTGTGCTTACAGGGGTCTTGGAGCACTGTGATGACAAGCGTCATGGAGCATTTTGCTGACAAGGGCAGGGAATATTGGTCTGAAAATTTCATTGATTATTGTGATGAGATTCGGCATGGAGTATTGTGATGACTAGGGCACGGAACACTGTGACACATGTGTCATGGGGGATTGTAATGACAAGTACATGGAGCATTGTGATGAGAAGAGTATCGAGCATTGTGATGACAAGCGTCAGGGAGCATTGTGCTGACAAGGGCATGGAGCAATGTGATGAGACGTTTCATGTAGCATTGTGATGAAATGGCATGGAGCATTGTGATGCCAAGGTTCATGGAGATTTGTGATGACATACGTCATGGAGCATTTTGATGACAAGGTCGTGGTGCATTTTGATGAGAAGGGCATGGAGCATTGTGATGACAGGGTCATGGAGCAAATTGATGAAAAGTGTCAAGGAACATTTTGATTACAGGGGTTATGGAACATTGTGATGTCAGGGGTAATGGAGCCTTTTGATGAAAAGGGTCATGGAGCATTCTGATGAAAAGGTGCTTGGAGCATTGTGATTACAGGGGTTTTGAAGAATTGTGATGACAAGGGCAAGGAGCATTGTGATGAGAAGGCAATGGAGCATTTTGATGACATGCGTCATGGAGCTTTGTGATGACAACGACATGGAGCATTGTGGTGACAAACGTCACAGAGCCTTGTGTGACGAGGGAATGGACCATTGTGATGACAAAGGTCATGAAGCATTGTGATGACTGAAGTCACGGAGCATTGTGATGACTGGGGTCATGGAGCATTGTGATGACAACGGCATGGAGCATTGTGATGACAGGGGCATGGAACATTGGTCTGACAAGTTTCATGGATTATTGTGATGACAGTGGGCATGGCGCATTGTGATGACAAGGGCATGGAACATTGTGATGACAAGGTCATGGAGTATTGTGAAGACAGGTGTCAGGGAGCATTGTGATGACATATGTCATTGTCCATTGTGATGACAATGGCACGGAGCTTTGTGATAAAAAGTGTCATGGAGGATTGTGATGACAAAGTTAATGGAGCATTTTGATGACAAGGGCTTGGGACACTGTGATGACAAGGGTCATTGAGCATTGTGATGACAAGTGCATGGACCACTGTGATGACAAGGGCCATTGAGAATTTTGATGACAACTTCGTGAAGCATTGTGATGACAAGCGCATGGAGCTTGCTATGACAGGGGTAATAGAGCATTGCAATGACAAGTGCATGGAGAATTGTAATGACAATATCATGTAAAATTGTGATAAGAAGTGTCATGGAGCATTGTGATGACAAGGACGTGGAGAATTGTGATGACATGGGACATGGAGCATTGTGATGACCAGGGCATGGAGCATTGTGATGACCAGGGCATGGAGCATTGTGATGGCAAGACCGTGGAGCATTGTGATGAGAAGATCACGGATAACTGTGATGACGAGCGTCATGGAGCACTGTAATGACAAGGGGCATGGAGCATTGTGACTACAGGGGTCTTGGAGCATTGTGATGACAAGGGAATGGAGCATTTTGATGAGAAGGTCATGGAGCATTGGGCTGAAAATATTCATGGAGTATTGTGATGACAGGGGTCAAGGAGCATTGTGATGACAAGGGAATGGAGCATTGTGATGACAAGGTCCTGGAGCATTGTGATGAGAAAACCATGGAGTCTTGTGATGACAAGTCTCATGGAGCATTCTGATGAATAGGGGCAAGGAGCATTTTGATTACAGGGATCTTGGAGCATTGTGATGAGAAGGGCATGGAGCATTTTGATGAGATGGGCATGGAGCATTTTGATGACATGGGTCATGGATCTTTGTGATGACAAGGGCATGGAGCATTGTGATTACAGGGGTCTTGGAGCATTGTGATGACAAAGGTCATGGAGCTTTGGATGACAAGGCCATGGAACATTGTGATGGCAGGGGTCATGGAGGATTGTTATGACAGGGGTAATGGAGCATTGTGATGACAAGGGCATGGAACACTGGTCTGAAAATTTCATGGATTATTGTGATGAGATTAGGCATGGAGAATTGTGATGACTAGGGCACGGAACACTGTGATACATGTGTCATGGAGGATTGTAATGACAAGGGCATGGAGCATTGTGATGAGAGTTTTCATGTAACATTGTGATGAAATGGCATGGAGCATTGTGATGCCAAGGGTCATGGATCTTTGTGATGACAAATGTCATGGAGCATTTTCATGACAAGGTCGTGGTGCATTGTGATGAGAAGGGCAGGGAGTATTGTGATGACAAGGTCATGGAGCAAATTGATGAAAAGTGTCATGGAACATTTTGATGACAGGGGTTATGGAACACTGTGATGTCAGGGATCATGGAGCATTGTGATGAAAAGTGTCATGGAGCATTCTGATGAAAACGTGCATGGAGCATTGTGATTACAGGGTTTTTGAAGCATTGTGGTGACAAGGGCATGGAGCATTGTGATGAGAAGGCAATGGAGCATTCTGATGACATGCGTCATGGAGCTTTGTGATGACAAGCACATGGCGCATTGTGATTACAGGGGTCTTGGAGCATTGTGATGAAAAAGGCATGGATCATTGTGATGACCAGCATCTTGGGGCATTGTGATGAGAAGTGTTATGGAACATTTTGATCAGAAGGTTTTGGTGCATTGTGATGACAGTGGTCATTGAGCATTTTGATTTCATTGTGATGACAATAGCATGAAATATTATGGTGATGGGCACGGTACATTGTGATGACAGGGTTCATGGAGCATTGAGATGAAGAGGAGCATGGAGCATTGTAATTACAGTGGTGTTGGAACATTGTGGTTACAAGGTCATGGACCATTGTGATGAGAAGGCCATGGAACATTCTGATGACATGCGCCATGGAGCTTTGTGATGACAAGGGCATGGAGCATTGTGATTACAGGGTTCTTGGAGCATTTTGATACCAAGGGTCATCGAGGCTTTTGATGACAAGGCCGTTGAACCTTGTGATGGCAGGGGTCATTAGCATTGTTATGACAGGGGTAATGGAGCTTTGTGATGACAAGGGAATGGGGCATTGGTCTGAAAATTTTCATGGATTTTTGTGATGAGTGTGGGCATGGAGCATTGTGATGACAAAGGCACGGAACACTGTGATACATCGATCATGCAGGATTGTAATGACAAGAGCATGGAACATTGTGATGAGAAGGGCATCAAACATTGTGATTACAAGCGTCATGGAGATTTGGATGACAAGTGCTTGGAGCAATATGATGAGAGGGTTCATGGAGCATTGTGATGACAATGGAATGGAGCATTGTGATGCCAAGGGTCATGGACTTTGGTGATGACAAATGTCATGGAGCATTTTGATGACAAGGGCGTGGTGCATTGTGATGAGAAGGGCAGGGAACATTGTGATGACTGGGTCATGGAACAATTTGATGAAAAGGGTTATGGAATATTTTGATGACAGAGGTTATAGAACATTGTGATGTCAGTGGTCATGAAACATTGTGATGAAATGGGTCATGGAGCATTTTGTGACAGGGGTTATGGAACATTCTGATGTCAGGGGTCATGAAGCATTGTGATGAAATGGGTCATGGAGCATTTTGTGACAGGGGTTATGGGACATTGTTATGTCAGGTGTAATGGAGCATTGTGATGATAAGGGCATGTAGCATTGTGATGACAGGGGTCATGGAACATTGTGGTGACAGGGGTGAGGGTGTATTGTGATGACTAGTGATGGAACATTGTGATATCATTGGTGAGAGAGCATTCTGAGGAGAAGTGCATGGAGCATTGTGATGACAAGGTTTATTGAGCATTTTGATGACAAGTATGTGGAGCATTGTGATGACAAGTGCATGGCACATTGTGATGACATGGGTTATGGAGCGTTGTGCTGACACGCGCATCGAGCATTGCGATGACAAGGGTCATGGAGCATTGTGCTGACAAAGGCATGGAGCTTTGTGATGACAAGCGTCACAGACCATTGTGATAAAAATTTCATGTAGCATTGTGGTGACATGGGTTATGGAGCATTGTGCTGACACGCACATCGAGCATTGTGATGACAATGGTCATGGAGCATTGTGCTGACAAAGGCAAGGAGCTTTGTGATGACTAGGATCACAGAGCATTGTGATTTAAAGTTCATGGCGCATTGGGGTGACAAAGTTCACAGAGCTTTGTGTGACGAGGTCATGGACCATTGTGATGAAAAATGTCATGAAGCATTGTGATGACTGAAGTCAGTGAGCACTATGATAAAAGTGATCTTGGAGCATTGTCATGAAAAGGGAATGGATCACTGTGATGAAATAGTCATGGATCCTTGTCATGACAGTGTTCAAGGAGCATACTTATGACAAGTGTCAGGGAGCATTGTGATGACAAGTGTATTGAGCATTTTGTCAAAGGTCATGGAGCATTGTGATGAGAAGACCTTGCATAATTGTGATGACGAGCGTCATGGGGTATTGTGACGACAAGTGTTATGGAACATTGTGGTCAGAAGGGTTTGGAGCATTGTGATGACAGAGGTCATGGAGCATTTTAATTCCATTGTGATGACAATAGCATGAATCATTATGGTGATGGGCATGGTGCATTGTGATGACAGGGTTCATGGAGCATTGAGATGAAAAGGGGCATGGAGAATTGTGATTACAGAGGTCTTGGTGCATTGTGATGAGAAGGGCCATGGAGCCTAGTGGTGACAAGGCCGTGGAATATTTTGATGGCAGGGTTCATGGAGCATTTTTATGACTGTTGTAATGGAGCATTGTGATGACAAGGCATGGAGCAATGTGATGAGAGATTTCAATGAGCATTGTGATGACAATGGCATGGAGCATTGTGACGTCAAGTGTCATGGAGCTTTGTGATGACAAAGGTCATGGGGCATTTTGACGACAAGTGCATGGTGCATTGAGATGAGAAGGACAGGGAGCATGGTGATGACAGGGTCATGGAGCAATTTGATTAAAAGGGTCATGGAATATTTTGATGACAGAGGTTATGGAACATTGTGATGTCAGGGGTCATGAAGCATTGTGATGAAATGGGTCATGGAGCATTTTGTGAGAGGTGTTATGGATCATTCTGATGTCAGGGGTCATGGAGCATTGTGATGATAAGGGCATGTAGCAGTGTGATGACAGTTGTCATGGAACAGTGTGATGACAGGGGTGAGGGAGTATTGTGATGACTAGTGATGTAACATTGTGATATATGAGGTGAGAGAGCATTTTGATGAGAAGTGCATGGAGCATTGCGATGAAAAGTGTTATGGAGCTTACCAATGATAAGGATGTGGAGTATAGTGATGACAAGCGCATGGCGCATTGTGATGACATGGGTCATGTAGCATTGTGCTGACAAGCGCATGGAGCATTTTGATGACAAGTGTCATGGAGCATTGTGCTGACAAAGGCATGGAGCATTTTGATAACAAGGGACACAGAGCATTGTGATGAAATATTCATGGAGCATTGTGGTGAAAAAGATCACAGAGCCTTGTTTGAAGAGGGCATGGACCACTGTGATGACAAAGGTTATGAAGCATTGTGATGACTGGAGTCACGGAGCATTGTGATGAAAGGGGTCATGGAGCATTTTGATGACAAGGGCATGGAGCAATGTGAAGACAGGGGCATGGAACATTGGTCTGACAAGTTTCTTGAATTATTGTGATGACAGTGGGCATGGAGCATTGTGATGACTAGGGCATGGAGCATTGTGGTGACAAAGGCATGGAGCATATTAATGACAAGGGACACAGAGCATTGTGATGAAATATTCATGGAGCATTGTGGTGAAAAAGATCACAGAGCCTTGTTTGAAGAGGGCATGGACCACTGTGATGACAAAGGTTATGAAGCATTGTGATGACTGGAGTCACGGAGCATTGTGATGACAGGGGTCATGGAGCATTGTGATGACAAGATTTATGGATTATTGTGATGAGAGTGGGCATGGCACATTGTGATGACAAGGGCATGGAACATTGTGATGACAAGGTCATGGATTATGGTGAAGACAGGTGTCAGGGAGCATTGTGATGACATATGTCATTGTCCATTGTAATGACAATGGCATGGAGCATTGTGATTCCAAGTGTCATAGAGCATTGCGATGACAAGTGCATGGAGAATTGTGATGAGAATATCATGTAACATTGTGATGAGAAGTGTCACGAAGCATTGTGATGACAAGGACGTGGAGAATTGTAATGACATGGGACATGGAGCATTGTGATGAACAGGGCATGGAGAATTTTGATAGCAAGACCGTGGAGCATTGTGATGAAAAGACTATGGATAATTATGATGAAGAGCGTCATGGATCACTGTTATGACAAGGGGCATGGAGCATTGTGATGACAAGTGTCATGGAGCATTGTGGTGAGAGTGGTCATGGAGCATTGTGATGACAAGTGTCATGGAGCATTGTGATGAGAAGCTCATGGAGCATTGGCCTGAAAATGTTCATGGAGTATTGTGATGACAGTGGTCAAGGATCATTGTGATGACAAGGGAATGGAGCTTTGTGATGACAAGGTCCTGGAGCAGTGTGATGAGAAGACCATGGAGCCTTGTGATTACAAGTCTAATGGAGCATTCTGATGAATAGGGGCATGGAACATTGTGATTACAGTGGTCTTGGAGCATTGTGATGACAAGGGCATGGAGCATTGTGATGAGAAGGCCATGGAGCATTCTGATGACATGTGTCATGGATCTTTTTGATGACAAGGGCATGGAGCACTGTGATTACAGGGGTCTTGGAGCATTGTGATGACAAGGGTCATGGAGCCTTGGATGCCAAGGCGGTGGAACATTGTGATGGCAGGGGTCATGGAGCATAATTATGACAGGGGTAATGGAGCATTGTGATGACAAGGGCATGGAACATTGGTCTGAAAATTTCATGGATTATTGTGATGAGATTCGGCATGGAACATTGTGATGATTAGGGCATGGAACATTGTGATACATGTGTCATTGAGGATTGTAATGACAAGGGCATGGAGCATTGTGATGAGAAGTGTATCGTGCAATGTGATGACAAGCGTCATGGAGCATTGTGGTGACAAGGGCATGGAGCAATGTGAAGAGAGGTTTCATGTAGCATTGTGATGAAATGGCATGGAGTATTGTGATGCCAAGGGTCATGGAGCTTTGTGATGACAAAGGTCATGGAGCATTTTGATGACAAGGTAGTGGTGCATTGTGATGAGAAGGGCAGGGAGCATTGTGATGACAGGGGTTATGGAACATTGTGATGTCAGGGGTCATGCAGCATTTTGATGAAAAGGGTCATGAAGCATTCTGATGAAAAGGTGCATGGAGCATTGAATTACAGGGGTTTGGGGCAATGTGATTACAAGGGCATGGAGCATTGTGATGAGAAGGCAATGGAGCATTCTGATGACATGTGTCATGGAGCTTTGTGATGACAAGGACATGGAGCACTGTGATGTCAGGGGTCATGGAGCATTGTGAAGATAAGGGAATGTAGCACAGTGATGACAGTGGTCATGGAACATTGAGATGACAGGGGTGAGCGAGTATTGTGATGACTAGTGATGGAACATTGTGATATATGTTGTTTGAGAGCATATTGATGAGAAGTGCATGGAGCATTGTGATGACAAGTTTTATGGAGCATAGCGATGAAAAGGATGTGGAGCATAGGGATGAAAAGAGCTTGGCACATTGTGATGACATGTGTCATGGAGCATTGTGCTGACAAGCGCATGGAGCATTTTGATGACAAGTGTCATGAAGCATTGTGCTGACAAAGGCATGGAGCATTGTGATGACAAGGGACACAGAGCATGTGATGAAAATTTCATGGAGCATTGTGGTGACAAAGATCACAGAGCCTTGTGTGACGAGGGCATGGACCACTGTGAGGAGAAAGGGCATGAATCATTGTGATGACTGGTGTCACGGAACACTGTTATGAGAGGGGTCATGGAGCACTGTGATGACAAGGGCATGGAGCAATGTGATGACCGGGGCATGGAACATTGGTCTGAAAAGTTTCATGGGTTATTGTGATGACAGTGGGCATGGAGCATTGAGATGACAAGGGCATGGAGCATTGTGGTGACAAAGGTCACTGAGCCTTGTGTGACGAGGGCATGGACCATTGTGAGGACAAAGGTCATGAAGCATTGTGATGACAGGAGTCACGGAGTATTGTGATGACAGGGGTGATGGAGCATTGTGATGACAAGGGCATGGATCATTGTGATGACAGGGGCATGGAACATAGGTCTGACATATTTAATGGATTATTGTGATGACAGTGGGCATGGCGCATTGTGATGACAATGGCATGGAACATTGTTTTGACAAGGTCATGGAGTAATGTGAAGACAGGTGTCAGGGACCATTGTGATGATATATGTCATTGTCCATTGTGATGACAATGGCATGGAGCATTGTGATACCAAGTGTCATGGAGGATTGTGATGACAATGCTAATGGAGCATTTTGAAGACAAGGGCTTGGAACATTGCGGTGACAAGGGTCATGGAGCATAGTGATGACAAGGGCATGGAGCATTCTGATGAAAAGGTGCATGGAGCATTGAGATTACAGGGGTTTTGAAGCAATGTGATTACAAGGGCATGGAGCATTGTGATGAGAAGGCAATGGGGCATTCTGATGACATTTGTCATGGAGCTTTGTGATGACAAGGACATGAAGCATTGTGATTACAGCGGTCTTGGAGCATTGTGATGAAAATGGAATGGATCATTATGATGAAAAATTCATGGAGCCTTGTCATGACAGGGTTCAAGGAGCATACTGATGACAACTGTCAGGGAGCTTTGTGATGATAAGTGTATTGAGCATTGTGATGACAAAGATCATGGAGCATTGTGATGAGAAGTCCATGGATACTTGTGATGACCAGCCTCATGGGGCATTGTGATGACAAGTGTTATGGAACATTGTGATCAGAAGGGTTTGGTGCATTGTGATGACAGAGATCATTGAGCATTTTGATTTCATTGTGATGACAATAGCATGAAATATTATGTTGATGGACACGGTGCATTGTGATGAAAGGGTTCATGGAGCATTGAGATAAAAAGGGGCATGGAGCATTGTGATTACAGGGGTGTTGGAGCTTTGTGATGACAAGTCTATGGAGCATTGTGATGATAAGGCCATGGAGCATTCAGATGACATGCGTCATGGAGCTTTGTGATGACAAGGGCATGGAGCATTGTGATTACAGGGGTCTTGGAGCACTGTGATGACAAGGGTCATGGAGGCTTGTGATGACAAGGCCGTGGAAACTTGTGATGGCAGGGGTCATGGATCATTGTTATGACAGGGGTAACGGAGCTTTGTGATTACAAAGGTCATGTGGCATTTTGATGAAAAGGGCGTGGTTCATTGTGATGACAGAGGTCATGAAGCATTTTGATGACAAGGTCGTTGTTCATTGTGTTGAGAAGGGCAGGGAGCATTGTGATGACAGGGTCTTGGAGCAAATTGATGAAAAGTGTCATGTAACATTTTGATAACAGGGGTTATGGAACATTGTGATGACAAGGGCATGGAGCATTGTGATGAGAAGGCCTCGGAGCATTCTGATGACATGTGTCATGAATCTTTGTGACGACAAGGGCATGGAAAATTGTGATTACAGGGGTCTTAGATCACTGTGATGACAAGGGACATGGAGCCTTGGATGACAAGGCCGTGGAACATTGTGATGGCAGGGTTCATGGAGCATTGTTATGACAGGTGTAATGGAGCATTGTGATGACAAGGGCATGGAACATTAGTCTGAAAATTTCATGGATTATTGTGATGAGATTCGGCATGGAGCATTGTGATGACTAGGGCACGGAACACTGTGATACATGTGTCATAGAGGATTGTAATGACAAGGTCATGGAGCATTATTATGAGAAGTGTATCGAGCATTGTGATGACAAGCGTCATTGAGCATTGTGGTGACAAGGGCATGGAGCAATGTGATGGGAGGTTTCATGGATCATTGTGATGAAATGACATGGAGCATTGTGATGCCAAGTGTCATGGAGTTTTGTGATCACAAAAGTCATGGAGCATTTTGATGACAAGGTCGTGGTGCATTGTGATGAGAAGGGCAGGGAGCATTGTGATGACAGGGGCATGCAGCAAACTGATGAAGTGTCATGGAACATTTTGATTACAGGGATTATGGAATATTGTGATGTCAGGGTTAATGTAGCATTTTGATGAAAAGGATCATGGAGCATTCTGATGAAAAGGTGCATGGAGCATTGTGATTACAGGGGTTTGGAAGAATTGTGATGACAAGGACATGGTGCATTGTGATTACAGGGGTCTTGGAGCATTGTGATGAAAAGGGAATGGATCATTGTGATGCAAAATGCATGGAGCCTTGTCATGACAGGGTTCAAGGAGCATACTGATGTCAACTGTCAGGGAGCATTGTGATGATAAGTGTATTGAGCATTGTGATGACAAAGATCATGGAGCATTGTGATGTGAAGACCATGGATATTTGTGATGACCAGCCTCATGGGGCATGGTGATGACAAGTGTTATGGAACACTGTGATCAGAAAGGTTTGGAGCATTTTGATGACAGAGGTCATTGAGCATTTTGATTTCATTTTGATGACAATAGCATGAAATATTATGGTGATGGGCACGGTGCATTGTGATGACAGTGGTCATGGAGCATTGTTATGACAGGTGTAATGGAGCATTGTGATGACAATGCCATGGGGAATTGGTCTGAAAAGATTCATGGATTAATGTGATGAGAGTGGGCCTGGCGCATTGAGATGAGAAGGGCCCAGAACACAGTGGTACAGGGTTCAAGGAGGACTGTAATGACAAGGGCATGGAGCATTGTTATGAGAAGGGCATCGAGCATTGTGATGACAAGCGTCATGGAGATTTGTGATGACAAAGGTCATGGAGCATTTTGATGACATGGGTTATGGAGCATGGTTAGGTAAGGGGTCATGGTGCATTGTGAAGTAAGAGGTCATGGAGCATTTCGATGACATGGGTTATGGAGAATTGTGATGTCAGGGGTCATGGAGCACTGTGATGATAAGGGCATGTAGTATTGTGATGACAGCGGTCATGGCACATTGTGATGACAAGGGTGAGGGCGTATTGTGATGACTACTGATGGAACATTGTGATATCAGTGGTGACAGAGCATTTTGATGAGAAGTGCATGGAGCATTGTGATGACAAGCTGGTGGAGCATTTTGCTGACAAGCGCATGGAGCATTGTGATGACAAGTGTCATTGAGTATTGTGCTGAGAAAAGCATGGAGCATTGTGATGAAAAGTTCATGGTGCATTGTGGTGACACAGGTCACAGAGCCTTGTGATGACGAGGGCATTGACCATTGTGATGACAAAGATCATGAAGCATTGTGATGAATGGTGTCATGGAGCATTGTGATGACAAGTGTCATGGAGCATTGTGATGTCAAGTGCATGGATCATTGTGATGACAGGGGCATGGAGCATTGGTCTGACAAGTTTCATGGATTATTGTGATGACAGTGGGCATGGTGCATTGTGATGACAAGAGCATGGAACATTGTGATGACACGTGTCATGGACGATTGTGATGCCAAAGGTAAAGGAGCATTGTGATGATCAGGGCATGGAGCAATGTGATGGCAAGACTGTGGAGCATTGTGATGAGAAGACAATGGATAATTGTGATTACGAGCATCATAGAGCATTATGATGACAAGAGCCATGGAGCATTCTGACATAAGATATCACTTATGAAGGAAATGTAAACATGGCTACATATGAACTGAATTAGGAAAGAGAACAGTGTGTCACATTTAGAAAACATTCTTATGCCTGCTTAAGGGGAAAGAGAAGTGGGGAGATGTACAAAACCAGAGTTTGATATTAGCACAGGTACCATTCCATAATCCAAATACAGAATAGACAAGACCTACTCCTTCCAAAGTGAAAGGGACTGAACACCCATATTCCCCACAGAGGAATATATCAGAGTAGTAAGAATCTTAAAACCTATGTATTGATATGTCTCCATAAGGGAATGAAGTGTATCTTGACTGCCATAAACATGTCAGTGAGAATCAGCTCAAACCCACTATAAAAAGGAATTTTAAATACAAAACAAAAAAAAAACTGGGAAATTCTTTACAATTCCTTCAGGGGATCTGATGAAACCTGGAATGACCCTATCTACAATGACAGCTGGATGTGGCATAAGGCAGGACACTTGGGACTGAGAGGATTGGTGAGATTCGGTGAGGAAATGCATACCATTTAAAGCAATAACGTGTGGCACACATTCCAAGGGTCCCAACTCTCCAGTTTGAAGGGACTATTACTACAGCTACAACATGTACGGGAAACCTACAGAATGGACACACTGTGAATATGAAAGGTTTCTAAAACTCAACTAATAGTCCCTCTCCTGGTGCTCCAGTTTGAATTTCCAACTGCTTTACTATCAATCTCCCAACTTGGAGAGACAGCCCCTTTAACATTCTGTATCGCAGAAGTTGCCAAATTGGCAGAGGATGAAAGGGAAGAGGGAGAACCAATGAGAGAGTAGCTGTTAGGCATTTGGACGGGAACATGTCACTCTAATTTCCCGGCAGGAAGAAGAATTAACCAAAGTCTCAGCCACGCGCCGGGAACCAGTATAGGTCCTGAACCAAAATTTTGGACTTGCGGTCAGCTCACAAAAAAAGAGTTGAAAAATGGAGCTCAGTTGCACAGCAATTCACAAACTTGCAGAGTAATAAAGGACAACAATCGTCCAAATATCTGTTGAGGGAAGGCAACGAGGCGGACTTGAAAGCGAGCCAGAATAGCAGGAAACGGATTTCAAGAGGTACATTGGAATCACCTTTAAAGCACAGGAAGAGGGGCACAACTTCGACAATGATGCACTTGGCCTAAAAGGGCGTATGCGTTTTCTCCTGTATATATTCAGGAGAAAATGCATACGCCCTTTTTGGCCAAGCAAGCAAGCGGGCAATGCAAATCTGCACTACAAAGAAGTATCATTTCCCAGTGGTCAAAAGGGACATCTGCAAAATGTGTAAAAGCCAGAAAGGCAAGACAGGCAATGGAGAACAGGGAGCCTAGTTATGCTGATGGGCAGGATATAAATTGCCAACTGCCTCTCTGGAGGAGTGCATTGTGTTCCCTAAAAGAATTAAACAACAGAGCTACAGAGACAAGGGCACATCCAGTCTAGGGAATATAACTTGGGAAAAATGAAAATCAATAAGACAGAGACACCTCAAAATTTAGGGCTGCACTGCTTACAAGAACCTCAACTTGGGTACACCTTAAATATCCCAGGAAAGACAAAAATGGTTCAAAAAATTGTGGTATTTACATATGATGTAATGTCCCTCAGCCATGAAATCAATGTCATAAGGCCAGTAGAAGCAAAATGAGTGGATTTAGTTACGATGATTCCAAGTGAAATAAGTCACAGAGAAAAATAAATTTATCATAAGATATCACTTATGAAGGTCCTCTAAACATGGCTACACATGAACTGAGTTAGTCAAGAGAACAGAGCCTCACATTTAGAAAACACACTTGTGCCTGCTAAAGGGTGAAGGAGAGGTGGGGTGATGCATAAAACCAGAGTTTGATATTAGTACAGGTACCGTTCCAAAAAACAAATACGGAATAGACGAGACCTACACTTTCCTCAGTGAAAGGGACTCAAAACGCCATGTTTCCCGCAGAGGAATATATCTGACTGGCAAGAATCTTAAAATCTATGTATTGATATGTCTCCGTAAGAGAATCAAGTGTGTCTAGACTGGCATAAACATGGCAGTGAGTATCAGTTCAAACCCACTATAAAAAGGAATTTCAAAAACAAAACAAAAAAACAGCGAAATTCTTTACAATTCCTTCAGGGGCTCTGATGAAACCTGGAATGACCCTATGTACACCGACAGCTGGATGTGACATAAGGCTGGACACTTGGGACTGAGAGGATTGGTGAGATACGGTGAGCAAATGCAGATTCTTTAAAGCAATAATGCGGGGCCCACATTCCAAGGGTCGCTATTCTCCAGGTTGAAGGGAATATTCCTACAGCTATAACATGTACAGGAATCCTAGAGAATGGACACACTTTGAATATGAAAGATTTCTAAAACTCAACTAATTATCCCCCTCCTGGTGCGCCGGTTTGACTTTCCAACAGTTTTACGACCAATCTCCCAACTTGGAAAGACAGCCCCTTTAATCTCCTGGTTCGCACAGGTTGCCAAATTGGCAGAGGATGAAAGGGAAGAGGGAGAACCAATGAGAGAGTAGCTGTTAGGCATTTGGACGGGCACATGTCACTCTAATTTCCCGGAAGGAAGATGAATTAACCCAAGTCTCAGCCACCCGCCGGGAACCAGTGTAGGTCTTGAACCAAAATTTGGACTTGCGGTCAGTTCACAAAAAACGAGTTGAAAAATGGAGCTTAGGGGCACAACAATGCACAAACTGTCAGAGAAATAAAGGACAACAATCGTCCAAAAATCTGTTGAGGGAAGGCAATGAGGCAGACTTCAAAGCGAGCCAGAATAGCAGGAAACAGATTTCAAGAGGTACATTGGAATCACCATTAAAGCACTGGAAGAGTGGCACAACTTCAACAATGATGCTCTTGGCCAGAAATGCCGTATATGTTTTCTCCTGAATATATTCAGGAGAAAACGCATACGTCCATTTTGGCCAAGCAAGCAAGCGGTCAATGCAAATCTGAACTGCAATGAAGTATCACTTCCCACTGGTCAAAAGGGACATCCGCAAAATGTGTAAAAACCAGAAAGGCAAGGCAGGCCCTGTATAACAGGGTGCCTAGTTATGCTGATGGGCAGGATGTAAATTGCCAACTGCCTCTCTGGAGGAGTGCATTGTGTTCCCTCAAACAAGAAACAACAGAGCTACAGAGCCAAGTGCACTTCCAGTCTAGGGAATATACCTTGGGAATACTGAAAATCAATAAGACAGAGCCACAGGAAAATTTAGTGCTGCACTGCTTACAAGAACCTCAACTTGGGTACACTTTAAATATCCTAGGAAAGACAAAAATGGTTCAAGAAATTGTGTTACTTATGTACGATGGAATATCCGTCAGCCATGAAATCAATGTTATAAGGCCAGTAGCAGCAAAATGAGTGGATTCAGGTACGATGATTCTAAGTGAAATAAGTCATAGAGAAAAAGAAACTTATCATAAGATATCACTTATGAAGGTCCTGTAAACATGGCTACACATGAACTGAGCTAGGAAAGAGAACAGAGTCTCACATTTAGAAAACAGTCTTGTGCCTGCTTAAGGGGGAAGGAGAGGTGGGGTGATGCATAAAATCAGAGTTTTATATTAGTACATGTACCGTTCCAGAAACCATATACGGAATAGACGAGACCTACACTTTCCTCAGTGAAATGGACTCAAAACCCCATATTTCTCACAGAGGAATATATCTGATTAGTAAGAATCTTAAAACCTATGTATTGATAAGTCTCCATAAGGGAATCAAGTGTGTCTAGATTGGCATAAACATGGCAGTTAGATTCAGCTGAAACCCACTATATAAACGAATTTCAAATACAAAACAAAAAAACAGGGAAATTCTTTACAATTCCTTCAGGAGCTCTGATGAAACCTGGAATGACACTATCTACAATGACAGCTGGATGTGGCATAAGGCTGGACACTTGGGACTGAGAGGATTGGTGAGATTTGGTGAGCAAATGCAGACCATTTAAAGCAATAATGCGTGGCACACATTCCAAGGATCCCAACTCTCCAGGTTGTAGGGAATATTAATACAGTTATAACATGTACGGGAAACCTAGAGAATGGACACAGTGTGAATACAAAAGGTTTCTAAAACTCAACTAACAGTCCCTCTCCTGGTGCTCTGGTTTGAATTTCCAACTGCTTTACTATCAATCACCCAACTTGGAGAGACAGCCCCTTTAACCTTCTCGATCGCAGAAGTTGCCACTTTGGCAGAGGATGAAAGGGAAGAGGGAGAACCAATGAGAGAGTAGCTGTTAAGCATTTGGACGGGCACATGTCACTCTAATTTCCCAGAAGGAAGAAGAATTAACCAAAGTCTCAGCCACCCTCCGGGAAGCAGTATAGTTCCTGAACCAAAATTTTGGACTTGCGGTCAGCTCACAAAAAACGAGTTGAAAAATGGAGCTCAAGGCCACAGCAATTCACAAACTGGCAGAGTAATTAAAGACAGCAATCGTCCAAAAATCGGTTGAGGGAAGGCAAGGAGGCAGACTTGAAAGTGAGCTAGAATAGCAGGAATCAGATTTCAAGAGGTACATTGGAATCACATTTAAAGCACAGGAAGAGGGGCACAACTTCGACAATGATGCACTTGTCCAAAAAGGGCGTATGCGTTTTCCCCTGAATATATTCAGGAGAAAACGCATACGCCCTTTTTGGACAAGCAAGCAGGCGGGCAATGCAAATCTTCACTACAAAGAAGTATCATTTCCCACCAGTCAAAAAGGGCATCCACAAAATGTGTAAAAGCCAGAAAGGCAAGACAGGCAATGGAGAACAGGGAGCGTAGTTATGCTGATGGGCAGGATATAAATTGCCAACTGCCTCTCTGGAGGAGTGCCTTATGTTCCCTAAAATAATTAAACAACAGAGCTACAGGGCCAAGGGCACTTCCAGTCTATGGGATATAACATGGGAAAACTGAAAATCAATAAGATAGAGCCACCTCAAAATTTAGGGCTGCACTGCTTACAAGAACCTCAACTTGGGTACACCTTAAATATCCTAGGAAAGACAAAAATGGTTCAAGAAATTTTGGTACTTACGTACGATGGAATATACCTCAGCCATGAAATCAATGTTATAAGGCAAGTAGCAGCAAAATGAGAGTATTCAGGTACGATAATTCTAAGTGAAATAAGTCACAGAGAAAAAGAAACATCATAAGATATCACTTATGAAGGTCCTGTAAACATGGCTACACATGAACTGAGTTAGGAAAGAGAACAGAGTCTCACATTTAGAAAACACTCTTGTGCCTGCTTAAGGGGGAAGGAGAGGTGGGGTGATGCATAAAACCAGAGTTTTATATTAGTACAGGTAGCGTTCCAGAAACCATATACGGAATAGACAAGACCTAGACTTTCCTCAGTGAAATGGACTCAAAACCCCATATTTCTCGCAGAGGAATATATCTGATTAGTAAGAATCTTAAAACCTATATATTTATAAGTCTCCATAAGGGAATCAAGTGTGTCTAGATTGGCATAAACATGGCAGATAGAATCAGCTGAAACCCACTATAAAAACGAATTTCAAATACAAAACCAAAAAACAGGGAAATTCTTTACAATTCCTTCAGGAGCTCTGATGAAACCTGGAATGACACTATCTACAATGACACCTGGATTTGGCATAAGGCTGGACACTTGGGACTGAGAGGATTGGTGAGATTTGGTGAGCAAATGCAGACCATTTAAAGCAATAATGCGTGGCACACATTCCAAGGGTCCCAACTCTCCAGGTTGTAGGGAATATTACTACAGTTATAACATGTACGGGAAACCCAGAGAATGGACACTGTGTGAATACAAAAGGTTTCTAAAACTCAACTAATAGTCCCTCTCCTGGTGATCCGGTTTGAATTTCCAACTGCTTTACTACCAATCTCCCAACTTGGAAAGACAGCCCCTTTAACCTCCTGGTTGGGACAGGTTGACAATTTGGCAGAGGATGAAAAGGAAGAGGGAGAACCAATGAGAGAGTAGCTGTTAGGCATTTGGACGGGCATATGTCACTCTAATTTCCCGGAAGGAAGAAGAATTAACCAAAGTCTCAGCCACGCTCCGGGAACCAGAATAGGTCCTGAACCAAAATTTTGGACTTGCGGTCAGCTCACAAAAAATGAGTTGAAAAATGGAGCTTAGGGGCACAGCAATGCACAAACAGTCAGAGAAGTAAAGGACAACAATCTTCCAAAAATCTGTTGAGGGAAGGCAACAAGGTGCACTTGAAAGCGAGCCAGAATAGCAGGAAACAGATTTCAAGAGGTACATTGGAATCGCCTTTAAAGCACAGGAAGAAGGGCACAACATAAACAATGATGCATGTGGCCAGAAATGTCGTATGTGTTTTATCCTGAATATATTAAGGAGAAGACGCATACGTCCTTTTTGTCCAAGCAAGCAAGCGGGCAATGCAAATCTGAACTACAATGAAGCATTACTTCCCATCGGTCAAAAGGGACATCCACAAAATGTGTAAAAACCAGAAAGGCAAGGCAGGCCCTGGAGAACAGGGAGCCTAGTTATGCTGATGGGCAGGATATAAATTGCCAACTGCCTCTCTGGAGGAGTGCATTGTTTTCCCTAAAACAAGGAAACAACAGAGCAACAGAACCAAGGGCACTTCCAGTCTAGGGAATATACCTTGGGAATACTGAAAATCAATAAGACAGAGCCACCGTAAAATTTAGTGCTGCACTGCTTACAAGAACCTCAACTTGGGTACACCTTAAATATCCTAGGAAAGACAAAAATGGTTCAAGAAATTGTGGTACTTACGTACGATGGAATACCCCTCACCCATGAAATCAATGTTATAAGGCCAGTAGCAGCAAAATGAGTGGATTCAGGTATGATGATTCTAAGTAAAATAAGTCACAGAGAAAAAGAATCTTATCATAAGATATCACTTATGAAGGTCCTGTAAACATGGCTACACATGAACTGAGTTAGGAAAGAGATCAGAGTCTCACATTTAGAAAACACTCTTGTGCCTGCTTAAGGAGGAAGGAGAGGTGGGGTGATGCATAAACCAGAGTTTGATATTAGTACAGGTACCGTTCCAGAAACCAAATACGGAATAGACAAGACCTACACTTTCCTCAGTGAAATAGACTCAAAGCCCCATATTTCTCGCAGAGGAATATATCTGACTAGTAAGAATCTTAAAACCTATGTATTGATAAGTCTCCATAAGGAAATCAAGTGTGTCTAAATTGGCATAAACATGGCAGTTAGAATCAGCTCAAACCCGCTATAAAAAGGAATTTCAAAAACAAAACACAAAAACAGGGAAATTCTTTACAATTCCTTCAGGGGCTCTGATGAAACCTGGAATGACCCTATCTACAACGACAGCTGGATGTGGCATAAGGCTGGACACTTGGGACTGAGAGGATTGGTGTGATTCCGTGAGCAAATGCAGACCCCTTAAAGCAATAATGCGTGGGACACATTCCAAGGGTACCAACTCTCCAAGATGAAGGGAATGTTACTACAGCTATAACAGTTATGGGAGACCTAGAGAATGGACACACTATGAATACGAAAGGTTTCTAAAACTCAACTAATAATCCCTCTCCTGGTGCTCCGGTTTGACTTTCCAACTGCTTTACTGTGAATCTCCCAACTTGGAGAGACAGCCCCTTTAAGCTCCTGGTTCTCACAGGTGGCCAATTTGGTAGAGAATGAAAGGGAAGAGGAAGAACCAATGAGAGAGTAGCTGTTAGGCATTTGGACAGCACATGCCATTCTAATTTCCCATCAGGAAGAAGAATTAACCAAAGTCTCAGACACCCACCGGGAACCAGTATAGGTCCTGAACCAAAATTTTGGACTTGCGGTCAGCTCACAAAAAACGAGTTGAAAAATGGAGCTCAGGGGCACAGCAATGCACAAAACTGGAAGAGTAGTAAAGGACAAATATCGTCCGAAAATCTGTTGAGGGAAGGCAACGAGGCGGACTTGAAAGCGAGCCAGAATAGCAGGATACAGATTTCAAGAGGTACATTGGAATCGCATTTAAAGCACAGGAATAGGGGCACAACTTCGACAATGATGCACTTGGCCAAAAAGGGCTTATGCGTTTTCTCCTGAATATATTCAGGAGAAAACGCATACGCACTTTTTGGCCAAGCAAGCAAGCGGGCAATGCAAATCTGCACTACAATGAAGAATCACTTCTCACCGGTCAAAAGGGACATCCGCAAAATGTGTAAAATCCAGAAAGGCAAGATAGGCCCTGTAGAACAGGGAGCCTAGATATGCTGACGGAAAGGATGTAAATTGCCAACGTCCTCTCTGGAGGAGTGCACTGTGTTCCCTAAAACAAGGAAACAACAGAGCTACAGAGCCAACGGCACTACCAGTCTAGGGTGTATACCTTGGGAAAATTGAAAATCAATAAGACTGAGCCACCGCAAAATTTAGGGATGCACTGCGTACAAGAACCTCAACTTGGGTACACCTTAAATATCCCAGGAAAGACAAAAATGGTTCAAGAAATTGTGTTACTTACGTAAGATGTAATATCTGTCAGCAATGAAATCAATTTCATAAGGCCATTAGCAGCAAAATGAGTGGATTCAGGTACGATGATTCTAAGTGAAATAAGTCACAGACAAAAAGAAATTTATCATAAGATATCACTTATGAAGGTCCTCTAAACATGGCTACACATGAACTGAGTTAGGAAAGAGAACAGAGCCTCACCTTTAGAAAACACTCTTGTGCCTGCTTAAGGGGGAAGGAGAGGTGGGGTGATGCATAAAACCAGAGTTTGATATTAGTACAGGTACCGTTCCAAAAACCAACTATGGAATAGAAAAGACCTACACTTTCCTCAGTGAAAGGGACTCAAAACCCCATATTTCCCGCAGAAGTATATATCTGACTAGTAAGAAACTTAAAACCTATGTATTGATATGTCTCCGTAAGGGAATGAAGTGTGTCTTGACTGCCATAATTATGGCACTGAGAATCAGCTCAAACGCACTATAAAAAGGAATTTCAAAAACAAAACAAAAAACAGGGAAATTCTTTACAATTCCTTCAGGGGCTCTGATGAAACCTGGAATGACCCTCTCTACAATGACAGCTGGATGTGGCATAAGGCTGGACACTTGGTACTGAGAGGATTGGTGAGATTTGGTGAGCAAATGCAGACCCTTTAAAGCAATAATGTGTGGCACACATTCCAAGGGTCCCAACTCTCCAGGTTGAAGGGAATATTACTACAGCTATGACATGTACGGGAAATCTAGAGAAT
Organism: Hyperoodon ampullatus; assembly: GCF_949752795.1. Lineage (NCBI taxonomy): Eukaryota > Metazoa > Chordata > Mammalia > Artiodactyla > Ziphiidae > Hyperoodon > Hyperoodon ampullatus. Next base: position 145,845,032 of record NC_136913.1, on the reverse strand, counting down.
GGACACACTGTGAATATGAAAGGTTTCTAAAACTCAACTTATAGTCCCTCTCCTGGTGCTCCGGTTTGACTTTCCAACAGATTTACTACCAATCTCCCAACTTGGAAAGAGAACCCCTTTAACCTCCTTGTTCTCACAGGTTAGCAGTTTGGCAGAGGATGGAAGGGAAGAGGGAGAACCAATGAGAGAGTAGCTGTTAGGCATTTGGACGGGCGCATGTCATTCTAATTTCCCGGCAGGAAAAAAAATTAACCAAAGTCTCAGACACCCGCCGGGAACCAGTATAGGTCCTGAACCAAAATTTTGGACTTGCGGTCAGCTCACAAAAAACGAGTTGAAAAATGGAGCTCAGGGGCACAGCAATGCACAAACTGGCAGAGTAGTAAAGGACAACAATCGTCCAAAAATCTGTTGAGGGAAGGCAACGAGGCGGACTTGAAAGCGAGCCAGAATAGCAGGAAACAGATTTCAAGAGGTACATTGGAATCGCATTTAAAGCACAGGAATAGGGGCACAACTTCGACAATGATGCACTTGGCCAAAAAGGGCATATGCATTTTCTCCTGAATATATTCAGTAGAAAACGCATACGTGCTTTTTGGCCAAGCAAGCAAGCAGGCAATGCAAATCTGCACTACAATGAAGTATCACTTCCAACCGGTCAAAAGGGCCATCCGCAAAATGTGTAAAAACCAGAAAGGCAAGATAGGCCCTGGAGAACAGGGAGCCTAGTTATTCTGATGGACAGGATGTACATTGCCAACTGCCTCTCTGGAGGAGTGAACTGTGTTCCCTAAAACAAGGAAACAACAGAGCTACAAAGCCAAGGGCACTTCCAGTCTAGGGAATATACCTTGGGAAAACTGAAAATCAATAAGATAGAGCCAACCCAAAATTTAGGGCTGCATATGTAGATGGTTTACTTATGTAGAGTGGAATATTACTCATCCAGAAATCAATGAAATAAGGCCAGTTGTAACAACTCTGGAGGAGTTACATACGATCATTCTAAGTGACGTATGTCAGAAAGAAAAAGTCACATATCATAAGATGTCACTTAAAGGTGGAATCAAAAATGGCTACACATGAAATAAATTACAAAACAGAAACATAGTCAAATATGTAGAAAATAGACGTAACGCTGCTAAATGGAAAGGTGAGGAAGGGTGAGGTATTACCCAGGAGGTTGAAATTAGCAAAGATACCATTCAAAGTACCAAATTGAATAACTGACAAGGCCTACACGGTCCCTCAAAGAACTGCACTCAGCCCACTCAAGTCACTGTAAAATAATACATATGAATGGTAAGCATCTGAAAAAGAATTTATTGTTGTCTCACAGTACATGAATCAAGTGGATGTACAGCAGCAAAAAACAGAGCTTTGAAAATCATCTCTAACCAATATAAAAATAAATTTATAAATATTTAGAAAAACAGTGAGACAGACAAAAATTCTTACAACTTTTGTTGAAGGGCTATGATGTAACATGGATTGAACACATGTAGACCCACAGCAGGATGATATGTAAGGCTGGAAGCTATGCACACTAAGAGATGTTAAAGAGGCTGGGTGAGGAAATGCAGAACTTTAAAAGAAATACTGCCTGATTCCCATTCCATGGGTCCCAAATCTGAAGGTTCAAGGGAATCTTCTGACAGCGAAAACATGCCTGGGAGACCGAGATGAATGTACACCGTGTGATCAGGAAAGGGGTCTAAAATGCACCTCATTTTTGATCTCCTGGTGCTGGGGTTCGCCATTCCAGCCAAATTACTAACAATCTCCCCACTTGGAGAATCATCACCTTTATCCTCCTGTTTCACACAGTTTGCAATTTGTGCAGAGGATAAATGGGAAGAGGGGGAACCAATGAGAGACTAGCTGTAGGAGTTTTGACAGGCACATGTCTCTCTAATTTCCCATTAGGAAGAAAAATTAACCAAAGGCTCAGCCTGCCTCCCCAGAACCAGAATAGGGCCGGAAGCAATACAATGGTTTGGCGGCCAGCTCACAAAAAAAGCGAGTTGCAAAATGGTGCTCAGGAGCAGACAATTCAAAGACCTGCAAAGATAAAAATGATAACCAACGTCCAAAAATATATTCAGGTAAGGCAACGAAGAGGATCTGAATGAGAGGCAGAATTGCAGGAAAAAGATTTCAAAAGGGAGATTGGACTCACATTTAAAGCATATGGAAAGCAGCAGAATTTCTAAAATGATGTAGTTGGGTAAAAGGGTGTATGCGTTCTTTTCATGAATAACTTCAAGGAAAAAACACATACAGAGTTTTTGACCAACCAAGCAAGCGGGAAATGCAAATCCGCACAACAAAGAAGTCTCAATTTCCACTGCTCAGAAAGGCCATCCAAAATATATGTACAAACCAGAAATGCAGGAGAGGCCATGGAGAACAGGGAGCTACTCACGCTGATGGGTGGGGTATAAATATCCAAGAGCCAATCTGAAGAAGTGTATGCTGTTTCCTAAAACATCTAAAATACAAAGCTACCGAGCATAGGGCATTTCCACTCATGGGCATATAACTTGGGAAGACTAAATATCAACAAGACACAGGCACCCCAAAGTTTATGGCTGCTCTGCATACAAGAACCTCAACATCAGTACAACTTAAATATTCCAGGAAAGAGAAAATTGCGTAAAGAACTTGTGGTAATTTTGTACAACTGAATATCACTCAGACATGAAATCAATGTCATAAGGCCAGTAGCAGCATAATGAGTGGATTTAGGTACGATGATTCTAAGTGAAAAAAGTCACACAGAAAAAGAAACTTATCATAAGATATTACTTATGAAGGTCCTGTAAACATGGCTACACATGAACTGAGGAAAGAGAACAGAGTCTCACATTGAGAAAACACTCTTATGCCTGCTTAAGGGGGAAGGAGAGTTGGGGTGATGCATAAAACCAGAGTTTGATATTAGCACAAGAACCATTCCATGAAGCAAATACAGAATAGACAAAACCTACACCTTCCTCAGTGAACGGGACTCAAAACCCCAATTCCCAGCACAGGAATATATCTGACTAGTAAGAAACTTAAAACCTATATATTGATATGTCTCCATAAGGGAATCAAGGGTTTCTAGACCGGCATAAACATGTCGGTGAAAATCAGCTCAACCCCATTATAAAAAGGAATTTCAAAAACAAAACAAAAAAAACAGCGAAATTCTTACACAATTCCTTCAGGGGATCTGATGAAACCTGGAATGACCCCATCTGCAAAGACAGCTAGATGAGTCATAAGGCTGGACACTTCGGGCTGAGAGGACTGGTGAGATTGGGTGAGAAAATGCAGACCCTTTAAAGCAGTAATGCATGCCACCCATTCCATGGGTCCCAACTCTCCAGGTAGAAGGGAATATCACTACAGTTATAACATGTATGGGAAACCTAGAGAATGGACACCATGTGATGGCAAAAGATTTCTAAAAGGCTCCTAATTTTTCCCCTCCTTGTGCTCCAGTTTGGCATTCCAACTGCTTTACTATCAATCTCCCAACTTGGAGAATCAGCCCCTATAAGCTCCTGCTTCGCACAGTTTGCCAATTGTGCAGTGGATGAAAGGGAAGAGGGGAACCAATCAGAGAGTAGCTGTAGGCATTTCGACGGACAGATGTCACTCTAATTTCCCGTCTGGATGGAAAAATTATCCAAAGTGTCAGCCTGCACCCACGGAACCAGTATAGGTCCTGTAGCAAAATTGTGGATTTGAGGTCAGCTCACAAAAACACGAGTTGAAAATTGGAGCTGAGGGGCACAGCAATTCACAAACCTGCAGAGTTATAAAGGACAACTCTCTTCCAAAAATCTGTTGAGGGAATGCAATGAAGTAGACTTGAAAATGAGGCAGAATTGCACAAAACTTATTTCAAGTGGTAAATTGGAATCACCTTTAAAGCACAGGAAAAGCGTAACAACTTCGACAATGATGCACTTGGTCAAAAAGGGCGTATGCATTTTCTGCTGAATATATTCAGGAGAAAGTGAATACGCCCTTTTTGGCCAATCAAGCAAGCCCGCAATGCAAATCCACACTACAAAGAATTGTCACTTCCCACCAGTCAAAAGGGACATCCGAAAATCTGTAAAAACCAGAAAATAAAGACAGAGATAACAAGAGCATGTTGCAATGTGATCCCAAGGGGCATGGAGGACTGTGAAGACAAGGTCATGGAGCATTTTGCTGACAAAAGCATGGAGCATTGTGATGACAAGGGTCACGGAGCACTGTGATGACAAGTGTCACGGAGCATTGTGATTACAGGGGTCATGGAGCATTGGGATGACAAGGTCATGGATCATTGTGATGACAAGGGTTATGGAGCATTTTGATG